>NC_090438.1:686847655-687451822 GCF_031143425.1 Pleurodeles waltl
CCAGAGCATGGAACATTTAATTTGAGAATTTTGGATGAATTGCGAATGGCATTATATGAGATGAAGCTGTTAACGAGGCCAGCACAGTTTGAGGTTTTGGCGGTTTGGGAGCTGGTGGCCAGACAGCAACAAGAGATGAAATTTAAAAGGACAAAGAAAAGAGTGGAAAAATCCTTAACTGAAGCTAGGTGGGATTGGGAACATGAAAAGGTGGAGAACAGAGACGTTACAGGGAATTAAATTGTTTCCTGCAATCACAGAGGAAGACGAGACAGAGAAAGAAGATAATGCTAAAGAGAGTGAGAGTGCAGGGACAAAGAAAAAGAAAAAACCTTATGTAGACGATGAGGATTCTAATGTTGAAGACCTTATTACACAGTTGCTGAGGGATTGCCCTCAACCCTTTGGGACTTATTCAGGGGGTCCAAATACTAGTGCCGCTACAACTGCTCCAGCACAAGCATCGGGAACAGAGGGACCAGTGCAGACAGATAGTGGACAGATACCAGGGGTAGTACAGAGTACACCTAATGCAGGGACTACTACTGTGGTCCAAGCGCAGATGCAGCCACCATCAATACAGAGAATTTATCCAGATGTGCGAGTCCTTGAGACGATTTCGAACTTAGTGGTACCACAGGAGCAAGTGCTCCAGAGCCCAATGCTAGTTCAGACAGAGCCAACTCCATGTTATTGCCTCCGGCACAGCCACAGGGGTTGCAGAAGTTTACACCGATAACAAGAACACAGTCAGACGTTACACCAATAATGAACCACGCGGTGGGGGTAAATTTTCCACAAGGTGCAAGTGTCAGGGCTGCTCCAGATGCAATATCGCTACCGATTACTGTTGGACCAGCGGTACCTTTATTCGCACAAAAGAAAATCGAATGCAGGGAATCAGAATGAAATGTCACAGAGTCTTGTGAGAAGACGAGTGAGTGATCCTGTGCAGATGATGTGTGGGTCAGACTTTTAATGGATCTAGACCGTTAATGGATCTTAGTCCACTTGTAGCACTTACAGATGCAATAAAGGATTCGAATGCAACTCAAAGTTTGAAACTTTTGACACCGTAAACTCCGGGTGCAGCGATGCAACAGATACCAGTGCTGAATGCTAGTAACATCTCATTACAGGGATTATCAGCACAGCAATTGAGTGAATAGTTAGACAGTCTAAACACACCTCAAAATACATCCAAGGGTGAAGAGCAGATAAATCGTGTGAGGTTAACTATGGAAGCAACGGAGCTAGTTGAGGGAACAATGGGCGTGAACAGGTTAGAATCATACACAGAAGAAGAGCTGAGGTATCTGTGCCCCAGAATTACAAGGGAAGTGAGTAAAATACATCAGAAATTAGCAGAGCTGGCAGAAAAACGTGACATCGAAATTGAGAAAACAAAGCATTTGAATCACAGTTACAGGTTAGATTTCGAGTCGAAGGGTTTTGAGCATATGAGATCAGCAGGAATGAAGGCTCACTTGAAAGAATTGTTACAGAGTGCTCAGATCTGGGGAGCATTAGAAAAGTGGGACGGTAGATGGGTGAATAAGAAAGATAAGTGGAAACGAGATTCACAAGATGGGTCTGAAGATGTTCAGAAAGAAAGGGAATCAGTAAAGATGCTTCTGATGAGAGAAATTCCAGGAGGGCAGTTTGTTCATGTCCCATGGCACAGGAGTGATATATTGTCATTCACAAATGATTACCCAAAACTGAGAGAGAAACCGGTTGAGTGGTATCAGCAGACAGACAGATTTGTGAAACTTTCTAAATGTTTGTGGGAAGACTTAAACACATTGTTGGAGATAGTGGTTCCGGCCGATTTGTGGGTCGAATGTAAGAGAGCAGTGGATTGGCCAACAAGTGAACCAGAAAGGGGTAGAGTAACAGGTGCACCTTCACCTGAGGTGATGAAACATTACTATAAGGTGATTGAGTTCCTGAAGACAAGAATTTCTCCTAAAAATACTGATTGTCAAAGAATTGACAGAACAGTTCAAGAGCCTAAAGAGTCAATACATACCTACTATTAAAGATTGTTGAAGGCGTTCAAGGAGTACAGTGGTAAGGAGCCGAAAGACATGTTGCATTTTGTGTTCAGGTTCGTCGAAGGTTTAAGATCAGAAGAAGGACAGATGATTAAGAGTCATTTGATTTGCTGGCAGGCAAAACCGATTGATGAGGTATTGCAGTATGCAAAATACTGTAGTGATGAGACTGAATTGAAGCAGAAAAAGCTGAAGGAGAAAGCAATGGTGATGCAAATAAAGGCAGCTCAGACAGGAGTGCAAGGAGCTTTAGTACCACATATGCCGCCGCAGCAGAGAACTATTATGTTCCAGCCTCAAATGCGAGGTAGAGGTTGTGGAATGGACATGATGCGTGGTCCAGAATTGGGTACTGTAGTTGTTCAGACTGACATGCAGGGGATGAAAAATATGTTACCGTGTCATTTATGCGGAAACGTGGGACACTACAAGCGGGAGTGTCCTTTGATGGCGCAGGATGGTGTCGTTCAGCAAGGTGATGATCTCGGTACATTTCAAACTGTGAAAGTCCCAAGAATGAAAGGATTTATTCCTAATGTTCAGAATCGATTGCAGAATTTCTAACCCATGCAGCAAGTGCAAGTGCTGCATGCACAATTAACACAGTTGCAACCAATACAGCGACAGGTTCCCACGGTACCTAGACAGCAAATGCAGATACCTCAACCCCGATAAAGCAGCAACAAGTGATGCTTACTCAGCAGGTCACAGGTCAGAAACAAGACAGAAGTAATGACACAGTACACCAATTTCCATTTTACAGTGAGGATGAAATAAACGAAGAATGGATGAGTGACAGTTCGGATGAAGGACCGTGTGTGCTTGCAGCATCCTTAGAAGTAGATCAGAGAGGTCCTTTTGTGAAGTGAAAGGTGATAGGCTACAAGGTTTCATTTTTGGTGGACACAGGAGCTACACAGTCTACAGTAAGAAGTGTGGAAGTCCCGAATTTACTTCTTTCGGGCAGAACAGTTCAAGTTGTGGGATTAGAGAATAGGCAGTTGACAAACCCAATCACAGACCCAGAGATTGGTAATTACCAGGGACTACATAGGTTTGTAATGTGTGACTCGAGTCCAGTGTCTCTACTAGGAAGAGACTTACTATGTAAGACAAAATGCTCCATTAACTGTTCAGACACCGGAAGCGAAGTACAAACTAATAGCGATGATGAAGAAGAACAGGTGGCTGAAACAGTGATTAACAATGCTAGTGAGGAATACCCATTGATTGAGTTTTTCCCAATGTTTACTGTGAGAGAATTGCATGCAGATTTACAAGGAACAGTGAAGGAAGATGTCTGGGACCTGACAGGTAAAGAAGTGGGTTTGATTAAAAGAGTGGAACCGATTAAGATCACTTTGAAGCCAAATGTAGTGTACCCGCAACTTCCACAGTATAACATGCCACAAGATGTTCTGATGAAGGTAGTGCAAATAATTGGAGATTTTCTAAAACAAGGAGTTTTGAAGGAAGTGTTAAGCAGTCCATGTAATTCACCAATAGTGGGCTTAAAGAAGCCATGTGGGAAAGTGCATATTGTGCAGGACTTGCGAAAAGTGAACGATCTGGTGGTCAAGTGTTGTGCAGTAGTTCCAAATCCAGCAGTGATACTGTTTCCGATTGTTTGCGATGCAGAGTGGTTCACAGTGGTTGACTTGTCACAAGCTTTCTTTTCCGTGCCTCTTCATGGGGATAGTAAGTTCCTTTTTAGTTTCAAATTCCTAGACAGAGTCTACAGCTGGTGCAGGCTTCCACAAGGTTATACAGAGTCACCATCACTATTTAATCAGATCTTGAAAAAGAATCTGGAGTCATTGGAATTACCATACCAATCGACTCTAGTGCAATACATTGATAATTTGCTGATCGCATCCAGAACAAGGGACGAGTGTAAGATTGACTCGATTGCCCTATTGAATCATTTGGGAAATTTTGGAAACAAGGTGTCACTTGTAAAACTGCAGTATTGTCATAAATCAGTAAAATACCTGGGACATCAGATTAAAAAAGGGTTAAGGAGAATCTCCAGAGAAAGAATTACCATGATATTGAAGAGAAGTCCCCTGACTTCGCAGAGAGAATTCAGAATGTTTCTGGGAATGGTAGGTTATTGTCGTCAGTGGATTCCAAATTTTGCTGAGATTGCCAAACCATTGCAGCAGCTGACACACAAAGAAGTTACAGATCCCATTACACTAGGTCAGGACCAGATGAAAGCGTTTACTGAGTTGAGGGAGAGTTTGTGCAGAGCTCCAGCATTGGGAATACCTAGTTACACAAAGCCATTCACATTGTTTTGTCATGAACCTCATGCTTGTTCTTTGTCTGTTTTGACACAGGTCCATGGAGGTGCTTATTGCCCAGTAGCATACTTTTCAGCTACTTTGGACTTGGTCACAGCAGCTTTACCAGGTTGCCTGCGTGCACTAGCCGCAGTTGTCCAAAGTCTTCCTCAATGCGAGGGGGTAGTCATGGGATACCCTTTGACGGTAATGGTACCACATTCTGTTGAAATTTTACTGACAAGGACGAAAACGCAATATTTGACTGGTGCAAGACTGACACGGTATGAGACGAGCATATTGGGTGCTCCAAATGTAACATTGAAAAGATGTACAGTGCTGAATCCAGCGATATTGCTTCCAAGTGATACTGTTGAAATTGAAAAAGAAGAAGAAATTGAGCATGATTGTCTTGAGGTAACTGAGCTGTGTACAAAACCAAGACCTGATATTAGAGATATGCATTTGGAAGAAAATGACCAAATTGTCTTTGTTGATGGTTCGTGTCTCAGAGATGGAACAGGGACATTGAGAGCAGGATATGCAGTATGCACAATTACAGGCACATTAGAAGCTTCCTGGCTTCAAGGTGTATATTCTCCATAAGTGGCAGAATTGGTAGCTCTTACTAGAGCATGCTATGTTTCCGCGAGACTAAGAGTCGCAATCTATACAGTCAATATGGATTTGGAATTGTTCATGATTTTGGTCAGTTGTGGTCGCATAGAGGGTTTTTGACCTCTTCTGGAACACCAGTGAGAAATGGCGACAGAATAAAAGAGTTGTTGTACGCAATACAGTTACCTGAAGAAATTACAGTGGTAAAATACAGTGCACATCAAAAGACGCAGGATTACATTTCATTGGGAAATGGTTGTGCAGATAAAGTCGCAAGGTTTTGCGCATTGAACTGTATATCGTTTAAAGACAAGTGGGAACTGATGCCTGAGGAAGAGAATAATTGCACAAGTTTTGCCTTAAAAGTAATTGATGCTCTAG
This sequence comes from Pleurodeles waltl, assembly GCF_031143425.1. Lineage (NCBI taxonomy): Eukaryota > Metazoa > Chordata > Amphibia > Caudata > Salamandridae > Pleurodeles > Pleurodeles waltl. The sequence continues at coordinate 686,852,997 of NC_090438.1, forward strand.
AAGAATTGAAAACATAGCAGGAGAATGCAGACAAGGAGGAGAAACGACTCTGAGTCAAGTTAAAATGCATCCAAAGAACTGATTAAATTTGGGTTTCTGAGGAAGGTCAGATGGTTTTGACCAATAGTTCATTGTCCCAGATGGCCAGGTACTACCATGTGCAGGCACATATTGGAAGGGATGCCATGGTCAGGTTGTTCAAGGTTGATTGGTTTAATCCTAAATTCAGGCAAGCAGCAGAGGCAGTATGTCATTGATGCGTAATTTGTCAGCAACTAAATGTGGGAAAAGGGACAGTGGTGAATTTGAGCCACATTGGAAGAGCAGGAGGTCCATTCAGCAGAATGCAATTGGATTTCATTGAGAAGCCTGCATGTGGTGGTCTGAAATAAGTGCTGGTGATTGTGTGTGTCTTTAGTCATTGGATTGAAGCATACCCCACACAAAGGAATGACAGTCTCACAGTAGCAAAATTGTTGCTTAGAGAGGTAATACCACAGTTCGGATTTCCGATCTCTTTAGAATCAGATAGGGGAACTCACTTTAATAACGAGATGATCAAACTCTTATGTGCAGCACTAAACATTGAGCAGAAGTTGCATTGTAGCTACCGCCCTGAAGCATCAGGACTAGTGGAACAAATGAATGGTACTCTGAAATCAAGAATTGCCAAGATGTGTGCAGCTACCAATCTGAAATGGCCAGACGCATTACCTTTGGTGTTGATGTCAATGCGAAACATACCTGACAGGAAGACAGGGCTGTCGCCCCATGAGATCCTCATGGGCAGAGCAATGAGATTGCCAGCAATTCCAGCCAATGCACTTGTCAATATTACAGATGATATGGTGTTGGACTACTGCAAAGGTCTGGCTGATGTGGTTCGCTCTTTCTCTCAGCAGATGCAGGCCACTACCCTGCCACCCATCCATGACCCAGGTCACAATCTGAGAGCGGGAGATTGGGTGATCATTAAGAAACATGTTTGCAAGACCTGTTTGGAACTGTGTTGGAAAGGTCCCTACCAGGTGGTGCTAACAATTAGGACAGCTGTAAAGTGTGCAGGACTGCCGAATTGGATACATGCAAGCCATACAAGAAGAGTGGTGAGTCCACAAGATCATGAAGAAGTGTTGTTGAGAGCACCAACAACAGCAAAACAAGTGGCTACACGTGAGCCAGAACAAGAGCAAGCTGTACCTGAGGTTGAACCTGAGCTTGTGGAAGATGGGTCTACCACCCCTGTAAGAGACGAGAGTGAAGAATTACAGGAGAGTGAGCATGAGCCTAATTCAACAGATAGAGCAGGAGAACCAAGCACAGCAGGGGTTCTCCCAGAAGTAGACAGTGCTGAAAAGCAAACAGAGCGAGTGTAAGATCAAGAGGGTGCAAGATTTGAGAAGGATCAAAGTCAAAGGACTCCTCCTGAACCCGTTGCAAGTCCATTAAAAGAAAACACCATAGAGAAGGAAAAGAAAAAGAGTCCAATCGTGAGGAGAATATTGACAGAAGGAACAAGAAAAGGAGATAATTGGCCTGAGTCACAGATTGGGAAGAACAAGGAATTGGTCATAAACAAAACAATAGAAGAAGAAGGGGATACTACGAGAAAGGAAGAATTGAGTGAAGGAGAATTGGGTGGTGCACGAAGGTTGAAAAGAAAGAGAATAGCAAGTCGAAGATACGCAGGTCCTGAGTGGGCATATACAGCAACAAATGAATGGCAACACGAGTTTATGTCCTTTTGTTTTGATAGAGAAGTTCTGAGTCAGTACTTTGATGTAACCTGAAGGCGATCAAAAGACTGAGTTGTTGAGCTGATTTAAAGAAGAACCTGAAAAGAGAGACTGTTAAAATAAAACCGAAAGAGACATTGATAACCTGATATGACAATTGAAAACCGGATGTGGCAAGCTGCTAATTGACTAAGGAAAATTCCTGGATGTGAAATTGAACTGTGAGAAAGAGAGTTTTTTTTCTTTCATTTTTTGTGCTGTTATTTTCCAAGAGTTATTTCTGCTTTCTGATTCTTTACAGATCATGGCTGAGTTAAATAACCAAGTTAGGAATGTTAGGTATTGTAGGTATTTGATTGTTGGAATAGCAATTATGTGTGGAATAATGTTTATATTAATGATTGTGGGAATGTCTATTCATGATATGAAAAGGGCTACTATTGCTTTTGCTCCTGAAACTACTACACTAACAGCTTTAGAAAGGTTTAAGTTAGATGAGAAATACTTGCATGACTATACTAATGCACAAGGAGAACCTTCTTCTAATGCATTCTATGGGTTGTTGAGTGAGAATTTTGAAACGATGGATGCAAGGAATTGTCTTGTGTGTACGCAAATTCCTTCCTCAGTGGAAGAAGGGGTTACGTACCATAGTCTGCCATTAACATATGGCATAAGCTGTAGTTTGCTACTAACAAGATTCTATAACCTAGAGTATATACAATAGTTTTATTCCAACTATGATTTAGTGTTTTCATTTATTCCTATTATTAGATATCTGAATAAAATAGCTAAAAAGCATGATATAGTATTAGTTAGGGGTTTTGTTGAACCGACATTAACGTTTGGCACCGCATACGCTCACAAGAACAATTTGACATGTTTACTCACACCTTTAGAGAAGAGCTTTATAGGGCATATTATGACAGGAGAAAGGCATTGAAGGAGAAGTTAGAGAAAGGATTGGAGAAGAGGACTTATAAGAATGATTATGCTTACACTGCTACTAAAGCACAAGGGAAATTAGCTTTAGATGCATTACATGTAGGGAAGCTTTGTATATATATATAGGCCAAAATCACGCACTGACACTTTATTTGTGGGAACAAGTGAGTGTAGGCATGTGTTTTTGTTTCAGAGTAAATGGACTTTTATGCTGAATGGTCAGGACCCTGCGATTCCTGTGATCTACTATATTTGTGGACTTAATGCTTTTTACCGTCGTCCTAGAGGATGGTAGGACATGTTATTTGGGGATAGTTTTCCCTAAAATTTATCAGATAGATGATTTAAATAAATTTCCGAAAATGACTGCATTACATCATAAGCGACAGAGGAGGGAACCTTCTTCTGCAATTGTGGGAGATATTTTTGGTGCAGTAATTCCTTCTGTAGGAGCTATTTTGAATGCAATCAAGATACGAAAGTTGTCTACTATTGTGGATATCATGCTGACAAACTTTATAGGGGCAATACTCCTGTTAGATACTGAATTAGCTGCAGATAGAGCTATGACACTTCAAAATAGGCTTGCTTTAGACATACTTTTAGGGAAAGACGGCGGAGTCTGTAGGATGATTAATGCTAGGCATTGCTGCTCTTATATACCTCATAACGATAAAGAGATAAGAGACTTACTTACTAACTTAACTAATTCAATTAAGGATTTGAAGGAATTGAAGGAACCAGGGGTTTGGGAAAAGGTTGGAAAAGGATTTGCTTCAGGAGGTAATTGGTTTAGTCAAATTTGGAATGGGGTATTATTAAAAATTGTACAGGGAATATTAATTGTGATTGCTTGTATATTAGGATTATGGGGAATGTGCAAATTGTGGCAAAAATTAAAATTGAGTCGATCTAAAAATAATCAGAGGTGGGTAGAACAACCTAGGGGAAGAATCTATAGGGATAATTTAAGAAGAAGGCAAAATACAGCAGAGACAGAACTGTAAAGCGTTGCTAATGAAATGTGTGATGACATATTTAGTCATCAGAGGAGGGACTGTTGAAGCAGATATGCTAATAAAGAAAATTATTAATGATGTTAATGTGCTTAATAATGAAAATTGTGTAGAGAATTAATTGTAGAGAAAATAATATGCACGTTTGAAAATGTGCCCTCTGGGTATGGCAGCCATGTGTACTAATATAACTGAAACTGTATGAAATAATGAAACTATATGAGAAAAATGTAGTAATATGTCATATTGAAACGTATAACCTATGTTTTACTTCGATTTGTAGTTTTAACTTAGCTGAACTTAAGGCCTAGTCTTCCTAGGCCCCGCGCACAGAGAGCAGAAACAATAACTGGGTTTGCAAGAAGCTGCTATGGCCTGGCCTTGACTCACCCGATGTTAAAGTTGCTTAGCTAGAAATTTCTGCAATGTACCGGCGGACAGGAGACGATGAAGACAATTTGATACAAATATGTGTAGAGTAGGCTAAATATACTTTCCCAGGACTTGAACAATGAAGGCACTGACTGAAGAGAAACATGCAACAATTTTGATACCTGAAGAGCCGGATGATGAGGACATCGTATGGCGAACCAATCCACATCTTGTGAACGAACTGATATTAAAACTGGTAGATTTGGTAAACAAATACTGTAGGTTAAAGTCATATCTGCAGACTGACTGACCAATTAGAAATTAGGGGGATGGACTGGGAGACCCTAATGAAAAGTCATGACAAGGGGCTAAAACTTCAGATGTGGGAGACTTTAGGCAGATGCGAGAGATGAGAGGGGAGAATTGATGACGTCAGGAGACGCTGTCTGAGGTTCTGTCATTGGGCTCATACTCTGTGAGCCTGATGTGTGGCTATTTGATGACCTGAAGACGAAGACTGACTTGTTGCTGATCCATGCTGGATAGGTAGCTATGAAAATGTGACTGACAACTTGTGCCTTTTCTTCTAGGTACCAACTGCGCCGATTATAGAATTATCACTTAGATTTTTTCCAAATTAATGTTTTTCGCTGAAATGTTTTTGCATGAAGGCCCACATGCTAATGCTAATCTTGGTTAGGTAGGCTGTTAAGGGAGAAGTTGACAGTGAGACTTGACTGACGAGCTATTTGCTGAGCTCTGTTATTAATGCTGGTATTCTTGAATTATGTAGATGCATTTATGCATATGGTTTTTCTTCAAGTTATGTTATGATGTTTTTCATTAACAAATTATTATTTGAGTGAATTGAATAAAGATTGAAATAACGGATCATTTAGAATTGTAATCAATAGGGAAATAAAAATTGTTTAGCTCATTACTGAGTTGTGGTTATTCATGAGTAGATGGTTTGAGCTGTTTTCAATAAAATGTATTTCAATTTTTGATGTTAGTTATTGCTTCAGTAGTCCCTCCATGACTAGGATACTCCATGCGATTTAAGAGGTTCATCGACCTATACGCATCCCCTTGTAAGTTTACTTACTAAGGACCAGGCGCGCTTGCAAAGCCAACCAATGCTAAAGTAATGGGTGAGGTAAAAGACCTGAATAGAGTTTGTTTTTTTAAAGAAATAATTGATTGTCGCAAACACTGTATCTCAGTTGAGACCTAAAAAAATACAGAAGCACATTTTCCTGGAAATAGCTAACACTCTTAGGGATTGCGAGATTAAGTGAAACGTGAAATATAAACAGGAACTAAATTGATGTCATGGACTACCTTAACTTATTTTGCATTCATTGCTCAGAAATCGATCAGGGTTTTTGCCTGTAAAGTCAAAGACATGACTTGTTTCATTGTCAGTTTTTAATTACTGCCAGTATGAGACCTGCAGGAACTCAGCCCACTTAAAGCAGTTGATAGCATGACATAAAATTGTGACTACATAATGCCTTACCTCAGTCCAGCTTCACACGACTAAAAAAAGGAGCAAGACAAATCTGTTCCTTTCATGCACATCTCAAAAGCTGAAAGCTAACAACGTTTTGGATGGTAAAAGACACAGAGATACAACACAACATTGTAACACAGAAATTGGCCTCCAGCTACTTATTGTGACTGAAATGCCAGTCTAACTTCTACTTTCCAGTGCAATGCCTTGGGTGGATGAATATTTTAGGGTCACTGAAGGGATTTCTCTACCTTTTACTGAAAATAACTGTAAAAGGACCCTCAAAACACAGGCCTTTAGAAAGATATTGACATTGTGGGTGTGCACACAACTGACATCGCTTTGACACAAGGCTGGCTTTTGTGCAGTGCTACTGGTGCAGCTGCACTTGGCGCTTAGCTCAGGGCTACTGTATTTAGAAATAATGGGGGTCATTCCAACCCTGGCGGTCGGTGTTAAACCTGCGGCCAAACCGCAAACAGGCTGGCGGGGTAAAAAATGGAATTCCGGCCCTGGCGGAAACCGCCAACAGAGACCGCCACATTACCACACCGCCCGCCACGGCGGCACAAACAAACAGCGCGGCGGTCACCGCCAACAGACAGGCGGGAGACAATGTACCGCCCACTGTATCACAAGCTACCAATCCGCCACCTTTTCCGGGGCGGTAGCCCCGCCGATAAAAACAAGGCGGAAACAGCCATTTCGAAGGGAAAACGCCCACCTCCATATACCCCACGAGGAATCAGGACAGCATGGAACCCGAACTCCACATACTCCCAGCGATAGTGTACCTACTCCTCTACCAGGAGCATGAACGCCGGCGCAGAGGACAACGGTGAGTACAGCATCTACGACACAGGGGAGGGGGGGAAGAACATATTACGGGTACACACATAGGTGACACACCCACCCTCACCCACTACAACACACACATCAATGCATAGCAACACATCAGAGTGACACCCCCCAAACCCCCCGGAAGAATGCAAATACAAAAGGAAATGATTCTAAACATTGGAATATATTGTATAACTAGCTTAAAAATATATCTACACATTAAAAAATCTTATATACATAAATGTACAAGTCCGAGCATTGTAGCATGCATTGTCCGTGGACCACTGGGCCAAAATCACATGGGCAAAGCCCACACAAGATACCTGACTCCAACGGAGAGAACACTGCAGGGGCATCAGATAGCAAAACTACAGGCACCTCAGGGGGAAGGGAAGGGGGGGCACCTCAGCCAGATGAGTGAACGACGCCAGATCCACGAGGGGCCTCCATGGCCACTGTTCAATCCTGGGGAGTGCAAAGCCACAGTCTCACAAGTCTCTGCAGTGGGTGGTTTGCCCACTGGACCATCCTGGGGAGTGCAAAGCCACAGTCTCACAAGTCTCTGCAGTGGGTGGTTTGCCCACTGTACCATCCTGGGGAGTGCAAAGCCACAGTCTCACAAGTGGATAACAGTCTCCACTGGTTCTGGAGGGGGCTTTGTGCCCAGAGTGCTTCGTGCAGCCCTGCCCAACACAGATGCGGGCCAGCCCCTGCCGCTCATGGGGCAGCGGTGCTTGAGACGGCGGTGCCCAGTGCAGCGGTGCTTGAGATGAAGGGCCCAGTTCAGCGGTGCTTGAGACGGCGATACCCTGTTCAGCTGTGCTTAAGACGGCGGTGCCCAGTGCAGCGGTGCTTGAGATGAAGGGCCCAGTTCAGCAGTGCTTGAGACGGCGGTGCCCAGTGCAGTGGTGCTTGAGATGAAGGGCCCAGTTCAGCGGTGCTTGAGACGGCGGTGCCCTGTTCAGCGGTACTTGAGACAGCGGTGCCCAGTGCAGCGGTGCTTGAAATGAAGGGCCCAGTTCAGCGGTGCTTGAGACGGCGGTGCCCTGTTCAGCGGTGCTTGAGACAGCGGTGCCCAGTGCAGCAGTGCTTGAGATGAAGGGCCCAGTCAGCGGTGCTTGAGACGGCGGTGCCCAGTTCAGCGGTGCTTGAGACGGCGGTGCCCTGTTCAGCGGTGCTTGAGACGGTGGTGCCCTGTTCAGCGGTACTTGAGACGGCGGTGCCCAGTGCAGCGGTGCTTGAGATGAAGGGCCCAGTTCAGCGGTGCTTGAGACGGCGGTGCCCTGTTCAGCGGTGCTTGAGACGGCGGTGCCCAGTGCAGCGGTGCTTGAGATGAAGGGCCCAGTTCAGCGGTGCTTGAGACGGCGGTGCCCTGTTCAGCGGTACTTGAGACGGCGGTGCACAGTGCAGCGGTGCTTGAGATGAAGGGCCCTGTTCAGCGGTGCTTGAGATGAAGGGCCCAGTGCAGCGGTGCTTGAGATGAAGGGCCCAGTTCAGCGGTGCTTGAGACGGCGGTGCCCTGTTCAGCGGTGCTTGAGACAGCGGTGCCCAGTGCAGCGGTGCTTGAGATGAAGGGCCCAGTTCAGCGGTGCTTGAGATGAAGGGCCCAGTGCAGCGGATCTGGCCATGGCGTGGAGGTCATTTGCCACCTGTCCTGTGGCTGGCGGAGCCTTCCTGCTCATCTGTCCTGTGGCTGGCGGGGCCCTCCTGGGCTGCAGTGCCGGGTCTGTTGGTGGCCTCCTGCCCACCTGGGATGGGGCTGGCGGGGCCCTCCTGGCCAGCTGGGCTGATGGCGGTGTTGTCGGGCGTGCTGCCCTTCCCAGCCTTCCTGATCGCCTGTGTCCCTTCCCCACCTTGGGCGGTGTGCCAGCTGTCTCCACACTTCCTGCCGGAGCCATGGTAGGGGTTTTAGTCCCTGCTGTTTTCACCCTCTCGCGCCAGCCACTGCCTATCTTTGGATGTTTCTCCGGGGGTGGGCTGCCCGTGCCTTGACTCCGTACTGAACTTGCTGCCCTGGAGGGTGGGGGACTCCACAGTCCATGGCAGACTGTCATGACAGGGCCCGGTTTTGTCGTGGCTGAGGTGCTGACTATAGTCCTATGACATGGACGGGGTGGGGGAGTTGGTGGAAAGAGGTTGAGTTTGGACAGGAAAAACTTCTTAGGAGCAGTGGGACGGGTAGGTGTAGTGGGTATGGGAGTGGAGGAAGAGGTTGTGGTTGTAGGAGTATGAAGTCTGGTGTCTTTGGGTGCAGGTGCTTGGGCTGGAGGCTGTCGTGAGGTGGATGGCTGTTGGGCGGGTGGCTTCCTGCGTTTGTGTATCTTGGAAGAGGGGGTCACAGACACACTGGGAGAGGACACAGGGGACGTGTAAATGGTAGTGGGGGTGGTGACTGCACGTGTGCGGGGGGTCTGGTGTGTGTGCTGGTGATGGACGTAGTGGCTGAAGATGTTGTGCATGCAGGTGTGAGTGGAGGCGTGACAGGGAGGGAGGAGGGAGACGAGGAGAAGGGTGACACAGTGGAGGCAGTGGGTGTTGGTATGTCTGTATGTGGATGTTGCTTGGGTGAATGCCTGTGTGATCTGTGGTGCTTATGTCTGCCTGAGCTTCCCTTGGGTGTTGAGGTGTGTGCAGGCTGGTCTGATGGTGTGTCAGGGATAGGCAGAGGTACAGGTGATAGGGTCTGGGTGGAGGAAGTTGGAGGGGGGAGGCTAGAGACAGGGACAATGGCTGCCATCAGTGCTGAGGCCAGAGTGTTGAACGATCGCTGTAGGGCAGCCTGACCAGAATGAATGCCCTCCAGGTATGCATTAATCTGGTGCACCTCTCTTTCTACACCCTGGATGGCATTCAAAATGGTAGACTGCCCAACAGTGAGCGTCCTCAGGAGGTCAATGACCTCCTCACTGAGGGCAGCAGGGGTGACTGGGGCAGAGCCTGAGGTGCCTGGGGCGAAGGAGATGCCCACCTTCCTGGGTGAGCGGGCACGGGGCAAACGCTGAGGGGCTGCTGGGAGGGCGGTGCTGGTGCGGTGGGTGGCGGCTGTACCTGTTGTTGCGGGGGGCACAGATGTTGCCGCCACCACAAGGGAGCTCCCTTCAGAGGACGAGTCCGTGTCGCTGATGTCTGCCCGAGTCCCCACTGTGGAGCTCCCCTCGCCCTCCGTCCCACTAGTGAATTCGGAGTCTGTTGCATGGCCCCCCATGGCCATGTGGGATGCAGCTCCCTCGTGCTCCGATGCCACTTCTCATCTGCCTGATGATGCTAATGCACACATGAACAGGAAGACCACAAAAAAGGGGGGGGGGGGAGAAAATAAAGACATGTTGAGTGCATGCATTGGCGACACCGTTGGTGGACAGGACAGACACAGAAGCCCCCTGCACTACGCCGCGCACTTGGGGTCGACTACTCAATCTGTGGAACATGGCCTGCAAGCCTATGGACGACATCTGCACACATAGATGACACAGGGCCTTGATTAGCTGTACTTGGCACCCTACAGAGGTGGGGGGCGGGGGCACAGGGCCATGCCTTACGGAGGGGCCTAGCCTACAGAAATCGCCCTGGCCTAGGGATACCCACAGCCCTCCTCCCCCACCCAGACACCTCCACTGCGCGCTAAGTCAACAGAATGAGAGTGTACTCACCCCTTTGTGTCTGCTGTGATGTCCTCACACGCCCATCCAAATCGTGGTAGGCCACCGCCAGGATCCGGGACATCAGGGAGGTCAAAGTCCGACTGGCACCCCTCCCACGTTGGGAGGCCATCCCCAGCTGAGCCTCCGCCGTCTTCCTGCTCCAGCGTCAGATGTCCTCCCATCTCTTCCGGCAGTGGGTGCCCCGTCTCTGGTGGACCCCCAGGGTCCGGACGTCCTTGGCGATGGCACGCCAAATATCGATCTTCTGGTGGGCGCTGACCTATGTGAAATGTACAGGGGGGGAAGAATAGTTATCACCATCTGCATGCTCAATGTGAGTGGCCCCCCATCCCTACCCTTGCCATGTGGCACATGCTCTCACCGTCATTTGATGCATGCCTCAATCGCTCCCCTCCCCACCATCATTCATCCATCCCACTCAACACAGGCATTGCCCACAAAGCATAGTCCCAGTGTACTTACCTGTTGGTCTGGAGGACCGTAGAGTAGCGCGTACTGGGGGAGGACCCCATCCACAAGTTTCTCCAATTCCTGAGCAGTGAAGGCAGGGGCCCTTTCCCCAGTCGCATGAGCCATTGTCTCTTCCAGACCGAGGTCACAGCAGCACTTGCAGTGTAGGTCCTCTCCTGTCGAAGATCAGGTATCGAGTGATTAAGCTGATAGAAAATGGGGGTCACGCCCCGCGGCGGTGCGTAACGCGACCGCCGGCGCACATCTTCATTGGCTCCTGAGACCCATAGGGTTCAATGTTAACCAATGGTGCTTAGCGCCGCGGTCTTCGACCGCCTACCGCCGCGGTGTGCCACGCCAGCGCATTTACCTCACATCCCATTGTCGCACTTCACAGGTCAGGCAGCCGCCATTTCAGGGGCCCACATGGCTTTCTTTCTACTGCGTCACACAAACCTAGGCCTTGCATCAACACTCATACAAGCCATTCAATGCATTGGGAATCGGGTTATGTGCAAGCTGTGGTTACGTACCTGTGGGTTGATTGACTCTGTGCTTGCTGTTGTCCTTCATAGGCACCGTCTGCTGGGACATGCGAGGAGATGGAGGAATCTTCCTCCCTGGTGGACCTGTCGACAATGGAGGAAAGACATGTCATACTGACATACAGGCTTGACCGAGCCACTATCCATGAACTGTGTGCCCAGCTGGAGCCAGACCTGATGACACCAATCCTCCAAGCCACAGGGATCCCCCCTCTAGTGCAGGTGCTGTCAGTGCTCCATTTCTTTTCAAGTGGGTAATTTCAAACAACAGTGGCCATATCAGCAGGGATGTCTCAGCCTATGTTTTCCAAGGTGTTGTCCAGAGTGTTGTCTGCCCTGCTGAAACACATGCGCAGCTACATTGTTTTCCCTGAGGTGGGGGATTTGCCTACAGTGAAAGGTGACTTCTATGCCCTTGGACATATCCCCAACATCATAGGTGCCATTGATGGGACACATGTGGCTTTGTTACCCCCCAGCAGGAGTGAACAGGTGTACAGAAACAGGAAGAGTTATCATTCGATGAATGTACAGATGGTGTGTTTGGCAGACAAGTACATCTCCCATGTGAATGCCAAGTTCCCTGGCTCAGTGCATGACGCGTACATCATGTGGAATAGCAGCATCCCTTACGTGATGGGTCAACTCCAGAGGCACCGTGTGTGGCTAATTGGTGACTCTGGTTACCCCCACCTGTCATGGCTACTGACCCCAGTGAGGAATCCCAGGACAAGGGCAGAGGAACGCTACAATGAGGCCCATGGGCGAACTAGGAGGGTGATCGAGCGGACCTTTGGCCTCCTGAAGGCCAGGTTCCGGTGCCTCCATATGACAGGTGGTTCTCTCTACTACTCACCAAAGAAGGTGTGCCAGATCATCGTGGCCTGCTGTATGCTTCACAACCTGGCTTTGCAACGCCAGGTGCCTTTTCTGCAGGAGGATGGTCCAGATGGTGGTATTGTAGCAGCTGTGGAGCCTGTGGAGAGTGAAGATGAGGAAGCCGAAGAGGACGACATAGACAACAGGAACACAGTAATACAGCAGTATTTTCAGTGACACACAGGTAAGAATCCACACCGGCATATTACATATACTTAACCACTACTACGTCTCTACTGTCTGCCCTTTTCCCCCAGTGTATGGTAACTGAGTTGTGACTTTCCCTTCCGATTTCAGAGATGTGGGCCCCACTGCGTGACATCTGCTTTGTTTCCCCATGGACTAGAGCTGTGTGATAGTGGTATGTTGGCATCATAATGTAAATATGCATTTTGGCACAGTCATCTCTAATACATTTGTACTAAATCACAGCCAGACTCCAGAATGTTTTGTGCAATAACTGTGTTTATTTCTCTGCTCTATATTGGTGGGTGGTTGCAAATCGGTGAGGGGTGATGGTGGAGGATTGTCCATGGCAGAGTCCAGACTAGTATTATCACAGGTGCATTGTCCAAATGGCTGTGGGAAGTGGAGCAGGGGCAGTTTAAGGATGGACAGGGTGACAATGTGGGTCAGTGGGATGACAATCAGGGAGGTATTCTTTGCTGGCGGGGGTCTTGGCATCTTACTCTGTCTTGTTCCTGGATCTCAGGGCCCGCTTGCGGGTGGTTCTCCTTCTGCAGGGGGTGGGGTGCTGGTGGCCTGTTGGTCCTGTGGCGGGGCCTCCTGTCCACTAGCGCCGGCAGAGGTGGTAGGCAGTTCTTGGTCCATGCTAGTGTCAGGGGCCCTTTGTGGTGCCACAGTGTCCCGCAATGTGGTGACTACCTGATTCAGAGCCCCTACAATGGTGCCCACGGCGGAACTGATGGTTCGTATTTCCTCCCTGAACCCCAAATACTGTTCCTCCTGCAGGAGCTGGATCTCCTGAAACCTGCCCAGGACCGTCGCCATCGTCTCCTGGGAATGATGGTAGGCTCCCATGATGGAGGAGAGGGCCTCGAGGAGAGTGAGTTCCCTGGGCCTGCCCCCCCCCCCTGTCGCACAGCAGCCCTCCCAGTTCCCCTGTTTCCCTGGGCCTCTGTCCCCTGGACCGTGTGCCCACTACCACTGCCCCCAGGTCCCTGTTGTTGTTGGGGTGGTGGGTTAACCTGGGTGCCCTGTAGTGGTGGACACACCGCTGATTGACGTGTCCTGGGGACAGAGGTATGGGCCCACTGGGTGGGTGCTGTGCTGGTGTTCCCAGAGGGGGGAAGGTCTGCTGTGGCCTGTGGCTGTCTGAGGGGAACCGACTGTCCCGAGGTCCCCGATGGGCCGGGCTGGTCATCTAGATCCAGGTCGACAAAGGTGTTGTCATCACTGTGGGCCTCTTCTGGGGGTGGAGTGGACATTTGTGGACCCTCCTGCGCGGTGACGTGGCGTTCGGGTCCTGCAGGGGTATAAATGGATGGTTATTGCATCTGTGTGTGCCATAGCGTGCAATGGGTGGGTGCCCGTGTACCCCAGTGCTGGCATTCCTTTGTGGGGGCTTTTGTGACGGTGGTTTGGGGGGGGGTATGGGTATGTGCAGTGGGCATGCTTTGGTGATGGGTGTCCATGCTTTGTGGTCGCATGCAGGGCTTGGGGTTGGGATGGGTGGGTTGTGATGGTGAGACATTTGCAAGGAGTAGGTGTGACGGGGTGAGGTTGGGGGTATGAGTTGGCATGCTGGTGGGGTTGGGGGGATGTAGTTGTGAAGATGAGACTTACCAGAGTCCATTCCTCCAGATACTCCGCCGAGACCCTCAGGATGCAGGATCGCCAAGACCTGCTCCTCCCATGTTGTAAATTCTGGGGGAGGAGGTGGGGGTCCGCTGCCAGTCCGCTGCACCACGATGTTGTGCCTGGATACCATTGAACGCACCTTCCCCCGTAGGTCGTTCCACCGCTTCCTGATGTTGTCCCTATTTCTTGGGTGCTGTCCCACTGCATTTACCCTGTCGACTATTCTGCCCCATAGCTCCATCTTCCTGGCAATGGAGGTGTGCTGTACCTGTGTTCCGAAGAGCTGTGGCTCTACCCGTGCGATTTCCTCCACCATGACCCTGAGTTCATCCTCAGAAAACCTGGGGTGTCTTTGCGGTGCCATGGGGTGGTGTGGGTGATGTGTGGGGTGGATTGTGTGGTGCTAAGTGTGGTGATGTGTATTGGTGTGTTGTGTGAAGTGCGTGGTAATATTGCTGGGTGAAAGTAAAATGCGCGTCTGGGTGCTCGGATCTCTATTTCTCTGTGCGTGGTCCCGATTCTGGAGGAGTGGGGGTTTGAGGGTGATGTGGGTGTGTGTTTTATATTGTCTTGGGTGTGTGGGAGTAGTGTTTGTATGTGTATCAGGTGTGTGTATTTTGAATTGTCCAATGTGGTTGTATTTTGTAAGTGTGTGTGTATTTTGAGCCCAGCGGTGTGTACCGCCAATAGAATACCGCGGTTGTAAGACCGCCGCATGGATTCGTGTGTCGTGATAGTGTGGGTGTATTTCTGTTGGCGTGACGGTGGAGGTTTGGTCATCGCCAGTTTCTCGCTGGCCTTTGGTGTGGCGGACTTTTGTGGATGTCTGTATTTTGGCGGTTTGCCTGTTGTGGGTCAGAATGTCCGTGGCGGTTTACCGCGGCCGCGGCGGTATGTTGGCGGTCTTCTGACAGCGGTAAGCTGATTTTACCGCCAAGGTTGGAATGACCACCAATGTGTTTAAAAGCACCTGCTGCAGAATTCACTGTGTCCAGCAATTTTCATGCAACAATTAAATAATTTCAAAATAACTCTGGTGATTAATGTTTCTGCTGGAGAGAGATCGAAGTTTTGTCTAGTGGAAGTTTTGACTCATCATAAAGTAGTGCAGGGTGTTAATATGCCTGCTGCAAAGAAGTTTGCCATGCAAATCACAGAACTGTATTTTATGTGGGTAGCTCAGTGGTTTACTGCTTTTGTCACAGAGATTCTTTTGTTACTTGCAGTTCATAAGTTACAGTCCTAATGTAGCAGGGTGACCTATGAACTGACATCAAAGAACTGCATGCAAACTGTATGGCATATGTAGACAATTATTTTTTTTCTCAATTTTTCGTCTTCCTAATTGTGTTAAAAATAGTTTGAGTAAAAGTACATTCTTATTAGTAAAGCAAACCCAAGTAGGGCAGAATTTTTCGCTCACCCCGAAAAATGATTAGTTGAATGTGGAGAGTCGGTTTACTGTAAACATTAATAATTTATTCACGTGTTTAAAGTCTCTTTAAACCACTTTCTATCCTGTCAAGGCATGTTATTAAGTGATAGTATTTTTTTCATAGTGCTTCAGAACGGCGCTTTTGCTGTAAAGAACTGATGCTCAAATATTATCCATTGTTATGCTGTTCGACGAACAAAGGATGGAAAGCAGAGCTGAACCCCATTGGAATTGAAACTCGTAGTATTCAAGTCACTCATCCAATATCAGCAGCGAGCATTTTACACCCTAGGCGATTTCCATGAAGCCCAGTGCATAGCAACTTTCAGGCTGCAGCAACATTACCATGACCGAAGGACTCCAGTCAGTGGTGTAATGCAGGCCTTTTGCGGCGCAGCGAGGGGAGCACAACCCTTCAGGAGGCCCCAGCCCTTCAGTGGGCTCCCATTTCACCCCAGGTCTAATATATCTGTGAGATATGGGGGACTCATGGACCCCCATCATATTCTGTAGGAGGTGGGGGACATTATTTTGCGTTACGCCACTGAACCCAGTTACAAGTGTGACAGCTTCAAGGGCACACATCTTCCCACAGCAGTTGCTTCATAATGGGCATGTGGCAGCCCCTTCTTCGTAAGCCTACAACCTCTTCTCCCTGGCATGAGGTCTGCCCACTTCCTTTGCCTAGCGGCCACGCTCGGTCCTCGGGACCGCGTCTCGGCTCGCCCCCGGCCGAGCTGGGCGTGCACGACTAGGAAGAGGAGGAGTGTTTAAAAGGCCCTACAGCTGGGGAAGGCGGAGCCGCCTGTGGAGGAGAGAGACCAGCTGAGGCGGTGCAGCGTGCAGACGGGCTGCAAGCCCCCGGAATTTTACTTACTGCTTTTAAACCCCTGACTTTTTTTTTTTTTTTTTAAGTTAGCGGCGTGGGGGCACTCAAGACGGGCAAAGCCGTGTTTTAATCCGTGTTTTTTTTTTTAACTGATTTGTTTTTTCGCGGGGAGAGGAGGCGTGTTTACTCATCTGAGGAACTGCCTAAGGAGTGGTAGAAAAGTCCTAGCAAGTAGAGATAACAAGCCGAGGCGGCCTTTGCGCGTGGATTCAGCGCCCAGGTCGGCAGGTAAGCGGGCATGTCCAGGTGCAAGTGTTACTCATTTGGGAATGGTGGGCGACTGCCCCAAGCAACCCCATCCGCCCCCAAGAACTGCATGTACCTTGCAGGGCGGGGGCACGCACAGAACATGCATGGTCGCGTCGCAGAGTCCGCGACAGCCTAGTAAAGCATTTGGGTACACAGTTTGACATCTGCTTCCTTGAGGTCTTATTGGTATTACATGATTTTTGTGTAATTGTGTGTCTGCCTTGTTTGTAATCGATATGCTCTCTCCCATCTAGCGAAAATTCGCACAGGAGCTTTGCTGCCACCCCCCACCACCCAGCCCCTCCCCAAGTACCCCCACCACACTATTTCTGGATGTAGTGGATCACTGATTTTGAAGGCCCTCTGTGCTCTCTTTGCATTTGTGATTATAGGTGAAAGTTGTTTTTGTGTATATAGTATCTGAGGGAATTCTCAAATAAGCACAGCGAAGTATGACAGTAGTCTGTTGCCCTCTCTCCCAAGCGCGGCCAGTGGTCCCCGCTGGTGTTCACTGCCAGGCTCTTAAGGTGATGGTATGGCCCCCGGTGTGAGCAGCACCTTTCAGCCATGCTTTCCCTGGGGCGCTGCACATGGCCCCCTCCCGTGCCATGCATTCGCTGATGTCTAGTATCTCCAAGCCCTCATTCTTTGCTGCTATTTCTTGAGAGAACTTGGCGAGGCGTGAGGTAGTAACTGCCTATCGCTCCCTCTCTAACAGTAGCGCTCTGGGTTGGAGACTGCAAAGGTTATGAACTTGTCAGTCGTCTGTGGAGAAGCGAGCCCTTAGCCCGCATATGCCCCATATGGCAGCCGGCCTAGATCTCGAAGGCAACATGGGCAGGGCCGCGGCTCCATACCCAGCCTTCCTCCCCACACGGCAGCTTTTCCCCGCTTTCGCCTCGCTCCTTGAAAGCGTCTTTCCCCGCCCTCCTCCGGGGCCGTGCAGCCGAGGGACGGGGCTGGCCCGCCCGGATTAGTCAAGTTCACGGCTTGTTGTCCACACGTGAAGGCGGCCGGCTCAAAACAAACCTCGGGCGCGGCGCGCCTCTACGTTTCCTTTCAAAATGCAACAGATTTTGCACGTGCCGTTGGCCGCTTCGTGGAAATTGCTAAAATGTATTTAGAGGAAATAAAAGGTCAGTTGTACGAAACAATTCGGAACTAATTTGCTGTTCTAGAACAATGTCGGCAGGACCAACATTATTTTAAAACTACAGGCTATGTTTGCTGCAATTAATTATTTTTAGTACTGTTTAGACTGACTCGTTTATTATGAGCAAGTCTCTTTTTTTTATTTTTATTTGATATCTTTGGCAAACATCATTTTGTTTTCTTCATTTCATTTTATTATTTCTAGCGGATACTAGTGGGGCTCTGAAACCATGCGCTGCTCGCAATAACCTGTACATGAAAGGTGCATGTGCTTTTCGCTTGTTTGTTGACCACAGTAGCCAGGACCCGCGGCTGTACTATTCCTCTCCGCCCCTCCCCCATAAGTGTTGCGAAATGGTTGTGGAGGTGGGGTTTGCAGACAGATACAAAAACTTAGTGTACTACCCAGCCTTGCACACGCGGAGGGTGGGTGTATGTAAACTATTATTGCTTAATTGCTGGGATGAGTCCACGCACCCACTCCCCCTCACCCCCCCTTCCGTTTAACGCAATAACCTCGTGATTTTACCCCATGAAATATTTTGTACCTTTTGTTAAATACAGCGGCTGGTGCCAGCCTGTTAAGGTCTCATAAGGTGGATGTCCCCCCCTCCACCGCGAGGAGCTCCAGTGAAAGGCTGCACCGGGGCCCGCTTCACGCACACCCATTGGACCCTGTTGCTGAAGGCTCGATCAAGGTTGAGTTTGAGCGGCCTCAGTAAAACGTGTGCTGTGTTGCGTTCTGGTAAAAGCTGAATCAGCTTCTGGGAAGGCTGATTTACCTGCCCCGTGTTGTGCCTGCTCGGATTGGAAGCATGTGTCTGTGTGGACGTCAAAGGGCCGGTGACTAAGGCTGACCGGGCGCCTTGCTCGTCCCCCCACGGCTAGAAGGGGGAGGGAGGCGTTGTCAGGATGACATCACCACGTTCAGCCTCGCTGGAGGACCTCGAACGTCCGAGAAGAGTTTGTCCACTGTGCAGTTCTTTCACCTTTATTCCAATGGTGTGAACGTAAAAATGCATAGGTGCAGGTGCACATTAAGGCTTCGTCAGGTGGACGGGATTTCTTTTGAGTGGAGCGTCATTAAATTCAGCATTGGCTTTATTTAAGTTGGTATGTTTGGACAACTTGCCCCTCTTGACTGGGCGTACTGTCGAGCCCTTCATAAAACCGGACTGTCCCAGTTAACAGAATAAATACAAAGGGTTTTCTCTCCTTTTGATCCACTCCACAGCAAAGCAGAAAGTCTTGCAGAAGCCAGAAGTTATTTACCCCCTGTTACGTGCTCCAGTTTTTTCCTCTGGCAGTGCTTGTTCACACTTTACTTAATCCAGAGTTGTTGTTATACAGTTCCAAGGCTTCTCGCAGAGAATGGATTCTGATCAGCACATTCTGATCGGTTATGGATACTGTTTTGCGGTTGGTCTTTATGTAAAGTGCCTATTTTATTGATTGAGCTGTGGGTGTGGGTTTTGGTAGCTGAGCGATGTGGCTTAAAGGCATTAGAGATCTTTAGCATTCTCTAGGCTAGTACACCCGACATGTCGGAATTTGAGCCATCAAATTATGATGCTTGGAATACTAGATTTGTGAAGTCTTGGGGTATTCAGTCTTGGTTTGGAACATAAGTACTGGCAACAGTCCTGCGAGTAAAGGTGTTTGAAAGAAAACTGGCCAGATCCTGATTAGGAGTTAGGCTTAAAGGTAATTGCGGGATGCCAATGTAAATAGCACATGACTTTAACCAATCGTCTGATCAAGAGTTAAAAACCGCATGGAATATGCAGCACTTTTGCCGAACACCCCCTATCTGTGGATCTCATGCATTAGTAACACGTGCTATTTACCCACATGTGGTATTTACCACATGTGAAAAATAACACTCAACTACAAGTAGGAAACAGATTAAAAACCAACGGAAAATAGCTTAAAATAGCTACAGTCAAACGCAATCGGTAATAATTTCCTACAGTGTGGACAATTAGAGCGCAGTAAAGCAATACAAAACCAGCATTTGCAATGCAATGGGTCTAACATTTGCTCAAGTTAGAGGTATTAGTGTTGTAAATTCCTAACAGGACTTTTCTTGCCATTTGAAATGAAAAGTGAAACCGTTGACATAAAGCGAGCTGTTTCAAAGCAACATGGCTGCGGTGAGCGTGAAGGAGAGACGCAAAAAGAAGTTCGCTCGCAGTCACACGTTTCAGCAATCGTGTAATTATTCATGTACAGGGGCAGTCTGCAAGGCGGTAACAAAACTGCTCCAAGGAAGAGCAAACGTAAAGCATTTACCAATTATTATGAAGGATTTTTGAAAGGTAAGCCCATAAATGAGTGAAAGTGATGGGTTGCTGTAGGCATGGTTCAAATCCCCAAATACTTACAACAGGTCAAAGCGCTTGTGCCTCAACCTAAAAAAGGAGACCAACGCATTAATGCAAAAAATACACCAAAACACTGCTAGGCCAAAATATAGCCTACAATTCCAGGATCCCAGGTCCATGTTCCGCTCTAAGAAAAGCGTAGCATGAGGATGGAAATATTAATGATTTGAAATGACGCAGCAGAGGATAAAAGCCAGGATCGGCAGAGTAAGGCTGCCACCCATAAACTTGATTCAGCGCAAGATCCAGATGATCCTCAGTCGTAATATGGGCAGTATACAAAACATATTTTCATCCATTACAGATCCCTTGGAGCCCATTATGGGGTGCCACTGATACCCCCTTGTAAAGAATTTAAGTTCTGCTAGCATTTTCAGCAGGCACTAAACGGCAGACAGTAGGATTGGTGCATGTTTTTTTCTCATAGAGCCATTAGCAAAATACTAAGTGACATGCTTTGCAGAGGGTGAATGGTAAGAATATACAGTGTCATTGGACACAGCTCATGCCAGCAAAGCAAACATCTTTGTAGAGCAGGATTTCCTGCTATCCTATGGTCATCTGACTGCACTCATGTACACCTGATGTAAATATGTAGATGGGATTAACTGTGCTGCAGTTGTAAAATAAAGTACAGTATTATTGTGCCAACGCTGTGCGATGCAGACCTGTGCATACTGAACTGCCTTTAGGTGCTCTGGTTGAAACCACAATGTCCTAATCCTGACTAGTAGCAACATTAGTCGTACTGTGGTGATACATCACCCTTAAGGAACTGGGCAGACAAATCAACTCTTCATCAAGATTATAGTGCGTTATGATTGTTGTAATCCAATATCAATACATCTAAGTAGTACCATTAGAGAGTTGTTAATCCCTACATCACATACATTGGCCAGTGTGGATATGTAGAACAAATTACACCACTCTGTACAGTGATGATTCTCAGGCAAGTCATCTTTTTAACAACCACCTGTACTTAGATTACAAGTCTCTTGTCTCTATTGTGGATTCTTCCAACCAGGATACCTTTTTTCATGTCTCTAGCGGGAGACCTGTTGTCGATTGCTGTAATTATTTCTCCCACTGCTTAAGGTAGAGCTGAGGTGGAGAACTACCACTAGCTGCCATGCTTTAGTACTTAAAATGTCAAGATTTGGAATCCGTTTTTAATATCTTCGTCATCATTTTGTGTGTTGGTCAATGGCAAATTTGTCCATTTATTCTTCCACAGACGTGTGTTTTTTTTTTTTTTTTTATTTATGACACATTAGACAGTAATGGTGCTTTCCCACCTCCTTGGCCAGGATCTGTAATTTCCAACTTCTTTTCCTGCCTGTGTCAATGATGGGAGAGTCTTGGGAGTCTTCTGCTTGTGATGACTAAGTGATAGCAGAGCATGGCAGTGAATTCTATTTCTGTTGTTTCCAGGCACATTGTCCACACAAAATGATTGCATACACACTCCCACGCAGGAAAGAGTTATTGGTGTCCTTAATTATTTTTGTGTCGCTCTGGCTACTATTTTAGCCCTCTCCGCCCCACTCCAACATATTCTCCTCATCCCAGTTTTTTTTCTTTTTTTCCTCCAGTGCCTGGCAACTGCACAATCAATGCTGTTGGGGCTTTGGCTTCCTTTATCGTGGTTTGTATACACTAATATGACACGATCGTCTGCCTTGTTAGAATGGAAAATTAAAAATGGACACCATCACAACATATGCTCACATGAGCATCGCAGTGCATGGACCATTATATCTGTATGTGTCGAGACTCATTCAAGTACATCTGCATCTATCTTGGCATTTTGTTAAGTGGGGAAAAAAAACATTCCATGATTACCATCCTTGCATGTCTGTTATCTGGTAATGCACTTGTGAAGCTCGTAGAAAGCAGCGGCAAAGTCCAGTAACTTTGCCTTTTTGACCTAAAACGTAATGGCTTTGCCAATGTTTGTCCTTGTTGCTTTTCAGCCTAATGCCAGGGGACCACTAGGAGTAGGTGCAGTGCTTTATAAATCTTTCAATCATTTATAAACCTAAATTTCAAGTTACAGTTTTGACTGTACAGCAAAACTAATGCATACCATGTAGCCTGTGTCTTCAGGACTCCTCCTTATGTACAGTGTCCTAGCACCTAGACGTAGTGGTGGTTGGCCATTACAAAACAGTACATACTTGAAATGGGAGCACTTCCAAACCTACCTTAACAGTTGCAGTGGAGGTTTGTAACATGACATAAAACAGAATGCACTCTAAATTTGCTTGTTTGTAGCTGTAAAGCTACAGTTCACATGGACTTCAAATTGCTTCTAGCCCTCTATGGTGTAGGGAAGAGGACGTGCTTCACTTGCAGATGTTTGTTGTGGTTGGTTGATGCAAGGTAGGCACTAACACGTGCATAAACCAGACTTGGGGTTTTGGAAGACAGCAACATTGGAACACAATAGGACAAAAGGCGAGAGTCTTAGGAATAGAAGGGCCTGACTTCTTTAATTTGTGCTACGTATGTTACAGGTTTGATTTGAAAGCACAGGCGTTGAACCAGATGTCACCAATTCTGTGAAATATACATAAAGTGGGATGTTGCTTTACCAGTAAGAATATCTCTCAAATAATCCCTTTGATGGATTGATATATCACTCAGCTTCTTGGAGTGCCTGCGTTTGAATTTAAAAAGGATTATTTTACATTTCAGAAGTACTGCGTTATCACAAATTATTCCTTGTCTGTACTGAGTTGTATACAGATTTTTTTTATTTTTTTTATAATACTCTGCACTGGAGTAGACTGTTTTTAATGTTTCGTTCAGGGCTCCTATGTAAACCAGATCTACTAGCTTTGTCAGTGCTGGTTAAAATAGTAATGTACTTAATGCACAAAGGTGACTTTTGGGTATAATGTTTCAAATTGAAGTTATTAGCCAATAACAGATACTACTTATACAGCCAGGAATGGCAGAACTGTTGTGATGTTGTAGCCTAGTAACCTGGTATAAATGCCTCTGGCATCTCATGCAGTAGTTGTATGTTTATGCTTTCTTGCATAGACAGGTTGAACAAAGGCAAGTTGGTAAATATTCCAGACCGGTTGCGCACTGTCTGCAAACATGCAAGATACACCTCTGTCTGTCATGTCTATGGTGATTCAAAAGAATCGGACTGTATTTAATATGATGTATCAATTTGTGCCACATTTTCACTATTTTTTTATTTTTTATTTTTTTTACTGTATTACTACTTTAAATATCTTGCCAGAAAACATTTCAGACATTAAGACCATGGTTGACTTCAGTTTTCGGTCCGTAGAAGTAGATACTTAATTATTTCAATAAGACTCTCCTAAATCTGTATAGTTTCTTCACCTGAAGGTACATGCTCGAGTTTCAAAGTCACACAAACCTAAGTAGCTAACACATTCAGGACCTAGGCCTCCTATAATCCTAATACAGCGAACTGGCCTCCATTTATTCCTTACTGTGTCACAAATATTTTGATACACTTTTATATGAATAGCTGTAATATTCTTCTCACAGCATCTAGACCTCTTTAATGCAGATAAAGTTTCACCCCATTCTGGTTTTCAGGAATCTGGCACACATCCTTCAGCATTGCATTACTGAGCCTCCTTGAGGCAAGAAGTTAGAGATCTGATTGGCTTCCAGCCACCTGTCACTTTGCAGAGTAAAACTGGGACCTTAATCACTAGTCTCTAGTTTACGTATTTCATCTGCTGCCAAATACCACCACTTTTCATCCAATTTGGACGCCCTTCTCTTCTGTTTTTTGCCATATGTATGGGAAAAATGTGATCAAGCCACCCATAGACTAAAAGTAGATTCTTTGTCTTTTAGATGTGCTTTGTCTATAGATCTGCAATTGTAACAAAGTATCCCCTGACATAAATAGCTGTTCCTGGGGCAGGGGAAATAAACGTCAAATTAAGGAAAACAAACCCCAGGCAAAATTGCTTATATCTAGCTCAATGCGCTATTGATGATGGCTCAAACAATAGTTTATAACATCTTTATTCTCTTAAAAATATTACATCACTATGTCAATCATTCTTTTTATTTCAATATGGATAACATTTATTTGAACATTGAGCCAATTAAACAAATACATCCTGGCAGAACATACATTTACACGCATTGTCTTACTATCATGCGTACCTCGTTCTCACAAACTCACGTGTGATCTGATTCTCTAATATAATTCTATTTAGAAGACATCACAGATTTCTGTTTACAATGTTATCGAAGCATACTTCATGCATTTACATATGAACATTTGAGTCATTAATATCCGTTCCTTAGTTCATACTACAATCTCCTGTTAATGTTATTATATTACTCCTCTCAATATATTGTGGCTTGTAATGTTTTTTTCAGTACTGTAGCTTCAATTATGATCACTCCATACTGTGGTTTATATTGTGTTTCAGTATCGTGGCATCCATTATGATTTCATTAAGCCACGATACTGAAAAACACAATATAAGCCACAATATGGAGTGATCATAATTGAAGATACAATATTGAAAAACGAGATGCAAGCCAGAATATTGAGAGAAGCAATATAATTCTAGATTGTAGGTTGAACTAATCTTAATGACTCAAATGTGCATATGTTAGTGCATGAAGTATGTAAAGATAATGTACACAGAAATATTTGTCTTGTAAATAGAATTTTATATTATAGAATCACATGTGTGATTAGGTATGCAGGATAGAAAGAGAATGTGTGTAAAAGAATGTTGTAGCGGAATGCATTTGTTTTATTGACTCAATGTTCAAATAGACATTAGCCAAATTGAAATGAACAAATGATTGATATGATGTGATGTTTTATAGAAAGTAAAGATTGTTATAAATTATTGTGCGAGCCATTGCCAATAGAGCGAAAGATAATTTGGGTTGCAGAGTGTCTTTTTTTTTTTTTTTTCTTTGTGGGTTTTTTTTTTTCCTTTAATTTTTTTCCTTTAATTTGTTGTCTATAGATCTGTCCAAAAAAAGTAAATCCCACATATTCAGAGGTACACTATTCTTCTAACCTGGATTCTTCCCTTAACCTTCAGAAAAAAGACAGGCTTTGTTTTACTCTTCCCGAGATGTTTTACTTTGCTTTTTGAGAGTTTCAGGTGTGCTTTCTTGCACTTGATGCCCAGGTGTGTTGGCCTTAGTTGGTTCAGTGTCTTCTGCATTGGATTTGTTGCTACTTCATCAGCACGTAAGTTACACATACGTGCTTTAACATTTGCTTGGATGAAAGGCATCAGACCCAGTAGTGTTGCCCAACATTCATCAAGTTTCAAAGAAAGATGAGTGGGGAAATTTGATACATCATCCTTTTGAGAATTTCACTCATCCAGCTGATTTCAGACAACATACTCAGGGCTCTTATAGAGATGAACTTTATTCTGCACTTAATGGAACGCTGCCGTTCCCTGCTGCATTGTAATTCCTTTTGGTTGTCCATTCTTTGACTTAGGGTGTGTGGAATTTAATAAAATATTTACTTGTCCATGGAACAGCTTGCTTCATAAATCTACTTGCCCTGTTTTAAAAAAAAAACAAAAAAAAAACTGTCGCTTTGGTGCCATGTAGGGAGCGACAAATTGTGGCAGCAATTTCACTGTATAATCGCTTTGAGAATAGCCTCTCTGATTATGCTAGAGTGAATACTATAGTAGGGCTTGAATTCTAACAATTTCCTTATTTTGCCACCTTTCTGCTGGTCTACATGCTGGGGCTGGAGGTAGTGGTAAGCAATAGTTCCAAGGTTGGAATGCCCTTATTAGTCTGTGCAAACCTACTAGCTTGCATGTCTTAAGGGTTTCTGCCGAATCTTTTCCCATACTGAGAAAGGTTGGACAATTACTTCCAGGTATGGGGGGGAAAAAAGTGGTTGGAGGGAAAAGTGAACTTGAACTCAGCAGATTTTTCGCATTAGCATTACTTGCTTGTGCCAAAATATAGCTCACAAATATTTTCTTGTAGTATGATTTCCTAGTCCACTTCTGTAAATTCTTGTGAGTTTTTGAAATAGCAAATCTGCACTAATGCAAAGACATATACCATGGGTTCTATTTTATGACTTTAAGAATTAGGGCCCTAATTAGGTCTGGCGTTAACCAATACATTTTGTTTTTATTAAAGTTTTGTCTCTCACCCTTATCTGTTGGTTGGCTTTACTGTGAGTGATGACAATCTGCATTCCACAAGGAGCATATCTGCATACAAAGTTGTTTTGTTCAGTGCCAGGAACTACTGTGGCAATGTGTGCTTCACAAGACCAAAAAATATTTTTGCATTTTACCAATGTTTGTTACAATGGTGAGGGCCCGGAGAGCTTGCAACAATTAAGTGCTAGAAAAGCCATGTCATAACAAGACACACATTGACAAAGCTAAAAGGCTGAGTTTCCCCCCCCCCCCCCCCCCCCAAAATGTCGGACTCATTGGCTTTGCCCAAGTGTATTTATTTTCATGCTTACCATAATATTGTTGATACTGATTACACTGTTTTTCCAGTAGAAATAATTTTTGGAAATACTAGCATGCATTAACATATTTTACTAAATGATTCTTCAAATAAATGGTACCTTTATATTTCGCAGTAATTTAGCAAAACATTTTTCCCTAGTTGTATATTTTTTGTGATTTTATATTTTGAAATCAAAGGATCCTCAATCTTGCGTTCAAGCTTCTACAAATATTTGCTTATAATCAGAGGGCATTGTACATACGTGTATGTATATATTTTTTTATTGAGCCACTTTCAGAAGTGCAGTCCAAGCTTACATTTATTTAGGGAGGTCACCCTAATAAAAAAAAGGCTTTGTATTAATGAACCATAAGTACATGTTCGAACAGCATTGACATATGAACACAAATATTACCTCCATTGCAGACATTTGCCTTCCATGCTCAATAATTGGGTACTGTAATCTGGCATCCAAAGGGCTTATGCTGCAGGGATTTGGCCCTAGTAGTCAACGATAATGTAGGTATGAAAACCTGTTGTCCATGACTCCCAAACAATATGGTGTGGGTCTCTAGAAATTCCACACCCCTGCTTATGATGGAATCTGCCTGGAACAGACTTTGCCAGAGAAATCCAGCAGTTTGGGCCAGTCGGTAGGTTCATTGTTCTCTTGAAAAAACAGAACAGTTCTAACTAGGATCAGGGCAGTTGTTACCAAGGACCAGGTTTCTGGTGTGCGTTTTACGTTTCTAAGTACTTTCAGAAGGGGAGCTTGTAGAGCATCTCGCCTGTCTGTATTAGTCAAAAGGTGTTTGAGGCTAGACAGTCTTGAGCTGTGGCCCCTCTATTTGTAGCATATTCTTAGCCAGTGAAGGTCCTCTACCCTCCAGTATCACCATTATGGTTCATCCACGCACAAACCCTCAATAGGCCATAAGTATTTGCAATACAATTCCCTCCCTGCTGATGGTATACAGATGTCAAAGTACATAATATTTATTGCACCCAACGACCACCAAATTCAAACACATGCAAGATCCTACTTTTTTTTTTTTTTTTTTTTTTTACAATATTTCTCAGATTTATTTTTTATGAAATTACTTCTTCAAATAGACACATTTCTGAATTGATTGTGTCCCTTCTTTTTTTGTAATTAATCTCCGGTTGCTCTTCCCAAAGTTGACTGACCTTTGTACACTGCTGTCTATCCAGCTGACACAATTGGTGCAGGGACCTTTACCTAGTTGGAATTTCATTTATTTTTAACTTACTTTTCATGGGGCGGCAGCTTGGCTAAACCGAATGGTCTGTTACCCCTGATCAACTGCTCCTTTTATTGGTGACTTCAACAGTCTGGTCTGCATCTGTTGTTGGTTAAACTATCTTAGTCAGGGCGGCTATGTAATATCTGGAGTTTGCTAATTGTGTATGGACTTTGTTAAAAGCAGTCATAATTGCAGAAGAACTGATGTGATGCTTTGAGATAAGTGTATGCACAAGGTATCTTGTACCTCAAAGAATGAACCCGAAAGTGAGTTGGGCTTGCAACTGAAGTCTTTAATGCTGCCAGTGATGCATTTGTCACTTTTTATAGTGGTCCTAAAACCATAGTGCAAGATCCACTATAGCCTGGTAGAATTCGTAGTAATATTTGTTCTTGACTTGATTGTCTGTTGCTAAAGTCTGTGTGATCTGCAGGTCATAAGGGTGAATCCTGGCAGAATTCTAGGTCAGCTTTTCATCTCTCCAATGTTGAGTGTCCTCCAGTTGAGTAATTTTGTTTCAGTGGAGCTGTATAACAAACATTGTTGTGCTGTGCGCTGTAAAATATATTGCTGAATATTCTTAAATCGTGTTTCAGTTGATTTTGTGCTTTACCACTCAATTTCAGTAATTAGGAATGACAATCTCTCTATCTTGGTTGTTTTAATTGCTGCCAAAATAAGTTTGAATAATTTAGTGACATTGTTGTTTCTAGAGACCATATGGAGATGCTATCCTCACTCTGCAGGAATATGTACCCTCTATTGATCAAATGTTCCACTGTCAATTGTTTCATCCAAAGTTACTTTTTTGTATTCAAAGCTAAGTTGTCTTGTTATATCCACAAATGTTGACTTCATTAGCAAAGTATTCTGGTAATCTTTAGAGTTGACCTGATGCCTTTCTGTATGTATTTGTCAGCTCATTCGCTCGTGGTTGTATAAGAGCAGTTAGTAAGGACTAGCTCTGGATTACCACCCCCCACTGTTTGGTCTTTATCAAGAGCTGTTTTATATACACCATATGTTATCTGTCTCTTTTAGGGTTGAGCGCGCAAGTGCTCTAGCCTGTTGTAATTTCTCTCTGGGCTAACCACTCCCACTCTTGCTATTCATTCTTTGTTGTGCTTGTTGTCACAATGCACCAATAAAAATTAAGCATTTATAACATGTCCCGCCTTTGTGTGCTGAGTTCCCTCCCAGGCGATTTCACTACGTGAACATTTTAGTTAGCCGTCACACTATGTCTCGCTTCCTTCTGTTACAGCGTGTGATGGCCCCTCCTCCGGCTTGCCTTTCATCCCAGCCACGAACCTTCTAGACATTCACTCAGGAAGGCAGTAACTCTTGTGCTCATGGCGGCCATAGTGCTTTGAATTGACTTGCTTATGTCAACTGTTTTACTTTTCAATTTGTGTGGCGAGAGAAACCCACTTAGGAATTTGCAACGCTAATGGCTCTAACTCGAGCAAATGCGTGACGCATTGCATTGCAAATACTTGTTTCGGGCATTAATTATGGTCTTGGGGGATCAATAATATTTCTTTGCATCACAATTAACTATAATCTACATTTGTGTTAAATACCTAGTGTTGGCTTCTCTCATGGTCACATTTATTTTTGCTGATTCGTGGTAGGGGGTATCGAGCACACAAGAGGGAATGGTAAAAATATCATGACCAGAATATTGAGAAACTAAATATTGAGGAGGTAAGTGCATTTTCTATTAACTCAACATCTCAACTCGACTGTCTTGCGTTTTTTTGTTTTTGTGCACGTGGAGAACCTTCATTCTTTTCAGATACGGTAACATCCTGCTGCTTAGACTTTAACGTTTATGTAATCTTAACGAGGGCATAGTGCTTTTTTTTTATTTATTATAAATTTAAATGCACTTGGGAATACAAACCTTTTAAGTCTGCAAAATTTAAAGGTATAGACTTTACAAATATTGTTAAGGAGAAAACAAACTAAATGACTAGTGATCATTTTGATTGTACTACATTCAATTCATCTCGATCAAAGTGGTAACGTGATATGTAATCTCTTCTGTAAGATAAATAAACCATTGCAATTAAAAAATATTGTGAACTAAGGGAGAAGTCATGAGCACTGCATTTGGTTTGTGGGTTATGGTTTGGAATGTCTCATGCACGTTATAGATTGGAGATTTCAGTGTTTTTTCAATTCTAAAAAACACAACCAACTGCGCTGGTTTTTTTGTTTGTTTTTTAAGTAAATAGACACATTATAGCTGCAAGCAAGTTCGTGGGCACCATCCTCAGTTTACGTTGTGCGGGGCTAGAGGTGACTGAGTCCACTGCTATTTTAATAAAGGCATATAATTAGTCTTCTCGCATTAGAACTAAGAACTTTAGTCCCTTAGCTCGGACCTCCCTATTATACTAATTTAAATTCAAGTACCTAGAGGTGATTTTGCCCACGTTGGTCACGGTACACATTTTCAGTTAATATCTTATTATTTGTGTTTGCAAAGTCAGATGAAACAAACGTCTGATGTGATGTTTGGTATTGTATAACATTGATTTGCAGTTTGCCTACACGTGCGCTAATTGGTACACCTGCCCTAATGGTGCGGGACCAGAGTCCGTCTCATATAAATCAGTCCCCTCATACTGATTCAAGTTACGTTCTGCTGCACTTCAATGTTTTGCCATAGGCTGTGACCATTGTGTCTTGTATTTATATTTTGCTCTTCTCAGTAGGTCTGAGTATCTGGTTTCTTGGCAGGAGTATTGCATCAGTTTCTTGGATCTATTAATGGAAGGCTGGTGCAATATTACACAGAGTAAATATTGGCCTTCACCCTCGTGCTTCATGTTGTGCAGCCAAAGCCCTTGAACAAAGCTATTTTTTTTTTCTTTAACATTTCGTGGTGGAAAGCAACATACAGTTTTAAGTGAGATTGTTGTAATCATGTCGTTTCTTGCTTTCTGTGTGCTTGTGTGTGCGCGCCTTGACAAATGTTGCAAGTGATGTGGTTAACTGTCATGTAAACTGTAACATGACTATCGAATTTTGTATGGCGCGCTGGTGTTCGGCGTATGTGGAAATAGCACAGGCTCTTTTCCAGTCATTTTGTCCTCGGTGTATGGGAAGTGGACAGTAGAGTGTGCTAGTAGAGAAACCATATTTTAAGAAACATTACTTAATTGTATGATCTTTTTGCTCTTTACTCGCTGTTTCAGCCTTGGAAAAAGTCTCGAGCCTACAAGACAACCAAGATTTGAAAAACATCGTGGCTGGCATTAAGGATGTACAAAAAAAGCACCAATAAATCTTTCCAAATCATACTATGGTCGCTGTTGCTTTTCTAATGTTTAATTTATACTGTGGAGCAACACTAAATTGGGTTATTGGGCCTTGCTTAAAGATGAATGTAGTCTTACAGCTCCGTATTCTTTGCTCTTCTTAATAAGCAATTACGAGTGATCGCATTGCAGTAGGACCTTTTCTCTTTCCACCCGGAAGAGCTGCTATTTAGTTGAGGTCCCCTCGCCTCATAGATGGCCCCAGCTGTGCAACATAACTTAATTTGCTCTAAGCTGCACACATTCCTGGAATGCTTCTATACCTAACCCTGCTCTCTCATTGGTTGTCAAATAAGACTGCCCTCTACATTAGATGTGGTTCTTTTGGACAGATTTTGGCACCCCCATCTTTTTCGGATCCATGCTGTGCCCAAGAGAACAATCTGTATGGACTATAGAAAGCCCTTCAACAGCTTAAGTTCCTCCTAACTTCTTTGAGTGCTCCCCAGGGGGGAAGTCTCTAGCCTCCATGAATCTTGCCTGCTTCCAGGGATGCTAGTGCATTTATTTCCTCACCCCTCCCACGTATCTGATTAAATTCACTAATGAAAATGGCTTCTCCTTAAGTGCACATGGGCAATGTATGAATTATCTGCATTTAGCTTTGTTGTCCATCAGGTGTTTGGTTTTTCATAATTTCTTTGCTCTAGACTTTGCTCCTCATTGTCTGTGGCATTGTTTTGGGGATTTACAGCTTCCCGTTAGGAGTGGGAGGCTCCAAAGCTGCAGTAGAGACCCTGCTGTCGAACAAAGCTGCACTTCAGTGTACCTTTCTCGAGTTTGCATTCAGACTGGTGCGTTGGAGGTGGCATAGTGTGTGCGGAGGGGGTGTTGGCCGTTGCAACATAGTGGCTATAGCATCCTGCTGGAATATCTTATCACATTCGGGTAATTTTTAGGTCGAGCGCGCAAGCACTTTGACCTGTTGTAAATATTGTGGGCTTTTAACCATGCCCATCTCAAGCCCCTCACTTTCATTCGTTTCTGGACTTGCCTTTAAAAAAATCACTTGATGTAATTGGTAAAAGCTTTAAGTTTGTCATCCCTTGCAGACTGCCCCTGTTACAAGGATATACTTCAGCGTGAGTGAACTATTTAAAAACAAAATATTTTTTTTATTCTTCGTGTTGCATGGGGGCCATGGCACGAACAGGCACAACAGCGTGTACTCTGTCGCGCTATTGTAGCGCTGGTCACATTGTTCAGTTACCTAATCAGTCATTTCTTGTGTCTTTCCCCTTAAACCACTTGAAATTGGTAAATGCTTTACTTAAGACAAAAATCCTCAAAGTGAAAGCGGCTCTCACGGCACATCGGTTGAGCCATTGCAGCAGTATTCACTGCATTCAGAAAATGTGCCCCATAATGCTTTGCAGGGCATTACTTTTGCAAAACATTTTTGCTCATAACTCAGCCTGTGGTGGTCCTAGGACAATGGGACCACCACCAAAATGTTCACAACAAACGTGCTCTTTTTGGCTGCATCATCTCTGGAACCCCACACTTGGTTAGTGGGGACCCCAAAATAATACCTCCCACCATTCAGTGTCTTAAGTGCCGTCATGGCTGTAACTTTTGTTCTACAGCTGGGAGAAGTTATGTTTTATGGGCCTTGTTTGGAATATCATTGCTATAGGCCTGCTATCCCTGAAAATGCATAATGCACTAAGGCAGCGTTTCCCAACCTGTGGTCTGCAGCCCCCAGGGGTCTGTGACATTCCCAGGGGGTCGGCAGGCCTGGCCGGCAGGAAGGTATCTACCACTGGGAAAAACCATGAGCTGGACATGGAGCATTCACAGCATGTGTGAGGTGGGGGGAAGAGAAAGGAGAGTGCGTTCCATGCTTATGTTCTTGCTGGATCTTAACTATTGAACTCTAAAATCATTTTCTTTTTAATTGAAGCTGTTAAACAAATAAGGGTACAAATAAACATAAACGAAAAATATATTCTAAGGAAGCTTACTTCCTTTGGTCTATAATCAATACTGCCAACACGTCTCATTGTGTTTAAAAAAACATTAAAAAAAAAAAAAACCTTTCTATTTATCTTGGAATCAAGTAATGTATGTGCTTCTTCTGTTTCTCTGTGGGGGTGTGCCCTTTGACTTGATTCTTCTCATCCTATTCTGCTGACTGTACAATACACTTTTCCAGCTGGGCCCCCTACTGAAACAAGTGCGTACTTTTATATCTGTTAATTCATTTGTGCAGCAGCATTAAAGCACTGCAAAGTTCTGTGTAAGCTTTCCGACAAAAATAAGCGTCAAAATAACCCTGGTGCTTAATGTATCTGCTGGAAAAATGGGAGTTTTGTCCAGTGGCAGTTTTGACTTATCAGCGGTAGCGCAGATGGTTAATATGCCTGTTGCAAAGAGTGCATCATGCAAAGAACAATATTTTATATACATAGCACAGTGGGTTACCACTTTTTTTCCACAGAGGTTCTTTTGTTAATTTGTAGATCATAAGTTAGAATCATAACCTAGCACAGTGAGATATGAACTTCCAACAAAGATCTACATGGAACAAATTAGAAAGTTTTAATTCCCTCCTCCCCCCCCCCCAAGACTTTCATTATCCTTATGCTGCTCAAAAAAGGCTGTCTTGCATAGGACTGCACTATTATGAAAGTCCAGGCTAGCCACTGTTATGAATCCTGTGTTTGTGTTTCTCCAGACCAAGCAGTCTTAGA
Organism: Pleurodeles waltl; assembly: GCF_031143425.1. Taxonomy (NCBI): domain Eukaryota; kingdom Metazoa; phylum Chordata; class Amphibia; order Caudata; family Salamandridae; genus Pleurodeles; species Pleurodeles waltl. The sequence continues at coordinate 686,886,655 of NC_090438.1, forward strand.
AAATGCCTACCAGCATGGATGACGATAATCTTACATCTTGTAGTCCCCTGTAAAGTGTTTCGACACCCTACATTGGTATGAAAGGTGCTATAAATAAAATTAAATACATGTGACAGAGGCTATGGAGAAATGAGTGGCCCTTGTGGTTTTGCTTCCTTTCCCTACCACACATTATATGAAAAAGCTCTCTCAGATCTTGTGTATCTAAAAAAAAAAAAAAAAAAAAATCACTTGGGGAAATGTAGAATTTGACTTGAGGATTCAGCTTTCCTAAACAAAACCAAACATTGAAAAGTTAGTTGCCGAAATGCAGCACCAACCTTCCCATTAAGGTTTTTCAGATTTTTTTTTTCAATATAAAATTATATCTTTAAGAATTTGAGTATTTGTTTGGTGGGTACTTGTTTGTATTTTTTGTGAATTACTGTTTTAATATTTGAAATGTGAATCTTAAAGTGCTTGGGGGGGCCCCTGGCTTCCAGTAGTGATTCAGTTGGGGTCCTCAAGAGTTAAAAGGTTGGGAACCACTGCACTAAGCCCTTTATGGGCTTAATATATGGTTGCACTGCATTATTTACTGCCCTTTTTTCTTTTTGTGTGGTTATGCCCTGTCCCTGTTGGGGCTAACTATATAGTTACATGACCATGTTTCTTGCAAATGCTATTTTCATTGTGGTGTCCTCTAGGGGCTGTTCTAGGCATTAGTCATATCAAGATACTAAAATATTTGTGGCATGAGAACTTGCCCTATAATGCTTTGCAGGGCATTACTTTTACAAAACATTTTTGCTCGCAACTCAGCCTGTGGTGGTCCTAGAACAGTGGAACCACCTTCAAAACGCTTTATCTGAATAAATCAACTCCTGGTCATGCCCCCCCCCCCCCCCCACTAAATTTCAGTGTCGTTTAGGCTTTCTCATGGCTAGATCTATTGTTTTGCAGCTGGGAGAAGTTGTTTTAAAGGCCTGGTTTGTAAAAAAAAAAAATCATGGCAGTAGGCCTGCTAGTCCTAAAAACACCTCCAGGGGTGAAGTATATGGTTACATTGTATTAGTTTCTCCTGCTTCGGTCGAGTGCGCAAGTACTCTCGCATGTTGTAATCTATCTGTGGGCATTTAAACCCAACCACCACACGCCCATCACTCACTCGTTCATGGGTTTGCCTTTAAAACAAACAAAAAAGCTTTGTTATCATTGGTAAATGCTTTGTTTGTCCCTCCTTGGGGCAGTTTTACCACCTTGGTCATCGACAGTGTTACATGTGAATAAAGAGATATTGTGTTATGCAGCCAGCAAATCTGATGGTGGGATGGTAAAAGTGGTATTCTATTGGAATTAGCCTTAAATTAGGATGTGTAAATGGCAACCTTTTCATTTTTTATTCTGCAGCTAGAGGTAGAAGGTAAGTTGAAATGCTTTAGTTATATGCAGGGCCACTGGAATAATGTGGCAGGAAAAGACAAAATTATGAGGCATGGTTGACCAATTAATGTGGCAAGAAAACTAAAGTTATGAATTTACAGTACCAATAGCTCTAACTCGAGCAAATGTGAGACCTATTGCATTGCAAATGCTTGTTGTTTTTGGTACACCACCATTTCCAGCATGTTAGCATCAGTACCTTGTCCATGTAAAATCTAAACCTCACCCTAGTAAATCGTACCTGGACCCAGGGTATAATCGGTCTTGATGAGATCCGAGACGTTTTATATTTGGAGGCAGTGAAGCACATAAGGTATGTTTGTCTACTACGAATTTCTGTTTGGTGGCAGTTTTGTTCCTTGGCATGTTTTATCCTGTCTTTGCAGTAACCTTGCATTTAGTTAGTGAACCAGTTGAGGAAGAACTGGCCTGACGAGGATGTTTATTTGCCTTCCAGGCATGTATGTCTGCAATGGACTTGCTGCATCATATACCGGAGTACCTTATCAGATTGCTGAATTTAGAAAAAAAAACTGTTTCTTATTAATCTATGCACTGGGCGGGTATCATTTGTCTTTGTCAGACCATTATTTTATTGCTGAAGTAGCTTTTTGTTTTTGTGTAGTGCGTGAACTATGAACAACATGAACCGGAGCCCTTTAAGGTCGTTAACAGATGGTGAAAATAAATCTATAAACCTACAGCAATGCTTTCACCCCGTCAAGGCCAGACCTTAGTCTGGAAGTAGAAAAGTGGTGTCCTCGAGGTAAAATGGTCCCATGAGTTTTACACTGGTCACATGAATGGTTATAGTAAAGATATTATTTGCTTGGTTCATCCGTTTTCTTCACTATGAAGGATTAATCGAAACACTTGGCTTTCATTAGTTTTGTTGTGCCATTCAGTCAGAAGTTCTGATTAATTGGTCTTAGTATATCAATTGTTTATTTTGGAACAGCTGTTCGTTATGACTTATAAGATTATGCTGAGCCCCCTTACATTTTTGTTATCTACAGACAGCTTTAGCTTTCTGTAATAGATGTCCATTTCTTCAGAAATCTACAGAGGGAGTAGGCTTCAGGTCCACTATCTTCACCTAGTAGTTTTATGTATTTTTCATGGTTGTCTATTGCTTGGGTAGGTTGTTCATCAGTGCCCTGGCATTTTGAGGATAGGTTCATGTCCCATTGGTAAGAGTGTCAAGTGGTCCTTTTGCTATCATGCAAATGAATCATAATATAAAGCTGGAGATGAAAAGCCAATTTATGTTTTGTATTTAGCATCTGCCTCAATGACCCTTTCACTGCTTATTAGTTTTTTTTCTCTTTAGAAAGTTCTTGTTAGATGCCTTAGCAGACTTTGCTACTAACTAATTAATCTTAGACTTTCATTTGTTTTTTTATCTTGCAGTCTTTTTTAAATATATTTTTGAAACGCCTGTTTTTATTGCGTGATAACATAAGTAAACTGACCAAGCGCAGCAGTGAGGTACACATCTTATTAATATGTAGGATGTTGACCAGAGAAGGTAGGTTGTAAATAATTAGAAATTGAATAGGAATGGGAAGACAAATGGGAGAAAAAGTGGATATAAAATCAAAGCAAATTCGATGGCACGGGACTTACTGGGCAACAATTTCATGTGTTTCAAAACCTATATTGTAGCATGATAAATGATAACAAGACATAGGATCTTGAAAGAAAAAAAGCAATAACATAAAAGTATACATGGAGCACTCCGGTATGGGTGCTTGGGATATGCAACAAAACCTATCGATGCAAACTTAAAGGCCAGTTATGGGAGTTTTTGTTCACATTTGCCTGAGTGTATGTACCGCCTCTGTTTGCACACTGTGACTGAGTCGCAGCCTATTCTGAAGTCTGCGTTAAGCCCGTAAGCTGTCTTAACCTAGTATTGCGGTGTTGTGCTGGTTGGGTGTTTTGACCTTACAATATATCAAACATATATGTTAGTAATGATCATCAGGTCATGGATGGTGGTCATTATTTTTGTGCCTTGATGTGTACTACAAAAAAGTCCCACAGTTTGCACCCAGAGCATAGTTGTCCTCTACCTCTCGGCATGCGCAATGCGCTCGCCTCTGTCTTAGCCTGTTTCAATACGGTCTGAAGCCACTGAGAAGTGGATGGTGTATTAGGTGCTTTCCATTGCATGGCAATTTGTTGCTTAAATAGTGCAAATGCCAGGTCTAAATCTATGGAAGCGTTTGTTCTTCTTGGACCTGTGGCGAATCCTTAATAGACAGAATTCTGGGGTGGTTGTCAGTGTGTTCAATTATTTTTTTATATTTGGATCATATTGTGCCACTTATCCAATATTGGGGAGCATTCCCAGACCATATGATGGGAGTTGCCTCGTTCAGGCCACACCTGGGGCGTTCAGCAGTAGAGGAGGGGGAACATGCGTTTTAATGCTGTGTGGAGATACATATGCTTGATGTATGTAGTTGAACTGGGTGTAGCGAAATCTGGGGTTGCAGGATACCAGCTTCACGTGTTCTACTGCAATTAACCATTGCGGTTGTAAGGGCTGCGGTAAAACCACGTTCATCTGGCTCTTCTACGACTGATGCCTGAAAGTAGTGTGTGTAGTATTGGGGGTGGGGGGTGGGTTCTACATCAGCTGCACCCTAGGTGTCTCAGAAGAGCCTGTACACAGCATGATACGTTAAAAAAAAAAAAAAAAAAAGGCCCGTACCTACAGTCGTGCTCCATGAGGTCAGCATATGGCAGAGTTATTCCATCCTGGAAGAGGTCCCCCTGTGACGTTATCACCACCTCCACCCAGGGGGCTAAGTCATGTGACTTTAACAGTGCCTCTCCATCTGGCATTTGTGCCATGGGGATCAACTGGAATACGGAGAGCCGCCAGTGCTGCCTAGAACATATCAGCTCCAGCATGTGTTGGCGGTCTTCATTAAAGTGGTTCCTTTAGGTGACAAGTGTGTGGGATCCGAGAGCCATGAGTAAACCGGGGTTGTGCTCAGTTGTGGATGTGCTAGCTCCCTTTCTGCACTAGGGGATGTGTCAAGCCAGTGTGCAGGCCACTGGAATTGCACTGTGGCGTAGTAGAGCTCAAACTTAGAAGCACCCCCCTCCAACTAGGTCATCGTAGTACATTCAGTGCTACTCGATGTCTGTGTCCCCAGTATGAGCAATGGCAGTCTACCATTTAACTCTCTATAAGAAAAATGCTTAGGAGTGACTGTTGGGATGGCTGCGAAAAAAATACAACCGCCTCAGAAGTATTAACATCTTGGCTATCGCCACCCTCCCCAGTGGCGACAGAGGTAGGGAACCCCAGAACGTTAGGGAACCACAAATGGATTGAAGTGCACAGCCCAAGATTCCATTGTGTAAAGCTTTGACTCTGTGGTAAGTATGTATACCTAGGTATTATTTTATGCAGTCATGAGACCATGGCAAGCAGCACATTGTGGTGGTATCCCGAAGTGACATGGGAATCTGGGTCAGTGGGAACAAACGTGATCTAGACCAATTTACTTACAAGCCAGATAGACACCCAAAAGTGCCCAGGAGAGTCATTAAATGTGGTATGGATGCCCAGGCTTCTCTGAGGTATAGTAATGCATCATCCTTGTATAGCAATATTATATGAAAGGTTGTTAGTTCCTGAATCTCCCTGTGCTGAGCGTGTTGTCTCCGGTCAAAGGTTCCAGCGCAATGATCGTTGGAGCTAAGCGGCAACCCTGCATTGTGCCCCTAAATATTGGGAAGCTCTCCCATATGAAGGGACCTGTCTGCACTCTGGCAGTGGGTTTGGTGTGTAGTATGCAGAGCCAGTTGTGAAAGCCCGACCAAATCTCATGTGGCGTAGAGTTGCAAATAAGAATTCCCACCCCAGCGTAGTGAACACTTTCAATATCTACTGAAGCTGCAAACTGATCATATGCCGTTGATGGGGTATTATGTAGGATGTGTAAGAATTGCCTAATGTTCAGGCAAGGGCTATGCCACGGTATGAATTTGGACACGTCTTTGTGGACTAATGCCCTGATCCGCAAGAGACCAGTATCTTACAATCGGTATTAAGAAGTGACAGCGGCCTACATGAGCACACATCGTTTGGTGTTGCATCCCGGTTTTGGTAGAACTAGAATCAATGCTTCCCATTGCAAGTTTGTCTCCTGACCATGCCCCATTGTACATGTTTGTGTTAGCAAGGGTTGGGTGACTGCCGCGGAGTACATGGCATAGTATTCTATGGTGTGTGGGGGAAGTGGGGGGCTCGCTGACTTTCATAAGCCCACAGATCATTGGGGAGCTATGAGAAAGCAGCGGGCCACCGGCCCTTCCACCACAGCTCCAGGTGTGTGTGTTGGGGGGGGGGGGGGGGTTTCTGGGGGGGGAGGAAACACACCACTGCACAGGCCGCTACCTCCTCTCTACCCAGCCGCTGTCGATCCATCCCATCGGTTTGACCATCAATTTAGAGGGTCAGTTATCTGTTTATGCTATCGTGTCACCTAGATGGCGAATTACTCATCGTCTGAGGTCGGGTGGGTGATATATTGCAGGATGATGTTGGGGCTGGTGCCAGAGCTGATTATGAAGAGACTGCCACAGCCGCCATCTTGGCCACACCCCATCTTGCAGTGTTTACATGTTATTTCATCAAAATTAATGTCTTTGACAAATTTCAAATACTTTGTGTTTTTTTTTTTTTTTTTTTTTTATATGTCTCAAGTTGATGTAAAGTACATTCACTTCTCACTGAGGGCACAGTTTAGGTCTGCTAATGCAGCCTGCATAGTAAATGGGACCTACTTCTACCTTCTCCATTGTTTAAGGTTAAGCTATTGCTTTAATTTAGGAGACAACTGAGGGCAACAAACATGTCCCCAGGCACAACCAGATCTATATGCTTTGTCAGTGATTGGTGACCACTGCTCTAATTTGCCTGGAGTAATTGAAACTCTACTCTTTTGAAGGCGTTCATAAAGAACCTATATTTGAAATGTTGCTTTAATAAAGTCTGGGGAGGAACAGTGGCTGTGTTTCTTCTTTTTCTTCTTCTCTTTCCTCTTCTTCTTTTATTCTATTCTACCCTCGAGTTAGAACAAGAGACTCCATCTTGGCAGGGATATCCGTTATGAAGGGTAGTTTGAGTAATCTCCTGAAAGAAAGCTTGATGGAGCATGAGAAGAATCTTTTGTATTTACTTCAGATATATTATCTCCTGATATATTATGCTTATGCGTGTAATTGGCGATTCCGGTTATATACTCTCAATGTCTCTTGCTGTGCCCTAATGTGTTTATCAGCAGGTGCTCCATTCTTTCTCCACTGCTTGGCTTACATTTTCGTTGGTGCATCTACTTTGGATCATAGCATATGATACCACCAATCAACCCCCAAAGTATAATAACTGTGAATGCATGACTGGTTAACAAGCTTACTACCAGCACAAAAGTGTGTAGTTCTCACAACAAATCTTACACTAACAACTATTCTTTTTTAGAGTATTCCATTGCCCTTTCTAGTCAGGGGTCCTCAGACAGCCTATAGATTTGGACAAGGTGGGCTCACTCACGTAATGTGACATGGTTCATCATCTGCTACCTCGTCCCACCCTGGTAAGATCATACTACCAGGGCGGACAAATCCTCAAGTGGGGCTATCTTGAGGGAGTTCTTAAAAGTGATCGCACTGGATAGGAATCTCAGGTCCAAATGTAAAATTATCTCTGGATAAACCACAAAATGTACTTTTTAATTGGGTTGTATCCAGGATATGATTTAAGATAATACGAACACGGTATTAAGGTGGAGTTCTTGGGTATTATGCCCAGTCATTTCCCGTAATACTGCCTGCAGACTTGTTTCTGCCCTCTACTAATAGCCAAAAAGGTCTTGGGCATTCCTCAGGGCTTGCAAAGTAGTTCTAAGCCTAAAAATGTTAGGCCAGAGGATATAGGACATAAAATATTCAAGAAGTTGACCCATCTGACACTTATGTTAGTTTACAGTAGTACAACGCCTTCAAACTGGAAAAAAGAATGAATGATAGGCAGGGTAAGAACTTGGTTATCCACATTTCCTTTGCCCAATCTAAGAGCAAACAGGAGAGAAGTGACCCAAACTCTGGGAGTCACCGTAGTTTTAATTTTAACCTTTTTTACTTTTAAAATCATTGAGTTACACACATGAAGCAAACAGCACTCACATGCATGGCATAGGTGACAAAAGAACACACGTGAATGACACAGAACATGCACAATATGTATAAGGTATTTGTTGGGTAGGATACCTGTAATCCCTGGCCTAATCTACACGTGGTCTGTCCAGGACGGGCGTCTCCTGTAGACACTATGTAAAAGTGCGAATTTAAATTTAGAATGAACTGACAAGGAAGAAGCCCCATTAGCTGCCTCCGTTTGCTTCTAGTCATCTTGCAACTGTGGGGGGTATCTGCTAGCGTAGAATTGCACAAATCTGGCATCTAGGTAGAATAGCCCCCTTAAAAGATAATAAAAACTGTCTGAGGTGCTGTAGTACTTTTGAGTAGTTACTGTGCCCTTGATGGTTATCTGTGGCTTTGATGAAACTTCAGATTAAGTGCAGCCAAGTGTTGCGCAGTCCCCCTCCCCTGGTATCCCCATCTCAGGGTACTTTCTTCGTCCAGGAGACGCACCTGCGGTTTTGCCTGCCCCAACCTCCTGTAACAGCCAACTAGAAGCCTATGGTGGCTTGCCGGTTGTGGTTTTAAAGGTGTTGTAAAACAATTAGGCTTATCTACTTAGTCTGCAGTTGACTGTAGTTGTTAACCAATAGCCGGAAAGGGAATTTCCACCCAGTCATAGGTCCCTTTCCAGTCTCACCCGGTGCAGCGTATGCCCGGCCGGCTTGCAGTGCATCTAATTTTTCTCAGTGTCATGCTGCCCCTCCCTATGGGGGGGGGGGGGGGGGGGGGGGGGGGAGGGGTGGCAGGGGTGGTAACACAGGGAGAGGAAGCCTCTGGGCGCTTGCACGTGTTGTGTGCAGGTGCGCCAAACTTAGTGGGGATTTAACCTTGCATCTGCAGGTGTATTGAGCAGGTAGACCTGTTTTGGGGTCAACACATAAAGCATGTGTGGTTCTCCAAATAAAAGCTTTTGACCTCTATTTGTGTTTTGGATGGTTAACAAGCTTATCCATATTTCATTCTAAACGAGGCTTTCAAGGTATTGATCTACATTCCTAAATGCCAACTCCCCAGTCCAGGTCTGGTTCACAAATTAAGTAGTCAAGGCAGTGTTGAAGCAGATAAGTCAATTAGAAATTGTTAATGAATGTTTGTGTTTTGACTAACAGGTTTAAAGAAATTAATGTGCATGTTTGAAAATGTGCCCACGGAGAGTGGCAGCCAGTTATACGAACTTGTACTAAAATGATTAAAAATAATGAAAATATGTAATGTAGTAATGTCATATTGAGATGTATAACCTATGTTTTGCAGAGTTAACTTAGCCAAAGTTATGGCCTAGTTGCCAGGCCTCATGCAGTAGTTGAATTATTAAAGCTTTGGAGGAAGGCAAACGTGTTGAACTAACCTTGACCACTTGTATTAATAAAATCTGCTTTGCTAGAGTTTTTTTCTGCAATGTACCGATGAACAGGAGATGATGGAACCGAAATTGTAAGTAATTTGGTGTAAGGCAGACCCGATGTACTTTCTCAGGCCTCGAACAATAGCCCCACTCACTGGAGAAGAAGATACAACAGTTTCGATACCTAATGTGCCAGATCATGAGGACATCGTACAGTGAACCAATCAATGAACTGAGAACAGCGAAATATTAGAATTCATAAATTTGCAAAAATAATACTCCTGGATAGTCCTATCTGGTGACCAATTAGGGGGATGGACTGAAAAAGTCTAAGTCATGACAAGGGGCTAAAACTTAAGATGTGAGGGGAGAGTTGATGTCAAGAGACTCCATTTGAGATTCTGTCATTGGGCTCATGCTCTTGAGAGCCTGATGTGTTGCTGATCAATTGATGACCTGAAGATGAAGACTGACTATGTTGCTGATCCATTCCGTGGATAGGTGGCTGTGACAATGCGATTGATTAACTTACTGCCTTTCTTTCTAGGTACCAATTGCGCTGTTTTATAGTTTTCCTCTTGGTTAGATACCTTCCAAATTCATGTTCTAAATTGTTTTCGCGTGAAGTCCCACATGCTAAATGCTAATCTTAGGTAGGGTTCTTTTGAGTGATGTTGACAGTGACAAATGATTGACGAACTGGTTGCTGAGATTGCAATTAACGTCTGTATTCATCTTTGTTAGTTTATGCTGAAGCATTAGAGCATACGTTTTCTCAACTTCTGATTCGCTTTTTATTGGTGGTTGCTAGTAAACTAATTCTGAGCTGATTGAATAAAGTTTGAATTAACCAATGCATTAGAATTGTAACTAAAAGGGAAATAAAATTGTTAAAACGTATATTGAGTTGTGGTTTATCATGAAATGTTGATCTAGTTGTTTAATGACTAATGTTTTCCTTAATGATTGTTGATTATTTATAGTGCATCTTAGTAACCCTGCTCACTACATGGCTAGGATACTCCATGCGATCCAAAAGGTTCATCGGCCTATACACGTCCCCTTGTAAGCTTACTTACCAAGGACCAGGCGCACTTGCAGTTTTTGGTAGCAGCTTGATGGTTCGTTTCCTTGGAGAACTAGTTATGTTGTGATTAGTGGTTATGGTGATAGCTTGAGTTAGGATTAGTTGCTCATTTTATGAGGTTTGAATCTTTTTTTTCGTAATGGCTACTGTAGCATAGATGATGTCCCCTTAAGCCCAGAAATTACTTTCCCAGATCCTGGATCCCACTAGTAAAGTTGGGTATGTTCTCAGCGTATTTGTGATAGTGTGAAAGTGGTAGGTTGCGCTTGCAAAGGCTTAAGCAGACTACAGGTAAATTGAAATGTATGATAGGTAAAGTTTAGTAGGAGCGTGCATACTCTGCAGTGTGAGAGTAGGGAAGTCGTCGAGCTTCATTTGTGTGTGGCACTTTATGCTCAAAATTGTCCATGTGGTTGTTGGTGATATATGGACCCTGCGTGGTCTAAGACTCCGGAGTATATTGACAAGTGTAGGAGACACTTGGTTGTAGCTTGTAATATGTCTGGTTTCGTAGGTTGATTGGGCATGGTCAACAAGTCGGAGTGTGAGTTAAATGAGGAAGAGAAAATTTCAACTGAGATTTGGCGAGTCCTATGTGCACCAGGACAGACCCATTGATCAGTTGAGTGAAATTCGCTAGTCGAATTTTGCTTGCGAATGTGGGAGACTGAGCAAAAGGGCCATCAGTGAAAATCCATAAAGTCTCTGAAGCGATTGTGTACCTTCCTGTAGAAAACCAGCTGATTTGTTTTGGTTAGTGCTCGCAATAATTTTTTATTCGTTTCATGTGAATCGGTAATCACAAGAACAAGCCGCAAGACTTTGACGTCACACTCACACACTGCGGCTGACAGAGTGAGCCGCGCTGGGATAGGTTGGTTAGTGAAAATAGGCACAAGCAGAATGGCAGCCGTCCATAAGAGGCATGTGGTTGAGTAAGCGGGTGAAAGGAATCTTGGGAGTAAGTCATTTCCTCATTGAATTTATACACAAAAGATAGCAAAGATTAAGTTTTGTCAAAGCGTTCAGGAGTGCCATGAAGGGAGATAGTTACATTAAAGCAACACTTGGGAAGCCAACCCCATCGGAAAATTTTCTGGCATTTGTGATGGAGGAGTGAGGTGTTGCGCCATGTCTTTGGTTAAATCAATGTTGCAAATTGACAGAGAAACAGGGGGCTTTGGCGTTTCCAGAGCATGGAACGTTCAATTTGAGAATTTTGGATCAGTTGCGAATGGCATTGAGACGAAGCCATTTCCAAGACCAGCACAGTTTGAGCCCTTAGCGGTTTGGGAGCTCATAGCCAGACAGCAGCAAGAGATGAAATTCCAAAGGAGAATAAGGAAGGTAGAGAAGTCCTTAGCAGAAGCAAGATGAGATTGGGAACAGAGGGGGAGAATGGCAACGTTACTGGGTGTTAGGTTGTTTCCTGCTATCGCAGAGGAAGATGAGTCCGAAGGGAAAGAAGATGCTGGTAAGAGTGATAAGAGTTCAGGGGGTAAGAAAAAGACTTATGTAGAAGATGATTCAGGTGTTGAGGGTTTTATTACACAGATATTGAGGGATCGACCTCTGCCATGTGCGGCGCATGAAGAAGGTTCAAGTACTAGTTCCGTTCAGACTGCCCCAGCTCAAGTGATGGGAACAGTGGGACCAGTGCAGACAGATAATGGACAGGGACAAGGGTAGTGCAGAGTACTCCTAATACAGTGACTACTTCAGTGGTCCAAGCGCAGATGCACCCACCATTAGTACAGATAATTTATCCAGATGTACCAATTATTGAAACCACTACGAACTTAGTGGTGCCGTCAGAGCAAGTGGCTCCGAGGCCAATGCTAGTTCAGAGCGAGCCGACTCCAATGTTGCCTCAGGCACAGCCACAGGTTTTGCCGAAGTTCACACCAATGACCGGGACACAGTCAGATGTGACACCAGTGATGAATCAGAGTATGGGAGTAGCCCTTGCACAAAGTGCAAGTGTCAGAGCAGCACCACATGCAATATCGCTGCTGATTACTGTTGGCTTTTGCGCAAATAATGGTACAGCTGGACCGATTGCAGGCGAACAGGGTGAACTGTTAGTCTCGTGAGAAAGGGGGGATGAGCGATAATGTACAGGTGATACCGTCTGAGTCAGACCTTTGATGGATCTAGACCATTAATGGATCTTAGTCCACTTGGCGCACTTCCAGATGCGGTAAATGGCCTGAGTGCAAGTTGGAGCTTAAAGCTTTTGATGCCGCAAACTCCAGGTGCAGTGGTACAGCAGATGCCAATGCCAAATGCAAGTAATATTTCATTGCAGGGATTGACAGCACATCAGTTAAATGAGTGGTTAGATAGTCTGAATACTCCTCGAAATACATCCAAGGGTGAGGAGCAGATTGATCATGTAAGACTGGCTACTGAGATAACTGAACCTAGTTGAGGGATCGATGGGAGTGAATAGGTTAGAGTCCTACACAGAAGAAGAACTGAGGTACTTATGTCTGAGGATTACAAGAGAAGTGGACAAAATACATCCGGACTTGGCAGACTTAGCAGACAAACATGACCTAGAGATTGAGAGAACCCAGCATTTGAAAAGGGGTTACAGATTAGATTTTGAGGCAAAAGATTTTGAACACCTGAGATCAACAGGGATGAAAGCGCATCTAAAGGAATTATTGCAGAGTGCTCAGATTTGGGGAGCATTAGAAAAGTGGGAAGGCAGATGGGCAAAGAAGGATAAACGGAAATGAGATTCACAAGAAGGGTCTGAAGGTGTACAGAAAGAAAAATATCCAGTAGAAATTTTACAGATGAGGGAAATTCCCGAAGGGCAGTTTGTTCATGTTCCATGGCACAGGAGTGATATTCTGTCATTCACAAATGATTATCCAAAACTGAGAGAAACCGGTTGAGTGGTACCAGCAGACAGATTTGTGAAACTTTCTAAATGTCTGTGGGAAGACTTGAATACTCTGTTAGTATATTATTATTAGAGGTAGTGGTTCCAGCTGACTTGTGGGTTGAGTGTAAGAGCAGTAGATTGGCCGACGAGTGAACCAGAAAGGGATAGTCACAGGTGCACCATCACCTGAAGTGATTAAACATAAGGTGATTGAGTTCCTGAAAACAAGAATCTCGCCTAAAAATATTGACTGGCAGAAGATTGACAGGACAGTGTAGGAAGCAAAGGAGTCAATACGTTCAAGTAGTACATTGGTAAAGAAGCAATTGAGCCGAAAGACATGTTGCACTTTGTGTTCAGGTTCATTGAAGGATTGAGACCTGAAGTAGGGCAGATGATTAAGAGTCATTTGATCTGTTGGCAAGCGAAACTGATTGAGGTGCTGCAGTATGCGAAGTACTGTAGAGATGAGATTGAATTGAAACCGAAAAAGTTGAAGGAGAAAGCGATGGTGATGCAAATTAAGGCAGCTCAATCAGGAGTGCAAGGAGCTTTAGTGCAACAGATACTGCCGCAGCAGGGAACTGCAATGTTCCAACCTCAGATGATAGGTAGGGGTTGTGGAGTCAATGAATCGTGGTCCAGATTTGAGTACTGTAGTGGTTCAGAATGATGTGCAGGGGATGAAAAAGATGTTGCAGTGTCGTGTGTGCAGAAACACTGGAAATGGGAGTGTCCATTGATGGTGTTGTTCAGCAAAGTGGTGATGACAATACATTTCAAACTGTGAAAGTATTTAGAATGAGGGGACTTAATCCGAATCTTCAGAATCAAGTGCAGAATTTTCAACCCTTGCAGCAGATGCAAGTGCTGCGTGCACAATTGACACAGTTGCAACCAATACAGCAGCCAGGTTCCTATGGTACCTAGACCCCAAATGCAGATATCTCAAGCCCCGATGGAACAGCATCAGATGATGCTTACTCAGCAGGTCAGAGACAAGACAGAAGTAGTGACACAGTGCGCCAATTCCCTTTACATAGTGAGAATGAAATAAACGACGAATGGATGAGTAATAATTTGGATGAAGAGCCATGTATGCTTGAAGCTTCGTTAGAGGTAGATCAGTGAGGACCTTTTGTGAAAGGAAAGTTAATGGGTCACAAGGTCTCATTTTTAGTGGATACGGGAGCTACACGCTCTACAGTGAGAAGTGAAGAAGTTCCGAACTTAACTCTTTCAGGCAGAACAGTTTAGGTTGTGGGGGTAGCAAACAGACCGTTAACCTGTACTGGATCTGTGATCGGATTTAATTGAGATTGACAACTTTCAGGGACTGCATAAATTTGTATTTTGCAACTCAAGTAAAGTATCTCTACTGGGAAGGGACTTGTTGTGCAAGACCAAATATTCCATTAGTTGTTCGACTGCAGGAATAGAGGTTGACTAATAGTGATGATGAAGAGGAAGAACAGGCACCTGTAACCGAGAAAGAAAATATTAACGAAGAGTACCCGTTGTGAGTTTTTTTTTTTTCCCCCATGCTTACTGTAAAAGAATTGCATGCAGATTTGCAGGGAACAGTACAGGAGATTGTGTGGGACATGACAGGTAAAGAAGTGGGGTTGATCAAGGGAGTGGAGCCAATTAAGGTCACTTTGAAGCCGAATATAGTGCTTCCGCAGCTTCCACACTATAACATGGCACAAGATGATCTCATGAAAGTTGCGCATATAATTGGAGATTTTCTGAAACAAGGAGCTTTGAAAAGTCTTGAGCAGTCCATGTACTTCACTGATAATGGGCTTAAAGAAGCTGTGTGGGAAGGTGCACATTGTGCAGGACTTGCAAAGAGTAAATTACATGGTAGTCAAGTGTTGTCCTGTAGTACCGAACCCAGCGGTGATACTGTTTCAGATTCCATGCGATGCAGAGTGGTTCAGAGTGGTTGTCTTGTCACAAGCTTTCTTTTCTGTGCCTCTTCATGAGGATAGTCAGTTTCTCTTTAGTTTCAAATTCCTAGACCGTCTACAGCTGGTGCAGACTTCCTCAAGGGTACACCGTCACCGTCTGTTCAATCAGATCCTGAAAAATAATTTGGAGTCATTAAAACTACCTTACCAATGGACTCGTGCAGTACATTGATGATTTGCTAATTGCATCCAGGGCAAGGGACGAGTGAAAGTACAATTCGATACTTGTTGAATCATTTGGGAAAATTTAGACATAAAATGTCACCTTTTTGAAATTGCCGTACTGTCAGAAGTCAGTGAAATACTTGGGACCCCAGATTGAGAAAGGGTTGAGAAGAATTTCCTGAGGATTACAATGATATTGCAGAGAAGTCCTCCGACTACACAGAGATGTCCGAATGTTTCTGAGAATGGTAGGTAATTGTCGTCAGTGGATTCCAACTTTTGCCGCGCTTGCCAAACCATTGCAGCAGCTGACACACAAAAGTTGCAGATCCCATTACACTAGATCAGGACCAGATGAAAGCTTTTACTGAGTTGAGAGAGAATTTGTGCAGAGCTCCAGCAGCATTGGGAATGCCTGATTACACAAAGCCATTCCCATTCTTTTGTCATGAACTTCATGCTTGTTCTTTGTCTGTTTTGACAGGTCTATGGAGGTGCTTACGCCTAGTAGTCTATTTTTCCGCAACCTTGGACCCAGTCGCAGCAGCTTTACCAGGTTGTCTGCGTGCAGTTGCTGTAGTTGGTCAAAGCCTTTCACAATGTGAGGGAGTAGTGATGGGATATCCTTTGACGTTAATGGTACCTCACTGAGATTTTAATGACCAGGACGAAAACACAGTATTTGACTGGTGCAAGACTGACAAGGTATGAGACGAGCATACTAGGTGCTCCAAATGTAACATTGAAAAGATGTACAGTGCTGAATCCAGCAACATTACTTCCAAGTGATACTGTTGAAATTGAAAAGGAGGAAGACATTGAGCATGATTGTCTTGAGGTGACTGAATTGTGTACCAAACCAAGGTCTGATGTCCAAGTTACCCGATTGGAAGAAAATTACCAAATTGTCTTTGTTGATGGCTCATGTCTCAGAGATGGTACAGGGACATTGAGAGCAGGATATGCTGTATGCACGATTACAGGTACATTAGAAGCTTCTTGGCATCGAGGTGTATATTCTGCACAAGTAGCAGAATTGATAGCTCTTACTAGAGTGTGCCATGTTTCTGCAAGACACAATCTACACTGACAGCCAATATGAGTTTGGAATTGTTCATGATTTTGGTCAGTTGTGGGCCCAAAGAGGTTTCCTGACCTCTACTGGTTCACCTGTAAGAAATGGTGACAGAATAAAAATTATTGTATGCAATACAGTTGCCTGAAGAAATTGCTGAGGTGAAATGCAGTGCACATCAAAAGACACAGTATTACATCTCACTAGGAAATGGATATGCAGATTAAGTCGCAAGGTTTTGCGCATTGAACTGTATATCGTTCAAGGACAAGTGGGAATTGATGTCCGGTGAAGATAATACATGTACAACTTTTGCATTGAAAGTGATCGATACTCTGGAAGAGTTGAAAACATTGCAAAGTAATGTTGACAAGGAAGAGAAACGTCTCTGGGCCAAATTAAAATGTGTCCAACGTCCTGATGAGATTTGGGTTTCAGAGCAGGGTCAGATGGTCCTGCCCAATAGTTTGTTGCAAATGTCCTGTCATTACCATGGTCAGGCACACATTGGGAGGGATGCCATGGTTAGGTTGTTCAAGATCGACTGGTTTAGGATCAAATCTGTTTGTTGTATTTTTAAAAGACAAAATAAAACATACAACCACAGCTCATCGTGAGACATAATGCAAAATATCAGCACAATAGCAATCTCAGATCTTCACCCAGTAGTCTCTCTCGTAATCAGAAGATCACACCTCGCGGAACCACCCAGCCCGTCTTCTCTGTGCAAAATCATATGTCCACCGGTAATGTCCATTGGTCCTCCGATGGTCCACTCCCACAGATGAGAACACATAAACATACAAACATGAACACTTAAACTATGCCTCCCTCCAAGAAACCATGTCATCTTCCTATTTCTCCTCATCCCGACCCTTTGAGTCATCCAAGCTCATCTTCCTCATCCAAACCCCGTCCCCCCCCCCGCACTCCGACCTAAAATTCAAATCAGCCTCAAGACTCTCGGGTATAGCGGGCATGTTAGTTCGATAAATTCTGCTGAGAGAATCCGAAGGAACGGCTTCCACAACTCGCCCTAGTCTTCTACCCGCTGCTGGGAGGCTAACGTAATTTTCTCCATGGCCAAGATGAACCACAGTTTCTGGAACCATGAGATACGTGTTGGAACTCTGTCTGTACCCCAGAGAGCTAGGATCAGTTGCAGTGCTGCGTTAAGTGCCAAAGCCATCTGCCTCCCTTTCAAGGACCGTAAGGGATAAGTAAGGGAATTAGGCAACCCTAATAGAATATACAATGGGAATCTCTGGATCTGAACTTGGAACGCTGCATCAATATCATCTATTATGCTTTCCCAGTAGCGATGCAGCTTGGGGCAGTGCCAAAGCAAATACGGAAGCGTACCCGTAGCTCCGCACCCCCTCCAGCAAAGATCCGACTTATCACGATTCCATGCGTGAACCCGCGCTGGAGTGTAATACCAATATGAAGCGACTTTATATGATGTCTCTGTCCCGGCTGCGTTATGTGCTGTGTGATGTACTCTATAGAATATGCTATCCCATTCCTCCTCTGAAAGTTCTCTCTCCAGCTCCCTCTCCCATCGCAACTGCCCTTTTGACTTAGGTAGGTGCCCTTCCCCTTGCAAAAGCCGATAAAGTTCCGAGATGATTCTCTTATCCTTCTTTAGGAACAACCATTTCTCAAATGGCGTAAGGGGCCTGTCTATCAGAGCTCTATTCGCCGGCAAGAGAGCCCAGTGTCGAACCTGATAGTACATCAATCTATCCGCCTCCAATAGGCCATAGGCCGCTCGCATCTGGTCGAAGGACAACACCCCTTGTTCGTCAAAAAGACTCCCTGCTCTGCTGCAACCCCCTTCATACCAACGCCTCAGGCCATCCAGGCAAAGCCAAGGCTCAGTCAGGGTTCGCACTTATGGGGGTCATAGGGGACGGAATGGAAGTCAGGCCTAGACTGCAAGCAACCGCATCCCATACTCGTAACGTTTTTCCAGTAATCAGGGAAGAATAAAGGCTTCCCGCCCTATGCCGGCGCCGGAGCCAAGGCTCCTTCCATATATGAGAGCCCACCACCGCCTGGTCCATAAAACAACAAAGTTTCTCTGTGTGGGCGACTCCACTCCACAAGGAAGCGCAGCTGTGTGGCCTGAAAATATCTCAGAAGACATGGTATCGCCAAACCCTGCTGCTCTTAGGACGATATAAAACCTGCCGCGGAAGATGCGCCTGTCGACCCTCCCAAATAAATCTCAAGACCGCCGACTGCAGGGTGGCAATCGTCCGAGGGGGTGGGGCTAGCGGGAGAGCCTGAAATAAATAGAGTATTCGCGGCAAGATTGTCATCGTGACCGCAGCCACCCTGCCCAGCCAAGACAGTTTATGGCTCCCCCCACAACTCCAGGTCTCGTCGCGAACCAACTTCGCGTAGTTCACTCTCGCCGTTTTAACGGCAGAAGTCACCAACTCAGTCCCAAATAGGAAAGACGTGAAGACGACCAAGCGAAAGGGTATCGAGCCCTCAAATCCTCCTCGTGGCCAGCGCTCGGAGCCAGGCCAAGGACCTGAGATTTCTGCATATTCACTTTAAATCCCAAAACCTGGCTAAATTCAACCAATATCTCCATAAGCGCAGGCAAAGAGGTCGCAGGCTCCGTAAGTGTAAGAATAACATCGTCCGCATATAAAGTAATAAGATGGTGGTCTCCTCCAAATTTCACCCCAGAAACCAAGGGACTATCCCGCAAGGGGTTCCATATATAACGCAAACAAAAGGGGGAAAGCGGACACCCTTGCCTGGTCCCCAGCTTCACCAGGAACGGCCTAGAAAGCACACCGTTAACTCGGACCGCAGCTCTAGGGTACCGGTAGGCACACTGGATCCAAGATCTGGAGCCCGGACCCAGGCCAAAGCGCTCCAGGACCCAGAATAAATATGGCCAAAGAACCCTATCGAACGCCTTTTCGGCATCGACAGAAAAAGCACCTCTCTGCGGGATCTATCAATTTTATCTAACAAATGCAGCAGGCGCTTTGTATGGTCGCCACACTGTCGATTCGGGATAAAACCAGACTGGTCCAGATCAATAAGGCCCGGCATATAAGGATTAAGGCGGTAAGCAAGGATTCCCGTGAATAGCTTAGCGTCCATATTCAGAAGCTAAATCAGCCGATACGAGGCGCACTCCTCCGGGTCTTTGCCCGGTTGATGTATAACAGTAATGGTAGCGTCCAGCATACTCTGCGTCAGGTTTTCCGTCATCCGAAAGGAATTAAAAAGCTTCACTAGAAGCGGGACCAGCTCAGCACAAAAGGTTTTATAAAACAGTGCTGTGTACCCGTCTGGTCCAGGGGACTTCCCACTCTTTAAGCGGGAGATAGCTGATATATGACCTCTTCCGGCCTTATCTGTTGAACCAGCAGGGACGCCTCCCGCTCCCCAAGAGGGGTAATTGCTAAACCCTCTAAGTAAGAATCCAGGGCCGCGTCGTCCCGCTCATCCGCTGCGTACAACCCCCGGTAAAATCCCGCGAAAGCCTCTGCAATCTGATCACCCGTGCAGACCTCTTCGCCCGAGGAAGAACGAATCAGCTTGACCGCTGCCCTCGTAGCCGATGCGCCAATAGCTTCCCACATCTATTGCTCCAGATATAGTATTTATGCTTAAGTGGTGCTACCGCATACTCCACCCTATCCCAGTCCAGTCGTTTCAACTGCTGCCGTACCTTCTCTAGTTCGTGCCAAACTATAGGCGCACCAGTGGATTTATGGGAACGCACCAGGACAGCTACCCTCTGCTCCAGCCTCTCCCTCACCTCCCTCCTCGCTCTATTATCCCTCACCGATCATGCCATCACCTGGCCCCGCACTACCGCCTTCAGCGCCTCCCACACAGTCTCCACAGAAGTACTGCCCTCCTCATTGAAGCTAATATAATCCCAAATCGCACGGCGCAGCGAGTCCACCGCTATCTCGCTCTGAAGCAGGGAGTCTCTAAAGTGCCAACACGACCTATCTCCATGGCCAACTCAACCATGATAGGGGCATAATCCGCCAGGGCCCTGGGCTCAATCGTAGCCTTCCGAACCGGGACATAAACTCATGCGAGGCCAGAAAAAGATTGAGCCGTGCATATGTCTTGGTCGCAGCTGAGTAAAAGGAATAATCTCGGCGTGTGGGATGCGACTTCCTCCATACGTCTCCAGCCCACACTCCGCCAACCATTGACGCCCCTTCTCGGACAAAGCTCCCGTCTGCCCAAAGCGCTGGCCCGAGCGGTCAAGCTTGTTGTCCATCACCAAATTAAAATCCCCCCTCTCCCCCCCCCCCACCAAAATGGCGCGATCAGGCGAACTAAGTATAGAGGAAACTGACTGTCTCAGGAAGGTCTCCTGCTGGGAATTCGGAGCATAGAGGGAAGCAATGGTAAAAGAAAAGGCCCAAAGCATAATTCTAATAGCCAGGAACCTACCTGGGACCTCATGTATCTTCCCCACTATCTCCCCCGCAAATGTCCTCGAGAGCAATATTGCCACCCCGCATGTTTCGTAGTTGTTGAGGACCAAAGCTGCCTAGGAAACCATCTGGATCGCATACGGAATGTATCTTTATGTAACAAATGGGTCTCTTGTAAGAGACAGATATGGCTCCCTGATTTCTCAAGAGTGGACAGTATCGCTAACCGCTTGGTTGGGGTGTTAAGCCCACGGACATTCAAGCTTAAGCACTTAATTGTCATACTTTCAAGGGAAGAAAGTCGCTCGGGGGGAGAAAAACCACTGAGGGGCCGGAACTCAGAACAGCATCTCCACCACTCCAAGTAACATGACCAACCCCTTAGAGCCCATGATAACCTAACCCGCAGGGAAGCATATAAACATATATCCAAAACGCACAACAGGTGCTCATAACAAAAAAGTCCTCTCGCACCTATCCCCGAGAGGAAAGTCTCCATAGGGCTGTAGAACCACACCAGTTCGCCCGTTGAGTTCACCGTCTCTGCCGCCCAGGCCCACCCACGAGGGCACAAGCCCGCTATAAGCGACCCCGTGCTGAACAATAGTCCCCGCCTTCCCCGCCTAGGCACTTGTCCCAGCCGCTACACTGCTTACTGCCGACTGACGTTCCAATAACCGTTCCGACTCCGTGGGGTGCTGCTGCTTCCTCTTTCTCTCCTTCCTCCTCCAGTGTGGGCGGTCTCCTCCCGCCGGACCTAGACTTGTGTCCGAGCCCCGAGCGTGTCCCTCCAGGCCCAGGATCCGGCAAGCCTCTGATACCGTCTTCACCTGGCAGAGCTGGTCCTCACAGCGAAAAGTAAGGTGGAACGGATGTCCCCATGTATAGGATACAGCATGTGCCCGTAAATGCTCTGTGATAGGCTTAAACTCCCGCCGCCGTAGTAAGGACCGAACCGACAGATCCTGGTAAAACTGCAATTGATGACCTCTAAAGTGGACCTGCGGGGTATTGCGTGACCGCTGCAAAATGTTCTCTTTCAGCCCATAGTTATGGACGCATGCCAGAATATTCGGCGGGCGATCCCAAACTCCCCCAGCACGGCCCACCCAATGTACTTTGTCCAGGACAATCTCCTGGGACGCCTCCAGGTCCAGCACTGAACGAAACCATGCCACCACAGTCTCTAATGTCATCCTTCTCCGCTCCAGTCGGCACTCCTCTAATGCGGATATTGTGTCTGCGCAAGCGGTTCTCCAAGTCCTCCACTGTCATCTGAAGGTCCTGCTGCTCCCGCAGGCACAGAACCTCCTGCTGCAGGACCGCAACCTCCTTGCCTCGGGCCACCTCCCCATCCTCAACCTGAGTCATCCGCTCGCCAAGGGATGAGCGCTCCACCCGCAACTCCTTCACCTCCTGCGATATATCTTTACGGAGCTCCTGCCGGTCCCCGCGGAGTGATTCAAACGGGGAGGTAAGGAAGCCCTTCATGACCGGGGCCGCATCCTCCCCCGATGTCTCCTTCCTTGCTTCAGGGGACCCCGCGGCCGGTGAATCTTCTGGGCACCCCTCCACCCCCCAGCACCAGGCGCCCCCCCGTCAGCATGTCTCTTACCGTCCGGTCTCGTTTAGGCTTAGAGGTCGCCATATCTATGACTAACAGCCGCTGCTCAGGAATTCAGCCAGACCTCTGTGCACCAACACCGGACTCCGTACCCCCAAGATGGGCCCCTCGCCAGCAGCGGTCAGCCTCCTCTCCACCAAGCAGTCCACAGGCCACTCTCTTATGCAGCTTGCATCTGCGCCAGACAAGAACACTATAGACCATCTACTCCTCCATCCGGCGGCCAGGGCCCCCAGCGTCACCACTGCTGAAAAGCACAGTCACTCGGGGGGAGGGGGGGAGGGTCCCACTCCACCATCCCCCCTTTCTTAAGGGCCAGCGCTCCGGGCCCAACCAGCGGGCCCCGCCGTCTCCCCTCTCTGGCGTCGAGCCCACCGGCGAGGTCCCTCCTTCGACCCGTCCTTCAGGGGATCCAATTCCCCACCGTGGGTCCTGCCACACCACAGCTGCCACCTAACTCGCCTCTGGTCTGCCGCTCTGAAGGGGCTGCGGGCTGCCGCCAGCACCGGCCCAGGAGACGCGGCCACGCGTGCGCCGGTGAACGATCTCAGGCCGCCCTCAATGTACAGGGCCCCGGTGCCAGACACCACCCAGCATCCTGCCGGGAATCCACGGGCCTCTCCAGACGGGGCCGGACTGCCAAATCAGGGCCTAGGCGGTGGAGCACGGACCAACGTGTCCGCTCACGCCGCCATCTTGATCGACTGGTTTAACCCGAAGTTTAGGCAGGCAGCAGAGGCAGTATGTCATCGCTGTATAATTTGTCAGTACCTAAATGTGGGAAAAGGTACAGTGGTGAATTTGAGCCACATTGGAAGAGTAGGAGATTCATTCAGCAGAATGCAATTGGATTTCATTGAGATGTCTGTGTGTGGAGGTTTGAAGTACGTGCTGGTGATAGTGTGTGTTTTTATTCATTGGTTTGAAGCATACCCTACAAGGAGGAATGACGGTCTCACAGTAGCAAAGTTGTTGCTTAGGGAGTTAATACCGTGTTTCAGGTTTCTGATCTCTTTAGAATCAGATAGGGGAGCTCACTTCAATAACCAGGTGATTAAACTCTCATGTGCAGCAATAAACATCGAGCAAAGGTTGCATTGTAGATATCGACCTGAAGCATCAGGACTGGTGGAACAGATGAATGGTACTTTGAAATTGAGAATTGCAAAGATGTGTACGGCTACAAATCTGAAATGGCCGGATGTATTGCCTTTGGTGTTGATGTCAACGAGGAACACACCTGACAGGAAGACAGGGCTGTCACCCCAGGAGATCCTCATGGGCAGAGTAATGATATTACCAGCAGTTCCAGCCAATGCACTTGTAAACATTACAGATGATATGGTGTTGGACTACTGCAAGGGTCTGGCTGATGTGAGGTTTTTTTTTTTTTTTCTTTTTCTCTTCATGGGCCCCCCCCTGAATCTATCTCAAAGGATACAGCAGGAAAACCTTCTTCAGCAGAGGTTCTCCCAGAAGCAGACAGAGCCACTGCCAGACCAAGAAGGAGAAAGAGTTGAGACGGGTCAAAGTGATCTGACTCCTCCTGAGCCCGTTGCAGGTCTATCAAAATAAAACACCATACAGAAAGAAGAGTCCAATCCTGAGAAGAATATTGACAGAAGGATCAATAAAAGGGCATAATTGTCCTGAGTCACAGATAGGGAAGAAAAAGGAATTGGTCATAAATGAAACAATAGAGGAAGAAGTGGACACTACGAGAAAAGGAGAATTAAGTGGTGATTAAAGATTGAAAAAGAGAGTAGCAAGTCAACGCTACGCAGGGCCTGAATGGGCATAGGCATCTACCAACGAATGGCCACACCAATTCATGTCTCTGTTTTGATGGAGAAGTCCAGAGTCAGTACTTTGATGTAACCTGAAGGTAACAAAGAAGATGAATTGTTGAACTAATCTGAAAAACCTAAAAAAGACTCTTGAAAATAAAACTGAAAGCGACACTGATAACCTGATTTTACACCGAAAACTGGACGTGACAAGCTGCTAATCTCTTTTGACAAGGAAAAGGGTTCTTGAATGTGAAACTGGACTGTGAGAAGAAATTTTCCTTTGATTCTTACTGCACTTTATGGATCAAATCTGTTAGTTTTAAATTTTCGAACATCGCATAAGCAATACATCACAATATTGCCAGAAGGCTCATTATTAGCTCACTTAATGCGAATAATAGAAAAATAAGGTTAGTAATTTAATGCAACTACGCTTCCCCACTTCTGGCTAGCTATTCAATGATCAAACCCTCCCAGGCTCTAATACCATATGGATCTAGTTCTATATACATATCTCCTTACAGGTACAATCCCCTTCATCAATTCAAATTCAGAACCCTCAAATAAGCTGGGTAGGTCAGCTCTGAGAACTCCCCGGACAAAATACACAGAAATGGTTGCCAAAGTTCTTTAAAGTCCCCACTTCGCTGCTGAGAAGTCAGGCTGAGCTTTTCCATGGCGAGGATAAACCAGAGCTTATGCAGCCACAAGACTGTTGTCGGGATCCGCTCTGTCCCCCAGAGAGATAGCAACAGCTGTACTGCTGCATTCAAGGCTAAAGCCATCTGTCGACCCTTCAATGATCTCAAGGGAAAGGTGAGAGAATTGGGAAGGCCCAGCAAGACGTAGGCAAAAAATCTGGGGATCTGAGTGTCAAAAGCCCCGTCCACCTTATCTAATATGTCCTTCCAATACCGGTGTAGTTTGGGACAATGCCATAGCAAATGCACAAGTGAACCTCCACCCCCCACAACCCCTCCAGCAGAGAATAGATTTGTTATGATCCCAGGCGTGGATCCTACTTTGGGTGTAATACCAGGAGGAGGAGGCCACTTTATAGGCTGGCTCTGTACCTGCTGAGTGGTAAGCTGTGTGGTCCGCCCTATAAAAGACACTCTCCCAATCGTCTTCCGATAACTCTCTCAAGTTCCTTTTCCCATCTCAATTGCCCCTTAGTCTTGGTCGAGCAAACCTCACCCCGTAGAAGGACATAAAGCTTGGAAACCACACGCTTATCATCCTTTTTCGTTAGACCGTTAACACCGTTTGAAAAATGGATTCTATCTATTAATAACGTGTTGGCTGGAAGCAGGGGCCAGTGTCTTATTTGATAGTACATCATCCTGTCAGCTTCGGTTAGGCCATATCCCTCATCCGATCAAAAGGGATGACCCCTGCTCATCAAATCAATATCCCGCCCTTTTGCAGCCCCCCCTCATACCACCGATGCAATGCTTCAGACTGTAGGCCTGGGCCAAAATCGGGGTTCGCGCCCAGAGGAGTCATTGGAGACGGGAAGGTCGTCAAACCCACCCTGTCGGCCAACCGATTACACACACTCATCGAAACCTCCGTGACCGGAGATATATACAATCCCTGTGACAGCGCCTAAGCCAGGGTTCCTTCCATATGTGAGAGCCCGCCACTGATTGGTCCATAAAGCACCAATGCTTCTCCGAAGACGGTCGGCTCCATTCCAAGAGGAAATGCAGCTGAACTGCTTGGAAGTATCGAAGGAGACAGGGGACCGCCAGTCCCCCCTCTCTCTTGGGGCAATACAGGATCTGCCGCGATAACAGCGCCGTCTTCCCTTCCCATATAAATCTTAGAACTGCTGTTTGGAGGGTCGCTATCGTCCGTGGCGAAGGCTCCAACGGGAGCGCCTGAAACAGATATAGTATACGTGGTAGGATGGTCATCTTCAGTACTGCGACCCTACCCAACCAGGACAATTTAAGTTTCCCCCACACCTCTAAGTCGCGATGCACCTCGCGAGTCAGTTTCGCATAGTTCACCGTCACTGTGCGGGCAACTGTGGAACCCAGCTCGATCCCCAAGTATGGGAGCCCCGAGGAGGACCATGTGAAGTGGAACCGGGCCTTCAGGTCCTGTTCCTGTTCCGCACTAAAACTTGCCCTTGGCCTGCGATTTAAGCATATTCATTCGAAACCCCGAGACCCGCCTAAATTCCTCTAAGACACCCATTAGCGCCGGTAGTGAAGTCATAGGCTCCGCCAGAGTAAGGATGACATCGTCCGCGTAAAGTGATATGAGATGTTCGTCTCCCCCAAACTTCACGCCCTTAATCTGAGGGTTATCCCGGAGCCTCTGTGCCATAGGCTCCATGTGGAGCGCAAAAAGGAGGGGCGAAAGCGGGCACCACTGTCTGGTCCCTCTTTGGACGGCAAGCGGCAAGGAAAGTGTCCCGTTGACCCGAACCGCCGCCCGAGGCGCTTGATAAATGCAGCGAATCCATGCCATAAAGCCCAATCTTAGTCCGTAGCGGTCAAGCACCTTGAACAGGTATGGCCAGTAAACTCTATCGAACGCCTTTTCAATGTCGATAGATAGGAAGAGCGCTGCCCTACGAGAGCGTTCGGTTTTATCCAAGAGGTGAAGCAATCGCTTGGTATTATCGCTACACTGCCTATGCGGTATAAATCCCGCCTGGTCAGGATCCACAAGCCCCGGCATATAGTAGTTGAGTCGATGTGCCAAAATGCCATTGAATAATTTGGCGTCAATATTCAGAAGGGAGATCGGCCTATACGAAGCACATTCCTCAGGATCTTTCCCCGGTTTCGGGATAACCACAATGGTAGCGTCTAACATACTAGGCGTAAGAGCGCCCGTCTGACGAAAAGAGTTAAAAAATCGCACCAAAACGGGAACACATTCCACACAGAAGGATTTATAAAAAAGCGCTGAGAATCCATCAGGGCCAGGTGACTTCCAAGTCTGCAGCCGAGCGATCGCCTCAATAACCTCTTCCGCCCTTATAGGTAAATCTAACGCGGTTGCCTCCCTCAAAGACAAGGGAGTGATTGCTATGTCCTCTAAGGATTCTGGAGTTAAGGTACCGGGCTCCTAAGCCCTGTATAGGTTTCGATAGAATTCCGCGAAAGCCTGCGCTATTTGGTCACTCGTGTGTGCTTCTGTTCCAGAAGGGGAGCGCACCATTTTTATCATTGATGCTGCGCTCTCAACCTATGTGCCAGCAATTTCCCGCACTTATTGCTTCCTACATAGTACTTATGTTTGAGGCGGACTATCGCGTACTCTGCCCTGCCCCAGTCCAATCTCCTCAGCTGCTTTCGCACCTTCTCGAGCTCTCGCCATATTCTAGGAGCCCGGTGTGTTTATGTGAGCGCTCTAACACCCTTACTCGCTGTTCTAGGTCCCCCCTAAGTCGACTCCTTGCCTTATTGTCCCTAGAAGAAAGGGACATCACTTCACCCCTCACCACAGCCTTCAGTGCCTCCCTCAGTGTTGCAATGCTTACTATCCCATCGTCGTTAAAACTAAGGTAGTCTGTTATTGCCGAATCGCCTCAACCGCTGCAGCGTTCTGAAGCATCGAATCCCTAAATCGCCATCCCGATGTACCAACCCTCTCCACGTCCATCTGGATCTCAACTGTAATTCGGGCATGATCTGAGAGGGCCCGCGGCTCAATCACTGAATCTCTAACCCTAGAGAGAAGCTCCTGGGATGCCAGAAAGAGGTCCAACCTAGCGTATGCTTTGGTTCCTGATGAATAAAAGGAGTAGTCCCTCAACGAGGGGTGCACACTCCTCCAGACATCCACTAGACCACACTCGCTCAACCATTGCCGCCCTGCATCCGACACAGACCCCGTCTGCCCATACCGATGACCTGAGCGATCCAAGTCCCCGTCCATCACCAAATTAAAATCACCCCCCAGCAAAACAGCACCATCAGGAGATTGGAGCAGCGGAGTCAAAGACTGTCTCAGGAAGATTTCTTGTTGGGAATTAGGTGCATAAAGGGAAGCGATCGTGAAGGAAACCCCCCCCCCCCCCCCCCCCCCCCCCCCCCCCCCCCCCCCCAAGTCTAAGCCTCATGGAAAAAAGCCTCCCTGGGATCTCATGCAATTTTGATATCCCTTCCCCCGGAAATGAACGTGACAGAAGTATTGCCACCCCCCGCATGCTTTGATGGTAACGAGGACCAGAACTGCCTGGGGAACCACTTAGAGCACATACGGTAGGTATCTTTAAAGACCAGGTGCTTTTCCTGCAAGAGACCTATATGACTCCCCGATCTCTCTAGAGCTGACAAGATGGCAAGCCTCTTAGTAGGGTTATTGAGCCCCCTCACATTTAAACTTAAACATTTAATGATCATAGCCTATACTGAGGGGAGCAAGCAGAGAAGGCAGGGGCACAGAAGAGGACTACCCCCTACATTAACAACTAGACCACCTAGAGCAATCAGGCCCAAGAGTATCTCCACAAAAAGCCAGCATCGCAGGGAAACCCAACAACAAACAACTAATAAGCACAACAGGTGCATAGAACACAGAAGTCCTCGATTGTCGATAATCGTGAGGTGCAGTTTCCACGGGGCAGTATATCCAACCAGATCAGGAGATGAGGTCCGCAGCCCCCGTCGCCCCAACCCTCTTCAACGGTCAGCATATTGTTACTGATGCGGCCAGTAGCAATCCCGGTCTCCCCCGGAAGTCCAAATTAGGTCGAGGTTCCGGCGGCCACGTTGTTCAAAGCGGCCTCTCTCTCCGACCTCGACTCTGAGGCCGTCGGGCCCTGCAGCTTCCTTTTCTTCTCTTTTCTATGCCAACGAGGAGAGCCCCCCGCCGGTAGAGCCACTCCCTCTCTCGACTCCCGGCCCATGTCCTCCAGGACGCGGCTAGCCTCCAAGATGGTTTTCACCTGCCGGAGCTGCCCCTCCCAGCGGAAAACCAGTCGTAACAGATGGCCCCAGGAATATGACACATTGTGCGCTCTCAAGTGATCTGTGATCGGTCTGAACTCTCTCCTCCTCTGCAAAGTCCGCACCGATAGATCATGGAATAGCTGGAGTTCATGCCCTTGAAAGTGTACTTTGGAGCTTGCGGGCCCGCTGCAGACTCTTTTCTTTAAGGACAAAATTATGGAGACAAGCTAAAATGTCAGGGGGACGGTCTCCAGGGCCTCCAGCACGCCCAACTCAATGTACCTGGTCCACGACTACCTCCCGTGTCTCGTCTGTGCCAAGCAAAGTGCGAAACAGGTCCACCACGTAGCCCCCGATGTCCTCTTTTTCAACACCAACCGGAGCCCCTCTAATACGAATATTTTGTCGCCTTGAGCGATTTTCCAAGTCTTCAACCGCCATCTGGAGGAGGTCCTGCTGCTCTCGGAGACGGACCACCTCCTGCTGCAGGCCCGCCACCTCTTCGCCACGCGGGATCTCATCCTGTAGCTGTGATACACGTTCACCCAAGGATTAAACCTCTCCTCACAACTCCTTCCCCTCCTGTGAGATGTCCCTACGCAGCTCTTGGATGTCTCCCCGAAGCGACTCAAACAGGGAGGTCAGAAAGCCTTTCATGACAGGAGAGGTCTCCTCTGGATCTGTCTCCCCGCGACTCTCCAGGGCTTTCGTCTCAGGTGGGTCCTCCGCCTCCATGCCAGATGTCAGGCGTGTCCCTGCCAGCATGGCCCTCACCGAGCGCTCGCGCTTGGACTTTGATGCCGCCATGGCACGCCGGCCTGGCCACTCCACGCCGATTCACTGCCGGAGGGAATCTAGGGTCTCGGTCCGGGGCCAGTCTGCATGGGCCACCCCGGCCGGGACCGCGCCCAGGCCCGACCCCCAGCGGCCACCCTCCGCGACAGTCCGCTCTTGGCGCCCTTCCTGAAAGCCGTGGGACCACAGTCCTCAAACGATCAAATAATGGAGTGAGGCCGATCCTCTGGGCCCCTACCTTCTGCTGGGGCCCCGCACTTCAAACAGCCCCACTCCAAGGCACCAAGGTGAGGAGGCACTGCTTGTCCACCCCTGGTCGGCCGAACACAAGGGAGCACCTTCTCCTCCAGGCGCTTAGGTCTCCAGGCGCCGGGTCCCCGCAGCCCAATCTTACTGCACTTTATATAAGAGTTACTTCTGCTTTCTGATTCTTTACAGATCATGGCTGAGTTAAATAATCAAGATCGAAGAACTAGGTGCTGTAGATGCATGTTTTGGATTGGCAGTTGTGTGGAATCTTGTTTATAGTGACTGTGGGAATGTCTGTTCATGATATGAAAAGAGCTACTTTTACTTCTGCTCCTGAAACTACTACACTAACCGCTTTAGAGAGGTATAAATTAGATGAGAAGTACTTGCATGATTATACTAATGCACAAGGAGAGCTTTCTTCTAATGTCTGTCGCTTGTTGAGTGAGTATGTTGAAACCATGGATGCGAGGAATTGTCTTGTGTACACAAATTCCTTTGTCAGTAGAGGAAGGAGTTACGTACCATAGCTTACCCATGGAATAAGCTGTAGCTTGCTACTAACAAGGTTCTATATCCAAGAGTACATACAGTATTTTTATTCAAACCATTATGTTGTGTTTTCATTTGTTCCTATTAGATATCGGAGTAAAATAGCTAGAAAGCTTGATATAGTGCTAGTTAGAGGATTCTTTGAGCCTACACTAACATTTGGGACAGCCTGTGCACATAGGGACAACCTAACATGTTTGCTTACACCTTTAGAGAAGCGCTTCATAGGGCTTACTAATGATGGGAGAAAAGCATTAAAAGAGAAATTAGAAAGGTTTAGAGAAAAGGACTTACAAGAATGATTATGCTTACACTGCTATTAAAACACAAGGAAAATTGGCATTAGATTTATTGCAAGTAGGGAAGCTTTCTGTAATATATAGGCCAAAATCACACACTGACACTTTATTTGTGGTAACGAGTGAATGTAGGCATGTGTTTTTGTTTCAGAGTAAGTGGACTTATGTTGAATAGTCAGGACCCTGTGATTCCTGGGATTTATTATATTTTGGGACTTAATGCTTATTACCGTCTAACAAGAGGATGGCATGGGACATGTTTGGGGATAGTTTTCCTTAATATTTACCAGATAGATGAATTAAAGAAGTTTCCGAAATTGACTTAATTACATCATAAGCGACAGAGGAGGGAAACATCTCCCACAATTGCAGAAGAGATCTTTGGTGCAGTGATTCCTTCAGTGGGAGTCATTCTGAATTTGCTCAAGATACGAAAGTTGTCTACTATTGTGGATAACATGCTGACCAACATTACAGGGGCAATACTCCTGATAGGTACTGAATTCTCTGTGGATAGAGCTAGGACGTCTTCAAAATAGGCTTGCTTTAGACATTATTTTAGCGAAAGACTGCTGAGTCTGTAAGATGATTAATGCTAGGCATTGCTGTTCATATATTGCAGACAATGATGGGGAGATAAGAGACTTACTAATCTGACTAAATCAAGTAAGTAAGAATGAAACAGAGAAAGAATCTATAGGGAAGATTTGAGGAGGAGACAAAATACAGCAGAAACCGAGAGGAGGGACTGTTGAAGCAGACATGCTAATTAGAAATTGTTAATTAATGTTTGTGTTTTGAGGCACAAGTTCATAAAGAAATTAATTGCAGAAAAAGGAATGTGCACGTTTGCAAATGTGCCCATGGAGAGTGACAGCCAGTTACACGAACTTGTACTAAATGATAAAAAAATGCGTGAAATAGTGAAAATATGTAATGTAGTAATATGTCATATTGAGATGTAGAACTCCATGTTTTGCAGAGTCAACTTAGCCGACGTTATGGCCTAGTAGCCAGGCATCATGCATAAGCTTAATAATTAAAGCTTTAGAGGAAAGCAAACGTGTTGAACTAACCTTGACCACTTGTGTTAATAAAATCTGCTTTGCTAGAGTTTTCTGCAATGTACCGACAAACACGAGATGATGGAACTGAAATTGTAGCTAATTTGGTGTAAGGCAGATTAGATGTACTTTCCCAGGACTCGAATAATAGAGACACTGACCGGAGAAGAAGATACATTTTCGATACCTGATGATTCGGCTCATGAGGACATCGTACAGTGAACCAATTAATGAAGTGAGAACGGTGAAATATTAGAATTCATAGATTTGCAAAAATAATACTACTGGATAGTCTTAACTGGTGATCAATTGTCTAATTAGGAATTAGGGGGATGGATTGAAAGTTTGTCATGACAAGGGGCTAAAACTTCAGATTTTAGGGGCGAATTGATGACGTCAAGAGATGCAATTCGAGATTCTTTCATTGGGCTTATGCGCTTGAGAGCCTGATGCGTTGCTGATCGATTGATGACCTGCAGACGAAGACTGACTTTGTTGCTGAGCCATTCCGTGGATAGATAGCTATGACAATGTGACTGATTAACTTACTGCCATTCTTTCTAGATACCAACTGCGCTGCTTTTATAGTTTTCCTCTTAGCTAGATACCTTCCAAATTCATTTTCTAAATTGTTTTCGCATGAAGTCCCACATGCTAAATGCTAATCTGAGTTAGGTAGGGTTCTTTTGGGTGACGTTGACAGACAAATGATTGACGAACTGGTTGCTGAGATTGCTGTTAATGTCGATATATTCATCTTTGTTAGTTTATGCTGAAGCATTAGAGCATATGTTTTCTCAACTTCTGATTAGATTATGTTATTGGTGGTCACTAGTAAACTAATTCTGAGCTGATTGAATAAAGTTTGAATTAACCGATTCATTAGAGCTGTAACTAATAGGTAAATAAAATTGTTAAAACGTATATTGAGTTGTAGTTGATCATGAAATGTTGGTTTAGTTGTCTGACTAATGTTTTCCTTAATGATTGTTGATTGGGTATAGTTCATCTTAGTAACACTGGTCACTACATGGCTAGGATACTCCTTGCGATCCAAAAGGTTCTTCTGCCTATACATGTCCCCTTGTAAGCTTACTAAGGACCAGGCGTGTTAGCAGCAGCATATTCTCATACCTACAACCGTATTGAATCCCATACAGGGGCGTAGCTTGGCCAGTATAATTGGGGAGGGGGGGGGGGGTGTTGAGCTTCATATTTCCCAACAACACTGGCATACAATGTTAAATACATATTCCGACAGGGGCTTAAGGGGCAGCAGAAGGGGAGAGCAATGTGGATTGGTAGGGGTTAATAAGTGAGAGAAAGCACATTATATTGTGAAATAACCACCATTTTTGAAGTCTTTCCAAACAGGGAGAAAGTGTGCTTGTTCGTCTGTGTGCAAACCCCTGGTGAAATCCGACAGACGCCCCACTATCCCAGATTAAAAGCACCTGTCAACAACTTTACCACAATGCGTTTATTAGGGAGGTGTAACACCCCCCACGGAAGCTAAGCCCCTGGTCCCATATGTTCTTGCCTAATTCTCCGAGGTCTCAGACAAAGAGGGGGGGGGGAATGCATGCTCTTTGTAGCTTTTGCTGTGTGCTTATGCCAGCCCTAACCTTGCATTTGTAAACTCTTATTGTTTCTCCAATGCATGTTTCATTTGAAGAAATACCTTCCTTTTGCATGTATTATAAAAACAAAAAGTACTTGGTACAATTTCTCCTAACATCTCCCCAGGTATGACTATTTGAAGTACTGTCAAGTTTAAAAAAGAAAAAAAAATAATAATTATGTAAACATCCCAATTGTGAACTACCTACACGGGGATGTATGGCATTACAGCACATTGCTTTATTATGTGTGATAAGTATTATTTAAGGTAATATTAAAAAAAAAAAAAAAAAAAAAAAAAAAACATTTTTATGTTGGGGAGGAGGCTTATCTTAATATCCAAACCTTCCTTTACCACTACCCGCCGCTAAAATCTAAATTACGCATACATCTCTATGCCTCCCTTTACCCCTGCCCATCCCATAATATGGAAACTATCCATACCACCCTTTACCTCTGCCGAACTCTGAACCCTAAATTTAGTCTTAACATTGTTTGAAATGTATATGCGTAACTTACGTATGCTTATACCATGTGTGGTAATCAAACACCTGCATAGTAAAGACTGTTCCTCTCCTGCCCAACCCACACAGTAGCAAGCCTTTATTGGAAATTCCATCACCCACGGGAACACTTTTGTTTCAGCCCACACTTAAGAGCGGATTTGTCCCACGTGATGAATACTCTGAATTGTAGAGTACTATTAATTGGTTTATATATTTGTAGAGTCTTTAAATTCCGGTTGATTTGTGGATTCAAATGCAACTTCAGTTGCTAATTGGGACTGGGATCTCTCAGTCTTCTGCTTAAGTGGCCAAGACACCCCAAGCAATAATTGGGGACACTTTTTGTGTATTAGCAAGCCATCTCTTCTGAACCTGCTCCCCCCCTCCTTATCTGCACATTTTATTGTGTGATTTGACTCAACTTTTAAGTCTGCTAGTTTTTGTTTTTTGTTTTAATATTGCCAGCCTCGTGTTATCCAAATAATCCATAGTAAGAACTTGCCTACAGGGCTTTTTTGACCGCTTTCTCCATAAACTGTTCTTAAGGTATCTCTAACACTTGCGTCTGCCCACCACAGCCCCCATCACGTGGCAGTGGGTCAGCCCTTTGCCCTACTCTCAGTGAGAGACTGGTTTTTGTTTGTGATCATTTGACTATAAATCAAATTAGGCTATTGTGTATCCTGCTGGTAGGCCAATATCTGCATTATTTCGTTTTATTTTCTGTAAATCTAGGCACTTCGCCTTTTAGATGTCCACCTTTTTACTTGTTACTACTATGGACGTTTTTGATGCATATTGCTCATGTAAGAAAAAGTAAAATTGCAGCCTTGCAAAGGCTAGACTTATTGGCTTTGCGAATGCGCGCGCGCGTTTTTTCTTATTCTTTATCTTCCCAGAATGAACAAAGAGACGCAGCTGCAACTAAACTGCCATTTTAAATTTGCTGAGCTACAAGCACAGATGCATTACTTAGTGTCTGGTGGTATGCTTAATTGTAATGTTGCTTAGGATGTTAATATTGGTAAATATCCCTTGTTTATAGACTATAAGAGGGAACTAGTGAAAGATGGGATTGCACTCGGTGCCCTGGTCATTAGATAACATTGAGATGTTAGTCTGAAGAATTGGAATAGGACTGGTACAGTCTTCATCAGATGGCTGGAAACTGTTGGCTTTCGGGTGTCAAGGTGAAAAGTTTTTCACAATTATTTGAATGTGAAAAATTGAAATGTGAGCATTGCTTTTAAACCTAGGTCCGACTATGAACTTTAAAACGCTGCTTCAGAGGCATATCTTCATAAATTAGAAAATTACACTGGAAAAATCAAGTAGGTGTGTGTGTGTGTTTTTATATGTTGAGAGAAAAAAAAAAACAATGTAACCTGGCATTTGGTAATATGCAGTACTGGCAAAGCGTTATAAGTGTGAAAAAAGTAATATTCATTTTTTTATTTAAAACTACTGTTTCCAGTAAAAAGCCTTAATCTGCAATAATTTTTGTTTTTGTTTCAAGCAACTTTATTGGCACCCCCCTGTGTTCCGTTTTTGTCCTGCAGTTCCTCAACAATCCTTTTGTACATTAAGATACATTAACCTGCATACCACTGCACATTTCAAACGAGTGTGATTTGACGCCTTATATTTCGCACGCTTGAACACTTGGTGGTTAAGTGGGTGTCTTTGCAGATGGAAACATCAGTGCTGCGCTCCTTGTCCTCCCCCTAGAATATCTTCCTTCTCAGCAACTCTTCCTGCTTAATTCAAGGTATTTTTTTTTTTTTCCCTTTCCTTAAAATCTCATAAATTTCGGGTCTCTCCTAACCACTGGTTAATGCAACGATTGTTAGTTTGCAAATACCAATGCAATTCCATTGTCCGTTTAGACCCTTTATCAGTTGCACTTTTCTTACAGTATGTGCCCTTGGCATGGGGCTTCCTGCCTCTATGGCCTCAGTAATAGACCAAGATAACAGCCAGATGCCAAGTTCTTGCCACTAGGAGAGCAAATTCTGATTGCTTTCCTCTTTTGCCTCCACTGGCTTCCTGTGTTTCACTCGTATGTTCCATTTCGAGTCTTATTAGTGCAGCTTTCAAGTGTCTTACCCCTTTTGGCCCTCTCGAAGTCTTGGTTTTCATTCTAGTCATAGCT
Organism: Pleurodeles waltl; assembly: GCF_031143425.1. Classification (NCBI taxonomy): domain Eukaryota; kingdom Metazoa; phylum Chordata; class Amphibia; order Caudata; family Salamandridae; genus Pleurodeles; species Pleurodeles waltl. The sequence continues at coordinate 686,922,843 of NC_090438.1, forward strand.
GATCCCTGATGATCCCGTAGGCCTTTCATAGGGTAACGCGAGAGAATCAACTATAACTCCGTTAATAGACTAAACCCGTTGGCATGAGACCACTGGTATGCGACACTGCTCATCAAACAGACTGCCCTGCCTTCAGATTTCAAAAACGTCCCCTCGTAGAAAAGGTGCAACTAGTGGATTTTGAATCTGTCATTACAATGTTATATAATGCTAATCTCAGAGTTCCCAAGAACACACAGATTCTAATGGGACTAGAAAAATAGTTTGTAAAGATCTCCTAAACTTTACATGGGTGTTACTGTCCACACTGCACTCTTTTCCTGTTCAAATGTACAGAGTAGGAATTCTGAGGATGTCCTTTACTAACAGTAAACCATCTGTACAAGTTGGCTAAATTTTGCTTTCTTGCAGTGTGAAGACGTCCTGGCTTGCATTCTGGTTCGGCCATGTCCGCCACTCTGTTGGTCCTGTTGTAGGTGCATTTTACCGGGTACCAATTGCGCTTGCACATCCGGTCACAGAACAGGGAACTTATCATGAACGTTTCTCCATAGCGCTGGCGTGATAGCTGTGGCTTAAACAAGTGGAACATTAACTGCAACCACCTAAATTATGCTATTATGCTGCAGGACAATGCAGTGTGCCCCTTCTTTGGAAGAAGGGGCACAGGAGCGTTTGTAACCTTTTGAGCCCGATTCCATCACTAGGATGGACATTCACAATGTCATCCTGGTGCAGGCGCTTACCATAGTGTAGTCTCCTTTTCTTCAATGTGTCATGAGAATAGTTTTAAAAACTCATTAATTCACTTTTCACTTAACAATAACAATGTTCTTACCTGCTCCAAGCATTTGTCTTGACTGTCTCGTCTGTCGGGTTTAATATCCCAGGAGATCTGTTGCTCTGTCCTGAATCAGTAGATAGCCGCACCTGCCTTCATAATGGTAGATTGATTAGCTTCTTGGGAAACGTTAACAAGCATTGGATAGAACCCAGCCAGTTGTTGGCAGCATGTTTGGCTTTCAGTCATATTCTATAGGTCTGCTTTTCTCTGCCTGAACACGGACTATGGATTTCATGCAGTAGCTTATCTTTTCTCCGACAGTGCACCTGTAACATGCTGGACATAGTCACCTGGACTCTGTCCATTTTATACCAGTTTTTGTCTGTCTGTCTTTTTTTTTTTTATTTTTTTTTTTAAATAACTTCCCTAGAAGCTCTTCTGCTTTCCTCGCCGTGGCCCCGCCAGACACAGTTCTCATCAATAATTTTTATTGCAAATGTTGCAGTGATCTTCTCGATGAGGTCTTGAGTAATTAGCAGTGCATGGAGCAGGTGTGAGTTATAGTTACTTTGGGGCACGAGTTAGTTTCTTGTGATAATTAGAACTGCTGAATTTCTATGGTTTTAGGTGTGTAAAATCTGAAACGAGCTATAATGTCCCTGTAACCTTTGTGTGTGTGTGTGTGTGTGTGTGTGTGTGTGTGTGTCCCTCCCCCGTGAATTTCTAGTTTTTTTCAAACATAAAGTAACATTTAATTACCATATGTTAATCCAGCCGCTGCAAGATTTTGGCCCTGGGGGAACCATCCCCCTAGGGCCCACCATCATATTTGTGTGTGGGGGGGCGGAGGGGATTGGGGGGAGTTGAGAAATCATGCAGCCCCCAAAAGTAAAGCCATTCTATGGAATACTCTGCCCCTGAAGATGCAAAAATATTGTTACCTGACAAGCCGGATGATGAGGACATCGTAAAGTGGACCAATCAACTTCATGAGAAGAGTGAAATATTAGAATTCATAGATTTGGTATAGAATTATTATCGGGTAGTGTATAAACGTACGATTAACTGACTGATAGGGAATTAGGGGATAGTTTAAGTGACTTTGATATAACAAGGTGACAGAGGAGAATTATTCAGACTAGAGATACATTCTAGACTTTATTCCGATTTGAGCTGTGATATTGGGAGAAGAAGAGACTTTAGAAGAGATTCGAGATTCTGTCATTGGGCTCATACTCTCTGAGAACCTGATGTTTTGCTGATCGATTTTAATGACCTGAGGACGAAGGCTGATTCTGCTTGCTGACCCATACCATGGATAGGTAGATAGGACGCTGTGACTGTAATGCATTTTATGCCTTTTCTTTCTAGGTACCAACTGCACTGTTTTGACAAGATCCATAGCTAGATGTTTTTCCTAAATTTGTGTTCTAAATTGTTTTGCATGAAGCCCAACATGCTGATGCTAATCTGGGTTAGTTGAGGGTATTCACATAATGGGTAATGGATTACAGGGACAAATGGTTGACGCGTTATCTTGCTGAATTCTATGTACGTGATTACTTCGTTGCAACTAACTCTGCTATTGATCTGCACCGTAACCTTAGAATGTGTTGTGATTCAAGCTTTGATTAGATTGCGTTTCTTCTGTCGTTTTGGACAACCAGTTATGTGTTTCGTTTGATTTTGAGATTAATCTACATTAATTTAGCATTGTTATTATAAGGGAAATAAACTTACTAAAGGTGTGGTTATTCATGGCTGAAAGGCCATGGTGCATGACATTTACTGACTCCATTGATTGATTTTATTGATTGTGTACTGATTATGTACTAGAGCTTTGGTAAGAACATTTTAAACGAGTCAAAAGGTTCATTGACCTATTTGCGTCCCCTTATAAGCTTACTTATTAAGGTCAGACACACTAACGGCGCTAGTGCAGTTATTGACAAGTCGGTTTCCATTGGAAAGGGTGTTTTTTTTTTTTTTTTTTTTTTTTTTTTTGTTCCTCCCAAACCACCCCCCCACTTTCCCTCTCCCTCTTACTCTCCAAAGACTTAACTACAGGGTAGTTCAGCACATCTGCACAAATCTTTGCAAAAAACATACATCCACTTTGGTTTATTTAAGGGAAGTTTTTCTTTGCACATCGAGATGGGCCACTCAAATCTTAGTAGAATTATTTGCTCTTTAATACAGAAACAGCTGAATGCATTGTGGATTCATGAATACAGCTGTGTATTTGCCAACTTGCCACATTTTGATTGGCTGGCCATTAGGTGCATTTTTCTACAGCCAACATCACCCAGGAATGTGCACTGAGCACCATCTTGGAAAAACTGAAAAGAAAATTTGGGATAAGGGTCCAGGGTGAACATATACTGACCCCACTCATAGATGTTTTGTAGAATGAAAACAACTCATTCACTTGGAGGGGTGGGGCACCAAGGCCAAAGTGACATTATGGTAGTGTTGGTTATAATACCTGAACATAGTTTTCAGAAACAAAAATGAGAAATCCACGTAAAAAGCTAGTCAAAATGTAGGTATGGGTTGCACATTTCAGTGGGTTTTGCTTTAGTGCCAACCATAATTGCACTTTGCATCTAAAACTGTTTCAGATTTAAAAAAAATATATTTTGAATATATCTATTTGTACATATAATAATATAAGTTGCCTTTGACTTGTAATGGTATTCTAAATGAATTTAAGAAATTGAGGCAAATGATTTAATTTTATATCTTAAGGTAATATGGAATGTATAAATAAAAATGTAATTTCGAAATGAGAAATTTATTGAGATTTATTAAAGTAGTTTTTTTGGGGGGGATTGTAACGTGCTTCCCCCCATTCCTCCCTCCCCCCTCCACCCAAGGAATAGATAGTGTATGGGTAATAAGGGACGTTTAAGCTTCAGAAATGCTTCAATTAAAATTACATTAATTCACATAAAATAAATGTAAATCAAATAATTTAAATTATTACATCTTAAACTGTTGGTGTAGATTAAGACTCCGATTGAAAATTATAGAATTGTGTTCTTGTGTGTGGAGCGCAAACATCTACATATTTATAATCACTTAAAAAAAAAAAAAAAAAAAAGTTAAAGGGTCTAGTTAAGTTAAAATGTAAATCTAAAAAATATTGTTTAAAAGTATCAAAACAAAATAAATACACTGAAATTATCCTCTTATAGATACCTCACGTAACTAGAACTTAAATCCCTGCTATGCACAATGTTGTAATTTCAAATGTTTGACGTCAGTGATGTCATAGAAAATGTCATAAGTGATGTAATATGATAGGTAACTAGCAGTGCAAGGCAAGGGTGCAAGTTAAGAGCAAGAGTAATTACATAAGGTAAATACGTAAACTTCAGTTTTATCAGGTATGTGTGTGTATATATATGTTCGATGGCATGTGTAGCTGCAGATACACATGCTATGCATATCCCGCCATCTAGTGTTGGGCTCGGAGTGTTACAAGCTGTTTTTCTTCGAAGAAGTCTTTTCGAGTCACGAGATCGAGGGACTTCTCCCATTTCGGCTCCATTGCGCATGGGCGTCGAATCCATCCTAGATTGTTTTCTTTCCGCCATCGGGTTCGGGCGTGTTCCTCTTCGCTCCGTGTTTCGGTTCGGAAAGTTAGTTAAATCTCGGAAAAATTTGACGGTATTGTTTGCGTTCGGTATCGGGTTAGTTAACGCAGATCGACACCGAATCAAGAAGAACTCCGGTAGCCCTTCGGGGCTTCTACCCCCCGGCGGGGCCTGGTCGGCCCGACCGCGTGCGTCTTCAGACTAATGGAACGGACCCCATTCCGCTTCTGCCCCGAATGCCACAACAAGTATCCTTACACAGATCAACATCTGGTCTGTAATTTGTGTTTGTCCCCCGAACACAAAGAGGATACCTGCGAGGCCTGTCGGGCGTTTCGGTCGAAGAAAACGCTACAGGACCGGAGAGCTCGAAGGCTTCAAATGGCATCAGCGCCGTCAGTACACCACGACGTCCAGGAAGAGTAGACTTTCTCCATCGCTGACTCTGACTCTGACTCTGACGAGCCCGAAATGGAGCAGATGCCGAAAACCATGAGTAAACCAGCCCCGGCCAAAACTCACGCCAAAATCATAAAGGCCCATGGGACGCCACCGCCGGCAGGCCATGGCTTAACCCGTAAAATCGGTGACCATCCATCGGCACCGAAAAAGGGCACACACGTGTCGAAGTCATCCGACTCCGGTCGAGATCCCGGCACAGAGCATACTAGACACCGAGAACCTGGCTCCGACCAGACTCGACACAGATACCAGCTCCGAGATAAGTCGGCACCGAGAGATCGGCACACTGAAACCGAAAAAAGTGGCTTCGGAGCCGAAAAAGACTGTAGAAAAAGTTTTGGTACCGAAACACCCAACTTCGGAGCCGAAAACAAGCTCCTACTCCGAAGAACAAGGCCTTTCAGAACAACTACAAGGCCATAAATTTGGACAAGAGCTAGAAGCAGGGGAGCCAGATTATAAACAAAAGGCTCCATATTCAAAAGGAAACAGGGAAAATAAGAACTCTCCCTCCTATAAAGATGAAAAGGAAACTTGCTTTCCAAGACAAGGAAAAACAACCAAAAGCGGCTAAAGCAGTAACTCCACCTCACTCTTTGCCACAACCATCACCACACGACTCACCGCAACCGTCACCAATTGCAACCCCCCCAATGATGCAATCACCAACGCACACAGGGGTCAGCCAGGACAACCCAGATGCATGGGATCTATATGATGCGCCAGTATCCGATAATAGTCCAGACTGCTAGCCAGCAAGACCATCACCACCTGAAGACAGTACTGCCTACACACAAGTGGTGTCCAGAGCAGCGGCTTTTCACAATGTGGCACTGCACGCACAACCCATCGAGGATGACTTTTTATTTAATACTTCGTCGTCGACACAGTCAGTACCAAAGTCTCCCAATGTTACCAGGGATGTTGAAACACGCGAAACAAGTTATTTCAAGAACCCGTGAAAGGCAGAGCCATCACACCTAGGGTGGAGAAAAAGTACAAGCCTCCCCCCTACAGACCCTGTGTACATCACACAACAACTGACTCCTGACTCAGTAGTAGGCGCAGCACGTAAAAGGGCAAATTCACACACCTCTGGGGATGCACCACCACCCGACAAAAAGTCGGAAGTTTGATGCAGCGGGGAAAAGAGTTGCAGCACAAGCGGCCAATCAATGGCGCATTGCCAATTCCCAGGCTTTATTGTCAAGATGTGACAGAGCTCATTGGGATGAAATGCAGCACTTCATAGAACATCTGCCCAAAGAGTTCCAAAAACGTGCACAACAAGTGGTGGAAGAGGGCCAAAGTATCTCGAACAACCAGATACGATCGTCAATGGATGCAGCAGACACAGCTGCAAGAACTGTGAATACAGCGGTCACTTTTCGGAGACACGCATGGCTACGCACCTCCGGGTTTAAGCCCGAGATCCAACAGGCTGTGCTTAATATGCCTTTTAATGGACAGCAGTTGTTTAGGCCGGAAGTAGACACAGCTATAGAGAAGCTGAAGAAGGACACTGATACGGCCAAGGCCATGGGCGCGCTCTACTCCCCACAGAGCAGAGGCACATTTAGGAAGACACAATTTAGAGGGGGGTTTCTGGCCCAAAGCACAGAACCCTCAACCTCACAAACCAGACCCACATACCGGGGCCAGTATCAACGAGGAGGCTTTCGGGGACAATACAGAGGTGGACAATTCCCTAAAAAAATTGAGGAAAGTTCCAAAGCCCAAAGACCCCTCAAACTAAACGGTGACTTCAGTGTCCTAAATCCCCAACACAACACCAGTGGGGGGGGGGGGGGGGGGAGAAGACTCACAGATTTTTACCAAAACTGGGAAGAAATAACAACACTCGTGGGTCCTAGCCATTATCCAACATGGTTATTGCATAGAATTCCTACAATTACCACCAAATGTGCCTCCAAGAACACACATGTCCAAACAGCACTTGGATCTATTACAACTAGAAGTCCAAGCGTTGTTACAAAAAGACGCAATAGAACTGGTACCCAACAATCAGAAAGGAACAGGTGTTTATTCCCTGTATTTTCTAATACCCAAAAAGGACAAAACTCTAAGACCCATCTTAGATCTCAGAACACTAAATCTTTACATCAGATCATTTTCACATGGTGACACTTCAAGACGTAATCCCGTTACTCAAACAACAAGACTACATGTCAACATTAGACCTCAAAGATGCTTACTTCCATATACCTATACATCCTTCCCACAGAAAATACTTAAGGTTTGTAATCCAAGGAGTACATTACCAATTCAAAGTGTTACCATTCGGGATAACAACAGCACCAAGGGTATTTACAAAATGCCTTGCAGTAGTAGCTGCACATATCAGAAGACAGCATATACACATATTCCCGTATCTAGACGATTGGTTAATCAAAACCAGCACTCTGAAACAGTGTCTTCAACACACAAAAAAAGTCATAGAAACCCTTCACAAACTAGGGTTCTCACTAAATTTACCAAAAATCACACTTACAGCCGTGTCAAATACAACAATACTTAGGAGCAACAATCTACTCAAAAAAAGGGATTGCCACTCCAAGTCCACAAAGGGTACAAGCATTTCAAAACGTAATACAAAGCATGCACCCAAACCAAAAGTATCAGGTAAAATTAGTGATGAAACTACTAGGCATGATGTACTCATGCATAGCCATTGTCCCAAATGCAAGATTACACATGCGGCCCTTACAACAGTGCCTAGCAACACAATGGACACAAGCACGGGGTCGACTTCAAGATCTAGTGTTGATAGACCGCCAAACACACACCTCGCTTCAATGGTGGAATCCTGTAAATTTAAACCAAGGGCGGCCTTTCCAAGACTCAGTGCCTCAATACGTAATCACAACAGATGCTTCCATGGTAGGGTGGGGAGCACACCTCAACCAACACAGCATCCAGGGACAATGGGACACTCAGCAGAAACAACTTCATATAAATCAACTAGAATTACTAGCAGTGTTTCTAGCGTTGAAAGCATTTCAACCACTAATAGCCCACAAACACATTCTTGTCAAAACAGACAACATGACAACAATGTATTACTTAAACAAACAGGGAGGGACACACTCATCACAACTGTCTCTCTTAGCACAGAAGATTTGGCATTGGGCAATTCACAATCACATTCGCCTAATAGCGCAATACATCCCAGGAATTCAAAACCAGTTGGCAGACAATCTCAGTCGAGATCACCAACAAATCCACGAATGGGAAATTCATCCCCAGATACTACAGACCTACTTCCAAAAATGGGGAACACCGCAAATAGACCTATTCGCAACAAAAGAAAACGCAAAATGCCAAAACTTCGCATCCAGGTACCCACAGCCTCACTCCAAGGGCAATGTGTAATGGATGAGTTGGTCAGGGATATTTGCTTACGCTTTTCCCCCCTCTCCCACTCCTTCCGTATCTAGTAAACAAATTGAGTCAAAACAAACTCAAACTAATACTAATAGCACCAACTTGGGCATGACAACCTTGGTACACAACACTACTAGACCAGTCAGTAGTGCCTCATATCAAACTACCAAACAAACCAGATCTGTTAACTCAACACAAACAACAGATCAGACACCTGAATCCAGCATCGCTCAATCTAGCAATCTGGCTCCTGAAGTCTTGGAATTCGGACATCTAGACCTTACACAAGAATGTATGGAGGTCATCAAACAGGCTAGAAAACCTACTACAAGACATTGCTACGCAAATAAATGGAAACAATGTGTTTATTACTGTCATAATAATCAAATTCAACCATTACATGCATCCGCAAAAAACATTGTAAGCTACTTACAAAAGTCTAAGTTAGCTTTTTCATCCATTAAAATACATCTCACAGCAATTTCTGCCTATCTGCAAATTACACATTCAACTTCACTATTTAGAATCCCAGTCATAAAAGCATTTATGGAGGGTCTAAAAAGGATAATTCCACCAAGAACACCACCAGTTCCTTCGTGGAACCTCAATATTGTATTAACACGACTCATGGGTCCGCCATTCGAACCCATGCACTCGTTTGAAATGCAATACTTAACCTGGAAAGTAGCCTTCCTGATAGCTATCATCTCTCAGAAGAGTAAGGGAAATACAAGCTTTTACCATACAGGAACCCTTTATACAAATACACAAGCATAAAGTGGTTTTACGCACAAATCCAACATTTTTGCCAAAAGTTATATCACCGTTCCACTTAAACCAAACAGTGGAACTCCCAGTGTTTTTTCCAGAACCAGACTCTGTAGCTGAAGGAGCATTACATACATTAGACATTAAAAGAGCACTAATGTATTACATTGATAGAACCAAACAATTTCGCAAAACACAACAATTGTTTGTAGCTTTCCAAAAACCTCATACAGGGAATCCAATATCCAAACAAGGCATTGCTAGATTGATAGTTAAATGTATTCAAACCTGTTGTGTTAAAGCAAAAAGAGAACTGCCTATTACACCAAAGGCACACTCCACTAGAAAGAAAGGCGCCACAATGGCCTTTCTAGGGAATATACCAATGACAGAAATATGTAAGGCAGCCACATGGTCTACGCCTCATACATTCACTAAACATTACTGTGTGGATGTGTTAACAACACAACAAGCCACAGTAGGACAGGCAGTACTACGAACATTATTTCAAACAACTTCAACTCCTACAGGCTAAACAACCGCTTTTGGGGAGAACTGCTTACTAGTCTATGCAAAGCATGTGTATCTGCAGCTACACATGCCATTGAACGGAAAATGTCACTTACCCAGTGTACATCTGTTCGTGGCATGAGATGCTGCTGATTCACATGCGCCCTCCCACCTCCCCGGGAGCCTGTAGCCGTTATAAGTTAATAAAAATAAACTTGTACATTTTATAAATTTGTAAATATATCACTTTTTAATCACACTATGTACATATATACTTACTCCATTGCATGGGCACTATTACTATACACACAACTCCTACCTCACCCTCTGCGGGGAAAACAATCTATGATGAAGTCGACGCCCATGCGCAATGGAGCCGAAATGGGAGGAGTCCCTCTATCTCGTGACTCGAAAAGACTTCTTCGAAGAAAAACAACTTGTAACTCTCAGAGCCCAACACTAGATGGCGGGATATGCATAGCATGTGAATCTGCAGCGTCTCAAGCCACGAACAGATGTACACTGGGTAAGTGAAATTTTCTATATGTATGTATGTATGTATGTATGTATGTACACACACACAAAAAGGTAATCAAACACGGTGCACTCAGACTGCCGGTGTTAGTGGTAGGAAGTAGACCAATCTTCCTCAAATGATGTGTGTGTGTGTGTGTGTGTGTGTGTGTGTGTGTATATGTATATTATTTATTTATTTATTTGTTAGGGATGTTATAGTTTATATTTCACTCGCACAAAACCTTAGAAATTCAGCAGTTATGGTTATCTCAAGTAACTAACTTGTGCCACAGCCCTGCAGTTTTCTCCTCACTTTTACTGCAAATGTTACGTTGATACGATCAGTCATGTTATGAAAGATGTCATGAGTGATTTAATGTAATATATAGGTTAACTAGCAGTGCGTACCTTAAGGGCATGAGTTTTAATTACTTGAGATAACCGTAACTACAGAATTTCTATGGTTTTGTGCAAGTAAAATGTGAACCTAACTATAACCTTTTGGCTTTTAGTGTGTTGTGTGTTTTTTTTTTTTTTTTTTTTTTTTTTTTTTACGTTGTCATTTCAATTACTTTGCGTTAACCCTGCGGCCCCATTAAATGGCCAACCCTGCAGGAAAAGGAGGCCATGACAACCCCACCCCTACCCCCACTAGCCTTGGTGCTTTGGACTCTGCCAGTGCAAAACATTTTTTTTTGTCTCCCTGCCCTGAGGCCAACGCCATATGAGCACCAGTCCAAGGGCCATGCATGGTCTTCTGCCGTGCGTGGTGGGGGTTGGCCACAGGCCAACTCTGCATTTCCTTTTGCCATGCATAACAAGGGTTAGTTGCAGGGCCTGGCCTGCGTCCTACCCCTCCAAGCACCCAGTGCCACACACAGCCATTAAACACCCCCCACTTAACGCCATGCACGGCCTTGGGAAAGAGAAGGGGTGTTTGAGTCTGCCTGATACCCTACCAGTGAAAAAAAAAAAAAAAAAAAAAGTTTGTTAAAATGTTGGCATGAAATTGCAGCGAATTCACGAATCCAGGCAAAAATAAATAAAACGTGGTCTCCTGCTCTTTTCAGTTCAGCCCCTGGATGAGCCAGGTCTTGGGGGCGTGAGGGTATTTTAAAAAGAGGGGGCTCTCCTAGGGCTCTTTTGGATCACCACATACCCACATACCCAGGGCTTTATTTTAATAATAGAAGAGGGCAGTGAGAAATCCCTTTTCTGGGGACATAACCCCAAGCCTTTGGGACCACCACTTCCCTGGGGCCAAATGAAAAAATATATATGTACGGAGGTAGGTGCGGACCCTTCCGGGACCCCCCCTGCCCTCCCCAGTGCCGAACACTTAAACTGAGGGGTGCACATGCCCCTCCTTCCTGGGCCACAAGTGCCTGGGTGCCCTGGGCCCAACCAGGGCACCCAGTATGATTTAATGTGGAGCTCAAGGGGACCCTGAAAGGCCCTGTGGTCCCAGCTGGCTTCCTGCGTGAGCCAGCACTGCTCCTGCACGCAGGGAGCTGCTGAATATGTAGCTCCCTGCATGAGGGAGCAGTCTCATCTGTTAACCTGCCCGCATGACAGCGGGAAGGGAAATAGATAAACTCTGCTTCCAGCAAGTGGGAGCAGTTTGACAGCTCCTGCTTGCTAGGAGTGGAGCTTGCTTGGCGTTGGCTGTCTCATCTCAGTTATCTCCTGTGGGAGGGCACCTCGAGAGATGGTATGAGCGGCCCTGGTGGGTCGCAGCCCCCAGGGCCATTAATGGCTTCAGGAGGGGGCCGTGCAGCCCCCTCTATCATGCATGTGCTGGCCCCAGGGAAGTGGCTGTCCCTGGAGCCATATATGGCCTGAGATGAGAGGGTGGTGGGCTGGGGGTCCCTCCCACTTTTAATAACATAGCTGGCCCCCAGGAGGTGGTGGTCCCTGGGGCTAAAAAGAGCCCCAGGAGGTAGTTCCTATGCTTCTGCCTCTGCTTGTCTAAATTGAGAACAAACGTTGCAGACTATGTATGTGTGTAGAAATAGATATAAATGTTTTACTGAGGAGTTTCGAAATTGTGGTTTTTGTGCAACTCTGAATTTAGTTCACCAATTCAAAGAGCCTTTTGCAAAGTGTTCTTTCTTGCACAATGTCATGTTTAGAAGCCAAAAATGTAGAGAAAATCAGTTGATATGTACAGAGGCTCTACTATTCTCTTTCCACACTTACTAATAAAAAATGGTACACCAATTGTGTAGCTGCATTGGCCGACAAGTAGGACTGAGAACTGTGGCCATATGAAATCAATGTGGTCTTCGCATGGCCCCTGCTTTGGTCTGTTCTTATCTTGAGAAGTGTGGAAACACTGAGTAGTAGAAACTTTGTGGCTCCCACACATTCCAGAAGCTTCCCTCTGAGAAATTTGGGGAAAATCCATGATTTTTCTCATGCTTGACATTTGCAGGGTGTTCTGGGAAACAAAATTGGATGTTTGAAAGCCACACTGCATTGGACTTACCAGGACCTGTAGGCTTCATAAATGTTCTGATTAGGGGTGTGATATTTGAGTGCAAGGTGCTTGTTGATTCGCACACATTCCTAAATCTGCCTTGAAATCCCATCCTGTGAATCTATGTGCTACTTCTTTCAAACACTGTTTTCAAGAGGGAATGCTTTCCCCTTTTTGAAATATTCATCCTTGCTGTTCTGAACATAACTGAAGCTTTTCCCTATGCGGTTCATTATGGGGACACAAAATAGAAGGAAAATTCGCCCTGTTCCTTCATGAAGTTAAATTTGCTTGATTTGTATGTTTGTCCCCAGTGCTCACACTTTAGATTGCCATTCAGACATTTGGTTGGCTCTGCATTAGTCGCAGCAACCAAATTCTTTCATGATGGGGGGGGGGGTGCACTGTTGTCAGTTTGACCATTTCAGAAAGAGCTGTTCTAAGTGGACTTTATTTGTACCTGATTATCAACACTAAACAACCACCTCTTTAACATGATTTGTTTTCTCAGTGCCTGTGGAAATTGCGCTTTTAATGTCCTAACCAAGGCAACTTCCAATTGTTTTGTGTAACTTCTAACCTTGATTGTCCTTTTTATATGTGATAGCGATACATGTGATGTTGAATGGCTTTTTCTTTATTTCTTTGGGTAAAAAAAACAAATGCTTTTTATATATTCTTGCATAGCCTGGATGGTGCTTTGAAGCACTTCATAAAAAGTCATATGCAATATCCTACATTCTTAGGTCTTACCTACAGACTGATTTTGCTGCTGTTGTCGAATGACATAATGTGTATAAGACCAATAGCTCATCCTTGAGGCCTTTGGATGAACCCTTTGCTGGTTGTCTTTCAGTCTCATTTGTGTGCTAATTTGATGGTTGTCTTTCCTCTTATATTTGGCCATTACCTGTAGCATAGCTTCGCCATCATCCTTTTGACAGGATGACTTGTACCCTGCCACTGCTTACATTAAGTTAACATTTTTGGGGGAGGAGTGAGGTGGGGGGGGGTGGGGGAGTTTAGCACTTCTGCATGGTTACCTGTGACAACATATAAATCATTGTACTGGAGCTCGACCCCCCCACCCCCCATCCCCATCTCCACCACCACCACCAACTGCACAGCAGAAAGCAGTGTCAAATGCAAACCCTATTGCATTGCCAGTGTTTGTTTTAAACTTCTTTCGTAAATGGTCTTTTTATGATTGTCACAGTCATAAGAGTGTTCATTATTTGTTGTATTTAGATTGTCACACATCAGTTAAAATGCTGAGTAATATCCAAATTTTACACTATCTCTAATTTAAAAATAATCTTGTTGTGGCCCCCAATATCTTTAGTGCAACGCATTCCAGTGAAAAGTTTGAATAGGCTAGCATTTTAATTTTAGTGGGGCTAACCCTCTTAAACGTGAGATGTGAGTGTATTATGGCAGAATAATGCAAGTTAAGAGGCTTAAGGTTGGTCTATGTGGATGGTCTCTGGGCCTACCCAAGTGCTTATTAGGGGACTTGGGGCCTCATTAGAAGTTTGGTGGTCTGCAGACCGCCATGGTGGCGGTCTGACAACCGCAGCCTTGGCTGTCACACCGCCAGGTTATGAGTTGGGCGTTGGACCGTCAACTGACCCCTGGCACTGCCATAGGCAGTGCAGCGGGGTCTGCGGTGACCAATGCTAGAGATCCTGGCATTGGGACTACCTTGGCCATTTCAACCCGCAGGACAGCCAAGCTTTCAATGGTAATCCCACTGCCATGGAAAGCTTGGTGGTCAGGCAGGTAAGGGGCTCCAAACAGGGGACCCCAGGGGCTACGGTCCCATGGAAGATGAGGGGGGGGGACCAATGTGGGCCACCCAAACATTTAGGGTTCTGGGTGCTTGGGCATAATACGCCTGTGACACCGACCAGTAGGGATGCATGGCCTGCAGTAGCTCCTATCGTACTGCTTCCCCCTGCCAGTTACTCCAGCCCCATGGGGAACTCTTAATCAGGCAGTCTTGGGACCACTGGCCTGGTGCCATTCGAAAGGCCACCACCCTAGTGATCTGACTGTCCGACTGCCAAAATCTTAAGGAGGCTCTTAATCGCCAATATGTGGGTGAAGTTGTCCTCTGCTGTGGAGTTTTATTTTTTTTAAACTATTTAAAAAATATATATATATTTTTATTGTGTTCTGTAAATGGATTCCTTTACATAAATCCATCTTGCTTCACGGTGGCTCCATCCACAATATATAGTATGTACTGCTTCCCTAGTATGTGCTGGGGTCCTCCACAGTGTAAATTAAGGAATATGCAGAGTAGCAAGTGATCACACTGTTGCTGTACCTTTTTAAAGGCCGCATTTAGTGAAAACTTGAAAAAGCTAATTGCACATCACCAACCTCTTTCCTACAGCAGTAGTTTCTGGCATTCGGTGTCTGCTAGTTTGATCAGATAGTGATGACCATGATTGCTTAAAGAAAAGGTAACTCATGCTCCATTTGAAGAAAATTGGTCAAAACGTGATTGACCACATCAAGGTGCCTTTCTTCACCCCGCTTACCCTCTAAACCAAGCACTAGGACAAAGAAGAATGAATGTGGTAGGGCTAGTGTAAATTTTGTATCTAGGTTAAGGCGTTCTCAGCTGTGCAGCACTTATCCCAAATTACATGGTTTTACCATTAGCTTGGACAAGCCTTTACTGGTTACCTGGCAAACCTCCCTGCATGACCCATGTATTGTTGCATTTCCTGTTAGATGCATTTAAGTGCAAGCAACAGTTTTGCCAGGCATTTTCTTCCCTGCCTTTAGTTCATTTAAGGCAGCACAAATGGTCTGGAGCTTGCAGGAGATACAGTATACAACTTGGCTTGGAGCCCACCCGTTGCTTAATATTCGTTTGCTTCATTGTCATTCTTATTTTCTGCCTCCTAATTGGCCAGCACATGCCAGCTTCACTTCCTTTACCTTTGTGTGGACCATGAGCCAAGTAATGATGGCGTCCCCAGTTATTGCCCTGCTGCTTGCACTGTGTTTTGAGGTACTATTTCATCTTCCCCTGTTGTCCTTGTGTGTGTTGCCACATTCCTTCTCACTCCACCTGTTGTCCATGTTGCCTTTTCTCTTCCCAACATTGGTGTCTGTGTTGCTTCTATCCCTCTCCCTTCCTTGTTTTTTTGCTTTTCTTCCTCCCACCCTCACCTTGTCCCTCACCCCCACTGTTTTTTTTTTTTTTTTTTTTTTTTTTTTTAAAGTGACCAACTCTGGCCACATCATACCACTTTTTTCTGAACTGGCCAGTTCCCTCCAACCCTTCCTTTTGTTTTCCATGATGCACCGTTTCGCACCACCGTCCCTCCTGTTGTCTGTGTTGCGTGTTACATCCCACCGTCCCTTTGCCCGTGTTGCCCACCCACAACACCTGCCATAAGGAAAAAAAAAAGTATTGTGGTGTGGCCAGCAAACTTAGCCATGCTGCACAGCAAATTTGCTGCTCTAAAACCTGGCCAATAGCTCTCGCATAGATGAGGCTGATTGTCTTTGACAATGATTTATTAGAGCTGGCTCGATAGTACAGCTGTCGTCTGAGGCAAATTGATCAATAGAAAGCACTTTAAGAAGCACTACTGTGAGCATAGGTATGGCTCTGCCCATATTTATCCCTGCCCCACAAAATTGGATTTTATTGGCAATAGGTTGTGTGCTTAAACTATATAAAAATAAAATTAAAAAAAAGCGTACTTATGCTCAGCTTGGTAGGCCTGAGCCAGTTATGATACCAAACCAGTAGTCCTGACTGGTTCATGGGAAGACATTTAGTCTGATGCTGAAGTTCAGCTCTGTTTATTCTTAGAAATTGTGACAAGGCATTAGGCCTGAAGTACTTGTGATAAGCTCATATTAAAGCCAGTGAACACTTAAGGGGGGATTGTTATACTCTAAGTATTGTAGACCCCTTGCCAAATACAGTTAATAGGGAGATGCAGCGTATGGTGAGTGTAACGCCATGACTATACAATAGTGTTGTGTTTTCACATTGTGAACTCTGTGATACAAAGATGTTTGACACTGAACTGCTTGCCAAAGCCATAGGCAGAGGAGTTACATAGTCAATTATTACACAGATATGATAAGAATGTGTTTTATATTGTGGACACTCTGTAGTAAACCCATTGCTATTATGTTTGTCAGCTCCCTTTTTAGGTCTGACCACAGTAAAACTGTGGTGTTCAAGAAAATTGTTGTGCATGTCATTGTATCCGTCTCGTCTCCTTAACATGTTTGGGTCTTGCTAGACAATGATCATGCCATATTTATGTTAATTTCAAATCCAATTAGCTTACTTTTTTTTGTAAATGTTTACTGTGGTAACAAATATAGGAATCCTCTTATGAATTACTTGGCACACGTAGATATAACTTTTGTGATTGTGACAATCCTCCCTAGGTTAGTTTACTCCTGTAATATCTTTGGGATATTCAAAATGCACAATGGAATTCTGAGAAGCCCCTTAAATAGGGGTTTCAATTTGCAATTTCTCTTCATCTTGTAATTGTGTGGGACACCTATGTGTGCACCTAAAGGTGGCAGTTATGACATTGTCTAATAAAGACGTCTCTTATGGTGTAATTTGTCTACTTATGAATGTATGTGCTTGACAGAAAGCATAGTTCAATGACCTTTGTATAACAACTTTATCTCTATACCTTGAGAAGCATGGTTGGCCACTTCTGAGTTATTGTTGTGTTGAGTATAGTTGTCGTGGGGAACAGCCAGCTCTTGAGTAGCCTTCTGAAGCTAAGATGGTTGTTAGTGCCTCGTATGTGTGTGGGTAGTGAATCCATAGTTGCTCTGCTTGGCGTTCTGTTTGAGGTGGCTCCATGTCATCCATTGACCAACTACTCTGAGGCAGTTTAGGATTAATGATGATCTAGTGTCCTTTGAGTTTTCCAATTCCAGAATTATCTGAGTAGTTATAGCGGGTGGAGTCAAAACCATTGATCAGAACTGGTGATGTTTCATATAGATGTTTAACAGTATGGGGGAAGATGGTTGAGCCTTGAGGGACCCCCGCTATAATGCTGTATGGTTTAGAAGCAAAAGAAGTGGTATGTTTAATATTCTACTGTGTAGGTACAGTGGCGTCCAAGCGAGAGCTGTGCCCTGTATTCTGGCTTCCTCAAGTCTTTGAACTAGTATGTCATGATCAATTGTTTTAAATGCTGAAGAAAGGTCCAAGAGAAGTGCAGCAACCTTGTTCTGGTTTACTGTGTTTGTAAAGTCACCTAGGTATGGAGTTAAGGGCTGATAGAGGGCCTCTTCATGGTCGGAGTACAGTTTGGAAGTCATTGCATGGAGTTCTCTTCAATGAATTGTGACATCTCTGGATGAAAGCTGCTCTTTCTAGAAGTTTGCTCAGGAATGGTCTGTAGATGTCTGTCTTGATTTCCAGAGTAGGTTTTTCAATAACTGATTTTTTTTTTTGAGTTCTGGGAAAACATCTGTTAAAGAGTTGTTGATGTATTCTGATTGGTATGGCCACAGGTGTTGCAGTTAGCATCTTTGCATTTTGGAATACGGAAGTCTGTATTTTCAAGAATTCTTTTAGCACACTTTGCATTACGGATTTTGTTAAAGTATAGATTTTGTTTTCTGTCTTTTTGATTTGAAGACTTGTATATTGTTTTTCAGCAGCATATCTTGTCTTGAGGGTTTTTTTGTTAGACAGTTGCGTTAAAGTGTAGCTTTTTTTTTTTTTTTTTTTTGATGAGAGGCGTTATCTATTTATATATAGCTTTTTTTTTTTTTTTTTTTTTCCCAGCAAAATTAGGAGATGAAAATCTTTTCGGGGCCATCCATAGTGTACAGAATTGATTGTGACCAGATCTGTGTTTGAGGTAAGCAGACTTTCTAGTTCCTTCAAATTTAGCATGATCAAAGATCGATGTGTTTGAGGGGTAGGATGATTTTAGTTTGGGTCAGTTTTGAATGTCTTTTGCTGAGAGGCAGTGACTAGATATGGTTTGGGGAGATTGGTATCTGTGTGTGGTATTGGGAACAAGCTATCATAGGTTGTGTGAGGATGGTTCTGCAGTGTGGCATATTAGGTTTGCCAAACCAAATGTTGAGGTCACCAAGGATGCATATGTTTGAGTATATTGTAAAAAGGTGTAAGTACAAGCAGATTAGGGACTTCTTCATGTTAGGGTGTAGGTCCCCAGTTGATCAGGAAGGCTGTGATATCCTTTCTTCTTCGTAGGGGACCTCGGAGTTCGTTTATCAGCTCAATCTGTCAGGGGTTTTGTAAGCATGGGGTGGTGTTATACCTCCCAACTTGCTGTTAATTGGAGTAGGATGCTTTCATGGGAGATCCTGCCCTCTGAAATTCAATATGCTTTGGAGACTATCGATGGTTCAGTGCACTCCATTACATTAAAATTGCAGCAAGTTAAAACTATCTGTATGTTGTATTATCCATACCGGAAAATTTCAAAATGTAATGGTAATCCAAGCTTAAATAAGTCTGTGTCCAAAGTGTGACTGCCAAGCAGCCAACTTCTTACGTATGTTTACTTGTCCTGACTTGCAGGATTCCTGGGTAATGGTGACCCAACTTATCACGTCCTGTCTGGGACTTGATATACAACTTATGCCCAAGGAGATCCTTTTAGCATACAGACCAGAATTTGATATAGGACTTCAGTGGCTGTTGGCTGTCGCAACAGTTAGAGCTGGGCTTTGTATTTCTAGTGTATGGGTGTCGGCCCTACCCCCCAGGAATTGCTGAGTGGTGGGCCACTATTCAGGGAATATGAGCCCAAACTAGCACTAACCGAAGTTAGGGGTGCACGCTCTGTTAAGAAACTGGAGCAAACTTAAGCAAGATTTAGCTGGGATTCTCAGTTTAGGTTTCAAGCCTGTAGTCTGAAGCCCACAAGAAAGTTACTGTTTCATTGTGTATTTGTAATTTTAGGTTTAGTATTCAATTGTGTGGAAATTAAAGTACTTTTTTTTCCTTTAAAATATATACACTGGACATTAATTGGAAATTATTGTGCACTTTGTGCAATTCATAAACTTCTTATGCTTTAATTCATTTTTGTCTATCTTTAACTATACAGATGGTATTACTTTCCTGATCCAACAAAGTGGTAGTAACTGACATTCCCCTTATGGTTTGGGACTGTCTTGCTTTAAACTCGTTTGTCCATTACTCCTGTTTAACGAGTCCAAGGACATTTCTTTCTTGCCTCTGAGTTGAAGGGATAAGTTGTTTTCGGCTTAACCTAGCCATGTCTGCAGTATTTTCATTGTTTCTTTTTCTCATATTGTAGTACCCCCACACCACCCCTCCCCCTTGGCATTTAGATGCTGACTGCGTGTAATGTTTGTGTTTTAAGCATTTGTTTACCTGTTATTTCTTCTGTGAAACGGTCATTCCCGACGCTATATAAAAAATAAATAAAAAAAAATTGAGATTTTGTCTGGAAATGTTGCAGTGCCAAGTAGTGCTCTGTAGAGAAGGAGAAAGTGACATGATATGGTTGGGGTAGAGCTAGATCTTACAGAGGACCTTGAAAGAAACCTCTTCAGCTTAGGTGACATTGATTTCTTTTAATATGATGGCTAAACTGCCTCCTTTTGTCTGTTATATTTATTTATATAGTATTTTTGTGTTGGTTTAATGTCCTGGTGGAACAACTTCATGCAAAATCGTGCCATATTATCCCAAGCCGTGATTCGGTTATGAAAAGTAAGTCTGGTTAGGTGTCAAATGTCAGTCAAATTTGTACAAATAAAGCAAGCGATTATAAGTAGGTGGTCTAAAGATTTTTTTTTTTTTTTTTTTTTTTTTTTTTTCATGCTACGGATGAGTGTTACCCTTTAAAGTTGTTGGTGGCATACCTGATTTGGTATTGTTAACTATTGGAGGACCAACACTTTGCATCTGTGGGGTAGTGGAGACTGCTTAAAATTGATCGGTTGGACTTTGGAGTTGTATGAAAGTCAGGTGTGTTTTGTAGTAGATAGGGGTGGAGGGAAACACTTGTATGAAGAGTGTTTTGGAGTTACGTTATTTTGGATCAGTTGAAGGTATATGGGCGAGGGGGGCATGAGGGTCATGTTGTATGGCTCTCAATTGATCAATGAATGAATGATGGATGTGTTTGTGGTTTTAGTGATTTTGTGTATTTGCTGCATGGGAAGTGTGAGCGAGAGTTGGGTATAAAAGTGGTGTTTTTGCTGATAGTCAGAGGTGGATGTGTTTGGTATGTTGGGATTGTGGGGAGTTTGTGAATGTGAGATTTTGCGTTAGTAGATTTTGTTATCTGTGTGGTTTTGTCTTTATGGCAGTATTTTTATATTATGTTGGTATTGGTTTGAGGTATAGGATTTCAGTGCGAGGGTCAGGCGAGTTGAGTATATAGAAAGGGAATGGGGTTGTGTTTGAAAGTAGAATGCATTTGTAGTGTGTGAGGAAAGTATTTGAGATGGATGGCTGTAGGTTGGGGAGAGAGGGATGTGCCTTGTTGGTGGGGGAGGCTGTTGAAGGAGTGTCTCATTGGTTGTGTATGAGAAGAGGAGGATAGCTGTGTTGTATGACGGATAGTTGAAGAAACGGTTTAGAGGGTTGGCAAGAGGAATATTAAGAAGGCAGAGGATATTGAAAGGGTTTTTGTTAGAATTATTCTCACAAAAGCCCACCCTTTCCTGTTTTGTTTTATTGGTATGTAAGCCAAATGTTATATTTGCTTGTGTTTTAGTACTGAGTTGTGGTTACTGTAGGAGCGTATGGGTGTAGGGGTACAAGGGCATGTTGGAGTGAGTCATACATCTGGGTAGAGTTTGGTTCGTAAATTGTGGAATAGCCTTGTTTGTAGGTAGACTGATGCGTGTTTTGAGCTAGTGTGCATGGCTGTGTTTGTGGCTGTATGTTGGAGTGTTTCTTGAATGAGGAACTGGCTGCATCTCTGGTCCTCTGCCCTAACAGGCCCAAGCAGGTGTCTCCCTTCTCCTCTCTGCCTTTAATTAAGATACTCCGGGGAGGGGAGGGGGCTTGTAAAGGCTACAGGGGAGGTCACTTGACCCATTGTCAGGCTCTTAGGCTCATCTGAAGGCCCAGCCGAGTGGTTACCCCAGCAATCCAAAGAGTGCACCTGGAGAGAAGGGTGTGGTCAAAGCTCTATCCCACAAGCTGTTTGGGAAGCAGGTCGGAAGAGGGGATCTGGAGAGGGGCAGGCAGGAAAAGCCGGCTTTTCAAGTAGTAACAACATGTTTTAATTGCACACAAAAAATCTAACTTACCATTTCAGTTTTAGAAATAAACAAGCGCAATTTAACACCAAATCATGCCAAACTACGGCTCTAAACGAGCACAAGGAATGTACACCGCTATTGGGCTGAAAGGGAGAATCGGGGAGCCAGCAGGGCCCTGTGAGTGTAGAACAAATGGGCCAGAGAGCAGGTGATAAAACGGAGGAAGAAAGTCTGCAAAGAAGAAAGGTAGAGCAAACAAATCGTGGTGTTTCTTTTTTTAAATTATTTTGCAATTATCTATTAAATCTTGGTGGCGCACAAAGTGTGCATGGTACAACACCAATAATCATTTCACCTAAAATCATGTTTGTCATATTGGGTGTAGCATGTCGTTGTTGACATAAATTCTGTTCCTTTTTAAAGAAAATGTTGCTCAGTTCAGAGTTTCCTAACCACAACACCTCAGTCAGCCTCGAATTACTCTGCCTCAATAGCCTGAGCGTCTGGTTTTACACTTTTTTTTTTTTTTTTCTATTTTTTTTTTTTTTTTTAAACCAATGCAGTAGGAAGCGGGTGTTTGTCATGAACTCGGAGAAATGCAAGAGGAAAGGGTTTTACATTAAGCGCTCTGACCACTAAAATAGGAAGAACCTTCCTTGACTAACGCAATCAGGAGAGGGGCTATTTGTTTAACATTGTGACCCCTCTAGCTCCTCCTAGAGATCTGGCAGCCCCCGTTTGTGTATTTGTAATTTTATGTTTAGTGTTCAATTGTGTGGAAAATCAAGTTCTGGACATTATTTGGAAATTAATGTGCACTTTGTGAAGTTCATAATCTTTTTATGCTTTAATTCATTTTTGTCTTTACCTTTCTTAACTACACAGGTAATATTACTTTCCTGATCCAACAAAGTGGAATTAAGTGACATTTCCCTTATTATTTGGGAATGTCTTGCTTTAGACATGTTTGTACGTGACTCCTGTTTAACAGCCCAAGGAAATTTATTTTTTGCCTCCAGTTGAAGGGAGAATGTTGGGGATCCGGACAACAATATTATTTTTGGATTATGGAAATGCAGTCTTGCATGGCGTACCTAAATCTATGGCCTTCAGGTGGTGCAGAACGCTGCTGTCACAGCTGTTAATTTACTCCTGCTTGTTTCTGTTAAAATCCCGGAGGAACCTCTGCATAGGTTACCAGAAGACAAAGGGGTCTTAGTTTAAGATGCTTTCAATGGTGCACAAGGCACTTGCTGGAACCTTTCCTAAGCATCTGCTCTCTCGATTTAAGCTGTACATCTCATCTCAGTGCTGTTACTTTTCTCATGCATGGTTCGTGCCTATATTCATCAAACCAAAATAGGCAGGCTCTTTCTTGGTTAGTGCTCCTGTTTCTTACACTAGAGGTAAGATTCTGCCTATGGGGTGTGCAAGCAAGGAGAGCAGTGTGCCTGTTAGTACACGTTGAATCACCTTTAAGACAGATACATTATGCATATCCACCTTCCCCGGCTTTTTGCTGTACAATTTGAATGAATGTTATTAAATTGCACTGCATTGTAATGTGGGTTCTTGATTATATCTTCAACTTTATTATAATCTTACTGGAATCAGGCCATGCATAACATGAATGATTAAATTATTATCTGAGCCTAATAAAATGGCACCTGCCTTGACAATTTGCATCCTTTTATGTAATTGCAGAAGGCAGATTTGTATGCAATCTAAGAGGCAAATGTCCCACCTAATAGGTGACTTAACTTTATTGTCCACAGCCGTCACACCCACATTGAGTAGGTGAGTACAGTCCTAGGCTAAGCCTGTAAGTTCCAGTATGAACATTGATATCCCATCTTAAAGACTTGCAAGTGGGCTTTCACAAATGCCACCATCTGGAGAAAGCATTGGTCCATTTGTACCCGTTTGATAAACTATTGACGTATATGTGATATCCGAATGTGTTGCCAGGCCATGAATAAGAAATTGATGGGGCTCCAGAGCATGTTACCCATTTTTTTTATTTTTTCATTTGCTCCATTTCCGACCCCACCCCCCAAAAACCTTCTGCCCCTGTGATCAGGGCAAATAAATGTCTCCTGGTGCTCGAAGTATTTTGGAGGTGTTTGTTGGTGGCTGATCCTTTGTAAGCACTGGCAAACCTCTGAATGGCGAACTTGATGCTCACTTTTAGCTCCTCATTGATGTGTGGGAGATGTCACTAGTGAGATCACTGGGATATAGGATGGATGGATGGGAATTCCAAAGCTCATCCCAAGTTGGAACTGTGGGTAGGGCTACAGGAGGAGCTTAAGGAAATCTGTTACTGACTCAGCTCCTGCAGTGTCCTATTGGCCAGCTCAGTTAAATTTTACATTGGTAGGGGAAGGTGGGAGAGAGGACAAGAGGAGCGGCATCGCAGAGGCTTCTCATCCTGCCAACTGACAGAATGGAACAGAAGGTGGGGGAGGGGGCATTTTAAGGGCAGAGACTAAGATAGCTCCAGTACGTGTGCCCGATGCACCCTTCAAACCCCCACTTGCTGATTCAGTTTGACACCACTCCTTTATTTCACAGTGCTTCTTGACCAACAGCACCATAGCAGAAAAGGGGCCTGACACTGTTTCGATTTTTTTTTTTTTTTTTTTTTCTGAGAATAAAAAAAAAAATCCAAACTGCCTATGTAGGTTCTCTGCAGAACTGACAGTTGTTTACCCCCAGCAAGGAGCCAAATAATGTGTTTCTTTTTTTTCTTGGCCTAAAAAAACCGCAGTGGCTCCGTGCTGGGGGAAGAGAGATACAGCTCATCACTCTCTCAAAGTGAGGGGGGAGATTTTCCCAAGTCTGACAAAACCGACAACAATTTTGAGCTTTAGGCTTCTCTTTAAATTTAAGAGAAACTGGTGTGAGATGTATGGAAGATGTCAGCAACCTATAGATTGCTAGAAAAGCAAACAAAATCCTGGATTTATGTGTGCCAAGTTGAAACATGCAAAAGTACTCTAATCTGATAAAAATGAAAACATCTCAACAGTTTTCATTATTTAGGCTGCAAAGAAACATAAATGTAGGGCTTAAATACATGACACTAAAAAAAAAACAGCTTAATGTCACTCTGGCAAACACCCCAGTAGTCAAAAATTTAAAGTCTGTAAATGCTTCCATACAGTCTTCTTTCAGGCTTGGCTAAAGGGTTTCACACCATTTCAATAAAAAAAAAAGACTCCCTTTAGTTAGCCTAATCATTTTTTATGGTTGTAAGAGTCTGCAACTTAAACACTAATCATTATTTAATCTGTCGGCCAACAATTCTTTCACTCTCTTGCATAGTCGTTAATAGCTGACAAAGGAGTGTCTTTAGTGTAGGCCAAGACTTTTCTTCACCCTGGACCTCTCGAAGGCTGAAACAAATCTAAGCCTCAACAATGTGGTTTATAAATTCACAATATAAGCCATATAGTCTGTTGGGTCAAGTACTCTGAGCAAGTTCTTCAAAGCTACTCTGACCTCGAATAGCCTATCACTGTGTGCATGATTAGTAATGAATGACATTCAGTTTATTGGGCAGTTTACTTCTCCGCAACGTGTATATGGTACTTCGAAAGTTCAAATAAAATTAAGTGATGGCTCATGAGCATTAGTGCCATATACTGAACATTTAATGAAGTTCTGATTGCCTACCTCGGTCTGTACAGTTGCATGTCTATGAAATTTATCAGCCAGTCTGACGTTCTTACCCATTTTAATATTTTTAGTGAGTATCAACTCAGGGATGTGGTCTGAAACTTACATGTTATGGTGTCCAAGTCTATTTCTTTGAGCAAAGTGCTTTCTGCATAAGGTATATGCGTCTGTTGTAGGCATAATACTGCATTGCTACACTTCTAGATTTATATTGAATGCAATCCCTTTCTGCCTGTATTCATGCCACTGACACTTCAGCTTAAGGCTTCTAGTAACCTTTTACCAAAATACACCCATACAAGCTTATTCGCATTCCTCTCATTACCCGTAGCAAGAGTTCTACATTCTCATATTTATGCCCTTACCCCTTCCTTTGCTAACCTCCATTTTTAATTTCCACCTGGTGGGGTTGAGCATAGTCCTATTTCGCCCTTGCTTTGAAGGGTTCACTGTTGGCCATCTCCTAGACGGAATCTACTCCCTCTCCAGAGTGTTTTAGACCACTCAATCCAACAGTAAGGTAGAAACTATTTAGGCTTGGCAGCTTCTCTCATTTTAACAAGGTGACATTACTTCAACTTCTTGAGTTAATGTATATTTTTCCCTCCACAAAATATTCATATTTAATTGTTGTTCCAGGAATCCCCCTCCTGTAATAAATGTACTGTGCATACCAACCTATTAAGATTACTCCGCATGAAGGGAAGTAAGCACAATTTCACCTAATATTGAAAAACTAAAAGCAACTCAAATAGATGTGGAGGAGATTTTGTCCCCTTAAAGATAGGATAAACCTTGCAGATTCAGGGAGCCCCACACTAATAATTTTAATTCCTGTCTACTGAGCCAGGCTGAATTTGAATTTGATGAACAGTACATACTGTCTAAAGTTCAGTGCTAAAATTTTACACCTCAGAATAATTCGTACTTTATGAATTTACAGATTAACATAAAATCTGTGATTTCTTCCCATTGACACATGCCTCCTGTTGTAGATAACTAAATGTTACACTTCACAATGTATCTCTTGGATGATATTTAGAGGTTAAAAAGTTTCATGGTTACTATTTACGAAGGGTTTAAACCATATTTTTATACATAGGAAAGAGTTCGAATTGGCAATTCCCCTTTTGAACATGTCCCATTGTGCATGACCAGGTGTAGACATAACTGCTGGTGTGGTAAGTACATCAAAGCCTGAAAAATCCACGTCCTCGAATGCCAGTGTTTTCTGTGGACATAGATTAGTCAAATCATGATGCTTAATAAATTCCATTCTATTTAAATTAGTTCGGCCAGCCAAGTTCCACAATACTCATTTGAAGTCTGGGCTAAAATCCTTTCTACTTTTATTTGCGATCAACTACTCAATCTCGGGAAGCTAAACTGGTAATCTTTCATCTGCTAGTTGGTTAGCAATGTCTGGTGCGGAAGACCTGGGTGATTGAACTGTTCTGTTCTTTGGCACCAAAATATGTAGTCCCTTTGCTCCTAGCCTGATTTAAAGCGGCAAGGGCAACCCTGGACAGGCAGACCTAACAGCACTTGACAATCCTGTCCCATTTGTTTCGTGGAACACCGATTGATTATAATGGGGTGAGGCGGCAACCTACTTTACATGAAAGGATCACGGTTCAGCAGCAGATCTACAGTTTCCAGATTAGAAAATGCTATCCGAGTTACCCGGGGATGGATCTCTTTTCTATCAACGAACTTTTTCTTTTTTTTAAATGTTGAATCAGACTGACATTCACTGAGGGGAACACAATGGTATAGAAACGTCATGGAATTGGGTTCCTATGTCATTGCCCTCAACATGTCAGATAGTAACTCTTAATTGCAAACAGGGCATTGAAAGCTGGTCCAAAGGTGTTGGTCTATTTAACTAATTAACTCCGAAAATAGATTAATAAACTAATTGGAGGCAAGGAGGTCCCTGGGAGGGGCAGGAATGTGAGCCCTAATTGTTTTATTGCAAGAGAAAGGAAATTCCAGCACATCTGGAATAAGGAAGAAATAACTATGGAGACTGGGGGTTTTAGAAACTTGCTGAGTACTCCGCTTAGTGTTTTTATCTTGCCAACCTGCATTACCGGCTCAGAGGATTTATCGCCAGTTAATTCCACAATCTGATTTTACTACAGTCTATTTTCTATTTTTTTTTTTTGTATTCCTCGGACTCTTAACTAATTGTTAAGGAATTTGATCCTCTACTAGTTATGTTCATAGATTACAGTTTTGAATTACTTAAATTCACCCAATAATTATTTGGGAAGCGGCAGGAGTTTACTTGTAATTTCACTGGATTGTTGACTTTTAAATTTGATTCTTTAAAGGGATTTCACAGCAGGTAGATTATTACATTTGGCTTTTGGAGATGTTTTGGCATTGCCATACCTTTTGAGTTATGTAACTAGGAATATATACTTTCAGTGTACTGTTGTGGCCTAGTTGGTCCAGATACTTGTGTGTGTGTTTTTTTTAAAAAAAAAAAATTATTTTTTATTTCTTGCTTTATTTTTTTAAGGGCCATCCTCCTCAGCAGCAGTTTGATTTGATAACTGCACCCTTCCAATTAACATTTTAGTGGTTAGTGGTGCTTCCCTGGGATTATGGTTTGGTGCGATTACCTCTTTTAATACTATAGGGAGTGCTTAACATATGATTTGAGTTGGACACTGGTTTATCCATCGTACTTGATGTAAAGGATAATACACTGCCTAAGGCTTACACTGCAGCAGACAACTCAGTTATCACTAGTCTAATTCTTTTCGTAAAGTAGAGGCTTTTAGAAAATTGTTCCCACCAAAGGGGACAAATACGTACTCAGGTTAACAGACCTGACACTTTTACTCTTTGAAAGACAGCAATGTCATGGAAGGCATGCACTTCACCTTGCACAAAACACTGGCTTGGGGACCTACTGAAGTGGGTCTAGGATGAAACCAGTGTATTTACCATGGCCCTATTGTACCAAGGATGAAACAGTTGCAACCACTTGGGATACATATGTAATAAGCCTGGAAGAAAAAAATGAGAATGCCTGGAGTCCCAACATGCATCCCTCAAACTTTGAGGAAAAGTCTTGACCACTAGTGGGACAATCTAGAATCTGGCAGATTGGCAGCCAGAACCTTAGATACCACAGTCTGGACTATCTGTGGGTGGAACTGAGGGAGTTGCACATATTGTTCCCAACCCCGTTTCAGAAACATAACATTCATGTGGCCCAGTTTCAGAAAATGCCCGCCCCACCCCCGTTTCAAAGTGCTACTCATATAACGTGTGATTTATATATAGCCCCTCGGAGTCCGGGGTTTGGATGCCTTTGTTTAGCATTTATCTGATGTTTAATAATAAAATGTTTCAACAACAAACAAAAAAAATACCATGGCAAAGTGTGCATCCAACAGTTTGCCAGTAGAGGTGGAGTATAGGGTACAATATGCAAAAAGCATTGGTTCTGAAACCTAGAGTTTAGGTGGAAGAGTGTCTCTGTGCATGAATGAATGAATGGAGGAGTGACTTTTGGTTTTCAGTTGTTAAATTGGAAAATGGTTATGGAGCAATTACAATATAATGCTGAAGAGAAGTTCACGATGTGCTGCCACACCACGCAAAAGACAGATTTGAGGGCTTCATTTGTAAAAACAGGGGACCACCATCTAAGAATGCATCTTCGCTGTTGCAATACTTTTGTTTTCTAGGCTGTATTAGTAATGTGGATTACCTTCATGATGAAACCATGACTGTTTCAACGATTTTCTGAGCAAAACTGGACATGGGTGGGGGGGGTGGGTGAGACTGAGACTTGGCAAAATAGTAAAACCTTTGCATTAATGAATCCTACATAAACGTTTGATCACTTGTAGATCTGAGCATAAACTTTTCCTTAGTTTGAGGAAATCCTCCTTCACATGTCTATAGTGTGGCACTAGAACTGTCAGCCAGTGGGTTTGTGCTGCAGGTTGTTAGGTCTATTTGTCCAGACCCTGAAATCTTATTGACCTTGACCCCGAACAATATATCCTGGCCTTAAGGAATTACACACCCCTACTGGCTCACTGAACAAGATGGACAACTGTAGTCTTCAAGACATATTGCTCTTTTGTAGCAGGCTTATGGAGGTATTAGCAGTGGACTTCTGTAAGCAAGTTTACCAGCCCTGTGTTTGGTAACCTGCACCTATACATACCTGTGTTTTTTTTTTTTTTTTTTTTTTCTTCAAATAAACTTCTCGGTACTAATTTAAGTGATAAACGTTGGAGCTACTAAGTTTGGTGACATGATGCAAAGGCTGTCCCTGTTCAAATTAAATGTGTTGCTGAGTGGTGTCTTTGAACGGGGATTAAAGGGCGGGGGGGGGGGGGGCGAGGGTTGTAATGTCAGATCAGAAACTTGAGCTCTTGAAAGGAAGTTCTCCATGGTCTGATTTTGAAATGTGGGGGAAATGGCACGTAGAGTCACGTAGTCTTAATTACAGAAAGGCTGCCCCATCTGTTGAAGTTCTTGCATGTTATTGGAAGTAATGGTACCTAATGGAAGTGGTTTGTGTGTAGGGTTGTTCCCGGTCTCCCCAGTGGGATGAAGAGGTTCTTCCAACTAAATTCCGTCCCAGTGTGGCCTGCTTGGGAGGCGTGTTTTTTTTTTTTTTTTTTTTAATTGGCAGTAATCTGCAGTATGTTGTGGGGGACTGACATATTGGAATGCATTCTTAGTTGGTCAATCATGCAACGGGAGGGCAGGAATTAATGCGTATCCAAGGGGAGAAAGACTGAGGTAGTTCTCTCAGTGGACTTGACTGCATATGGTAAATAATTGCTTCACTGTTGGCTGGCAGCAGCTTTCTGTGCAAAGGTTACAATTCAGTGCTGTATTTTGCACGTTTGAGGCCAGCCTTGTATCATGTTGGTTCTGTTTATAAATCGACTTGCGTCAAATTTTACAACGTGAGATCCTAAACTGATGCCAAAATGCAGCGTATGCATGGCAGAAATTGTGAAAAACGGAGCCTCGATTACGGCAATACCTTTCATTAATAGTTGTGGGATCCTGGTCAGTGTGCAGAGGAGTTTCGCAGATTTATCACTAGTTGGTGGTACGTTTTGGCAGTGGATTTTTTTGGTTGTTTTTGTTTTATTCTTCAGCCAAACTTCTGATATTAGATATTTCACGTAATGGTGAACCTATCTCAAGGGCTCGATTTGTTCGGTTCTGTGTTTCTTATCGCGCAGGTCCTGCAGAAGGCTTTGAATATGTTTTACTGAGACAGAAAAGCTTTCCGCGTCTCCCGGTCTGTGCCTCACTTTGTGGCAGCAAATAGACAGTAAAACGGCTGTGTTCCTTTACAAGATACGATTATCAAGACAAGCATGCGGTTTCCACACTGTCATCCAAAATAGATTATATTGTAACCATTCCCTCTTCAGGTTAAGAGGGAGGGCAAGGGAAGACCGTATTTGTTAATGTGTTCTCAGTGTCAAGTATTCTACGTTAACATGTATCGGTTTGAAAGGAGATGGTTACAACAAAAATAAGCATTCACAATGCCAATAGTTCTGGCTTTAAAGGAATGCTGTATGGTAATGTGAAGCATTAGTAAATAGCATGGAATAGACCTTTATTTGCGTGGAAACAATAGTGTGTAGGATATATTGGCAGATGACAGCTGCACTGTCCAGCAAGGCCAAAAAAATCCATGTAGGTTAATGACTGCCCTAATCACATCTGTGATGCAGCCAGAAAAAACACCATAACTTATCTAGTTAGTTAAGACACTTTAGTAGCGATGTCGTGTGGAGCCCTGAAAGCTCAAACAGCTGAATAAATAAGCAAAATGATCAGCTTTGAGCATGACAAGCACTTTTTTTTTTTTTTTTTTTTTTGTGTGGAAGCACACAACTTCTGCCCAATCAAATGATGTACTGCTGGCTACCTAGATGTGGATGGGCCCAAACCCCTCTCTAGTGATGCTCACATAATTGTCTGGCAACAGCTGCAGTGTCAAGCCTGGCCATGAACATGAGAAGCTGAGGGTTATCCCTCCCAAGGAGAGTAGCATCCTTACAACTTTTTTGATTGGTTGACATGTATCTTTCCTCTGCTTAAAATTAGGAAACAATTTTTAACATGTTTTATTTGTCACTCTGTGTGCAACTGTTTTGCTTCCCCATTAAATAAATACCTAACAGCCCGCACCCAGGCTCTGCACCACAACGTAGGTCTTTTTGATTGGGTTTGTGGAGCAGACTTTAATGGTTGTTATTGTTTTACCTCTTGCGTTCCACATATTGCATGAAAACATAAGCTTTGGCACTGGGGTAAAGGCCATCTGTGTCACTCTGTTCTGGCATTGATATGCAAAAGGTGCACTTAGCATGGCACTTAACATGGAGGTCCAATAATCTGCTCCCAGGGCTACTACTGAGGTCCTAATGGCTGGATCCCGTGGAAAGTGGGATAGGCCTTGGCAAGTATTTTCTTTTATGCTCTGACTCTTTTTTTTTTTTATTTTTTTTTTTTTTTTTTTATTCAGTGCAGTTTTCAGAGCGATAATTTGAAAATTCAACCATGCTATTTATAAAGATAAAAAAAACATGATTCACTATACAGTTTTGAAATACTGGATATGTGTTCACATTTCTCTGTGTGTGGGCGTTTTCTACAATATCATATAGCCAAACTTTGACAAAAAACCCACATATGCGCACTTAGATTGTGTAGACCACTGCTATTGACTTTGCTGACGTTTGGTTTTCAAGGATTGTAGCCTGATTGCCTTCATTCTACTGTTGCTCATGTTTTAGCCCCTTTCCATTGTTTTCCTTTTCTCTCAGTTGGATCCTATTTTATAATACACAAAACAAACTGTTAAGCAGGACATGGACCATTGTCACCAGTTCATTGACCGCTTTTACAATTAATTGTGCTGGCTACCTATTGGTTCTTGCATTGAGATTTATTTCACTGCAAAGGTTTTGCTGTTAAGTGATTAACACTGTTATCCCAATTGGGGGGGGGGGGGTGGGGGGGGAGGGGGGATTTAAATAAATATTCTCATCCAGAATTTTTTTTTGTTTGTATTGGCAAGCAACAGTTATATCCTGCTGTCTCCAATGTATCTCCCCTGGTTCCTTCTTCACAAGCTGCCTTTGTTTTTTTGGCATCTACTGTTTTACCCTGCATCTTGGAGTCCTTCTTTTCCCATATCTACTGATCAAGAGTTCCTAATTCAACACTTAACTACTTAATGAACTTGCACATCACAACTCTTGTTTTATGTCTTAGATCCTCCCCATTTTAGGTAGAGCGTAAGCGTACGACCTCTTGTATACTTCTTCTTTGGGCTTTCAGCTATTTCATTTGCTAGTTTGTGTCATTTAAAAATCCTTGCTTGCTAGTGGTCAGTCATGCCTCTTTTTCCCTCCTATGTTCGGAGCAGGGACCAACTGCTGTATGATTATGCTTTGTCTTGTTTATCGGGTCTGTAGGGCATTTTTTTTTTGTTTTTGTTTTTTTAAACTTAGTTTCCTGCTTCTGTCCAGGAAAGCATCCCTTTTCATTTGCCTAGAATTCTTCCTCTGAGTTTAGCTTTAAACAAGGCTATAAGTCGGGCTGTTGTCTTGGTCACATTTGGTCTTCGTGGGCTCTCTGCCCCCTCTCTCAGCTGCCTGGCTCTTGCCCTTCCTTGGCTTGGATTTTCTTTACCGTGTGTCTACCTAGAGACAGTGCCCGCTTCTGCTCCAGTACTGGGACCTCAGGCACAGCTCAATCAGTGCACCGCAGTTCACACACACACACACACACACACACACACACACACACACACACACACACACACTCCAAGCCCTCAGCCCTGCCAGTGGCAGGAACCCCACAGACTCAGTCTGTCAGAACACATCAGTTCTTGCAGTCCGTACACTCTGCTGCCCTAGTACTGGGAGCTCGGGCGCAGCTCTATCAGTGTACCTCAGTTCTTCCTCTGCAAGGTCAATTCCTTTTCTATACTGGGACCCCGCTCACATACAGTTCCATTACAGCAGCTCCATTCTAATATTCAGTCCCACTGCCAAGCCAATACTGGGCCCAGAAGAGCAAAGCACAGCTCAGCCAGTATGCCTCAAATCTAACATCCAACACCACTGTTGATGGGAACCACCAGAGCTCTGCCGGAATCCATCAATTCTAACATTCAGTGCACATTTCTTCTCAGTACTAAAGCTCATACGCGCCCTTTAGGACTCCTGCTTCTGTGGTTCCTAGGCAGTGCCACTCCCATACTGGGCCATACTCGCAGCTTCTCCAGGGCACCTCCAGGCTAACACTCAGCAACACTTGCATGCCGGTACTAGGTTCCACACACCGCTCCATTAACATATCTCACTTCTGACCTTTTGTGCCCTTTACAATCCCAGTACTGCGGCCCACATACAACTTTGTCAGTGCACCTCACCCTAACCTGCAGCTCCCAATTATTCCAGTACCAGGAATTTCACAGCACTCCGTTTTCTCATTCCTGACCCGCTGCCTTTCTATTATTCCATTACTCGGCTGGGACACAGCTCTGTCTATACCCCCAGTCCGGATCTTAAGCGCTCCAATATTTCTGTATTGGGGTTCACGTGCAACTCTGCTGATCCACTGCCTGCTGTTTTACAGTGTCCCATGCTGTTCCACACTCTGACTTCTGTTTGAGGACATGGGGAGCCAATTAAATCTATTCTTAGCTGCCATCTTTATTTGAGTGTCTGATTCACCTATCTCACTCCGTTCTTTCCTTTTACTCTGTGTACTCTCAAGGTTTTCTTTCACCTACACTTTTCTCTTTCCAGTTCTTAAAATTGACACATTAACAGTTTCGCTTTTTCTTTCAACTGTTTATTTCTACTCCTCCTTTTTTTGTTTTCCACTTCCTCTTGCTACCTCCTCTTTCAAACACGCAAAACTTGGTTATTTCTTTTCCTTTTGTTTAGTTCCTCTTTTCTTTATCAGGCATACATTCTTTCACTAGTTTCTCTTCCCTTCATTCTTTGTTTTTGTGCTTGCTCTTTCTTTTGACTCGGTACGTGTCTTCATTTTTTTTTTCTTTCTTTCCGTCAATTCACGTTTTCCTATAAATCCCTCTTCTCCTATCTGTATGTGGAAGCCACAAGTTACTTGCAAGGACCCGAAGTGTCCGTGTTTTTTCCATTCTGTGTCTGTGGGAAATGTCAGTACATGCATGCCCTGGTTCTTTTGTTGCTTGTTTCTCTCACGATCTTTTTTTATTTACTATTTTGTGTTTTTCTCCGATGTTAATTTTTTTTCTCTTTTCACACTTAGTTATTTTTCCTCTTTCATTCCCTAGCTTCCTTCCCTCCTTTTTTCTTTTGTCTCACACGTTTGCTCTATTTCTTCTTAGTTTTCATTTTCTTGTTCTTTCCCTTCATTTTATTTCTTTACAACTGCTTTTTCTTCCTTTTTGGCTGTTGTGTTCCTTTCACTTCTTTTTCTGCCCCATCTGCTTCCTCTACTGAGGTCTAGTTATCAGTAGAGCAATTTTGAGCCACTCCTCTTCAGCCATTGGTCTGATAAGCTGCTATTCACATTTTGGTTGGATTTTCCCGTCATCTGTCTGCACAGAACGTGACACAACTTCC
Source organism: Pleurodeles waltl (assembly GCF_031143425.1). Lineage (NCBI taxonomy): Eukaryota > Metazoa > Chordata > Amphibia > Caudata > Salamandridae > Pleurodeles > Pleurodeles waltl. The sequence goes on from NC_090438.1 coordinate 686,957,928, forward strand.
TGCCTTTTCCTCCCTTTAATCAACGAGGTAGAGCCTCCCATTATCTAGACATCCCTGGCAAAGGGTACACACACAGGCATTTGTATCATCCGTTTGTGCCTTTTTAAGAGCCAGGAAGGGTCTTTGGGCAGAGCCCCAGTTCAAGGGGAACTTACAAGGAAAATAAGTGTGGGTCACCCACGATCACGTACTGCCAATCCCCACAATCGCATCCAGACAACCCAAACACTCTTAGTAGTCCTACAACAGGCAGACCCCAAATAGTGCACATCCTGCTAACTACCACACACCCTCAAACTATTGAACACATTCCATGGTGATTACTTTTACTGTGCTGTACACTAATATCCAGATATCTCATACCTCAACGCCTTTCACAGCTCGATTCCCTCTACCTCTCAGAAAGCTGGTGGTTCTCCCATTTCCTTGCATGTTCAAGACATCATTCTTCCCACAGGCAGGCGTATTCATTTTGTGGACTACACCCGAAGGGAGGAGGCCCTGCTGTTATCCATAGGTGCTCCTGGCCCTTCGTCCTAGGGAAGCAAGTAACACAAATCCATGGAGCTACTGACATGCCATTTCCGACTCTCTGCAACTGACTGTCACCTTCAGTCTCATCTATAGGCATCCTGGGCAGAACAAGGACTTCATTGAGTGCTCAGATCTTTTCACCGCCTTGTCCATCCAACATACCACACCACGCTTGCGCGACTTCAATCGTCTGAACACCAACTCCAAAATAAAGCAAGAAGCCCTCTTTACAGCCTCCTCAACACACTCATGTATAGCATGTCACACAAACACAGTCCAAAGGCCACATCCTTGTCCTTATTTTCCAGTATTACACAATCTGATCTGCAAATCAATGCAAACCACACATTCCCCTGGCCTGGACTGTCCACTGTGACATATGTATCTCCCTTCTCTGCATTCTACCAGCAAACCAAGGTCAACAGAAAAAGATGACCAAACCTTCAGATCCCTCAACTCCTCCATAGACCACCTAATGCTTGAGCTCCTCTCTCGCACGATCAAACATATTTAATTTCAAAACCCTTCTAAACAACTTCAGTATATATATATATATTTTTTTTTGTATAAAGCTGTGAACCACACCCCAATTAAAACACACAAATGTGAACTAAAGCACTCGGCACCCTGGATTGCCTCTTGAAACTGAAGTCCCTCTGCAACATGCAGCTCATCCCATTAGCCAAATCAAAGTAGTATAGCTTCACAATTAATGAAGCCACCAGCAGAATCCAGGTGCTTTTCAAGACGCTCAAGCTCTGCATCAACTCTCTGCCAGGCCCACCTATCACTCCACAAAGTGCAATGCAATCAACCTCTTCTGTGGAAAAAATACTGCAGATTCAACAAAACATTGATGACCATCTGCTTAATCTCTTTGCTCCAGCCTTTTCAGTCAATCAGTCAGGATTTGTAAAGTTTGGCTAATCGCCTGACAGGGTATTTAAAAGCGAGGAAAAGGTGCACACAAAACCATGAAAAAGGCAAGGATAAAACAGTGAGAACAAGGGAAAAGCAAGGAGAAATCGCAAAAAAATCAGTAAATGCAAGGAGAAAGCACTGAAAAACGAGGGAGAAGAAAGCGGAAGGCCCACAATAAAGAGTTAGAAGACAAGACGGTGAGAACAAGAGAAAGTAAAAAGAAGCACACAAACAGGGGGAAAAAAACAAGGGGCGATTGTGGGGGTGGGGGAGCAAAGAGAAAGCAGTGAACAAATAGAAAGAAAGAAGGCACACAAATGAAAAAGTGAGGAGGAGCAGTGAGCATGAGGGCAAAGCGAGGAGGGCACACAAATGGGAAAAAGCATGGAGAAGGCACAAAAATTGGGGGAAAAATCAAGGAGAAAGTAAGAACGAGGGAAAAGCAAGGAGAGGATACAAACTGGTGAAAGCAGTGAGAATGAGAGAAAAGCAAGGAACGGGTGCATAAAACGGAAAGAAGCAAGGTGAAAGGAGTGAAAATGAAGGAAAAGCAAGGTTGAAGGCACTGAGAAAACCGAGAATAAGCAAGGAAAAGACTGATGGAAGAGCAAGAAGACTGGAAGAGTGATGCAACATCATGGGGAGGGCTGGACCTGGGACCTTTTCTATAGAATCCTGCAATTGTCAGCCTTCAAAGTCCTATTTCTTGCAAATGTCACTGCTGTACTCCACTTACTCAAAGTCACTACTTATAAGATGTCCTTCATTAAAGACACTTTCTATGTGGTCACCCCTACCAACCACTGTCCATGCCTCTCTCATGGCATCTCCCCAGAAACTCTTAACAGACTAGTTTCTTTTTCACCTAGCCCTTCACTAGACCCTGATCACTTCACTAGCTACTGGCCCACCACTCTCTTACCATTTACTGGCCATATCAATAAAAACGCAATCTGTGATCAACTCCGATCACATAATTGCTAACAGTTGTCTGCACGACTACAGACTGGCTTCAGATAATGCTGCAGGACAGACTTGCATATAGGTGATGCTGTCGAGACCACAGGTAAAGATAACCCTTGCCGGTCGATGTTGGACGTCTCAGCTGCCTACAACAGTCAACCTTCCCACTCTGTCACCCTCGTATGCACCCATGCATGGGATTCTGCAGCAGTGTCCTTCACTGGTTCTCCTTCCCCCTTTCCTATTGACATCTGTTAATTCACATGAGCACCTCCTGTTCCCAAAAGATCTGTTATCGGGTGACTCACCTCATCAGTACCTCATCTGGTCTTCCTCAGCAATGAGCTACATGGTGCTCTACTAAATAATATGCTAATGATGCACAACTCTACCTGTAGGTTATGTCTGCTTCAGATAACCTGCACCTCAAATGCTGCCTGCATTTCATCCAGACCTGGATTTCTGGTGCGCACCTGAAGCTTAACCAACCAAAACAGAATTCCTGTTATTTGACATGAACATTAAATAAACAGTACAATCCTGGCTCATTTACTTAAATTGACTGCTTCAATCAGAAACTTGGACTGAATGCCAAGTTAATTGACTTTACCCTCTAGAAGGCCTCGCCCTCAAGAAGCACATGGAGGGAAAAAAACAGATCTCTTGGTACCTGTTTTCTTCTCAAGAAAGTGCAGGTTTCTCCCAAAAAGTGACTTCAGAAAAGCTGTTCAAGCCCTTCTGCTCTTGCATTTGGATGGTGGTAACTCCCTGCTCCTGCCCCTTATGACCCTGTCCTGATGGAAATTTATTGACTCTCCTTGTTGGCCCTCACCGTGATTAAAACCATCTGCAGTATTTGCCAAGACATGACCGGCTCCCCTGTTTTATCTTACAGACCAGCTCACCATCTCTGGTGATGATCGAACTGCAGGTGTGCTGACAACCATCAAACTGTATATAAAGATTTGTAAAAAAGAAGAAAAAAAAAGTTTTCCATCTATGCACCCAGGTGGTGGAACATGATCCCCAGTGTTCATCAGTACAACCACAAGGCTATTCCAAATTTGGAAAAAGTTGTTGAAGACTCACATTTTTGAAGAACACAACCTCTCCGTGCAATGACCGCCTTAACCCAGCTACTTCCCCTATCAGTCTTTAACTTTATACTTGTTTTTGATCCTGTACAGCTCTCTGCTGCCTTGTCGCTATGTTTGACCTATAGCAATAACATCATATAATGTTTTGACTGGCATTTTCACCTAATTATAATGTCCCGTTTCGCCTTTGTTTTTTCAGGTTTTATTTTTTATTTTTCTTAAAGTATGGTGAGGTGTCAATTGCCATGAGTGGCGTGGGTACGAGCGCAGGGCTAAAGGCCAGGCTGTGCACCCAACCCCCTGCGGGCACCCTACCCCACATGTTTGTGCATAACCGACTATGATGTAACAATATAAAGGGTGTTATTTCAAGTAAGCTAGACTTACTGTCTTTGTCAAAGGTCAAAACACCAAAATATAACCAGCATTTTCAATGCAACAGGCCTCTCATTTGTTCGAGTTATAGCTGTTAGTGTTGTAAAGCAAAAGCACAAACAAAACACAGCGCTATTGCGCTATGTAAAATACAGCGCAATCGCGCTGTGTGGAAAATAAACTAATAAAGTAGTCCGGACTCCAGGCTGAAAACATCGAGCCTCATATGTTTTTGGTACTTTACCAGTGCTGTGTGGGTGGACTAAACAACGGAAAAGGCAGGACGTATGCATGCCTTTTCACAAATCAAAGCAAGCGGATTTTAAAAGGCAAGCCCACGAACCAATGTAAGTGACTCGCGTGGCATGGGCGTGGGTTCAAACCCAAAGAGATTACAGAATGGGTGGAGCACTTTGTGCTCGCCCATAAAAAGGGAGCCCACTGGCTTAACAGAGGGGTCAGCACATCAACATAAATAAAGCAGAGCTATTGTCTTTGTCAAAACATCACCAATGACGATAACCTGAGCCACTGGAATTATGTGGCAGGGAAGGGCCGAATTGTGAGTCAGGGTTGAGTAAAATAGGTGCAAGAAAAGGCAAATAATGTGGTGCAGTTCAGCACATTATATGGTATTCGTTATTTTGTCATTTCTACACTTGTAAATACTATCTGGACACAGGGTTCACCACATTAATACCAGGTAAACATTCCAATATAGCAATAGGCAAAAGAAAGGTCACCAGTCAATCTTTGCAAAGGGCCTTCCAGTGCGCATGCTGCGTTATTAGTAACTAATCATTTGATCTACGAGCAAAAAAAATGTTTGTTAAAATATGCAAATTATGCACGAGATGGTGAATTATGTGGCAAATTGATTATTATGCATAAAACACTGCAGCCGCACAATTGCATAGTTCCAGTGGGCTTGACTATAATCAAATATACATTTTATTTAAACATAGCTATGTATAAATTTGTAAGTATAGCGGTCAGAAAATATATATATATTCAATAACGCCTTAAACATTTTATATAGTAAGCTCCCCTGGGGTCATGGATTCAATGACCCAGGAGACTTAATGTGTCCTTTTTTTTTTTTTTTTTTTTTTTTTTTTGGTACTTCTGCACACCCTCAAGCTCCTCCCCCCTGCTCCCACGCACAACATATAAAAAATAAAAAAAATAAGCATTTGCAATGGGTCTCGCTTTAGAGCCATTAGCATTGTAAATTGCTAAATGGACTTTTCTTGCCACACAAACTGAAAAACTGAAAATAAAAAGATAAAACAGTTGACATAAGCTAGCGGATTCAAAGCGCTGCCGTGAGCGCGGTGAGAGAGAGAGACACAAGGAAAAAAGCTCACTCGCAGTCAAGTTATCAACAAAAGTGTAATTATCCATGTAACTGGGTTGATGGCCAAGGCGGTGACAAAACCGCCCTAATGAGGGGCAAACGTAAAGCAGTTGCCAATGAAAAAGGATTTTTGAAAGGCAAGCCCGTGAGTGAAAGTGGTGGGTGTGGTTAAAAGCCCAAATACATACCAACACGTCGATAAAGCAGCGCTTATGCGCTGCTATGCTCAACCTAAAGAAGAAGAAAAAAGCTTGATATTGCCACCTCCCCTTCTGGGGGTCTCAAGCTTTTTAAAAAAAAAAAAAAAAAAAAAAACAATAATCTAAAGAACAAAAATCCCTAGCAGGGCATTATGGGTTGCTCCTCAGCTGGAGCAGTGAATGTGAAAGGAGCAGCTGCTCTACTCATTTTGCATTTCCTTATTTCACATTGCAGTTCCCTGGCTGCAAGATCACAGGCAGTGAGAAGTTCAACTCTCTGCCCGCGCTCTTGCAACTAGGGAACACTGGCTTTCTCCTGCCCAGCCGAAGCGGAGAAAAGCTGCTCCTGCCAGCCCAGAGCAAACCACCTTAGCCTGCTCCTTCTGTACTGTACTGTGATGGATGCAGGCAGGGGAGCCAGAAAGGGCTGTAGGGGCCATGGGGCTCCCCTGGTGGTCCCATGGTCTGCTACTGCTGTGGGTGTCTGGGGTGGGCACCCGTGCAGTTTTTAAATGTTATGGCACCTTGGAGATTGTGTCCCTGATAATTTATAATCTAGGGAGCAGGGCTGCATGCCCCTCTCACCGTAAAAATGTAATGCAGTACCAGGGGATGGGTTACCTAAAATATATATACTATACCTACTCGCGGCTGCCAGTAGGTAGTTATAGTTAGGACCTAGTTTCCACAGGAAGAGCGTTTTTTGTTTTGCCAATAACTTTGGTGCCGCTTGACTAATCTTCACGAACTTTTCAAAACGTATACTTTGTACTTTAGTTCAGATGCTGTCTTGAAACTTTCAAGGTGATTTGTCAAGCAGGGGTTGAGGGGCGAAAAGGGGGGGGGAGAACCCAAAATGTTTTCCCCATGTATCTTTCCACCAATAGGAAGCTTAAGATGTTTATTAAAACTAGCACACCTGCTTAAGTGAAATCACCTGTACTGTTCTCATCAAATTATGTGCAGTTTTTATTTTTCATAACTAGCGTGTGGGCTCCAGGTTTAGGCAGTAGCTGCACCATGGTTCCAAGGCCAGACCTTCTGGCTTTGTTCATGCTGGCCTTTTTTCTGGGTGAAGCCGTCTGTGCCTATTTCTCTATGGCTAGCACGAAGTCAGGTTAATTACCATGCACCCCTTAATGATCTTTAATTGTCCATGCCCTTGCATAAAAACAAAAAACACGTAATTGCAGAGAAAGTTTGAGATCTGCAGGGTTGATACTCGACCATTTAGAAGCCATATCACTTGCACTCTTTTGCCGTTTTAGGGTCGAGCCTGTGTCGTTTGTGCATGTTTTGCTTGCGAGACAGTTTAGTAGTTAGAAAAGGGCTCGGAGCCCCGTCCATGACACCTCAGTGTCTTTGATTGGTTTGTGGGCTTGCCTGTTAAAATCTGCTTGCTTTCATTAGTGGAAGGCATGCATACGTCATGCCTTTTCTGGTGGTTAGCCCTTTTCGAGCGCAGCGACGAAGTACTGAAAACATGCGATGCTCGCTGTTTTCCGTCCAGTTTGTGGACTACTTTTTATCTTTTTTCACAGCGCGATCTCGGTTGGTTTTTTTTTTTTTTTTTTTTTTTTTTTGGGCAGTATGACCGCAGCACCCGCCTCAACACCGTTCTTTCTCTCCTGTGTTATGGGCACTAAGGCTGAGCGTGAGCACCTCCCTCAAAGTTTGTTTGGACAGTATGACCGGAGCAGCCACTTCAACCCCGTGCCTCTTCTCCTGGGTTATTACATTTAAAACTGCCCTGGCTAGTGGTTGCTGCACTTACACTGTGAACGAGCACCGAGGACTTCCTTAAAGTGTTTTTTTTTTTTTGGGGCATGGTTGAGCGCGGCACACTCTTCACGGACACTGCGCTTCATCTCTTGGGTTATACCGTTTTAAACCGCATTGGCTGATGGTTGCTGGCTTAGCAAGGTACTCTGCCAATGCACGAGTACTTTGCGGCACTGTGAACGAGCACCAAGCATTTCCCTTAACTGTGTGTGTTTTGGGGGTGGAGGGCATGATGAGTGTGGCACCCACGTCAGACACTGCATCATCTGGGTTTCGTAATTGAGACACTTTGGAGGTAGCGCACTGTAGTTTTGAGTTGGGCATGTTCTTGTGAGCTAGCAGTTGAGTATTATTTCGTAATGCTTTCCTGCAATTCAGTGTGCATCGAGCACGAGTACTCCCCTCAAAGTGTGTTTTTTGGGGGCAGAATGACCAGCAGCTGCTTTAACATCACGCGTAGTCTCCTGAGTTATTACATTTTAAACCAGACCGGCTGATGTTTGTTGCGCTTAGTGTGGCATAGTTGTCAAATGTGCTAAATGTAAAAGATGCGGGACAGGCACAAACCATGCACGTCTGAAACCCTTCTGAGCGGTGTATAGCAGCAGGCGTCTATGCAGTCCCTAGGTGAATATATCAGATTATTACACAGTGCTGTTGTCTGGTGGGATAGCACATTGGAAATGTGTACATGGTTTAAGCTACACAGAAACAAATGCGTGCCTTTAATGCTACTGCTCTAGACTTTGTCTTGGGAACCAGGGTTCTTGACTCGGTTGCTGGTATCACATTACGTTTTTGGGTAATTTACTGTATGTCTGTGTAACAAAAAGAAAATGCAGCTAGTAAGGGAGATAGCAATCTTTATGGCCATGCTAATCTATTGGCTAAAAAAAAAAAAAAAAAAACCTGAGGATTCTGTACTTTCCTAGGTCATATGTGACACAATCATGTTGGTTTCAGACAAAGGGGAGAGTGCAAAATGTATTAAAACTAGTGCATTTAAAATACGTGTGCCACATCTTTAATTTTGTTAAAGCTCATACTGCCATGATGAACTTTATCATTTTTTTACAATAAAGCAGCATTAATTGTATAATTCTCCCAGATTAAGGTGGGAAATGGGTTATTGCACTATTGTGTATTACATTACATTTTCTTCCTTTTGTGTGTTTTGACTACAGGTCTGGTTCAGTTGTAGGAGCCTACTGAGAATTATTGTGAGTAGAGTCTCACTATCAGATGTTTGTTTTTGTTTTTGTTTTTTCACCATAGAACATTATTTCCTTTCTAACTTGTTGGATAAGATTTCACTCAGTCCTGAAGAAGCACCATTTGATCTGTGAGGACATTGGAAGGCGCAAAATATGTTGACTCTTACAGTGGTATAAGAAATTGTTCTAACCACGCCCCCTTTTTTTTTTTTTTTTAAAGAGTTAAGGATCATTATTTCCCTTAACTTTTTTTTTTTTTTTTTCATTTTTAACCTTGACCAGCGCTCTCTGATACTGATAAAAATAGCTTTTTAAGGGAGTGTTGAGTCAATTTTAACACTTTTTTCCATCTCTCCTGTTTTTTCACTCTAATCCTTTGTACAGACTTTTGGCTAAGTGGCCCCTATTAGGGTCCCGTCAGACATTGCAGTGCCATTCTGACATGGAGCAAGCCCAATGATACGTGAGGGCCCTTGCTTCTGAAGTACGCCATGCCTTAAGACAGCCAGAGATTTTCTGAGGTTGTCCTATTTGTTTTGGAACAGTGTACCTTTTTGCGTGATACAGTATGATAAGGGAGGATGTACAGTGGACCAGTTAATCTCCCAGTCCCCTTTATTTTTGAAGTTATACTTAGTCTTGCTCTACTGCTTTAAGCATAATACAAACACAAGTATCGTGTTTGTTTTGCACAACAACACAAGTGATATTTCTTGGAAATGGACAGGATGGGTGAGAGCACTGGCTGGAGCACTTCCTTCAGTTGCTCATGTTCTGCTTGACTTGATGAGCAGGTCCACGCTTTAGACGCGGCGCTATAACGGCAGAGCTACTCGCTGCCTTGCAGCTGAAACCTTTAATGTTTAATATAACAAAATAAACGTTAAACCTCTCTTCCCCCATTTTCCATTTCTAACGGACTGCGGGATTGAAATGCAATTAATAAAAAGCTTTCCGTTTTGCTCTTCAAAGCGGCATGTTTAACATTTCAGTTTCAGTAAAGGAATAATGTGCAAATAAACTGAAAAAAAAATACTACCTTACAACACTTTGAAAAATTAGGTACAATCTTTAAATATACATACATTAATTTATATGGTGTTTAATTAAAACAAAAAAATGAAATCACTGTGGTTTTCTCTCACATAAATACATCTGGGGCGCAAGCAGACGAGTGCTTTCACTTAGAAACAAAATACAGTCACGGAAAACACACTCCCGTACAAATTGATTGATGTTAAGCAACATGCTGCCTTGTACATGACACTTTAATTTTAAATTACCACAAAAGCTTTAAAAACAAAATTAGTCGTGCTTTTCCATTTTACAAAAAAAAAAAAAGGTACAGCTGCAGACATTACATCTGGTGACACCGGTGTCTGTCGCCACATCAACATATGTGAACATTTGACTTTGAGCACCCTGTGGCAAGTTTTCGCCCTTTCCATATTCACACCACGTCTGTCTCCATCCTACTGCCGCATTTAAATAAATCCTTGGCTTATTTGTTAGCTTACAATTAAAAAATATATATTCAAATACAACAAATGAGTCTATTGAATTTGCATCATATTAAAAACCACTTGCTATACATATAATTGCACTGGACACCATGCCACATATTTCCACTACACAGATCCACACCACACAATTACACAACTAACCATTCCAATCCAACTCACATAATTCCACTCAAACCACATACATCCGCTCAATCATACAAAGGTAAAAGACATTGCCATTTACTACACCAACAGCTCTAACTCTAACTCAAACAAATGCGAGACCTACTGCATTTATAATGCTTGTTCTACTTGGTTTTAATCAGGGAAGTACAATGTTTGCAAAGCATGCGTGGTTCTCTAACTAGAGCAAGTCGATGTAGCTGTGGGTTTAGCAGTCTTCAATTTTGGATCTTAACAGTCGGCCCACCTAAGCGTAGCGTGTTAAGGAAAATTCACATGTGCACAGTAGATGAAACATTTAACTTGGCAATTTGTTCTACAAAAGGCATGGCGTCAGATGGTGAGCTGTAGTTTTACCCTTAGAGGAAATGACTTGTCGGCACACAATCGGTCTACATCCCCATGCTGCCTCTGAACCTACGAGTTTAAGGATTGTGAAATACTTTCCCTGGTCAAATGCAGATGCGTTATAGAGGTAAACCTTTAAATGCGGTTTAATGCCGCATGTTCTACTAACATTTTTCTGCAATCCGTCTAAAAGCAAGCCTGCTTTTCTTTAGTTAACTGCACGGTATGCCCCGTTGACCTTCTCGTGTGACTCGATATTCTGCTCTTCTTGTAAGCAGCCAGTGTCGTCCTCGTTTCACGCCTGCGCCTGTCGCGTGTTTGCCATTGAGACAAGTGTAAATCAATTTAATATTATAGGAATTTCTGGTATGACCAGTATGCAGAGTTGTGCTGCCCACTCCAGCACCGATATTGGAGTAACGATCTAAAAATAGCCACGCTTATTTTAGTTGGTGGTCCAGTTAAGGAAAGAATGAGCTGTTGGCCTGTGACTGAACTCCTTGTTGCCGTCTGTCGGGCCCATAGGGAGCATCTGCGCCTGCCCCACGTCTCGCAGTCCAGCCTGAAGATATGTTCGGATCATGTTGTACCTCTAGAATGCAAAGACTCTGTTGCGTGGAGTCCTTCGTGGTTCTCCGCGATGCTTGTTAAGGAGTGTCTTTAGGGTAACGGAGTCTAGTGGGTTAGTAATGCTTTAATAAAGACTAGAATAGCCCCCACTCCCTCCAGTAAGTAGTAGGTCCACCTTTTATCGCACCACCTGACTACTACCTTGGATGTCCCATTCAGTGCTAAAGATGGCACTTGCCTCACACTCCTGGAAGCTCAGGCTTGGATTCCACTTGAACAGTGTTCGTGCTTTACTACAGTCCCTATTTCAAATGGAAAGTGTAGGACTTTTAAACATGTTCTTAATGTTTTGCCATAAACCAGGCACTAGAGACGTCTCTGTTGTAGGCTTGCTTTCATGTTACTCCCTTGAACTCTCACAACGCCCCAGGTTTTATCCCTTGACGAATTAAGCAATCCTTTGACAAATTTTAGTTGCATCGAGTTTTGTGGCCCTTATTGTAAACTATTTTTTTTTTTTTTTCTTTTAGCGTTAGTAACCGAACATTTGCATTAACTCTTGCCTCCATTAGTCCTAGGTTGTGTGGATGCAAGGATGGACATTGTAAACTCCACCTAAAACGGCGCTTTTGTTTCATCTACGAGACAGTGAGCAATTAAACTTTATATTTTACGGTGCGATCTGTACACTACATTTGTGTCGACACGTGCCATGAATAGCAACCAAATGGTATAAAGATAAAACTGTGGTGTTATAACCCCACTTTCTACAATGTGAACGTCAAAAAATGTATAAAAATGCAGAGACGAGTATACATCTTGGATTACACAACCTATGAAATGCTAATTCAAACAAATCGAAATATTAGTGGAAAGGATGGCTCATTTCCGAATTTGCGTTTATTTTTAAAAGGCAAAGCAGTACACCTCCACCATATGCTTTGTCGTTTTTTTTGGCTCCTAACCAAGCCTCACTTTTTGTCAGAGCATGCTAGTTCTTCAGTTGAGGCCACTGTTTGCTCATACTACAAATGATTCAGTGGGGGTCCCCGGGCTCAAGTAATGATAAAGTGGGGGTCCACAGAAGGAAAAAGGTTCGGAACCACTGCTCTAAAGCTCTAGCTCCAGTTTTTTTTAATTTCAAACTTTAACAAATTAAGCACCACCTCGAGTTGGTCTTGCTCCTTTATTTTGAAGACTATAATGGAGAATTGGCAGTTCTAAGCTCAAATCATCTATGTGCACACATCTGGGCTCTGCACCCATTTGCCTGGACAAGACTAACATACACCCATCCACCATACACTTCTCGATGACTGCACTCCTGCGTTTATTGAACATAAAGTCTCCCCATTTCATTTGAAATCCATCTGCTTTAGTTTGATACTTCTGGGGGCTTCTCTCTGGAGTAAAAAGTTGTGACATGCGATGAAGTCTGTGGTTGTCAGCCCAACCTAAGTTTCAGCTGAGCTTCAGCAGTTTCACTCATGTGCATCATAAGATCAGCGCAACAAGAAATGTAAAAACAAGATTCAGTCATGCTGAACTTTATTAATAAATGTCGAAGACAATAGTGAGTGTGCCTTTCCAAATGTCGACAGTTGCCTTTGTATATTTTTTTAAAAAACATTAATGGTCACAAATTGCTCTGCTGAGCATTGATTTTTCTCAGTTGAAGTATATTAAATCCCAAAAGGACAGCTATGCAACAAGGAGGATGAATGCCTTATCTCTGCTAAGTTTAGCAGCAGATGTTGCATGAGATTGCCTTTGAGGATCTGATAAAAGTGGAAGTAGACAAAAATAAACATTTTCTCAAGTTTTTTATTTCATTTGGAAATATAAAATGTTATGGTTTATTATGGTCTGTGTGTGTGTATGTGTATATTTTCGATGGTATGTGTAGCTGTAGATACACATGCTTTGCATAAGTCCGCCATCTAGTGTTTGGCTCGGAGTGTTACAAGTTTGTTTTTCTTTGAGGGTTTTGGAGTCACAGGATTGAGTGATGACTCCTCTTGGTAATACTGCGCATGGGCATAGAGTCCTTTGTTAGATTGTTTTCTTTCTGCAGTCTGGTCCAGATGTGTTTCCTCTTGCTTTGCTATATCTCGGTTTGGTATTCTCTGAACTTTTCTCTAACTGTCTCTAAACGTCGGTATTTATGGTGTTTTCTACTCTTATAGTCGTTCCGATTGTAGTTGTCTGAGTAGATTACACACCCTTATGGGCGACCTTGACCTTTTTGGGCCTACTCGTTGTAGTCGAACAATGTTAGGCTGATGGAATGGACTCCGTTTCGGTTCTGTCCTCAGTGCCACGCCAAATTTCCCTACACCAATCAGCATTGGGTGTGCAATCTCTGGAACATGGAGAAGAAACCTGCGACGCTTGCAGATCGTTTCGATCTAAAAAAGACTTCGGGTCTGGTGGGCACATCGAATGGAGACGGTCTCTAAGTCATCAGAACACACACCAGATATCTTCAGAGAAGAACACGTGCAAAAAGAAATAGGACAGCGTGTAGCTGTCTCCATTGCAGATATCGATAGGAATCTGGATTCCTATGTCGACAGCCAAGATATTCCGCCGGTGCAGTACATGAGTACATCAGCCCCGTCACACCAAACAAAGACAATTAAAGACTCCTGTGTCGGTCTGAGTCCTCCACTGTCTTCGGGCCATGCTCTGACCCGAAAAATACCTTCAGATGACCACCCCTCCGGTTCGCCACCAAAACAAAAGACCAAAGTGCATTTGGCATATACCAAACAGTCAGCTACATCTATTTCGGTATAAAGCCAAAACTCGTGTTTTCCACCTCTGAACAGAAAAAATTAAAGCACTGGAGCTGACTTTTTCGGTCCGAGTCAAGCATTCCATATCCAAGCCTTTGGAACCAAAACTGCTGGTAGTAAATATTCCCCAGCTACCGCGTCATCAGAGACACAACCTATATTAGAGGTTATGGACGCTAAACAGCGCAAAATTCAAATACACAAAGAAACAGGAAAGATCATAGCCTCTCCTCCAACAATGAAAAGAAAACTGACTTTTCAAGAGACTTTGGATGCTCTGCCTCCACCTATTAAGGTCTCTAAACAGGAGGAGAAACAAAAGACAATCCAACAGCCTCAGCCTTCACCACCGCATACTCCTATCCTTCCTGCTACCCCACCCACCTACACACTCAGTACAGTTTTCTTCACAGGAATCATGTACATCACCTCATGCAGATTACCTAATTGATCCCCAACAAGAGGTAGACCCATGGGATATATATGGCGCAGATCTCATACTCCCTAATGATCCAGATTTATACCCAGCAAGACAATCTCCCCCTGAAGATACCACTGCTTATTATCAGGTTATAGCTAGAGCAGCTGCGTATCATAAAGTACAGTTACATACAGAGCTTATTGAGGATGCCTCTTTATTTAAAACTAACATCTACTCATAAAGAGTATCCGTATCTCCCTATGCTTCCAGGTATGCTTAGACATGCTGAAGACATTTTTAAAGAACCCGTGAAAGCAAGAACTATTACATCCAGGGTGGATAAAAAAATATAAAACTGCACCAGCTCATCCAGTTTTTATTAGAACACAATTACCACCTGATTCGATAGAGGTAGGTGCAGCAAGAAAGAGCCAATAGCCAGTCTCCTTGAGATGCTCCTCCTCCAGACAGTCGGAAATTTGATGCAGCAGGTAAAAGGGTTGCTAATCAAGCTGCTAACCATTGGGGGATTGCAAACTCCCAAGCGCTCACTAGCAAGGTATCACAGGGCTCATTGGGATCAGATGGAAGACTTGGTACAATATCTTCCACTGAAACATCAAAAAAGGGGACAACAAATAGCAGAAGGAAAGGCTATTTCTAACAACACAATTAGATGCACAGCAGATGCAGCTGATACAGTAGCAAGGAAAGTCAACACCAGCATACTCATTAGGAGACATGCATGGCTAAGAGCTTCAGGATTGAAGAAAGAGATGCAACCAGCAGTATTAAACATGCCCTTCGATAAAGAGCATCTATTTGGGCCAGAGGCTGATACCACAATAGATAAACAAAGTCTCAGACCGCTAAAGCTATGGGTGTATTATTCACCATACCATCTAAGGGCACTTTCCGTAGGCCACAATTTACGGGTGGTCTCAAACCATCAACCACAATATCATCTACCTTACAGCAAACACAAAGGCCTCTATACACACACTTCTATACCAGAGGTTAATTCAGAGGCTCTTACAAAGGATCTAATTATACGGGAAGAAGTAAATCAGCCGCTTCCAGAAGTTCCATCACCTCAACAAAACAGTGACTTATTACAAATCCCCACAGAGCATACATCTCCTGTGGTAGGAATACTGGCAACACTTTAGCCACAATATCACTACAGATCAATGCGTTTTATCAATTATCCAGCATGGCTATTGTCTAGAGCCTACTCTACTTCACCAAACATCCCCCTCGTTCACACACTCACTCAGGAAAATCTCAGTTTATTAAAGCAGGAAGTACAATCTCTTCTACTCAAAGGAGCCATAGAAATATATCCCAACAGGGATCCAGAGTATATTCACTATAGTTCCTCACACCAAAGAAAGATGGTTCTCTCAGACCAGTTTTTAGATCTGACCCCTCAATCAATACATCCTTTCAGAACACTTTCATATGGTCACTCTACAAGACATAATTCCACTACTACAAGAAAAACAGGATTGCAATACTGCATTAGATCTCAAGAAGGCTTATTTCCGCATTCCCATACATCCAGCACATCAAAATTACCTAAGATTTGTTATAGCAGGAAAGCACTACCAATTCAAGATGCTACCATTCAGGGTAACCGCACTAAGGGTGTTCACCAAATGCTTAGCCGTGGTTGCAGCATTCCTCAGAAGACAACACATACATGCATTCCTATATCTGGGTGATTGTCTGATAAAAGCCAATACAATTCAAATTTGTCAACAAAACATTCTATATACTATAGACATCCTACACAATCTAGGATACACATTCAGTTACCACAAATCTCACCTGCAGCCATCACAAATACAACCGTATCTGGGAGCAATTCTGAACACTCAATCAGGATTAGCATACCGAAACCCAGTGAGGATTCGAGCATTTCACAAACTCCTATCCCGACTACAATACAACCACACTTGTACAGTAAAGTTAGTGATGAAACTATTGGGAATGATGGCTTCATACATAGTAATAGTGCCCACTGCAAGACTGTACACAAGACCACTACAGCAGTGCTTTAACAATGGTTTCGGGCACAGGGTCTAATCCAGGATCTAGTGTTGTTGGACCACCAGAATCGCCTCTCTGCAATAGTGGCATTACACCAACCTAACAAAGGGGCAGCCCTTTCAGAACGCTCTACCTCAGGCCACAATCACAACAGATGCATCAGTGATAAGTTGGGGAGCTCATCTCAACAACCTCACTATACGGGGGGATGGGACTCAATTCAGCAAGGGGTCATTTATGTAGATCCTCCTTCCAGTTAGTGACGGAAATGGGTGTGAAACCAATGCTGGATCACTGACAGCTAAGTATTTCTAAAAAGTAGACAAAATTCTGAATTCAGCAAGGGGTCATTTGTGTAGATCAGTGGTTCCCTACCTGTGGTCCGGGGACCCCTGGGGGTCCGCGAAGCCTCCTCAGGGGGTCCGTGGCTGCTTAAAAAAATAAATAATATTAATAGATTAGGTCCCCAACTTTCAGTAATGACTCAGTGGGGGGGGTCCCCGGATTCCAATAAAGAGTCAGTGGGAGTCCCCGGGCTCCAGTAATGATAAAGTGGGGGTCCACAGAAGTCAAAAGGTTGGGAACCACTGGTGTAGATCCTTCAAGTATTTCATTTCTTATCGTGTTGGAAGCTCACGTCATCAGTTGCCACTGGGTGGGGCGGGGCGCCCAGGGTGGAAGGGGAAGCAGTTTCCCTTCCCTGGGAGGGATGGGAGGTCCATATGAGGAGGGCTAGCGCACCACCCATGGGCTGGTCACAGGACATAATGGTTACGACTGTGGCGCCTCAGCGCTGCGCCACCGAACGTAACCATTATGTCCATGGGTTTAAAGCTTCAATACAGGATATTGTTTGCTATTTGATACACTTACAAAAAGCAAACCTCACATACTCCTCTATTAGGATACATTTAACAGCAATAGCTTCTTGCCTCTAAAACTGAGAACATACTTCCCTGTTTATGATTCCGTTATAAACTCTTTTTTATGGAAGGTCTTAAAAGAGTTATTCCCCATAGAGCGCCAGTGTGGAATCTTAACATTGTACCCGCAAGACTTATGGGGCCACCATTTGAACCCATACATTCTTGCCCTCTTTAGGTTTTATCATGGAAGGTTGCCTTTTTAGTAGCAATTAGTGATATTAAAGCATTCATTTTAGAAGAACCTTTCTTTCAAAATCACAAAAACAAAAGAACAAATTCAGAATTCCTACCAAACGTGGTTTCACCTTTTCATATCAGTCAGTGGAATGGACAGTCTTCGTTCCACAGCCAGATTCAGTTGCTGAAAGAGCTCTCACACCCTTTATGTTAAAAGAGCTCTCATGTACTATATAGTCAGAACAAAATATTTCAGAAAATCCAAGCAACTATTTGTGGCTTTTCAACAACCTCACAAAGGTAATCATATTCCAAAACATGGATTAGCTAGATGGATGGTATTCAGATTTGCCATCTTAAAGCTAAAAGACAGTTACCAGTAGCTCATAATGCACATTCCACTATGAAAAAAGGAGCTTCATTGGCATTCTTAGGGGAATATACCAATAGCAGACATATGTACAGCAGCCGCATGGTCTACACCACTCACATTTACTAAATACTGTTGTGGATGTGTTCTCGCCAACAAGCAAACGTTAGACAGGCAGTGCGTAGAACACTATTTCAAACTACACAACCTCCTACAGGCTAGCCATCACTTACTTTGGGAGGGGACTGCTTATGCAAAGCATGTGTATCTACAGCTACACATGCCATTGAAAGGAAAATGTTACGTACCCAGTTTATATCTGTTCGTGGCATGTAGTGCTGTAGATTCACATGCACCTCTTCGGAAGCCTGTGGCCATAGTAGTACTGTATATTGTAAATATGTATATACATTGCATGGACATCTTATTTCTTTACTTTATATGTACATATACACTTGTACACTCCTTACTTCACTCTTCTGCGGGGAAAACAATCTAACAAAGGACTTGATACCCATGCGCAGTATTAAAGGGGCGGGGGGGTCACTTGATCCCATGACTTCAAAATATTCTCTGAAAAAAAACAACTTGTAACACTCTGAGCCCAACACTAGATGGTGGACTTATGCAAAGCATATGAATCTACAGCACTTCATGCACAAACAGATGGCTACTGGGTAAGTATGTGTGTGTGTGTGTGTGTGTGTGTATATATATATATATATATATATATAATATTCTTCTCTGCCAAATGGTCTTGCGAAAACGGAGCACTCTAATTGCTGGTGCCAGCGAAGGTTCAAGACCACAGACCCTCATACAAGGCTGTGCAATTTCTATTGCCCAACGTCCAGGACATATTGTTTGAGGTCAAGGGCAACAAGTTTTCATGTTTTTGTCCTTAAGACAAGCAGGCCCAACCCCCTGCAACACAAACCTTTTGGCTGCCAGTTGACAGAAGTGAACGGTCTGCAGTTAAAGGTATGTGTCCATATGTTAATGCTGTTCGAACTTGTGTTTGAGTCATTAATGAAAAGACTTATTAGGGTGTGCACTGTAAATAAACATTTTCTCCCAGAATGCTCTGATTAGATGCAAATGTTTGCAGAAACTTGTAAGCAAGAGTATGATTCTTTGCTTTCAAAATAAAATGTTCAGAAAAAAATGCAAGTAGGAAAAATGTTTTTTGCTGCTATGGAATATTCGGTGCTATTTCTTTGAAGCGTCATTTGGTAAAATGTGTTGATGCATGCTAGTATTTCTGAAAAATATTACCGATGGAAAATCAGAATAACCATTTTCATTGAGATTACAGGAAGCATGAAAATAAACAAGCACTGGAAAAGCCAAATGATCCAAAATTGTTGTGAGTCTTTTGGTTTTGTCTATACGGGTCTTGTTTTGACATGGCTTATGTAACCCTTTATTGTTGTGGGAGCTGCCAGGCCCTCACCATTGTAAAACACATTGACAAAAAGCAAAAATGTTTTTTTTGGTCTCAAAAAGCACACATTGCCACCAGTGGCCTAACAAAGGCCCCACAGTCCCCCACCAGGGGACTCACTCAGCACGGCACCTACGCTGGCTGGGGGTGGAGGGGTGTGGGGTGGGTGGTTGAGGAGGTCCCCTTCCATGTTCTTTGCAGGGGAGCCACCTCCAGTTTTGTTATGCCACTGATTGCCACAGTAGTACCTGGCACTGAACAAAACTTTGTGTGCCAATATGCTCCTTGTGGATAAGATCCTCACAGTAAAGCCAGCTGATAGAGAAATAGAAGTTTAATAAAAACAAAATGTCTTTGTTAACGACAGACCTAATTAGGGACCCACTTCTGATAGAAAATCACAGTAGTGCACCAATTTTATGTCTTTGAATTAGTGCCTTTCATGAATTCACAATAACTTACAGAAGTAGATCAGGAAATCGTACTCCTAGAAAATATTTGTGAACTGTATTGAATGGGTCAAATTGAGAACTACGAGCCTCAGGATGTGATTGTATAAATAACTACAAGTCCCAAAATGGCGTTGCACTAATAAGTTGTGTGTGTGAGAATAACTTGAGGAAACAGACTTAACCTACTTGAGAAAGGCGGAGAGTCGAAACACGTTGTCTGGTCTGTTTGGATGACATTGAACAAATAAATGTTAATTGCCAAGAAAAGCCTTAAGGGTGTGCAGCACTTGTTGTGGCAAGATGTATATGCACCAAAGTACTTTACGTGCTTAGGGCCTTTAAAGGTCTTCATCTGGCCATGCCTGCAAACTTCAAACAAAGGATCTCGTGATAGGGCGCATGTATCCTTATCCAGGTTTAACAAATGATGAAGACCATGAAAAATAATTTAATTTGAAATGGGTGTGATTGATCCAATAGGCAGATGGGGAAGCAAGGTCTGACATTTCAGTGTAGAGGATGTTGGGCTAAAGTCTTTGAAAAGATGCCAAAAGTGGTAAGACAACTCACCCCTTCCCCTGCACATCAACAGAACACCCACACACCCCTCCCTCTGATTTTTCCCTGCCATTTACATGAGTTCAGTTACTCAGCTGGGCAGTAACCTTAGGCATGCCACTGCCTTCAGGCCACTTACTAAAGCAAAACCTAGTCCTTGATGTTCCTGTTATGAATGTAGACAACCATGGTATGACAACAGAAGCTAGCACTTACTTTATGGAGATTACTTGGCAAGCCAAGGTAGCGGTAGATGCTATCCTCTGTTCATGACCCATGGCAGAGAGTTCGAAGTTCTTTTGTCCAAATGGTCCGTAGTGGACACGATGCAGCAAAGTGCATCTTGTGGGCTGCACTGAACACCATGGATTGTGAAATTCATGCTGTTTGCATTATTATGGTCATTTGTTGCCCCGCTAGTATGTGCGCCACAGGATTTTCTTGATTCCTATAGGAATCTCAAGGACATGCACTTTAATGGCCCTAGAGAGGCAGTGTGATATTCCTGCTATTTTGGGATGCTCTGGAAGGATGATGAGCTCAGGGCAATTTAGAATCTTTGGTTCCAGAAGCCTTTCTTTAAGATTGACAGATTTGAAATGGCAACTTTGACCTAGCTCCTGCGAGCGCTAGACCATAGGGACTGGATTATGTCCTTGGACTTTGAGGACATGCACTTTTGTGTCTGCCTGCTGTCCCACAGGCACATCCTTCGATTTATTGTGACGGCAGCACTCTATTTGCCATTGCCTCATGCCTTAATGAAGGTGATGGTCACTGCCCCTCTTCGCAGGTCAGGAGTGCAGGCCTTTTTGTACTCTAATGACTTGCTTTTGAAGGCTCACAATTAGCTGCCCAGGAATTCTCAATCAGTGAACCAAAATCTCAAAAGCGACCAGTGCTGAGAATTCCTATTTTTAGTTGTAGTTCTGGACACTGCCGTTCAGCACCTTCGTGCCTTTATAGCAAGAATGTAATATTGAGGTTATGATCTTAAGGTTGCAGACTAAGTCCTAGGTTCTAGCCTGGATGGTTCTGAGGCCTCTTGGTCTCTAGGCCTCTTGTATTGTTCTGGTATCTCATGCCCATTGGCATTTATTGTTTTTCACATGGAATGGACATCTGCACTGGACTCCATAGTAGGGGTGTGTTGTGGACCACATCCACATGTCCAGTGATGTGGCACTGGACCTTTAGTGTTGGATGAAAGATACCAACCAGACGTGGTTCTCCCTATTCCCACTGATCGCTTGCAGTGGTGTCAGATATGTTGGCTGGTTGCTGGGTAGGACACATGGATGAGGTGGAAATTAGATGCTGCCCTCCTCCGGTGGAGCAAAGGCACAGCATAAACCATCCAGAGCTACGTGCCAGCATTATGGCTCTATGGGCCTTACTGCCTTCCATCATGGGCAGCCGTATGCAATTTCCAACAGACAATAAAACCTATGTGTGGTACTGCAATACAAAAAGTGTTGTGGGGTCACGGTGCTGTGCTAGGAAGAGCTGAAACTGTGATGCTGGCTGGACCTTCCAGAAATTCTTTCCGTCAGCTATCTGGCCAGATCCTGAAGCGGTCCGGCTCAAAAGATGCCCTTCTGCTGATCATCACGAGTGAAGTATACATCGGGAGATAGCTCAAGGCACCTTCGTCCAGTGGGGAGGGCGCGTTGGTCCTTTGTGCACTAGCATTTCCGCCTCTGTCCCCATTATGAGATGTCCTCTCCTCTGATCATTCCCACCACTGCCCCTTCTTCCTTGAGTTCTGAAGGTCAGAAGAGAACAGGTTCCTGACTGCTCCAGTCTGGGCTTGAAGACTGTAGTACTCTTAAGTTGCTGAGCATTTGCCCTCCACGTCCTCTACTTCTGTGGGAGGACTTGCTGCCCTTGTAATAGGGCAGGGTTCATCATCTGAATTGGCATACTCTACACCTCCATCCATGGAAATCAAGTAGAACAGTGAAGAGGTTTTGACCTGCATGTAGTGGTGGCGAATGTCAGACCCCCTCTTGATTGCATGCCATCTATCCATGAACTCTGCCTACTCTGGACATTGTGCAGAGTTTGTGGCCAGGTGAGAAGACAGGCTAGAGTACCTGTTGGAGGATAAACATTGTAAAATTCTGTTTTTCCATTCTTTAGATAAGTAAGTCTGTCTCACGGGTACTATTAGGTTATTTGCCAGCCCACTAGACCTTTCTACGTTTGCCTGATCACCCCCTCTTATTTAACGCACCATTTGCTGTGTGTTTTTGAAAGGATTTGCATGCGATTCTTTTTGCAAATTTTATGCCGCAGTGGGACCTTAACTTTGTGCCAGTGCACAACTTTTCAGTGACAATTGTGATCCTTAAGTCGGTCTTCCTCTTTGTCATTACCTCTGTGCTCAGTTGTTGAACTGCAGGAGCTGTCGGTACAACCACAATATACCACCTTCTTTCTGCATTGGTAGATGCTTCAGACCCAGGCATCCTTTCTCCCAAAAAGAATATCTCCCTTCCACGTGGAGCAGTCTTTCATGCTCCCTCCATGTTTGTCGCATCTCTCCAAGCAGGACAGGCTTCCTTAAATGTACATCAAGAGAGCCCTTGGCTTATACATTAATTCATCTAAGGATCAATGAAGGGTGTGTCTTTACTGGACATCTACCAGGTGGCTTCCTGGGTGACTCATCAGTCACTACTGCCTTGATTCACAGGTTTACTCTGTCTAGCAAGGTTTTCTTTTGTGAAATCCACTACTGAGACTTTCAACATTGTGGGTGGTTTACTGCTTTAGTATCTATTTTAAAGGTAAGGAATATGCATATAGAAGTACCCATTAACAAGTTATTTGTCTTCTGTATTTCTTTCTCATGGATACTCTAACCAAATATTCTTCACCACTCACACCTCACCCTTCTGGAGAGAACCTCTGTCTGGTTTCAATATAGTCCCATGTTTGGTTCTGCACACTCACGGTTTGCAACCTATTCCCTACTGTTCCTATGCAAATTGGCAGCCCTGCAACTCCACTCAATTCTCCAGGGACCTCTGGCCCTGTAAGTCACACATCTTTCCTCTGATCTGTATAATGTCTAACCAACCTACCACCAATGTTAATTATTCCGTTAAGTCGAAGTGCTCTCCACTGTTTTCCCCCATTCCTGATGATGACCTCATTAATTATAGAGGTCGCAACACCGTCCAGGTTAGACAACACATCGACATGCTGGCACCTTATGTCCAATCATTTTCTGGAGTATTAATTTGTTTCTTCGTGTATACATACCGGTCACCTTGTCACACCGTGTGATTACTGTCTAGAGCGTTT
The DNA here is from genome assembly GCF_031143425.1 of Pleurodeles waltl. Lineage (NCBI taxonomy): Eukaryota > Metazoa > Chordata > Amphibia > Caudata > Salamandridae > Pleurodeles > Pleurodeles waltl. The sequence continues at coordinate 686,981,484 of NC_090438.1, forward strand.
AACCTTGAACACTGTATATGTGTAAATAGAAGTATTCAGTAACCCAATAATTGGTCAGATGGTTAAAATATTTTAAAGCTGGATCTTTATTTCTGGATGGATTTTGCATCCCCGTATTAAATGTAATTTTGAAAGGACTCCACAGTGAATGGTTCTTTTGAGTTATCTATAGATGTATTACAATCGCCCTTGGTTCCTGATTGGCATATTGGGCCAACCCTTGCATTGGAGAGCTGCTTATGATAAACTGATGTCAGTGCACAGGGTGGTGCCTGTATGTAGGTTTTGGTGGCCCATTCTGCAATTGTGGTGAGGTTGCTTCGTGTTCCCGTGGCACAACCGATTGGCACGTGGGCGCTAGTGCTGGAGAGTTTGAGTTCATTCTTCTGCCTGGGGGAATTCAATCTGCAGACAGACTATCCACTAGGTAGCGCATTACCATAGGAAATGAACTTGTTGCTTTTTCAGTGAATGCCATCTATGTACATTTGGATACCAACTACTAATATCTGAAGTTTTTCTGGCTTCCCAGTTGTGCATGGTTTTGGAGTCCTCACAAACATTGCTTTGTAATGTGCGAAAACTGCTAGAATGTTTTGGCAGGATGCATTGTTGGGCTGCTTTCTTATGTTTCATTAAACAAGCCAGACGGGTAAGTGCTGAGAAGGCATTTAGCTTTGACCATACACAAGTTCCCGGAAGTGAAGGTTGCCAAGTTTCATCTTTGAATTCGAAGGCCTTTAATGGCATAAGACAGACACACACCTGTTGTACCACAGCCTAAAAGATGAGTCTTCCTAAAGACATACTGGAACACCGAACCATGCAATTAATAAATGAAAGTCCACTGACATGAGAAATTATTGGAGGAGTAATAAGAGTAAAGTGGCAGCTAGTGCAGCATGTGGGAAGCATTTACATATACATCAGCCAAATATTTGTGCCAGATGTATGTGCACTTCAGGTATACAGTAATTCTCCTTACCTCCATTCGTACCACATTCAAATGGTGTATATGGATTGCCGTCAGCTGCATATTTCGTAGTGCTATTAGCAATTGTATTATCCCACAAACTGGACTTGAATGTTTGGAAAGCAATCTCCTTATTTTAAGCAAATGCTGTCATTATTACTAGACTTCTGCAGCAGTCCTCCGCAATCTTTGTGGCAAACAGTGCAGCACTAGTTACGTAAGGAAAGCATTTCCCGACCTTTGGTCAATGAGCAATATTTGAATGTTAAGCAAAATGGTGAGCACATCCGACCCACAACAGATCATATTTAATGAAGATATGTTGATGAAACTATTGGAAGGAGCATATCTAATTATTAGCATTCAACATCTGAGGGTGACGCCTGCAACACGTCACTCACAAGCAACATGCTGATTACTGGGTAAGAGAAAACACTATCTTAAGACGTGCCAGACAAGTTGAGAAGTGCAGCAGAAGTTCAGAACTGATATGTAGCTGCCTTTTGTTCAGAACACTGGAATATTCAGAATTAAATCTGTATGATGCTGCATACCATTGCTCCACAAATACCTTTTCAACCAAACACTTTTAATGGCGATGACCATTGGTGTTACCTTAAAATTTAGTTGGGTAGAGGTTTATTGTACCTCCTTGGAGCACTTGTTTTTGTTTTCTCATCATCTTACCTCTGGTCTTTGCAATGCCTGGTGGTCTCTGATGTGGTCTTCCAAGGTAGCTGATTTCCAACACTGATGTTGTGCCTCAAATTTAAATAATCAATCTTTCCATCCATGAGGAAATCGTTGCCACTGTCTTATGTGGGCATGGAGGCTATCTGCTCTTAACATTTTCTGCTCCTGTGCACCCTGGGCAAAAAATGCTCCCCTCAATTCCACCCCCCGCCCCCCCCCCCCCCCCCCCAAAAAAAAAACCTGGTTAAGGGGTTTAATTTACTACCAACACTCCTCTTAATCCAAAAGCATAGACTGCCCGACCCCCTATGTGAACACTGAACAAGTGATGAGTCTGAGTAACGCAGTAGTAACCTTCAGGCCTTCCATTGTAGAATGACTGTAGCAGCGTAAACATGTAATTAAACCCTTTCAACAGGCCCTTTTAATTAAGTCACTCCTGTGTAGACCTTTGTAGCCTACAAGGCATTGTGCATGGTATTTGAAAGTAGGACATGTAAAAATTAATGTTCATGTGTCCTTCGAGTGATTAGCACCTCTTTTACTGTAGGTAGGCTGGCTGGTTGGCCTCTTAGAGGAGCAATCACTGGAGTGCACTTTTAAATACTTCTATTTACTTATAATAAATACTGATGCTGTGACTAGCTACAAAATAATTAAACCTGTTTTTAATAGAATGAAAAATTGAATTTAGTGGTTAAGTTGGATTTTTAATAAATATTAAGGGAAGGTAACTTCTAGAAAGCTACTTTTTCTATGCCTGAGGCTCCTGGAGGCTAATTTACACTTGCTGTCCAACTGCTCCCAGCTGTTATAAACATTCAAATAGGTGTGAAAAAACAGGAATGAACTGCCTCCAAGGAGGAAACAATAAACTGGCTTGAATTAGTAGAGTTACCTCCTCTAATCCTCAGAATATGCAAGGTGGGGGGGCTGTGGGCAGCTTTTTTGACACTGCAGTGTTGGAACCTGCTTCACAGGTCCACTGGGTTCACAGAAAATACTTGGGACCTACTTTAAAAAAAAAAAAAGGAACAGGATGACAAGACAATTGTATGTACTGTCTTTCTGAGGAATTCTGTTTTCTTACCAGACTTCTGGCTCTGAGCTTGTTGTGTACAGTGGCTGCCGCCTTAACCTGTATTTTAGTATTAGATGTGAGAAGATATTAGGATTACCATAAAATAGTTCCTGCCCCCCCCCCAGCCCATAGAACTAAAGTTTAGTGTGGCTGGGCATTTTCAAGATGGCCAAAATCTTCAAAGTGGCTAGGGTTGGCTTGGGAACATTTATCCCTTGGTCAGGGTGTAACCAGGAGTCATTCACAACCACTAGCTAGTGCTAGACATAAATGTGGTGCATCCAAGCAACTGCTTCTGGACACTGCTTGATCTGAGGAGGAGCAGAAGCAGCTTGTACCTGCTGGCTGTGATCGAAGAGGAACTCTACACTGGGTACAAAAGGGAGCATGTTCAATCCTTCAAAGTGGACGTAAAGGGCCATAAGGCTGACACTCTTTTCAAACTAACGGGATTCAAGTTGCAGGGGGGCTCCCCTGTATAACTTTAGGTGTCTCCCCTGAGGTCCCAGGGAGGGTCTTTAGTCTCTAAAGTCTCAATTCTAATGTGAGAAGGGTAAATCTCTGACTGGGATGAACCTGATTGACGTATTCAACCTGTGCTCCTCGTGTTCTGCCTTGAATTGTGCCTAGGTCCTGGAGTAAGAGGACCATTGCAATCATTGACACTTTCTGCTTCTCAACACTATTCCTACTTAAACCTTTAAAAGGAATATTTCTGGTTACGTTTATTGGACTTTTGTCACTTTGTCATTTTGTTTTACAAGTTGCTCTTAATTTTGTTTGGGATTCTTGTTTTACATTATTTTTATTACAGTTTTGGTACTTTAGAAATAGTTTGCGTTGCCTAAATTCAGCCATCTGTGCTGTGCCATAGCTACCAGCGAGTAGGGGACGGGATAATTTAGTGACTTTGAGGGTTCACCCTAGCCGAGGGTATTACAGTTTTAAATTCAAATGGGGAACTCAAATAATGAGACCCCTTACAAATGAATGAGGTGTGTAGCTGCTACCTTCACCTTCGCCACACCTCCCTTGTGTCCCTTGCCCATCGCCCTCCTTGCACGCTGGTGGTTCTTCCACTTACATATCCTCCCCTGTGTTGCTTGACTCCACCCCCCCAGCTTCACAATGTTCATTGTGTTACTCCCCTCTCCACGGTTACCCCTGCTGCCTCCAACTCTCCTACCGTCCGTAACAAAAAAATAAAGCAAAATACCTTGCAAGAATGCCAGTGCTATTTAGGTGTATTTATTAGACATATTGCGGTCAACTGTGGCTTTTTTTTTGTTCTTCATTTTAAGCCATGTTGCACATTTCCCCACGTTGCTGTGCAACATGGCTTTGTCTGTGGTTGTTTTTTTTTGTTAGATCTAGCAAAGGAGAATCCCATTTGCTTTGGAAACGTTTACCGATTCTTGTTTAGTTCACACAAACCATTTCTGTGCAGAGACATTCTAGAACTCCTCTTCATCTTGACCCTTGAAAATTTAATAATGAATTCCGTAGTTTGAAGTACCCAAAACTACTTGTTTACTGTTAATGCTATGCTGTCGTGTCTCGTGAGATACGAGATGGGCTCATGTACATGAGACACATACATCGATTCTGGATTACTGCATACATTCCAATACTTTAGAACAGCAAAGAGTGAGATATTTTTTTTTTTTTAAAGGGTACGTTATTTTCCCTGCTGCCCTCTATTGAAGCAGATGCAATTTCTAGTAGGAGATTGCTCTAATAAGTACATTTTGTAATTTAAAAACTCATTCTCCTGCCTGATTTGGGTATATTGGCATGTATGCAACTGTACAGTATGTAATGCACTGTGTACGGTCTGATGGTAAGCACTGAAAAGCAGTAAAGACGTGAAAAGGATCTGCTCTGATTGTACATTGTTTGATATGGGACTAAATGTGATCTGAACTATACTGCTCCACCTCCTAGAGTAACTTGATTGGACAAGAGTCTTTCTGGCAGAGTACAAGAAGAGTAGCTTAGTCACTCAGCTTGGGTTGTCTATACCCACAAGTACTGCATGCTGCCTGTTATTTACTTTCCCGTACCACCCCTTTTTGTCTGGAAGTAGGCCCCTTCAGGTAGGCAGTATTCTGCTTACAAATACATCTGCAAGGTCACACTTGGGTCCAAGATCTCACTTAAGTTTGCTCAAGCAGCTTTTATTACAGTTTCCAAGAGAGCTGACTCGTGAAGAGAAAGCTGGGAATGCCTTTTCTTTTGAGATCTCCAGCCTGCCCCCACACCAGGGACAGCACCGTTTTCAGTGGAGAGGGGGTGATTGGTGGATGGGAAGGGAGAGATTCGTGCATCTAGTCACTCATGATTGACGAGAGCTGGTATGTTCTTGTACGCACCAAGCAAAATACAGTTGTATTGGTATAAATGGGAAGGCAACAACACTGATTGCATAAAATGGACATCAAACTAGCACATTTCCTTTTTTTGTTCTACACTCCATACTCACTGACGGGGCAAGGCTGGTGCATGCCTACATAACTTGCACCATACAGGTGTTTGAAATTTGGGGTGTGGTTTGGAGAGGAAAGGCTTACAATCTGAAAAGGAAGATTAGAGGGCACACATCTTCTAATCCTGCAGTTTATTTAGCTGCTTGGCTGTGTGGTTGAGTCTTTACGGTGCAAAAGAAAACAGTCAGTCTAACATGTTTAATAAAAAGAAAATGCTTGCAAGCATATAAAAAAATAACCCACGTACAGTTTGCCATATCACTAGACCAGAGCTTTGCCCCAACCAGTTTGTAGCATGTACAGGGAGTGCAGAATTATTAGGCAAGTTGTATTTTTGAGGATTAATTTTATTATTGAACAACAACCATGTTCTCAATGAACCCAAAAAACTCATTAATATCAAAGCTGAATATTTTTGGAAGTAGTTTTTAGTTTGTTTTTAGTTTTAGCTATGTTAGGGGGATATCTGTGTGTGCAGGTGACTATTACTGTGCATAATTATTAGGCAACTTAACAAAAAACAAATATATACCCATTTCAATTATTTATTATTACCAGTGAAACCAATATAACATCTCAACAATCACAAATATACATTTCTGACATTCAAAAACAAAACAAAAACAAATCAGTGACCAATATAGCCACCTTTCTTTGCAAGGACACTCAAAAGCCTGCCATCCATGGATTCTGTCAGTGTTTTGATCTGTTCACCATCAACATTGCGTGCAGCAGCAACCACAGCCTCCCAGACACTGTTCAGAGAGGTGTACTGTTTTCCCTCCTTGTAAATCTCACATTTGATGATGGACCACAGGTTCTCAATGGGGTTCAGATCAGGTGAACAAGGAGGCCATGTCATTAGATTTCCTTCTTTTATACCCTTTCTTGCCAGCCACGCTGTGGAGTACTTGGACGCGTGTGATGGAGCATTGTCCTGCATGAAAATCATGTTTTTCTTGAAGGATGCAGACTTCTTCCTGTACCACTGCTTGAAGAAGGTGTCTTCCAGGAACTGGCAGTAGGACTGGGAGTCGAGCTTGACTCCATCCTGAACCCGAAAAGGCCCCACAAGCTCATCTTTGATGATACCAGCCCAAACCAGTACTCCACCTCCCCCTTGCTGGCGTCTGAGTCGGACTGGAGCTCTCTGCCCTTTACCAATCCAGCCACGGGCCCATCCATCTGGCCCATCAAGACTCACTCATTTCATCAGTCCATAAAACCTTAGAAAAATCAGTCTTGAGATATTTCTTGGCCCAGTCTTGACGTTTCAGCTTGTGTGTCTTGTTCAGTGGTGGTCGTCTTTCAGCCTTTCTTACCTTGGCATGTCTGAGTATTGCACACCTTGTGCTTTTGGGCACTCCAGTGATGTTGCAGCTCTGAAATATGGCCAAACTGGTGGCAAGTGGCATCGTGGCAGCTGCACGCTTGACTTTTCTCAGTTCATGGGCAGTTATTTTGCGCCTTGGTTTTTCCACACGCTTCTTGCGACCCTGTTGACTATTTTGAATGCAACGCTCGATTGTTCGATGATCACGCTTCAGAAGCTTTGCAATTTTAAGAGTGCTGCATCCCTCTGTAAGATATCTCACTATTTTTGACTTTTCTGAGCCTGTCAAGTCCTTCTTTTGACCCATTTTGCCAAAGGAAAGGAAGTTGCCTAATAATTATGCACACCTGATATAGGGTGTTGATGTCATTAGACCACACCCCTTCTCATTACAGAGATGCACATCACCTAATATGCTTAATTGGTAGTAGGCTTTCGAGCCTATACAGCTTGGAGTAAGACAACATGCATAAAGAGGATGATGTGGTCAAAATACTCATTTGCCTAATAATTCTGCACTCCCTGTATTTTTTTGGTTTCGTATGTTTTCACGTGTTCTCAGTGCACTGAATTGAGGAAAGAACATGTGGTACATTGAAAACTACAGATGGGCACTAATGAACAGGTGCCAGGCTCCTATGCTAAAAGATTTTGAACAATATATGGATAAAATGGTTGAATTTACTAATTTGTGCAGTTTCGCATAGTTGTGCCAACTGTAGAACAGGGCTACGCTTACTAGACCTTTTTGGCTAAATTTGCATTGTACAACACTGAATGCCAAAACAGCAGTGCATTCAAAGTACCTATAAATGTGCAATAATGTGAAGTCTCCAGTGCGCTTTAAGCAGCTTTTTTTTCAATTACTAATACACACAAAGGTATATGAGCACTGCAGTTCTTTGCTGTTTGCTACAGGTTTGCTTATTAGGTTCTCCTTTCTTTGCAGGAGTTGACGGTCTGAGAGCAGTTGTCAATACCAAAAGAACAAATGGCTTTAACGGGTGGGCCGGATCAATTTTTACACCCCTATTATCAGGTAGGTGTGTGTGTTTTTTTTTTTTTTTTTTTTTTTTTTTAATCTTTTAGTTTTGGGTGGGTGACCCAATTTATATTAACTGAGCAGAGCTGAATTTTGTGGTGTCCCAAAGTTTTGTTTTACAGTTATACTCGTCAGGGTCTTAAAAATATATATATATACACTCACAGACCTTGGCCACTGTGTCTTTGCCAACTGATTCTGAGAGCCCCCATCTATCCAAGCATCTGTATAAATTGGCAAAGCGGAAAGTTCTGAGTCGGAACTGTATTTATCCCACGCACTGGTCAAATTAGAAAACTGATGGGCTCTGACTTGCAAGCTTGAAATTATTTCAGATATGGTGTTTCAGTCAGTTTACACCTGAAATCCTATTTTTTTCATAACGAGTGTAACTGATCTCTGCTAAGGTTCGTTTAGATCCAGCTTGCTAAGTAATGCCGTAACTTCAGAACATAGCGGAATTCTGTAATGCTGCGTTTACTTTTCCCCACTGTTTGCAAGTGTTTTTCTTATTGTTGGCAGCACTTGTTTTGTTCTTGGAAATTCTGCTTTCTGGTACATGGTTTCTAAGAAAGTTTTAAATAGTTTACAATGTGGTTGTACTCTTGTGAAATCAAATTTACATCTTCAACTTGGTTTCACTCTGCGAACTCCTCAAGACTTCTATTTCTCCCCACGTAGGGTACAGTCTGCAGGGAGTCAACTTTGGTTCAGTGCGGTTGCCAAAAAGTCTGTCCGTCTTTACTTTTGGCTTTTGCCATTATGGATTTGTATTTGCTACCGTCTGGTTCTTGAAGAAATGGCACTTTCCATTGTTTACTGCTCATTCTGGTTACATAGTGACCTCTTGAAAATAATTGATCTACGAGATTTATTAAATGGACGGTTAAATATCGGTACTCTTTATTTAATTATGGTAAATGATTGAATTACTTTTCAGTTCTCACTGAGCGCAGTCGCTCAACTTGTCTACATTGCCTTTGAACACTAAAATAAGCAATGAAACCCTTCATCCCAGTTTCAAAATGAATGATTCCTCAGCCAAAATCTCTTCTTTTTGTGAATGTATTTTTAAGCACAGAGTAGAATAAAATGCAAATGTTTGAAAGTCCTGAACTGTCGTTTCCTTCTGGAGAGTTGAAGGCACATGAGGACGACACTTTGTGAAAGGAGATTGGGGAGTTGGGAGTAAAAGGGCAATAAGGAGGTTTACAGTATGTTCAACACATCAATTTGTTTTGAGAACTTTGTTTTAAGACGAGTGTGAAAATGGTGCTATTAGCTGTAGAAGTCACAGTCAGCACTTATCATCTTGGTTTGTGTCCATTTTGCCATTTTGACCTGAAATGCTCCAAAACCACTTGTGTTGGGATTTCTTTTTAGTGATATAACTATATCACTGTTGGCGTGTCAGACCTTTTTAAGTAAACTTACAAGGGGAAGCAAATAGGTCGATGAACCTTTTGACTCCCAATTAAGAGGTTCTTACTATGGCTCCAGTACATAATCAATACACAATCAACAATCATTAGTAATCAATATTGCGTAAATGTCACACCATGACTTTTCAGCCATGAATAACCACACCTTTAGTAAAAGTTTACAAAGTTGATTTCCCTATATTAACAATGCGAAGGTCATGCAGATTAATTTCAAAATCAAATGAAACGCATACAAAAAAAACTGCACTGGTTTTCCGAAGCGGTGGAAGAAACGCAATCTAATCAAAGCTTGAACTACGACACATTCCAGAGTTACAGTGCCTATCAATAGCAGAGTCAGCTGCGACAAAAATATAGCATACATGGAATTCAGCAAGGTATTTCATCAATTAGTCCCTGTAATTAGCAGTCATTTTGTGAGGGCCCTTAACGAATGTCAGATTAGCAGCCGCATGTTGGGCTTCATGCAGAACAATCTAGAAACGCAAATTTGGAAAACATCTAGCTATGAATCTGTCAAAACAGCGCAGTTGGTACCTAGAAAGGAAAAGCATAAAACGCATCCTAGTCACATTTCAATGTATACCTATCCTCTGTATGGGTCAGCAAAGCAAAATCAGTCTTCGTCATCAGTCGATCAGCAAGGCATCAGGCTCTCTGTCCGAGATGAGCCCAATGTCCGTATGAATCTCAAATCTCTCCTGAAGTCTCTCCTTCTCTCAAAAATCTGAATAAGTCTCTCTCTCCTAAAGTATCTGAATAATTCTCCTCTGTCGCGTTGTTATATCAGTCACCTAAACTATTCCCTTATTCCCCATTGGTCAGTTAATCGTATGTTCATACTTTACTCAATAATATTTCTATTCAAATCAATGAACTCTAATATTTCACTCTTCACATGCAGTTGATTGGTCCATTTTACGATGTTCTCATCTGGCTCGTCGGGTAACAATATTGTTGCATCTTCAACTCCAGTCAGTATCTTCATTGTTCTTGTCCTGGGAAAGTTGGTCTCACACACTTTACACATAAAATGTTACACTAGCGGGAACATCATCTCCTTGCAGTCGGTTCTCACGAAAAGCTTCTGTTAAGCACTTTCCACAAAACAGTGGACATTTCAATTTAATTCACTCGGCCAGCAATTTTTATCAACTGTTAAGAAATACAGCTTCTGCATGAGGCCTTGCAAAATAGGCCAAGACACCTGCAAAGTCGAGGCTTACAATTAATAAAGGTAAAGCATACTTAATACCCTTAATATCACATATTACTACATTAGTCTAGTGCATATTCGCTATTTCATAAGTATTAATCATTATTTAGTACATTTCGTGAACATTGGTGGCCATTCTTCGAGGCCACATTTTTAAATACGTGCATTATTTTTCTACGTTAATTAATTTTCTACATAAACTCCACAATAGTACACAACTTTCGAATCTTAATCAAAGTCAGAATGACTCCCACTGAAGGAATCACCACTCCAACTATATCTCCCTCAATAGCAGAAGAGGACTCCCTCCTCTGTCTCTTATGATGTAATTCAGTCACTTTCGGAAACTGTTTCAAATTCTCCATGTGATAAATCTTTGGGAAAACCATGCCCAAATAACATGTCCCCTACCATCCTCTTGGAAGACGGTAATAAGCATTTAAGTCCACAAATATAGTGTATCCCTGGAATTGCAGGGTCCTGCCCATTCAACATAAGTCAATTTACTCTGAAACAAACGCATGCCTACATTCACTCATACCCACAAATAGTAATTTCCCCTTGCGTTTTAATTGCACTATAAGTATAATCATTCTTGTAAGTCCTTTTCTCTAAACATTTTTCTAATTTCTCCCTTAACTCCTTTCTCCTATCATCAGTGTGATCTAAGAATCTTTTCTCTAAAGGTGTAAGCAAGCATGTCCGATTTTGCGGTGTGCATAAGCTGTGGCAAACGTCAGTGTAGGTTAAAAGAATCCTCTAATACCATGTCATTATCCTTAGCCACTTAACTCAAATACCTAATTATCGGAACAAACTAAAACACAACCTCATGATTTGATTAGAAGTATTGAATATACTCCCAGTTATAAAACCTTGCTAGTAACAGACTACAACTTATCCCGTAGGTTAGGGGCAAACTATGATAGGTGACTCCTTCCTTGACTGAAGGAATCTGCGTACACACAAAACAGTTCTTCCTATCCATCGTCTCCACATACTCACTCAATAAGTGATAAACCTTAGAAGAAAGTTCTCCCTGCGCATTAGTATAATCATGCAAATATTTCTCGTCTAACTTAAACTTCTCTTGTAGTGAAATAAGCCCAGTATCACCACTCCAGCAAGGTTTAAGGATTGGCAATATTTCCTTAACATCACCTGGGAAAGACTAGATGCAATGGTTAGGGTTGGTACCTATAATTCTTCACTTTCCAATCCCGGCGGGTGATTAATATGGCCAACTGACACTGAGTGTCAAGCATGTTTTTTTTAAACTCCAAGGTTTTTTTCAATTAACAGGCCAGACCTTTGCTTTGTATTGGGTCATCATACAGGTATAGTTACGACATACAGTGTGGGTAAACTGTGCCAACAATGGGTACAGAGTAACATGTTAGCTGCAGTTAAACAGCTGAGCACTTTCTGAAGATGTAGACTTGCAGGATTTTCTGCTGGGTCATAGAAAACCGCGCTCAAAGGTTCCTATATGCTATGTATAATGAAATCTGGAAACTTTCACAGATTGAGGCTGCTGCGCGTTTAAGGCAATTGGATAAGGAAAACTTAGAGAAGGCGTTAGCAGTTGTCGACAACACCATGAATAATCTGTCCAACAGGATTTATTCACTATCAAATATAGTGTTGTCTGCTATTGATATCACTCAGACTTGTCCCGGTTATATTATGGACAGACACAGCTATACAACTGGGTTGGACATTATACACTGAAGAATGGCTCCATTCAATGGAAATATATTCACGGGAGTGAATTATTCACTAACGTTTCCGGGGAACAACAGACAATGGCTAAAAGAGAAGCTAGTTTCACCATGCTTCACCTAGAAAAGTTGTCCTTCACAGTAGCAGAGAGTCCTTCAACTATTTGGCTCTTACATGGCATAATTAATGTACCCATTTCAACCTTTCGTTTCTCAAGCTGCTTGAACATCTTGCGGTGGGAAGGTACGAGCAACTAGGCAATAGCTATATTAAGGAAGAGTGGGAGTTGCCCTTTGACTATAAATGTCTGAACGGCGAAACAGAGTTCTTAGTGGAAGCGAATGTGAGACTACTGTTAGTCATTCGATGATATGTAAGCAGGTGTCCCTTCACGGTCTTTGCAATACAGGGGTTGCAAACTTGGCCTGTTTTCTGAAGGGTACTCCCGTCCCTTTGATGCGCACAGTATTTAATGTACTTTCCACTGGAAGTTATGTGGTACTGAACGATCAAAGTTGTTGAGGCATGTGACCAGGAATTGCCTACGCAATCTTGGTCTCGAAGATCGTTATATGTTGGGGACTTGTTTTATTTCCCCCACCACACAAGAGATAAAAGTATCTGACATGTGGCCCCACATAGATACTATTAATCTGAACTATGACAAGCTGAGCAGGCTAAAGGCGCTATTGTTTCAAAAACAGGTCGCCTTGACATCCGCCAGAGAGACGTATGCTCTCCAGATTGCGAGATAATCTGCTGAGATACAATCCCTATTAAATACCAACTTCCCCAAGCACTTTGGAGAACCGGTATCCAGAATATTCAATGCTTCAAGCACTACTGGGATTGTCAACTTCTTTAAGGCTGTTGGGTCTGGTTTCGTGTCCATCTTCCAGACTGTCTTCGGAGTCATCCCATCGGCCATCCATTCGCTCTTTTCAAGTGTCTGGTGGCTTTCCAATTATTTTGGCTTTGATTGGCAGACTACTACTGCTATTTCTTCTGATCCACAGTGGTTGTTTCTTTCCAGCTACGCAGAGCAATGGAGCCGCTCCCACCAACTCTGCTGTGCCGTGAACGCATGGTTCGAATCTACGGTGCACCCTTGCTGGTGGAATTGGAGCATGATAGGTTGTCATCATTTCGGCCACTTCTCTGGGGCATACAACCAGTTTTCTGCTGCGTGTGGTGCCTCTTTGAACATCTGCCTCTTTGAACATCTGCCTATGGTCTGTCTTGCTGTTGCACTGACATCTCCTGTGGAACACGAACTGCTGATGTCCCCCGATGAGGGTTCATACACGGTCATGCCTCTTGAGACTGAGGTTGCTCCGCTAGGCCACCTATGAGCTTTCCGTTTTAAGGTCTACCATGGACAAAGGCACTGCAATGGATGAATTTACACTAGAGACTACTGCTCTGTGGATCCGTTTGTCCACCCAGCACTTGATTCCACATCAGGTGATGTGGACTCATTTTTGAGGTCCTTGGGTTGGTGACTTCAATGACACTTTTAGAGATCACGCTTACAGCAAATAATTTTATAAATTGGCTTGCCATTTCCCGATTAAAATTATGCATTTAAATTGACACTCTGCTTTGGCACGCTGTGCTTGGCATGGTTGACATTAACATATTTTAGCTGAACTGTTTTAATGCTTTTAACATATTTTAAAGTTTTATTTTTTTTGTTTTTTAGCTAGTTTTTAGCTTTTTAGCTGTTTTAGTTCAGAGCAGTTTTAGCGTTTGTGTTCCTGTACCTTTGTCATACCTGTTACAGCAATGGGTAGGGTGTAGTGAATCCTAGTTTGTTTTAATGGGATAACAGGAGTTAGCTTAGCCTTTGGCTTGCAGACTCGTGCCCCCATCACCTAGTGACTTTTAATCTACTTAGATTGCTCTGTTTTAGCCCATTTAATTCATCTAAGAGGGCTGCCTTGTTTATAGTTGGGCCACTTGTTATGCTTTGCATTATCAGTGCCACCGCGCTAAGGCGTCCAGATCAAGCAACAAAGACAAACAGTGGGTGTTCACACTTAGGGATATTCCCTCTCTATACTTTGGAGGGATTTGTTTTAATTGCAGTCCCAAGCATGTCTTATCTTGTTTGGGAACACACCTACGTCAGGGGTCCTGGTAGATCTGTATAAATACATCAGACAGATAATCAGAGGGATTCCGACCAGAGGGCATCACCACCATCGCTGATATCAATGCTGCACGTTGTCTTGACGCTGACCCAGTCTTCATGTCCCTTCGGAGTTTGAGATCGAGACCTCATTCCAAGGTAACGAGGGTTGGAGGCTCTTCTCATGGACATGGCATTGGCAGATTAGGTTTCACAAACCCAGCTCTCCTTTAGGTCGGAGGTTAGGCCTATCATGTTAGGGTATTAGGGCATATTTACACCTCTTATGTCTTTTACATGTTATTGCAAGATGGTGGGGGACTTTGTAATGAATCTAGTCTTAACAATTCTGTTTCTTGCACTGTTCATTATCCTAATCATTGCAGCCCATGTAACATATCGCAAATTGTAGTTGTGTTAAATAAAAACTATTGAAACTTTACTGCATCTTTGTTATTGCCTGTGTTTGGTTGTGATATAATGTATCTGTGAGAAAGGGGTAATCTCAATTTAACCACAACACTCCCCGAGATGTCTTACTCTCGTGTCCATGCGTAAAGGCTGCCACAAATCACTTATTACTCTTGTGTTTGGTGAGGTGCTGGTAGTGAGCCGGAGGGGTTGGGACGACAGCTGCCACTTGTTTGTAGGATAGGCATAGTCGCCTACAAACAAAAGTACTGTCATCCTTAAACCACCAGTCTTGCCTAGAGCAAGAGTCCAAACTACGACACTCTAATGCCATTAGTGCAGTAGTTGTCTCAAAAGCAGAAGTATAGATGGCTCCTTTTTGTATCCAGAACAGACATACCCACAATCAACATCACAAACAATAACCCACACATAATTGCCAAACCAGTGCTCATATATTTACAGCACCTAGCTCCTCTACCTTGTTGACCAAAGTCAGCCATGATTTGTTAAAAAAAAAAAAAAAGTTTAAAAAAAAAGGCAGAACATTTTAGGAAAATCTGTAGCAAAAACCAATAATAAACACTACTTTCAGCAATTCAGTTTCACTTCCAGAAACCCTCTTCCTTGTCCAAATCGGTTAGCAGCTTTGTCAAATCATGTTTTCAAAAAGTCAAGTTACATTATCAATGTCTTTTCTGGTTACTTTCAATAGTCTCTCTAACAAACATTTTCTCTCAAATTGTTCAAAAGTTTAGTTCCTCAATCTTCTTCACGTCACCTCAAAATATTGACCTGGAACTTATCTATCAAAACAAAGACAAAGTCTTGCTGCCATTCGTTTGTAGTTGCATACGCCCATTTAGGACCTGTGTATCTTCAACTTGCAATTCTCTTATTTTCAAATTTCGATCACCGTTCAGCTCTCCTTCACTTAGCTCTTTTTTCCTTGTAGTATCTACTTCTTCCTCCATTGTTGGTTCGACAACCACCTCTTTCCCTTTCTCTACTTGATTCCGGCCACTTATCTCCTTTCAGTGGACCTTTTGTCAGTATTCTTTTAAAGATTGAACTTGAACTCTTTGCTTGCTCTGTGGTGTCTTCTCTTGACGGACCTGCAGCTGGTTCAGGAGCAGTCAGATCACCTTGATTTTAACCCTTCCCCTCTGGGTCTAGCAATTGCTGTTTGTCTCTCAAGATCGTCTGCTTCTGGGAAAGCCCTCCTCTGACTAGGCTCTCATGCTGCTTCAGTTGAGATAGGCTCTTCAATACTCTCTTGAAGTTCTCCTCCCTCGTCTCACAGGAGTGACTGAACTATCCTCAACGAGCTCAGATCCGGTCTTAGTTCCTCTTTGTTCTCCTTCCTACCCTAAGACTGGTCTCACTGTTGTTGGTACTCTCAACAATGCTTCTTCATGATCCAGTGGACATGCCACTTTCTTCGTGTGACTAGTGTGAATCCAGTTCAGGATCCCAGCACACTTCACAGCTGTAGTAGTCGTCAGGACTACTTGATAGCGTCCCTTCCAACGAGGCTCTAAACAAGTCTTTCTCACGTGATTGCGGATGACAACCCAGTCCCCAGCTCTCAGGTTGTGCCCTGGGTCATTGATCGGTGGAAATGTGGTGGCCTCCACCTGCTGAGAAAGAGCAGACTACATCTGCCAGACCCTTGCAGTAATCCAACACCATATCATCTGTAATGTTGACAAGTGCATTTGCTGGCGCTGCTGGTAATCTTATTGCTTGGCTCATGAGGTGACAATCCTGTCTTCTTGTCAAGTGTGTTTCTCATTGACATCAACACTAAAAGCAACGCATCGGGCCATTTCAAATTCCTAGCTGCACACATCTTTGCAACTCTAGTAAGGGCGACCAGTTCTGCTACCTGGGCAGAATATACTCCTCGAAGCCGGGAAGCTTCCAAGGTACCTGTAATTGTGCACACAACATATCCTGCTCTCAGTGTCCCTGTATCGTCTCTCAGACGAGAACCATCAACAAAGATAATTTGGTCATTTTCTTCAAATCTGGTATCTGTCACGTCTCTGTTTTGTGCACAACTCAGTTACTTCGAGACAGTCATGTTCAACAGCTTCCTCTTTTTCAATTACATCTTTTTCACTCAGTAAAGTTGCCGGGTTTAGCACTGTACACGTTTTCAATATTACATTTGGCGACCCCATAATGCTCGTTTTTATATCTAGTCAGCCTTGCACCAGTCAAGTATTGGGTTTTCGTCCTTGTCAGTAAAATCTCAATAGAGTGATGGACCTTTACAGTCAGAGGATATCCCATCACCACGCCTTCACACTGTAAAAGACTTTGAGCAACTGCACGCAAACAAATTGGTAAGGTTGCTGCAACTGGGTCCAAAGTAGCTAAAAAATATGCTACCGGGTGATGAGTGCCTCCATAGACCTGTGTCAAGACGTAATGAACATGCATTATGCTCATGACAAAACAATGTGAAAGGCTTTGTGTAGTCGGGGATACGCAATGCTGGAGCTCTGCACAAACTCTCTCTCCTCAGTGAAAGGCTCATTTCATCCTGGTCTAACACTATGGGATCAGCGACTTCCTTATAAGTCAGCTTCTGCAATGGTCTTGAATTGATTGAAAAATTTGGGATCCATTGGCGACAATAGCCCACCATTCCAAGAAACATCCTGACAACTCTGTGTGGTTGGGGGACTTAACTGCAATATAGTTGTAATCCTTTCTCTGGATATCTTTCTCTACCCTTTCCCAGTTGGTGACTACTTTCTGACAGTTCTGCAATTTCACTGGAGACACTTTATGGCCATTCTTTCCCAAGTAGTTCAACAGGGCAATTGCATCATACTTGCACTCGTCCCTTGTCTTGGACGCAAACTTTAAGTCATTAATATACTGCACCAAAGTCGATTGAAAAGGCAATTCCAACGACTCAAGTCTTTTAAGATTTGATTAAATATCAAAGGTGACTCTGTATACCCTTGAGGAATTAAACACCAGCAATAGGCTCGACCCAGGAATTTGAAACAAAAGAGAAATTGGCTATCCTCCTGAAGAGGCACAGAAAAGAACGCTTGTGACAAATTAATGACTGTGAACCACTCTGCATCACATGGAATCTGAAACATTATCACAGCTGGATTCGCCACTACGGCACACTTGACCACAATCCATTTATTTTTCTTAAATCCTGAACAATCTGAACCTTCCCACCTGGCTTTTTCAAACCCATTATCGGTGAGTTACATGGGCTGCTCAACACTTCTTTCAGAACTCTTTGCTTTATAAAATCCATAATTATCTGAGACACTTTCATCAGGACATCTTGTGGCATGTTATACTGTGGAAGTTGAGGGAAAACTCCATTCGGGTTTATGGTAACTGACTAGCTCTACTCCCTTAATCAATCCTACTTCCTTTCAAATCCCACATGTTCTCTTGTACTGTTCCCTGCAAATCGGGATGGAGCTCTTCACTGCGAACAAAAGGAAAAACTCAGTCTAAGGGTACTCCTGGCTTGTGTATTCACACTATTTCTGGGGCTTGGTCTTCCTCATCACTATTTGTCTGAATCTCAATTCCGTCGTTTGAACAAGTAATTGAACATTTTGTCTTACACAGCAAGTCTCTTCCCAGTAGGGATACCAGACTTAAATTGCAGACCACAAATTTATTCAATCTATGGAAATTGCCGATCTCGACTTGAACCGGGTTGGTAATCGGGTTTGTCAAATACTGGCTTGCTTCCCCCATGACCTGAGTTGTTCTACCTGAAAGGGGCTAATTAGGAACCTATGCACTTCTCACTATAGAGCGTGTAGCTCATCTGAACAGTCACTTGCCCATTCACCATTTATTCCATCCTCCCTGTGTAACTAGAATTGGTGCACTGTTTTGTCTCTGAAGCCAGGATGGTGCAGCAACAGATGCTTTCTGAACAGGTCACAGGTCAGTTATTTGCATTTGCTGTCTAGGTACATTGGGAACCTGCTGCTGCAACTGTGACACTTGTGCACTGAGCATTTGCACCTGCTGCATGGGCTGAAAATTTTGCATTTGATTTAAGTTCTGAAAATTTGGATTAGGACCCCTAATTCTCGGTCCTCTCACATTCTGAAATGAATTGATGTCATTACTCTGCTGAACACCTTCCTGCACCATCTTCGGACACTCCTACTTCCAATGTCCCACGGCCCCACCAATGTGAAATGACAATAGCTTCTTCATTCCCTGCACATCATTCTGAACCACTCCCGTATTCAAATCCGGACCACGATTCATATTACCTCCACGACCTCTACCTCTTATCTGTGGCTGAAACATGATATTTCCCTGTTGCGGTGGCATCTGTTGTGAAAAATTCCCTTGCACTCCTGTTTGCGCTGCATCACCATTGCTTTCTCTTTCAACTTTTTCTGCTTCAGTTCAGTATTTCACATACTGCAACACCTCAATTAACTTCGCTTGCCAGCAAATCAAATGACTCTAAATCATCTGGCCAATTTCAGGTCTCGATCCTTCTACAAATCTGAACACAAAATGTAGCATGTCTTTCACCTCAGTTGTTTCTGTACCACTATATTGCTTGAATGCCTGCAACAATCTATCATAGCACGCATGTATTGACTCCTTTGCTTCCTGGGCTGTCCTGTCAATTCTCTGCCAATCCTCTATATATCTATATCTATATCTATTTATTTTATTTATTAATTTATAAATGAATCTCCAACAGAGATCACAATCCACAACAAGTAGGAGATAGATCTCATGATCTGTAATTGTATGGTAGTATCAGATAGTGGGATATGAGGTTTGATTTCCTTTGAGTTATCGACTGTCTGGTTTGAATCTCTAACATCTCTATATAATGTGCTTGACGATGGTAGGGTATCAATGACTATTACATAATAGAAACAGATCAGAGATCCAATAGAAAAAGGGGGGAGGAGGCCGACCGAGGGAGTACACCCAAGAGAGACACAGCTATACTTTGCAAATCCATCTTGCAGCATGGGAACAGTTGGGAAAAGGAGAGTGACTGTGTGCCTAGCTAAGTATGGTTATATTACAGCTTCTGTATTGGACTCAAGAAAGGAGCGCAGTGGAGCCCATATGTCCCTAGGTCTAGAGCCCTCTGGGGTCAACTCCCAAAATATAATTAATTGTTCCTGGCATAAAGAGGCGTCTCTCAGCCAGTCTGATCCACGGGGAGCGCGTCTGCGACCCCAGCACATCGCAACCCTGCGCTTAGCCAGTAGCAGCAGCAGCATGCCCACTAATCTCCTGTAAGCAGACGGCACCTCCTCCACACATCCAAGGAGCGCTAATTTAGGAGAAAGGGGTAAATCCAAGCCAATCATTGCCCCAATCATGCGCATCACCTCTGACCAGAAGACACATCCTGGCAAGACCACGACAGGTGTAAAAAGTCAGCATCCGGAGCGTGGCACTTCTCACAACGTGCGTCTGAGCGCAAACCCATAGAGTGCAACCTTTTGTGGGGTGTAATACAAGCGATGCAGGAATTTAAAATGTATGAGACGCAGTCAGTAGTTAGGCGACAGGACTCTCATATGTGCACAACATTTCCTCCATTCTTCCTTTGAGATGCTATCGCCAATATCCACCTCCCATTTAGCCCTAGCCGACTGTGCAAGATCCCCTTTCAGTTGTACAGTTTAGTGATTAGCTCACGCGGTGACTGCACACTGCACAGCGCCTCCAGTGCCTGGTTTGTCAATGGCATCTCAGGTATTCTAGGGAAACAGCCATGGAGCATCGCACACACTCGCAGCACATACAATCTATGCAGTGCACTGTCCCGCCCCTCTCCGATCACAGCCTCCGGCTAAATCAGCTGCCCGTCCTCAAACCAATCCCCCAGCTTAATCAAATTCGAATCGCAAAGAAAGCTGCGAAGCCCCGCATCGCGGAACATTCGCTCATCTGCAACATCTAAGACTGACCTCGATGGAGCAAAGGGACCAGGGACACCTGTACAATGCAATATAACGATGCATGCTCTTGCCGTGCGTTTCACAGTGTCCACTCCCGGGGCCTGGGCCGAGCGGAACCCCCAAGAACCCGGGATAGGCCTTCAGGCCACACCGCATCACATTCAGGCACGAGGTGAGGTAGATACCGGACGGGACGTATCCAATAATATGCAAAATGTGCTTGAGCACAATAATGGTAAGGTTCCAAATCGGGGGCAGCCAGGCCACCCTGCTCAAAGGGCAGCCTTATTGTCTCCCAAGAAACCCTAGGTTGTCCGCCAGCCCACACCAACCGTATCAACGCAGAACGGAGTCTCCGCCAAAAGCTTGCGTTAAGATGGAGGGGCATATTTACAAATAAATATAGAAACTTAGGCAGCACTACCATTTTGGCAATATGGATTAGTCCTGTCAGCGAGAGAGGCAGCGAACGCCACACCTCCACCTTCTCTTCCAACCACAAAATTGTCCTGCAGTAATTAGCCGACCTGAGGGAATTTTTTTCTCGGCTCAGACTCCCAAATAACGTACAGGCTAATCCGTCCAGTTGATGGGGTATCGGCTAGGGGAACTTATCGTTGCGCTGGTCAGAGGCATCACTACGGATTTGGACCAATTAATCACAGTGCCAGAGAAGGCGCCGAAACGCATTATCTCATCCAACAATACATCAAGATTTGCCCTAGGTGTACGTACATACAGCACAATATCATCTGCGTACATAGAGATCAATAAAGGGCGCTGACGTTACGCCAATACCTTGTCACTATGATGCTGCCTTAAATACGCCACAAGAGGCTCCATTGCCACCGTGAACAGCAGTGGTGACAAGGGACACCCCTGTTACCCTCAAGCCACCCTGAAAGGGTGAGAGATACTTCCATTCAGCCGCAGCCTGGCAGTGGGTTCCGTATATAGTAAGCAAATCAACTTCACAAAATGTGCACTCATTCCCACTCTGGCGAGCAGCCTGAACAGGTACCCCCCCCCCATGCCAGCAAATCAAAAGCCTTAGTGGCATCCAAGAACACCGCAGCAGCCTCCTCCTCCTCATCAATTGTCCCCGAGACCGTGAAAGTGCGCGAATTGTGGGTCGTAGACCAGCCCGGAACAAACCCAGACTGATCCAGAAGCGCAAACTTCGGAAGCAGCGGCTGTATTCTTGCCGCTATCATCTTTGCCAAAATTGTATTATCTGTGTTTATTCATAGAGAGCAGACGGTACGAGTCACAGCAATGCGGATCCTTACCGGGTTAAGGATTGTGACAATCAAAGCCTCGCAGAGGGAAGATGGGAGAATCCCAGCCTCCAAATCCTCGACATAAATGTCCAGAAGCCGGGGAGCAAGTATATCAACAAATTCCTTATAAAAGGCTGGGTTTAACCCATCCAAGCCGGGGGACTTTTCACCAGGCAGGCTCTGAATTGCATACTTTACCTCCTCAACCGTGAAGGGGGCATCAAAATATTACCTATGTACATCATCAAACCAGAGGAGGCTAATCTTCACGAAGTAGTCCTGAGCAGCATCAGCATCCAGCTGTGAGGGCTCTGCATAGAGATCCGGGAAAAAGTCAGTGAATACCTGCATGCCAGCCACTCGCTCACCTGCTGCATTATTGATTTCTGTAATATAGTTACTGGCCCATGGTCTGCGCAGCATATTCAACAGAGTGCGACCAGCTCTCTCGCCCTCACCATATTTCCTAGCCCTGGTGAACTTACCTAGAAAACAGGTCTCCCGCATTGAGGCCTCCTCATATGCGGAAACCGTGCTCCGCAGGGCTGCAAGAGTAGCACCAGGCCAGTCTATCACCAAACGCTGTGCTAATTTCACTATTCGAGCCTCCAATTCCGCCAACTCCTGCCGCAGTGATCTGATACCCCTGTGTTTCGAGAGGCATACCCCACGCACCACCACCTTAAAGGCCTCCCACAATGTGCCAGCAGATTGCACTGACCCCTCGTTCTCAGCAAAATAGTGTATCGCCCCACGGACCTCCTCCCTAAATGCCCCGTCCCTAAGCACCCCATGAGGCAGGAGACAAGTAAATGCGCGCCCCGGAACCCCCGGCACCTCCAAAACCAGCTTTACCGGGGAGTGATCCAAAAGGGTATGCGCCATGTGCTCCACCGACCTTGTCGAAAGTTCCACATCCCTGGTTCCCAGCCAGCGATCAATAAGTGACCAGCTGTTATTGGCATAATTAACACATGTGCCATCTCGCACAGCCCCGTGCGTCGCCCTCCACAAGTCTACCAGTGAACCCGCGGTCATCACAGATGTCCGGGCTTTGGCCACAGCAACATTTTGCACGCTGGCAAGACTCTCTCGGTCAGCCACGGGGTGCAATATGACACTGAAATCCCCACCCCAGATCACAGCCCCATTGCAGAGAGTATCACTCAAGCACCATACCTCACAAAATAACCCGGGGTCGTCTGTGTTGGGGCCGTATACTGACACAAGCCTGCAATCCCTATCCAAAAGCATGCCACCCAGCAAAACATATCTGCCATTAGGCTCCACTATTACTTTGAGTACGTCAAGACAGGCCCCTACGCAGCAGGATCGCCAAACCTCTTGCATATCGCGAAAACACAGCGCAATGATATTCTGATACATCCCGCCTTCAGCCGATCTTGCGTCGCTGCTACTAAGTGATTCTCCTGAAGCATACATATATCCATTTCCTAGCATTTAACGTAAGCGGACACCAATCGCATTTTACGCCCATCATTTAAGCCACGCCCATTCTATGTTAAACATCTAACCGATGTCATGTTCCCTGCATGCTAAAATACATTTGATAAACTAAATCGCCAGCCCAGCGCACCCCCCACCCCCAATCCGCCAGTCCCATGAGGAAGGAAAGGAAGAAAAAAATCGAAGGAAATACATGCCCCCCACGACCGGGTCGAAGCGAAGAGCCCACCCCCCAGAACATCCAGACCCAACCACAACAAAAAACATTATGAGAAGACTCATCCAATAGGTGTGTGCTAGACCATCTATCCCACCGCCCCGAAAGAGGCAGGGGGTAGGTGGGGCATAGGGCCCAAAATACAAAACAGTCAACAGAGCGGCTAATTTAAAGGATCTCAAGATATTCTAGCGTCCCGGCACCCCAGGAGAAGGG
The DNA here is from genome assembly GCF_031143425.1 of Pleurodeles waltl. Taxonomy (NCBI): domain Eukaryota; kingdom Metazoa; phylum Chordata; class Amphibia; order Caudata; family Salamandridae; genus Pleurodeles; species Pleurodeles waltl. Next base: position 687,005,148 of record NC_090438.1, read on the forward strand.
GGGCCCCAGGACCCCATTACACAGCTCGGATCAGTCATTGTCACTGAGTTCTGCACGCTCATCTCCCTGGGCAGCTGAATCAGCTGCCGCCACCCTCTTAGGTACCGTCTTAGCACACCTCGCCGCCAGCTTAGGATCTGTGAAGTGCAGTTTACCTCCATGTTGTACCTTCAATTTCGCGGGATAGATAAGAGAGAATCTAGCTTCTGTTTGGCTCAGAGTATGTGTAATCGGCATAAAGGCTCTCCGTGGAGCCTGTACACTAGGAGTATAATCCGTGAAAATACTTAATTCAGAGTTCTTGTAGATCACCGGTCGTCTATCCCTGGCCAGTCTAAGGACCGTATCCCTGTCACGATAGTTCAGCAGACGAGCGATGATAGGACCCGGCGGAGTGCCGGGCGGGGTCCTAGGCCCCAAGGATCGATGCGCTCTCTCCACCACCAGCAGGCAGGAAACTTCTTCCGGGAAAAGGTCGTGAGCATACCCTCCACAAAATCCTCCATCCTGCCCATGTCCGTTGATTCCGGGAGACCAACTATACGGATGTTGTTGTGGCGCGATCTGGCCTCCTAATCTTAATTTGTGCTGCAGATGACTTCAGTAATCGTTCCATACTGGTCAGCTGTTCTTGTGTGCCGTGGCGCTGATCCTCCAACTCAGATGTGTGCGCCTCCAGCTGCTCAAACCGTGAGTCGTGATCATCTACTCTCGCCATGATTCGGTCTAGCTGTCAGTCAGATGATCTAGATTAGTGTCAATGCTGGAGAGGCTGCTTTTTAGATCTAGAAACATAGCCTTGACTGAGATTCCAGAAGTTCCTGCATCAACAGGTGTCTCCTCTGGCTGAGTGGTGGATGTGCCGCCCTTCTTCTTTCCCCCATCAAAGGTAAGCCTGGACTGTTTGTGCTCCGCCTAACCCATCTTCACAGCAGCGATGTCCCAACAGGCGGGGAGACCACCGATTGTCGATTTTAAAAGGCTATAGTCTCTCCCCCCCCCCCCCCCCCCCCCAGTCTCTAGTCTCACACCAAGAAACAGCACCAATCGCCCAAGTGAGCAAGTTGGCCGGTCCTGTCGTGTAGCAAATGCACCTTCAAGGTCCCACTGCCGTCACATTCGCCAGCCCTTCTCAGACAAGTCAAGCTATCATTCACGGGAACCAGCCGACAATCCTGTGAAGGTCTTCGCACGTAGGGCACCCACAAAGACCAGTGAAATCTCAGGAGCTCCACGGCCCCCTCACCCCCACACGGGCGGTGCAATTCCTCAGGACCAATCCAGGTGTACCCTCTGCTGCGAGGCCTCTTCCCCCCCCCCCCCCCCCCCCAATCCACAGAGGGGCCCACTTGAGCCCAAGCCGAGAAGCACCAGATCAAACACCGGTCCCACAGGTCCTCAAACTATCAGAGGGACCTGGTCGGGAGCCCCAGCTCCTCTCCCCAGCACAGACAACCGTGCCCGGCCAGCCGACCTGGCTCCCTCCATGCCAATTTTGCCGATCCAACCCGTTGGGGGGGGCGACAAGATCAACGGGATCCACCAGCGCCCCCCGACAGGGAAGCAGATGTAGAGTACCCACACCGGCCGCCCCAATCTAAGGGCAGGCCGCTGGGAAAAAGTAGTGCCAGGTCCCGCCAGAGAGGCTGAGGCAGGCCAAGGTCCGATGCCCGAGGTCATGGTCTGAACCAACCGCCGATTCAACCTCAGACTGGAAGTCTACTGCGCTCACCTCCGTCCTCTGAGGCAGAACCCCACAGCCCCTGCCGTGAGTCCAGGTCCACCGACCAGGAGGGAGCTCTGACAAGAGGCGAACCCTCCCAAGCCAAGGCCCAGCCAGGCAGGGGGATTTACTCCCCCGGCACCAGGCAGACCAGAGCAGCCGATCCCAGCAGCGCCGACTGCCAAACTGTCCCCAGACAGACTCAACGCAGCTCCTCACTTCCAGGGAAGCGACCGCGTCCCGAGCCACTGCAACTCAGGGCGCGCACAGCGGGAGAAGGCCTCTAGAAGGACTGCCTCTCCCGCGCTTCAGATCCAGGCGGGGCCCGCTCAAACAGCGTCAGCGAAACCGGGGCAGTCTGCTCCCACCAGCGCCCACCACAGGCCCCATCCACAGCACACCGGTCCCAGAGCGGGCCACAAGAGCAGTTAATGTAAGTTAGACGCCCGAATGAGGATAATGAACCGGATAGGCCCCAAGCCCAGCAGAGCCTCACAATGTGACTGCCATCTTGCTGGCAGGCCTAGCCACACCCCCGTCCCTCCCCCCCCACCCTGCCAATCAAAGTTCTTGGGCGAAATTCTCGATTTTGAGAAACTCAATCACCTTATCGTAATACTTCATTACCTCAGGAGATGGTGCACCTGTATTCTTGTCTCTCTCCGGTTCACTTGTTGGCCAATCTACACTCCTTACACTCGACCCATATGTCAGCTGGAACCACTATCTCCAGTAATTTGTTCAAGTCCTCCCACAAACACTCAATTTTGGATAATCATTTGTAAATGATAGAATGTCACCTCAACTCCAAGGGACGTGAGTAAAATTTCCCCCTGGAATCTCCCTCACTGGTAAAATCTTTACTGGATCTCTATTGGGCTGCTCATTCTCGGTCAGCTCCAGAGAATCCCTTTTTTTTTCTTGTCCCTTTTCTTTACCTATCTGCCTTCCCATTTGTCTAATGCTCCCCATATCTGAGCACTCTAATTCTTTAAGGTGTGCCTTCATGCCGGCCGACCTCATATGTTCAAAATCTTTTGCCTCAATCTAATCTGTAACGCCTCTTCAAATGCTTTGTTTTCTCAATTTCTATGCCGTACTAATCTGCCAGTCTCTGCGCTCTGCTCACCTCTCTTGTAATCTTTGGGCACAAATATCTCAACTGTGCCTCTGTGTAGGATTCTAACCTATTCACCCCCACCATTCCTTCAATGAGTTCACCCGCTGCCATGCCTAGTCTGACACAATTCAAATACTCCTCTTCTTTAGGGGCATTCTGTGGGGGTATTCAGCTTGTCTTAGCATTCAGTTAACTTCTGAGCTGTCAGTCCCTATAACGAAATGTTACTCGCTTGAATCTGGGGCACCTGCTGTGCCACTACATTTGGATTCTGCAGTGTCAATTTCAGGGTCTGGCTTACATTTGAGCCTGTCACAGCATCTGGAAGTGCAACAAGTGGACTAAAGTCTAACAATGATCTTGACCCATCAAAAGTCTGACCCATGGGAGAGACTACCAGAAGAGGTTCATTAGGTCTTCCCCTCATTAGGCTTTGAGCCATTGCTCCCTGTTCACTCACAGTTGGTTTCTTTTGTGCGAATAATGGTATCACTGGACCAACAGTAATCAGTAGTGATATAGCATCTGTGGGAGAGTAACTCCCATATTCTGATTCATCACCGGAGTCAGGTCTTACTGTGTCCCTGTTATTGGTGTAAATCTCTGCATTACCTGTGGCTGCACTTGGGGCAACAAAATTGGAGTCTGTTCAGTCTTTACCAGTATTGGTCACGGAACCACCTGCTCTGTGGTTCGAAGTAGTCTCAAAAATGGGCACATCAGGATAAAATCTCTGTATCGTTGGCAGTGGCATCTGTGTCTGCACTACAGGAGTAATTGGAACATTAGGACCACTTTTGCACTGCATTCAGTGTCAGGTTAGCATTAACCTGCACTGGACTCACTGTCCCAGTCACCTGTGTCAGGCCTGTCAGATCAGCACTAGTACTTGGACCACTCTCGCGTACTGAATATGGTGGTGGTCGATCTCTCAATAGTTCTGTAAGGAACTCTTCATTATCTGATTCCTCCTCTACTGTTGGAGACTTTCTAGCTCCCTTACTTTCGGATGGACTTCTATTTGTCTTTCTGATTGCTTTCCTTCCTTCTCATCCTCCTGTGTAATTGTCGGAAACAACTTACATCCTTGCAAAGTCTGACCTCCATACCTTCTGATCCCAGTCCCACTTAGACTCCACTAAAGTCTTTTCTGCCCTTCTCAGCCTTCTCCCAAATTTCAATTGCTGGTTGCTGTCTAGCTCCCAAAGCGCTAACGCCTCAAACTATGCTGGTATCGGAAGGGGCTTCGATTCGTATAACGCCATCCGTCAATGCTCTAAAATTTTCAAATTGAACTTCCCATTTGTAGGAAACGCTAAGCTCCCATCTTTCTGTGTCAATTTGCACTATTTCTTTAGCCAAATACATGTCGCGACACCCCTTTCCTCTATTACATTATAAGCTGGTGTATTCTGGGGCGGTGTAGGCTCCCCTACACTTGCTGTAATATACGCATCTCCCCATTAGGGCACTTCTCAATGCTTTGAAAAATTTCATCTTTTCTACTGTTTTATTCAAAATCAAATCAGGAAATGACTTTTACTCCCAAGATTCCTTTCACCCACGTTCTCAACGAATTGCCTCTCACAGACGGCTGCCAATCCGTGCACAAGCCTTCTCACTAACTGACCTATCCCAGCGCGGCTCCAATGACGTCACACTCACATGTACTGCGGCTGACAGGCTTGCGACTCCTCCTTAACTCAAATTTTCACGAAACTAATATAAAATATTGCGAGTACTAATCAGAAACCAAAACCCAAAAACAAATCTGGTGGTTTACTGCAGGAAAGTTAACACAATCGCTTCAGAAACCTTAAAGATTTTCACTGCAACTATTCCTTTTTCTTGGTCTCCCAGATTCACAAGTAAAATTCGACCTGTAAATTTTACTCAACTGATCAGTGGGTCTATCCTGGTGCACATAAGACTCACCAAATCTCAGTCGAAATTTTCTCTCACACACTGACTTGTTGACCACGCCCGATCAACCTATTAAACCAGACAAATTACAACATATAACCAAGTGTCTCATACAATTTTCACTATACTCTGGAGTCTTAGACCACACAGGGTCCGTACATCAACAACCACGTGGAAAATGTTTGAGCACAAATCTCCACATGTGAAGTTCGATGACTTCCCTTCTCTCACACTGCAGAGTACTCGAACTCCTACTGCAACATCATTTGGAGTACGCAAACTCCCTAGAATCCTCACAGTTCACCTGCGATTTGCATAAGCTGTGCAAGTGCAATCTATTTCTCTCACTCCATCACTAGAATGCCGAGAACACCCTCAACAACCACTAGCAGGATTTAGGAAAGTAATTTATGGGCATTTTCTCTCCAATTACCATTATTGAAAAACAAAATCCAAATCCCAATAATAGTGGACTCTCAAAAGGACCAGCTTCAAACCGCTACCATCCCTGGGAACACCTGTCACTGTATCAGTCTCTTGCTGTCTGTTATTACTTTGTACCAGACACGTATGGCAAGCTCTTAAGGAGACAAACCATCAGTCTGCTACCCATAACTGTTAGCGCGTCAGACCTTAATAAGTAAACTTACAAGGGGACGCGAATAGGTCGATGAACCTTTGACTCGCAATTAAGAAGTTCTTACCATACCTCCAGTACATAATCAATACATAATCAACAATCAGTAATCAATGTAGTCAGTATATGTCACGCACCATGACTTTTCAGCCATGAATAACCACACATTTAATAAAAATTTAGTACGTTGATTTCCCTATATTAACAATGCTACAGTCATGTAGATTAATTTCAAAATCAAATGAAATGTACAAAAACAGCAACGGATGTCCGAAGCGGCGGAAGAAACACAATCTAATCAAAGCTTGAACCACAACCAGAGTAACAGTGCATATCAATAGCAGAGTCGGATGCAACAAAGATATAGCATACATGGAATTCATCAAGGTACTTCATTAATCATTAGTCTCTGTAATTGCCAGATTAGCATCCACCTGTTGGGCTTCATGCAAAACAATTTAGAAACACAAATTTGGAAAACATCTAGCTATGGATCTGTTAAAACAGTGCAATTAGTACCTAGAAAGGAAAAGCATAAAAAGCATCAGTGTCACATTTTAATGTATACTTATCCTCGGTATGGATCAGCAAAGCAGAGTCATTCTGTCAGATATGAGCCCAATGTCTGTATGAATCTTGAACCTCTCCTGAAGTCTCTCCTCTCAAAAATCTGAATAAGTCTCTCTCTCCTAAAGTATCTGAATAATTCTCCTCTGTCGCGTTATCAGTCATCTAAACTATCCCCTTATGCCCCATTGGTCATTTAATCATATGTTCATACTTTACCCAATAATATTTCTATACCAAATCAATTAATTCTAATATTTCACTCTTCATGTGCAGTTGATTGGTCCACTTTAAGATGTTATCATCCGGCTCGTCTGGTAACCATATTGTTGCATCTTCAGCTCCAGTCAGTATCTCCATTGTTCTTGTCCTGGGAAAGTCGGTCTCACACACTTTACACATAAAATGTTACACTGGCGGGAACTTCATCTCCTGTTAAGTCCGTTCTGACGAAAAGCTTCTATTAAGTACCTTTAACAAGACAATGGACATTTCACTGTTTAATTCACTCGGTTAGCAATTTTTATTAACTGCTAAGAAATACAGCTTCTGCATGAGGCCTGGCAAAATAGGCCAAGTCTCTTGCTAAGTTAAGGCCTACAATTAATAAAGGTAAAGCATACTTTATAACCCTTAATATGACCTACTACTACATTAGTCTAGTGCATATTCGATATTTCATAAGTATTAATCATTATTTAGTACATTTTGTGAACATTGGTGGCTGTTCTTCGAGGTCACGTTTTCAAATGCGTGCATTATTTTTCCACATTATTTCATTTTCTACATAAACACATTACTATAATCAGTATTTTACATATATTTCAGCAAAGAAAATCAGTCTCAGGCAATAGTGGTTAAACAACTATATTTCCTTAGAACTGTGAGTCTCTACACAGGTACAATAGTTTTCTATGTGATATAGCTTTCATAGCAGTATGACCCATTTGCAATGCAGAAGGTAAATTTGAACAAGAGAAGAAAACACAAATTTGATATGCTCATTTATAACTCAATATGCATTAACAGTTTATATCTTTATTCTGCACTAAATTAAGCCTTTTTATTTTTTTTAACTAATTGATACTGTTATGAGACAGCTACATTATATTGTAGACCTATTTTTAGGAAGGAGAATTGTTGGATGTAATTGTTTTTGGTGGGGAGGATGTGGGAGGCGGAATCACTTTATCCCAAACATACCCAATCATGTCATGTTAGACATTTTCTGACCATCTCTGAGTTACATTTGGGTGTGGGGAGAGGGAGCTGAAGCGGCGGGGTCTGGCATCTTAACTGGATTCCCTTTTTGGGTTGAATATGGACTCATCTGATTGGTTAGCCATGGGATGTTTCCTTAAACCTTTGGCTTCTTTTCTCTACCATGGTAATTCTCTCTCCCATTTGGAGTGTCCTGTTTCATTGTATGGTCATAGGAGGAAAACTTGCTGTTTTTTTGGGGGAAATGGGATGATTAAGAGCTAGAGTTCATATATCCTGGTGTACTGTTATAATTGATAACAATCTCCATCCAATGGGCATCCACGACTGGGCAGTCCCAACACTTGTTAAATACCAGCTACTGGTGTGTGGCATCTGAACAGTCAGGTTAAGTATGTCCTATGTCATATGTAAAAGTGAATAGATTTGAATTTAGCTTTATGCAAGACCATGTGCAGGTATATCTGTTAGATTTCTAGCCACAGATCACCTATCTTAAAATATCTCCAGGCCTCAGACTGAAGATTTTCTAGCAGAATCCCATACACCAGTAGGTGGTGTCTTTTGGTTCAGGGTTGGCAGTGGCATGTACAGAACTTCCATCGGCGCAACCTCTGCAATCTGACAACCGTTTTTTCCTTTCTGCGCTGGACACCACTTATGTGGATTTAAGCTACTCTGCACTCACTTTTTGACTGATGTTTTTTGATGTTTTGTATATCCTTTTATGAGATTTTATTCCAGGTGTGAAGATGGCACCTATGAAACCAGCTGATATCAAACCATGTGAGGTCTGTCAGAGGTAAATGTGGGTGACAGACCCTCACTTGGTGTGTTTGTAATGCTTCGAACCAGGACACAACTTCAAGGCATGTGAGGAATGCAACAGCATGCACTTAAAGGTGCTGAAGCAGCGATCCTTCAAGCTCCTCTCCACCTGACGTCTGTCACATCAGCTGCTCATGGTCCCATTCATGTGGGAGGCCCCAGGACTTTTTGTTGCATTTGAAGTTATCAGGGAGGTTGAGTAGGTTCCGCAAGAAGACTACGTCTGACCATTCTTCAACTTCCCTATGCCCATCGTTCATCCGACAAGATAAGGGAGTGGCGGTACTCCAGGCCCTGTGATATGGCTGTGTCTAAACTTGGGTCTGCTCTGATTTCTCTGCCTCACCCACCTCCACCAATTTTTGATTGAGTGACACCCATTTAAAGGACTTTTAAGAGGCTGTGCACTTCACTTCTGAGGGACCCGGACACTTTGGGGCACCTTCAAGCCATGTGGGCTTGGGAGGAGCCTCTACTTCAACCATGCTGGCAGGTTCATCCTCGGTGCCAGTCAGGCCACAAGGATCCCTCTGTGGATCCTGAGAGGAGCAGGTGGTGACACACCTTTCTTGGTGCCCCATCCAGTGTCAATGCTCCTAGACAGTGCCGTCCCCATCATCATCATTCCCCACTCCAGCATGAGGCTGAATGTGCGTCGTCTGACACCGAGGACATATTCCCCGAAGTGAAGCCAGTGTCTTATTTATTGGGTAGGCCTGGAGAAGGAGACCTTCGGCCTTACCAGTGCCCTTTGGGTGTTCACCAAGGTGATGGTGGTGGTTGTAGCTCCTCTGCGTAGGTTGGGGATTTCAGTCTTCCCCTACCTTGACAACTGGTTTTAAAAGGTGGGCTCACTCTAGGCATTTTTCTCCCACCTTCATATTACAGTGGACCTTCTGTACTTGCTGCGGTTTAGTGTCAACATGCTGAAGTTGCACCGGACTCCCTATCAGACCCTTCATTTCATCGGAGCTGTTCTTCACAGGGTTTTGCTTCTACCTCAGACTGAGAGGGAACACGAATAAAAGGAATTACAACAATGCAGAGCTCTTAATAATACATTTTATTAAAGCACTTTTTAAGGTTCGTACAGGAAAAGGCATATGTGTTGAATGTCAAATGCAGCACACAAACACTTCTAAAACTTTCCACAGTAGTAGATTAATAATCATGGAAACAATGAAAATACATTACTTCAATTGTGGATTATATATCTGCATATGCAGTGATTATATATTCATTCACAGCACAAAGCTAAAAATAGGAATGAAAAAGAATGCATCACCATGTGGTGAAGTAAAGACATCTCTTTGCCATCTTCAAGCTGGGAACCCAGACGACTGCTGAAAGGGAGAACTGCCCACAATGGGAGTGATGACTGGCAAAGGAGTCCCTTTCCCGACCGGAGTTCGATCTCCACAGTCTTCTAGTTGCCCTCTTAAGTACCTTAAACAAGCTAAAGAGGAGAATTCTAGAAACTCTCACCTCCCGTATTGTGAGTTGTTAAAACGTTGGGTGTACCAGTCCGTGTTGAAAGAGCACTTTAGAGATTTGGCCACTACCCAAGGTGCGCTCCCAAGACCGAACTATTCCCTGCCATACCATAAACATTCTCCTCTGGTACATCTTATCTGTGCTCTTCACTCCCCCATGTTATGTACCTGCCCTTGGTGAGAAAGAGCAAGCAGAGTGAAAATATGTTGTGCGTGGAAAAATACCTGCGTCATCAGTGTGATAGGGTTTGAAGCAAAGATAGGCACAAAATGGAGTCAGTGGTCAAGATGGAGCAGTGGTTAAATAATGATATCATTACAGATGGGTGTAATTTCGGGCCTATCCTCCTGATCGTCTGGTCCAGAAGCCCACTGATGTATATGGAGTCAACAGTGGGACCGGAAGCCCAGTGGGTGCTGCATCAGGGGAATCTCTCTGATCTGGTCTAGATCTTGAAGGGAACAGCAAAAGACCTGCAGTGGTGACTAATGACCCACGTTTGGGGAGATCCTTCTCCACCCCTCCCTCCCCCACCCCCCCCCCGGCCAGAATTGACTGTAGTGATAGATGGATCACTTCTGGGCTAAGGTGGGCACCTGGGAGAGGTGGAGATCATGGGACTTTAGTCTCTGGCACAGTTCAAGCTTCACATAAACCTGTTGGCTTTTCGGGCAATTCCATTGGTATTAAAAGCCTTTCTTCCTTTGATCAAGGGAACGTTGATGCAGGTGTTCAACACCACCACCATGTGGTACTGTAACAGACAGAAAGGGGTGTGGTCGTGGACCCTGTGTCTAGAGGCCCAGTGCCTCTGTACATTGCTGGAATGTCTTGGCATTTCCCTGGTGGCTCAACACCTGGCGGGCTATCTGAATGCCAGGGCAGATTAACTCTGCTGAAGATGCCTAGTGGATCACAAATGACATTTCTGCCCAGAGGTGGTCCAAGGTTTCTTTCAGCACTGGGGAAAGCTTTGGTTAGATCGGTTTGCCACTGCTGAGAACATGCAGTGTCATCAGTTCTGCATGCTGGAGTTTCCATGATGGCTCTCGCTCGAGACACTTCATCTTGACTGGATCTCCAGCCTCCTGTATGCCTTCCCACCCTTAACACTCATGCCCAAAGTTTTAAAGAAGATTAAGAATGACCAGGCCCAAGTCATTCTTGTGGCTCCAAATTGGGCATGGAAGTCTGGTATCCAGAGCTGTTGAGCTAGACCATCAGTCCTCCGTTGAGGCTGCCTCTTCAGAAGAATCTTCTGTCACAGCAACAGGCAGGGGTCCTGCATCTGCTCACCTTCTACCTCCATGTATGGAGATTGAGTGACAACAGTTGCCACCCTTTGAACTTCTTCCTGATGTCTGTGATGGTATTCTGGCAGCTAGATGTCCCTCCACCAAGACTGTGTACGCCTGCCGTTGAGAAATGTTTGGATCATGTTGTACCCCTCTCAATATTGACCCCTTGTCTGTACCTCTCTCAAATTCTTTTGTTTACAAGGTCTTTGGCCCAGCAGGGCTCTGCTTTGGACACAGTTGAGGGTTACCGCTCAGCTGTCTTTTTTTTTTTTTTTTTTTTTTTCCAACCTTGCTGGACCAACCTTCTCGAAGTCACTGGTTATGGCTAGGTTCCTTATAGGCCAACATGTGGTTCCTTCGAAGCCCTTTATCCTGTTTCAGTGGGACTTCAACCTTGTTCTTAAATTTCCCACGTGCACCTCCTTTGAGCCTCTACACAATTGTCCTCTTAGGCTGTTTACCATCAAAACTGCTTTTTAGTGGCCAACATTTGCTCTTAGTACGCTCTCCTTTTACCACCCTCTATCCACACCCTGGGGCGTGGGGGTGGGTGGGGCAGAAAGTCTACTAGATGCCAGGGAATTAAAAACAAAAATAGTGGGGTGGTGGCTACCAACTAGTATGGGCCTGGTTATGCCCCCACCCCAACGGAAGGAGGTAAGTCTTTCAGCTCTCCCCCGCATACTAAAACATCTTATCCCACGGAAAGCAAAACAACATTTCATTATTTTGAGTTTTGGTTGTGGTTTTACATTTGGGCCATGAGAGCTTGGCTAACTCTCAAAATCATCCCACTTGGAATGGTGAGGGCTGCACTTTTTTGACTTTGGGACGCTGCCATGTAGAAAAAGCCACAAGACCTAGACCTATCTGAAAAGTAAACATCTGGGAGATCCAGGGTGGTGTGCTTCACATGTATCCCACACCATTTTCTTACCCACAATGCTCTGCAAACCTCCAACTTAGTTGGAAATCATTTTTCCCAAATTTTTGTGATGGAACCTTCTGGAATCTGCAGGAATCCACAAAATTCCTACCACCCAGCATTGTCTCATACATACCGATTAAAAATTCTGCTGCACTTGTCAGCCTAAAAATTATTTTTTTTCAAACTGCCCTTTTAGATCCACTTTGGTTCCCCCTCAATTTCAACATGTATTTGTTCTTCCCTGTCACAGGCACTACTTGGCCCACCTACACAAGTGAGGTATCATTTTTACCGGGAGACTGAGGGGAACATTGGGTGGTAAGACATTTTTCGAGGAGCGGTGATCCCACCCAGAAATGTGGGAATTATGTGTGTTTTTTGTTTTTAAGCTAAATTTTGAGGCTTGGAGGATTTTGGGCAAGAAAACATTTGGGATCCACGCAAGTCACACCTCACTGGACTCATTCTGGTGTCTAGTTTTCAGAAATGTCTGTTTGGTAGGTTTCCCTAGATGGCGGCTGAGCCTAGGACCAAAAACGCAGGAGCCATCCCCCCCTCCGGCAAAAAGTTTTTTTTGTATTTGATCATTTTGATGTGTCCAGATAGTGTTTTGGGGCCTTTCCTTTTGTGGGCACTAGACCTACCCACACAAGTGAGGTACCATTTTTATCGGGCGACGTGGAACACAGATTAGCAAAACCAGTATTACTGCCCCTTGTCTTTCTCTACATTTTTTCCTTCCAAATGTAAGACAGTGTGTAAAAAAAGGACGTCTATTTGAGAAATGCCCTGTAATTCACATGCTAATATGGGCACTCCCGAATTCAGAGATGTGCAAATAACCACTGCTTCTCAACACCTTATCTTGTGCCCATTTTGGAAATACAAAGGTTTTCTTGATACCTATTTTTGACTCTTTATATTTCAGCAAATTAATTGCTGTATACCCGATATAGAATGAAAACTCATTGCAAGGTGCAGCTCATTTATTAGCTCTGGGTACCTTGGGTTCTTGATGAACCTGCAAGCCCCATATATCCCCACAACCAGAAAAGTCCAGCAGCCGTAACGGTGTATTGCTTTAAAAAAATCTGACATCGCAGGAAAAATTAGAGTAAAACGTGGAGAAAAATGGCTTTTTTTTTTTTTTTTCACCTCAATGTAAAACATTTTTTATTTCAGGTGTTATTTTCTGTAGGAAACCCTTAGAAGATCTACACAAATAACCCCTTGCTGAATTCAGAATTTTGTCTACTTTTCAGAAATGTCTAGCTTTCTGGGATCCAGCATTGGTTTCACACCCATTTCTGTCACTAACTGGAAGGAGGCTGAACACACAAAAAATATTAAAGATGGGGGTATGTCCCAGTAAAACGCCAAAATTGTATTGAAAAATGTTTTTATGATTCAAGTCTGCCTGTTCTTTTAAAGCTGGTGATTTTAGTACCGCAAACCCTTTGCCATTTTCATGGAAAATACCATAAGCCTTCTTCTGCAGATGTGTGTGTGTGTGTATATATGTGTATATATGTGTGTGTGTGTGTGTGTGTGTGGTGTTTTTTTTTTTTTTTTTTTTTTTGGTAACGAACTTTTGGCTGTGTGACTAATTTCTTGGTCCCCCCTCAAGGAAACCCACAAAGTCTGAGTACCTCTAGAATCCTTAGGATGTTGGGGGGGGGGGGGGGGGGAGGGGAAGGACGCAAATTTGGCATGGGTAGCTTATGTGGACAAAGGTATGAGGGCCAAACAGCCAAAGAAAAGGCCTGGCAGCGAAGGGGTTAAGGCCAATGTTACAAAGTTAAAACTTTCCTTTTACAAAAGAAGTTCTGTGGTGCAAAATCTCCATTCCAATGGACACCGCCCTAAAGCTGCTTTAGTTAAGAAAAGAGTGGGAAACTCACCTCAGTGCTTTAACCATTAACAACTCCACTTTCTCTCTGTTAACTCCCTGAGTTTAAATTTTCCTTTGATCATGTACAGCATTATGCTACTTTTTGGCTAGGTTTGCGATATAGAAGTAATGTATGCATACTATTGCTCTTTGTAGCATTCCATTTCATTGTTTTACCCCACTGTGCTATTCTAGACAAAGACCCGATGTGTGCAGTTCCGCACGGACTCTGTTCCCAAAGGGAACAGTCAGGCAAGATCTCCTCCAGAAGGGACCACAAGCAAACCTAAACTGGTTTTGATAGTGTCGGTCTTGTCAATGAGGTTTAGCTTAGATCTTGTCATAACAAGCTAGGGACTTGCGTTTAGCTGTGCCCTTGGCCACATGAAGTTAGGAATGCTTGTTTAACTTTAAGACACTTTCTGATACATGTTTCTGAGCTTCGTGACCTGTTTAAATTGTAGTCTGTGTAGCAGCATAATCATGTGATTAAATTACACTAAAGTTAAATTGAATGGTTAAACAGAGCCACACAAAAATAACTTACATATGCACTTACAGTGCCCACACATTTTTGCATTGGAAGAACAAAATTTAAATAAAAGCTTGATTGAAGTAGCATCAGAAATAAGGAGTTCTAAGTTATCAGTTACTTTCCACATCCACTGCACAGATCACAAAATTAAACTGCTAAGATTTCGGGTGTTTGAGATTTTATCTGATAACCGGTTTTAGGGGACAAACATGTAGTTTGAAAAAAAAAAAAGGTAACCGAGTACTAAACACAGGGGGCATAATGGTTAAGTTACGGACTTGGCTATAACTAGGCTATCCTGTTTTAAGTTTAAAACTATAACTAATAAAATCCCACAAAAAGGGAATCCGCCCTCCTCACTGTAAACATATGTACACTGACACTTGCTCTACAACACACGAAAATCCCTTTAAAAGAAAATGAAAGTGAATTAATTGTTATTTTGGAGGGGGGGGGCAACAAAATCAAACTTTGTTGTTAAAGATAGCGGCAAGAAAGATTGGCCTAAGATGGTTCTGCTTGCGTTGTTGTTTAGGGATATCACTAAAATGTGCTTTGTTTTCCTCTAGGTGATTTAATTGGTTTGAAGGTGCAAGAATTGGAAGCATGTTTTTAAGTTTCATCTATTTATATTACAAACGGTAGAGAATCTGAGAAATCTTATTGATCTTTGGACAGTGTTTAATTCTTTCACTGATGGTAAAATGGCTTGCTCATAAGAATCTTGGGCAATATGTACTATCAAATTTTACCCAAAGATGTAGAGCTGATAAAACTCTGACAGCAACGGTCTCCTGTGACATTTTTCAGAGCAGCTTTTTACAAGGGAACCAGTGTGTGGGGTTCCATGAGCTGAGGCCGCCACGCAGCGGAGCACAGGGCTCCATTTGGCGCCTTTAGAGTCGGGAGTGGCAGCAGGGACAAGTCGTCCAGGTGAAGCTAGTGAAGGGCAGGTACTGGGCTTCCTGGGGTCTCAACACTCTGGTTCTGACAGATTTTGCATCCCATTGAAGAAGCAGGTGGGATAACGTGTTCTCGGGATGTTGAGTAAGAACCCTGGTTTAAATGAACCAATATTTTAGCAGCATTTCAAACGTGAATTTGAGGCCGTTCATTGCAGTTGTCTTCCTTCACCACTGTACCATGACTTTGGCTGCATCAGCTTACATAGTGGTTGTAGCTGGGTTTCTAGATTAATGAGGCATCCAAAAATCACAGCTGGCAGAGTACAGGCAAAAATCTTTTGCTCGCCATAAGGCTTGCTGTACCAGCCCTTGTTCAATCACTAGTTCCCATCTCATAACATCATACTGGATGTCTCTAGGCCATTTATTCTCCCTACTTGTCTATACTGCTCAATTGATTTTGTTCTCTGTGACAAACGTAAAGTGAAACTGAATCTTGATCACGTGAATTTTTGTTTGTTTTGTTAACCCCTTCGCTGCCAGGCCTTTTCCCCCTCCTGTGCCAGGCCTTTTTTTGCCTATTTGGGGCAGTTCGCGCTTAGGCCCTCATAACTTTTTGTCCACATAAGCTAACCAAGCCAAATTTGCATCCTTTTTTTCCAACATCCTAGGGATTCTAGAGGTACCCAGACTTTGTAGGTTCCCTTGAAGGAGGCCAAGAAATTGGCCAAAATACAGTGAAAATTTCGTTTTTTTTAAAAAAAATTGGAAAAAGTGGCTGCAGAAGAAGGCTTGTGGATTTCCCCCTGAAAATGGCATCAACAAAGGGTTTGCAGTGCTAAACTCGGCAGCTTCCTAGCTTTCAGGAACAGGCAGACTTGAATCAGAAAACCCAATTTTTCAACACAATTTTGGCATTTTACTGGGGCATACCCCATTTTTGCAATTTTTTGTGCTTTCAGCCTCCTTCCAGTCAGTGACAGGAATGGGCATGAAACCAATGCTGGATCCCAGAAACCTAACCATTTCTGAAAAGTAGACAAAATTCTGAATTCAGCAAGGGGTCATTTGTGTAGATCCTACAAGGGTTTCCTACAGAAAATAACAACTGAAAAAGAAAAATATTGAAATTGAGGGGAAAAAAACATAAATGTTTCTCTACGTTTTACTCTGTAACTTTTCCCTGCAATGTCAGATTATCGAAAGCAATATACCGTTACGTCTGCTGGACTCCTCTGGTTGCGGGGATATATAGGGCTTGTAGGTTCATCAAGAACCCAAGGAACCCAGAGCCAATAAATGAGCTGCACCCTGACGTGCGTTTTCATTCTATACCGGGTATACAGCAATTCATTTGCTGAAATATAAAGAGTAAAAAATTGCTATCAAGAAAACCTTTGCATTTCCAAAAAGGGCACAAGATAAGGTGCTGAGGAGCAGTGGTTATTTGCACATCTCTGAATTCCGGGGTGACCATACAGTACAAGCATGTGAATTATAGGGAATTTCTCAAATAGATGTCTTTTTTACACACTCTCCTATATTTGGAAGGAAAAAATGTAGAGAAAGACAAGGGGCAATAGCACTTGTTTTGCTAATCTATGTTCCCCCAAGTCTCCCGATAAAAATGATACCTCACTTGCGTGGGTAGGCCTAGCGCCGGCGACAGGAAACACCCCAAAGCGCAACGTGGACACATCCTAAATTTTGGAAAAAAACAGAGGTGTTTTTTGCGAAGTGCCTACCTGTAGATTTTGGCCTCTAGCTCAGCCGGCACCTAGGGAAACCTACAAAACCTGTGCATTTTTTAAAACTAGAGACCTAGGGGAATCCAAGATGGGGTGACTTGTGGGGCTCTGACCAGGTTCGGTTACCCAGAATCCTTTGCAAACCTCAATTTGGCTAAAAAAACATATTTTCCTCACATTTCGGTGACCGAAAGTTCTGGATCCTGAGAGGAGCCACAAATTTCCTTCCACCCAGCGTCCCCTCTCCCCCCCCCCAAGTCTCCCGATAAAAATGATACCTCACTTGTGTGGGTAGGCCTAGCGCCCGTGACAGGATGTGCCCCAAAACACAACGTGGACACATCACATTATTTTTATAGAAAACAGTGCCTACCTGTGGATTTTGGCCTCTAGCTCAGCCGGCCCCGGTGCCTAGTGGTTTCTGCCCCCTTGTAGAGTTGTATCATAATACTTTCAGAATGAAGCAAATACGTCTATTAAACAAATATCTTAATGTAGAATATGCTGGAGTTCCAAAGCTGCTTGCTCCTTGTTGCACCGTGATTAATATGGCGCCTCATAGGGTACACGTTACTGCAATACGTCAGGACGAATAGAAACTGGAATAGTGTGGACACTCCTGTCCAGTGTCTCTGTCCAATTCCCAGCTTTGTGGTGATAATTGCTTGAGGTAAATTAGTTTTCACCCACTGTTTGACTCATGGGCCAAAGGCAAACGTCACTGAGTTCTGAATATGAAGTAATTCCACTGTGTAACGCTTTTTCGACATCTAAGGACATCTCTGAGTATTAATCACCCAAAACACGCATTTTTCATTATAGGATGCTTGTTTCTGAAATTTACTGCTTTAATTATTTGAGGCAGAAACTCACACTGGTCTGAGTATTTGGCTTCTTTTTCTCATTATGGTCATGTGACCGTAGTTCGCTAAGCAGTTTAGAGTCTGCATTAAGCATGAATAAGATGCATTGTGTTTTATTACCCAAGAGATTTTTGTTGATTATCAATATCCTTACCATTCAATCTCTTAGATTGAGGTAATGGCGTTAAAAGCAGCTGTGTGCATGGGTCTGTCTACCAAATCGGTCCTGGTGAATTTTCCCTGGATCCCATCACCTTCCATGTGTCTGCCCTCTGATGTTGAGTACAAGTTAATGAGTAAGTTGCCCACAAAATATATTTACTTGCTGTAAGGTTTCCTCCCATTGTTGAGGCACGCGACCTCGGGTAGGCACACAGCAGACCACCAACGGAGTCGAATGAACTCACCTTGGTTATGAGGCTTTACGCGTCCCTATGATGCCCTGTCTTTACATGGGATGGGCGACCTACAACTAGACTGACTGGGACGACTGGTCCACAGACTAAGTGACCTCCCAGCATTTATGGTTTTTGTTTTTTTTGATTTTTGTTTATTAAGGAGAAGTTACAACTAAACGGTCCTGATGAAGCGCCAGTGGATCAATTTCTGACCGAGTAGGCACGAAACATGTCGACCCAGCGTTAGGAGTGAATACTCTCTCCTCCTTTCCTTTTTTTAGGAGTATAGGAGACATTATTCCCTTGATACTCCTTCACTTATTTTTAATCTTGGCCTGACCCTTACTATAAACATTAAATCTAGTCATTAGGTGTTCAGAGTAAATTTTATATACCCTTCACTCTCCTTTCCTCCTCTGTCAGCACGTCCTGCGGACCTAATTTGACCTGCAGAACCGTTTTCCGGTTGAAGAGCCACCACCTCTTGTGTGGTGGCCCGTCAGACGTTGCAGTGCCGGTCTGGCGAGGAGTTAGCTTGATGATGATGCCTAGCATCCTATTGTGATGCTTGAGGGCACTCCTACAACATCTTCTTTCAGTCTTCTTTTCGTCCTCATTGACAATATTCTTGTTTTGGAACAGTGTACACAATTTTTATTATAGGTTCCTCCCATTGTTCCCTGTTTTGATTTACCAGGAAACCTTTCGGTAGACTCTCTGCATATGTTAGGATACACCTCAGTATTTCTTTCTTGCCATTTGTGAGCTGGAAACTGTAGATGGTTTAGCCTCTGGTGTTGTGTTCACCACCATTAATTGTCTTTTTTTTTTTTTTAAGTTTATCTACTTATGCTGGTGAGTTTGGCATCACAACATTGTTGCTAACATAACAAGGGTTTGAAATGACTGCAAGTATGAATGAATATCCAGTTTTAGTTGATCAAGAGGATTGTAAGTTAATCACTGCAGTCTTTGTCCTTTAGATAATGTAGGTCACTGCATGTTGAATGCTCTTCTGGGGTGCACTATTTGGTTGTGATTGAGATGTAAATTCCAAGCATCTCCAGTGCCTCTCTGATGCTATAGTTCACAACTCTTTGTTGTGAGGTAAGCAATTATTGTTGGGTGCCTGCAATGTAGTGTCTTAGCATTATGTGACAATGACAGAAAACAAATTGTTTCTCACCAGAGCAAGCATTCTTGTTAGAAGGTGCTGCTCTTCAGACTCTGTGTGGTACCACAGGTGTTCACTGCATTGTTCATACCAATGATAACTTTACTTTTACACCTGCTCCAAAGTTACCCTCTATCGGGGGGATTGATAAGAGCACAATCCCAGGGCTTGTCTAATGTTGTCCTGGGATATAGGACACTTTATTAATTGCTCATTGTGGAGATGTTACTTTCTATTTCCTGGGATGTCTTTTTCTAGAATCTGGAATGTGATGATGCGGTGGGTGAGATCAAGAATAGAATGGGGAGGCTGGGATGTGGAGTCTGGAGAGAAGGGAGATTGGATGAGGTGCTGCGCTGAAGGTGTTGTGATTTCCTGAATCTTAATAAAAGAAAAACTTATGAAAAGAGAAAAGGACTTCTAAAGGAGTAATCTTTACACTCATGTGTGCTTCCTTGCAAACACTTTGAGTAGTTTACCAAATTTCTGGAAAACAGTACTCGGATACCCATGCAGCTATAGGTGCTTACATTGTCATTGGGCTTTGCCCAAGTGGATTTATCCTATCTCTCGCTCTTTGGGCCATGATGTTCCAGAAAGAGTCACACACACCCTGGTCACCAGCTGCCTCGACTATGGCAATGCTCTCTACACCGGAGTATCCTCCCAGCTACTTAAGACTTCAAACTCTACAGAGACCGCAGCCAGACATCCTCAACCTCCCCTAGCGCTCCAGCATCACTCCACACCTCAGGAAACTCCACTGGCTCACTGTCAAGAAGAGATGCCAGTTCAAAATCCTCACTCTTACTAGGCTCTCCACATCCTAGGGCCGTCCTAAATCAACCATCGACTGAGCTTCCAGCAAGACTGTGCTCTGCCTCGCTACATCTTGCTTGCACACACACCCTGCATCCATCGCAGCCACAGCAGAGGCCGCTCCTTCCCCTGCACAGCAGCCAAATCCTGGAGCAGCTTGCCCCTCCACCTCCGAACAGCTCCCTCCCTGGCAGACTTCAGAAAGAGACTCAAGATGTTGCTTTTAGCCAATAATGGCATCCTCAGTGCCCAGATACCCTTGGGGTGATAGTGCTGGGCCTTACCAATGCTATGATTGATCTTCTAAACACTAGGCTACCTATTTTAAATCATGAAGGTCATAAATGTAAAGCAAGAGTTGATTGGAGCTGATGGTGCAAGGTGACAAGACACTTCACAAACTAGAGACCACCACGCTCCCTCTGAAGCAACTTAAGTTAGAATCTTCCAGGCACACCTTTGTGGCCTTCAGATATAGAGCCTGAAGCCTGGTGACAAATTCAGGAAGTTACTTTACTGGTTGGCTAATAGAGTAATGGCAACAATAGTGGTCTCTGCCATAGAGGATACAGAGAATGACAGTCACAGACTCCCTAGCCACTGTGTGAGTCTGAGAAGCTTCTTCGAAATGCTAGTCAATGAGAGGTCAGGAAAGATGCATCAAATGGGCTCATTGCCGCTTTACCTCATATGTGATAATTTCAGTGATGTTTGTCTGAGAAACACCCAACTAATTGATTTTTCTTCCTGTCTTACTGATTAATGTGGGTAATGTGAAATTCCTGGTTCTGGTATGTGATAACTGTGTGCTCTTGTACCTGTCCTCTTCATTGAGCAGACCACTTGTCAAGGATGCCCACTCTCCCTGTTCGCCCTAGTTGTGGAGCCACTGGCAGAGCTGATCAAGAAGGACTCTGAGGTAGTGACTTCAATGAGATTATACGTGGGAGTGCCAGGGATATCTTGCTCTGAATTGACAAAAACCTAACCACACTATACTAGGATTAGTAAAAATCTTACAATTGCTCGGAGATGGTTCTGAACTTAAAGTAAATTGAGAAAAACGCACATATTTCTAATTCCAGGTGTGCAGCCTGAGACTGCATATCTCGAGATTGTGCTGGGCAATAGGCCACTTTAAGAATCTGAGTTTGATGCTCTCTCGAGATGCACAGGTAAGCTGGGATCTGCCCTACTGCCCCGCTATTCCACCTATTAAGACAAGACATCGAAGCATGGAGTGACCTATCATTATCCCTTAGAGGAGTTCAAAATGATCTCCTTTCTCCAACTCCTTCATACAGCAAAACCACCAATTTGAAATTCCTCTGCCTCTACTGGACTACAATGCTTGTTGACAAACTGTCAGTTGACTGGCTGTTTCACAAGTCTCATTCAAAAACAATTGTGTGTAACCACCCTATCATGGAAGTCTCGGAACAGTGGATGTGCAGTTATGTTATTGGGCAGCCCTGTTGATTACCATTAGTGGCGGAGTGTTTGGCAATAGAAATGGTTCAAATAATAGATTGGAAATTAGGCCTTTACAAGAACATGATTTGTTGACATACTATACAGCGCCCATACACACTAACCATAGTTACTAGAATCCTCTTACTCACCTGCAAAGCACTGCTTTGGCATGGAATATTGCTGGAACACGTGACCTGTTTGAATTGCTTTATGTTTGGAATCATGGAATATCATAACTTAGGGATATCTAAGAGGGCAGCCAAAAAAATGCCTTTAAATAGTTAACATTAGAATTCACCTTCCAGGTCCCAATTCTTTTGTTACCTACAGTTGTGGCACTCTGAAGATATGCATAAAGAGCCTGGCAGCAGACTCGTAACACAATCTTCCAGAGCCAAAGCGGACCCTAGGGGGATTAGGCGAGGGGGGTGTTTAAGGAATATCAAGTGTTTACAGGGCATTGATACTGAATGTACTCAACCAGTTCTGGGAGCTAGACATAGATCACCTAGAAGAAGGGGAATAGATGGAGGCCAAAATGGCCTTGTGTTCCTTAGCAATATCGCCCCATCTATGACTCGTACAAGTTAAATTATTTCATAGGGTACACTACAAACCAGAGGGACTTAAGCAAATGAAGGAGCCACGACCCTCCCTGTCTACTATCCAAAACAATAGTAGGCTCATATATGCACACAGTTTGGGATTTCTCCATCTTTAGCTACTGGACACAAATACACAGCATATTGGAATGGGCAACAGGAAGGCATGTAGTGCCAGAACCCAGTGTGGCAATTTTAGAGGTTGAGGGGCGTAGACAGTTGTGCACACTGTTTGCATAAGCACCTTGGTGGTTGAGCACGACATTGTACACCACTGGAGATGAAACGAAGCTTTTCCTTTCTGTGAATGGTTGGGACATGGACTACTGTGCAAAAGCTCTAGAACTTGTAAGGCAGTGGATGGCCGAAAAACAGCAACGTCTGGGGCACCTGGTGGCAACACTTATAAGGAGTGCTACCTATTTTATGGCTGACTTTAATAACTGCAAATTGTATTGTAACGGAGTTCAGTGAAATATCGCTTTTGAAAGACTGACCTTACTAAATGACGTAATGCTATGCAATTGCTGTATTGGTGTAATTGTATTGCAATAATAATAAAAAATGTATGGTTAGAAAAGTTGTCTTGAAGGAAACTATCCAAAGTTTTGCCTTCTGTCTTTTATTATGGCCCACCATCTGGAGTTCTTAATCCTCCACCCTGAGGCACGGAGACCTCCTAATATCATAATGCACGAGTGATTTGGAATAAATGTATACTTCAAATTGCCTGCCTGTAAGTACTTTATTATTGCTAGAATTGTTTTCCATCTGTTTTGGTTAGAGCGGCTCAGCACTGTCTCCAGAATACGCTATTGATTAGCATGTCTTAGTGCATTTTAATGGTTCAGTAATTGTGGTTGATCTTCCCAGTAACATTTTATGAGCTGAACATTGTGGTCACTTGACTGCTCCGATTTCTATTTCACTTTTTTGGGGTGTGGGGGGGGGGGGGGGGCGGTGGTGGAATCTTTCTACGCTTGTTCTTCTGCTATTAGAAGAGTGGTTAAATATGCTGACCTATTGTATTTTAATGAAGACCGAGGTGCCAAGTCTCATCTTCTTTATCAAGCTCAAACTGTGAAAATATTCTCTATTCACCCAACTTAACTAGGGTCACTAACTTAAAACCCAATTCAGTGTTGGTCAGCGACTAAAGTTTACAACGGATATTAATCTTGTTTATATTATCTCAGATTTGCTTTAACCGAAACCGGATTCTTTCCTGTCTTGCCTTCATAGCTAAATGGTGTCTTTAGCCCGTGCAGCAACCAGTATTGGAAAACCTGTGTATTTCCGAGGTCCTAGCTGATCCATTCTAAAAACCGATGTCCAGACCTGCCTATATCTCTTAAATTTTCTTTGGTAAATGACAAATTGATACTGCATTTGATTATGAGAAACAATAATAATCCTCGTTGACCTCTGTCATTGGCAGCTCAAATTTAGTTCTCCACCATTGAGTTCTCCACCCAAAGATGTTTTATTTTGTAACTCCCAGTTTTTTTTCTGGCCAAGCTGTGACCAGTAACGAATTATTGGGTTGAGGAGTTTGGCTCACATTTCGTGAGCAGCTGTGAATTTAAATGGCTTTTTTTGCATGTAGGACTCTGAAAAGGATGTCCCTAAGGAAGAGCGGACTACCGGAGCTTCAACCATTGACTTGACCGCCTCAGCAACGCCTTCAGCTGCAACTGGTAGTACTCCCGGTGGCATAGTGTGCATTGCTGAAAAGGTAATTTAGTGTTTTCACCTCCCCATCACTGAACCTGATTTATCCCACATTCATTCACGTCACGTTGGTTAGAGGAGGGTGCCACCCATAGATCAACTTCTGGATTTTATTTTGACACTGCTTTGGAAGCAGATGGCTTTGGTCCTTGTCCCTTCACCTTCCACTGGGGTGTCATGCTCCTCACCTCACTTTCCTTGCACGTTTTCTACTTTGTTTTCTTTGTGTACCTAGGGCCTTCCCTTCTTTATTCCAGTTTCTTTTTCAAAATTGGGGTTCGGAAAACGTCGAAATTGTATTGGCCTGTACATGATACAGGTTTTCCAAATGTTTTGTTAGTGTGATTGCCTTATACTTTTGCAGCTTTTAAGCAGGTTCAGTCCCAGGCAAACTTGGCTCTACCCTAAAGATCCCAAGTTGCTGCATTCTCTTATCTTTGGAAAAGTGTGTTTTTGTTGCAGTCAGTTTAAAAGTGGAAATCTGTTTTTTGTTGAATCAAACTTTTCTGTTCTTCGTGGTAACTAGTAGTCTGGCATGCTAGATAGTAGTGTGCAGTGTAGCTAATGGAAACCTACACTTTGTTTAACACTAACGATTGTGTTAGACCTTAGCGCATCGTTCTACTTTCTTTTTGAATTATTACTCTTTTCCTTCCTGCTCAAATGCAGATTGCTTAAATAGCTCAAGATATTCCTTTTACCTGTGAGGTCCCCATTTGAGTGCCCTTATTTTCACTCTCCTTAGTCCTAGCAAGTGATATACTGGGCAAGTGGCTGTCAGAGCTGTGTAAATGTACTGAGCACATTGGCAATTAAGCAGACTTTGGGATTGCTGATTAATGTGCCATTAATTCCAGCTCTCCATTGTTAACCCTACCTTTGCATCCTATTTCCAATCAGCCCTCCTGTTTCCCCACACAGCTTTCCAGAGGCACTGCCATCTGTCGCCTTCATTGGCCTGCCGTGCTTTGGGTTACTTCATAGGCCACCTGAGATCTGGGCTTATTCATTCAGTGTGGATTGGCTGCAGGAGTTTGAGGAGTAGTGGGAGCCAGAAAACTGCCCCTTCAGCATGGGATGGTGGGTTATTCCATTGTAGTCCGATTCAACGACACATGAGAATTCTTTGATGCATTTATTGAACCACCTGCCATCCACAGTTTTTGGCGAACTGTTGGTTTTTCTTCATCGGAGTATGCTTTCAGTCTTCATTGAGATACTTTTTCTTCGTTCCTAGAGCGCTTTGCTATTTCCAGAAGTAGTGCTTTAAAAAGAACTTTCTTTCTTGATCCATCAGTGGTTTGAGCAACAATGTTTTTTGTCATCATCCAAACTGGATAAGCGGATACGTGCTAAAGAAAAACCTTGAAGAATTCATTGTGACTCAGTCTAAGACTTTCCACATCTGCGTGACCGGCATACTAATCCAGAAATCTTAGATCACCATGACAGTACTCGTCATGCTGGCTGCTGACAATACTAATTTGAAACTGCACATTTTTATATAGCGATGCCAGTCCTGTTGAATACAGAACTCTTGGGTAGGTCATAACCATCTTTTGGCAACCATTCATAGGTGTAATCGGAGTCCACAGAACTTGCTAATTTTAAAGTAAGCCAATAAGACCCATTTAATAGAATCTTTAACAACATGTGAGAGAAATAGATGATATTCCCGCGCTCCATCCAGAAACCAAGCAAGTGAGTAAGGGGTTGCTTACAGTCTGAAACTCTAACTGGCTCATTACAGGCGCTCCCACTGATGTTGATAGGCCCCCTCAGGATTAGAAGTTGTTCCTATGTGAATTCCCGGAGGAAACAAATGGTAGGGCATCGCAGTATCAGATCCCCACATGTTTTCGTTCAAATGTTTGTAATTCAGAACATTCCACTCCTTGAATTACAGGGACTCTGTAATGGTTACCCTGCGGACAGAGAAATAACCAGATTATTTTGGGCAGTTAATAATGATACCCTTTCTAGAAAGTTGTGTATGCATCCAGTAGTGGACCTTAGACAAAGCATCCTGTACAGCACTAATATGGATCCTCTTGCCATTGCGTTGATCCCAGCCACACATTTCAATACAATACAATACATATTGTACAAACATTCATTGGGGCACATCAGACAATACCTCTCCCGGACAATACATAGCCGGCAAATCCAGGCCTAGCCGGTGAGAGATCCTTTCTTCCTCTACTCAGATGTATGTATAAATTAGTAAACTTTCAGGGGATCTCTTGAAACATCATATGGTAACAGCTCATTGAACATGACATCACCCAGCAAGTGACTAAAATGCAATGGCCAGAACATATCATTTAAATTCTCCATTTTTGTATGTGGCGTCAGTTTCAGCCTGCTTGCAGTGCAACCAGGCTTTAGTTAGACTTGTCAAGAACGGAGTTACTAAAAAATGTATGGTTGGCTTAACCTTTGTTCTTTAGATATGTAACTTATCACTGTATCTACTACCGTATATAGCTTTAGTGGAATAGGTTTTACAGCCGTGAACGTAAAAATTGCACTGGGAGGCATTTAAAAAGGGGTTCACAGGACTTGTGCCATATCACTGGAAGCGTACAGCTCCCTCCATGGATTTCTTGGTCAGGCTTGTATAATACATGAATCACTAAAAGACCCTTTGTGCTTAATCCTCAGGATATGCTTTAGGCCCACCTTAGGAAAGCACTGAACAGGAGCAGTAGGCGAAATGCAAAAACATAATTGATACGAATGCCATGAAATGGTAATGTGCTCTTGATCACCTAGTAAATACCGCCGCTTTGCCAGGCTAAAATGAATGCATATGTACATTGGGGCTATGTGGCCCATGTCGTAAATGACGTTTGCACTTGCATGCACCCCAACGGTATTGGCCACCGGTCTTCCAACTGAATCTTCTTCCTTCCCACCTGCGTGTCACGGATTACCACCAACCACTTTTTTTTCCAAAAGGCGGTGCCAGTTCCAGTCATCTGGCTCTGAACGGTAGGAAGGAGGGCTAACTAACGCTTACATGGTTTAGTGGGTCTGGACTACACAGGCCTCTCAGCCTGCTAATAGCTTTTCCAAACGCTCTTTCTCTCAGCTCATTTGTCTGACTGGACAGGAGCCGAAGAGCTATGTGCATGAGGAGGGGTGTGAAAGTTAAAACCAAACTTCTCCCCTAACTTTAGTCCTCATACCTGTCCTGTTATGAGGTGCACTTTAATAGGCGTGATTGGCTATGGACTTGAGGTAATGGGGCAAGAAAGTACACTTTGGATGCTAATACCCCGTTTAGGTCTATGCAGAACACTAAAGCCATTGTCGGAGGGCCCACATAGCCAACAGTCCATAGTGATGCCTCCAATAACATTCGGCATTGCCACTGAATATCCCCTCAGTCCACATACCTTCCAAGTGGTGACCTGGTTAATGAAAGAAAAGGGTGATATAAGGAAAGTTTGACTATACTCAGTCCAAGTAAAGCATGATTAGTACAGGTAAGTCGGGCATTGAATTCCACAGTCTAGGTTAATAAATGCTATCTGCAATTACTTATTCACTCAGGAATTTGTATACACTACTACTCCATAATATCAAAGCCCCATTTATTTAATCTGCTAGGATGTCGTGTAGGCGTTCAGATTGGGGTGCAGCTATCTGATTTTAAAATGTAATCACGGACCCTGCAACAGCACCTCTTCCATTGCTCCAGTTTGCATGCGATCGCTCCTCAATGTGTCCACTAGCTCCATTGTCCAATGTTGCGGAAAACGAATTACTTAATGTGCTCACGTGAGCATCGTCAGTAGTTAAAGCACATGCTTTTACCATGCATGTAATACAACATGTTGTCCACTGCAGCTCCTATTGCATGGTGGTTCTTTACCAGGCAAAACTAATGGTGATTTGATATATTTATTTTATCTATATTACACAGTGGCAGTCGCCACGGTATGCTTATGATTAGGCCAGTTTCATTCGGAAGGGCATTTTTCTTTCTTTAAACACTTTGGTGGCATCCACACGAAACCTTTAAAACTAGTTCATTCACTTTGGCTCCTTAATGGAAAGTTTTGCACCGATCTGTTATGCAAGAGCTGGGGGGAGGTGTTACAGGGGTGGGTGGAGGTTTTGTGGGGGGGAAGGGTGGGGGGGGATTTTGGAGGGGTCCCCAGAGTGCGATTTCACATGTTAATTCTTTTGGGAAACTTGGCTTTCTCGTATAGAAAAAAAGTTGAATTTAATTACACCAAATTTGCAAAAAGTTAAAATTTTGCTCAAAGCATGCTTTTCGTGATTTGGTGTAAATCAGTTTTTTTAAAAAATTGGCATTCAAAGAGGGTCTTGGGTTGGTCATAAAGGAGTTAACCCTCAGAAAAAGTTGGGTTTATCTGAAAGTTTGATTCTGCAGGAGTCTTGTGATATCAAAATAAACAAGCATTTGCAATACAATGGGTCTCCCATTTGCTCGAGTTAGAGCCATTGGTGTTGTAAACTGCTAACTGGACTTTTACTTTTCAGTTTATGTGGCAAGAAAACAGTTTCACATAAGCGAGCCGCCGGCCGCCGTGAGCACAAAGCAGACACAAAGGAAACAAAAGTTTGCTTGCAGTGAAGCATATCGGCAAAGTGCAATCATCCATGTAACTGACAAATTTAAGTATCCATGTAACTGGCAAAAGCCCAATTATCCATGTAATAGTGTTGATGTCATGCAAAGCGCACAACTACAGCCCAGCGAGATTGCACTGCCTATGAAATAAAAAGTAGTCCAGAAATTATACAGAAAACATGGACTCGTATTTCTTCAGTAGTCACCCTGTGCACTCGAGGAGGGCTAAACACCAGAAAACGCATGACATATGCATGCCTTTCACAAATGGAATCCAGCGAATTTTAAAAGACAGGCCCACGAACCAACCAAACTGATGAAGGCGACATGGGCGTGGTTAAAAGTCCACAACAGGGACAGAGCGCTTTGCGCGCTCGACTCTGAAGTCACTTGTGAATTATTATTTTTTTCTCCCGTTGGCCATTTCAGTTCCATGGGACTGGCTGGCTGGACATGGTACAATGTTGAGGCTTCAGTTGCAGGATGCGGATACTCTGTCCCGGAGTCTGAGTTTCAAGAAAAAAAGGTTGCATGAGAGGGTATGTAGTGGGTTGTTTTGGCGGAGCATAATTACAATTAGACAAATAGCCAATTTTGCTGGCGGTGTGGCAGTACTACTGTGAGACACAGAACACCCCTGTGTGTTACCACAGTATCCTCTAGTACCACAGGAGTACTGCGTTATTGAAAAAATAAAGTTCAGCAAGTGGGAGTGGGCATCTCATGGTGGAGTCTGGCATGACAACCAATGTAATATTTTTTTTTTTTGGTGTAAAAATATTTTGGAAACGATCAAGGGTGTTCTAACATGAACCTCTTATTTCTTTTCCCATCAATTTTTATATTTTCCTGCAATTTTTTGTGTGGAAATTAACTAAAAAGAAAATAAGGCATCACAGCTGGGGTGGAAAAACAATATTTGCGCATGGCTTGATTATCAGCACCTTCTAGTAATGAGCTGCAAGACTCTGGCAAGATGTCTGTGGGTGAACAAAGTCAATGCACATCAGTCCCATCCTAAAGCAGGAACGTTTGAGGTCCCTCTGTTGCGCAAGCAGACATTTTCCAGGAACAGTATCTTCATCTAGGAGACTCTGAAGGACCGCAGAAGTCGTAGTTGGTCCCGCTTCATCTTGTTGCCCTTTTTGCAGTAGTGTGCATTGAGATGCTTATGGGCTCCAGAAGTCCTGAATGAATGCCTTTTTCCAGGACCACACTTAAAGCCTTTCTTGACTAAATTACACTTGCACGTGATGGTTTTGCCTTACACCACCTTTAATGCAGGGATTGAGAAGACATTTAAAAAAAACAGACATTTTAATAAAAAATGCGGAGATCTTGTATAACCACTAGTCTCAAACGCTAATAAAATGATCCCATAGTAGTAAACTTTTTTTTTTTTAAACCATACGAGTCCTACAGGAAAAGGAAGTAAAGGCCCCACAGAAGTGACAGCACTGTCATGGGGTTTCCCCCTCGAGTACTAAAGAGAGGCCAAAAAATAAGCATTGGCAAAGCCAATAGGTCTCGCCTTTTGCAACAACTGGCTTTGCCAATGCAGTTTGCCTATGCTGTCCAGCATCTGCAAAGTGCGTTTTGCTGGATCTGCATACCAGTGGAAAAAAAGGTATGAGATGATCTGACAGAACAGAGCATCATAAAGAGCCGTATCCTGTCCCATTAAACAAAGACCAGGTACACCCTTGATATCCAGGGGACCTTGGTTAAGTACAATTATGAGAACAGTTGTCCCTGCAAGAATGGCATTGAATATTTCATATCCTGACATCATAGGCGCCTCAGATTTTCATGGAGCTGCCACTAATAAGCAGTGCTCAAACATGCGCCCTTGTGAGGGCTGAGATGGGCAAAATACCTTGTAGTCTGTGCGAAGCCGGGGGTCACTTGATACACTTGAAGATGCGCAGAGTAGGGAATTGGGTATAGAATGTATCCTGCTGCATCATTTTAAAAAAACATTTTTGGGGGAACGTTTGGAAGTTTGACAATGAGGAGTGGGGGAGATGCAAACGTAGTTGATTTGCAGAAAACATAGGCTAGGCCATATGTTTAAAAATTTGGATATTCACTGATTTAATGACATTTGCCTATAAATCATTGAGTGTTTGGGAGCTTATTAAGTAGGAGAGTTGTTAAATTTAAATAGGAATATAATTTCATGACAGGGTACTTGCATTCCAGAGCTGCGGGTGGAATAAAAGATGCTTACCTTTTAATCTTTGGAATAGTATCGAGATTAGAATAATTCAGGGGGAAGTTGAGAGACCGAAACAGAATGTAGCCAGGAGAGGCACAGTACTAATGCTTCAAAGAATGCAGTCAGCAGGGCTACTGATGTGATTTACCGGTGTCTATTGGCACACTGGCATGACATAAATGATGGAAAGTATATCCTGTGTGTGTAGTTATACTGGATATATTTTAGGTGGGCATTGCGGGACAGCAGCTGCGGATAAGCGTGCAGTCTCCACCCGCTCAGCATCCGAGAGGTCACAGCCTAGGTCAGCAGCCCAACGTTCTGTGTCCAAAGGTCTCCCAACCATCTTCTTCAATTTGGGGGATAGGTCATTTTAAACCAAATCTTTCACCTTTTGTTCTCACTGAGCCACCAGCCCTCTGGGCAGTAGTCTTCGTTCACTTGGAGAATGGGACACACAAGTGAATCAAGACCACTTGATGATGCTACCCATGAAATCACCCCGCAGTGATGACATACACCGTGGAGGGTAGAACACGTGGTTGAGGGTCTGCTAAGCAATATCTGAGGGCCGGGACAATAGCAGTATGAGGGTTCACGCCTTTGATTATTGGTGACTATATATAGGAAGCTAAGTGAACCTCGAACACAACTTCTTTCTGCCCCTTTTGATTTATGGATGTGCAGCCATGGGAGTGTTACTAATGAGTGGCACAAGCTAAATGAGCTTGATGCGCACACAGCTTTTTCTTTTTTTTTTAAAGCAGTCTTGTGAGAAGTGTTGGTATCTGTTTGGATTCGCCCTTGACGTCTACAGCTACATATACTGTATTTTATTTTTTGTTAATAGACATACATAGATAATTGTCCCAAGAAGAACACTGCATTGCAGATTTACAAGATACCAGACATGGCAGATAATCAAGGATGTACGTGTGCCGACGAAAAGAGTCTCTGTATTAGCTGTCCATCAATTCTGAGCGACACTGACATTGCTAAGACTTTGGCCGAAACAAATGACTGGGAATCCCTCACTGAAGAGAGAACAGATTAAGACAGCTATCCAAGGCATAATGATGAAGGAATATCTCATGGGAAATGCTACTCCAAGAGGTCTCTAGGTTCATAACGCTCCTTGGATCTTTCTGGAAGATCTCTTGTTTAGGAAAGATTAGGTGACAATCTCATGGAGATGCACACAAGATTGGCTTGTTTAGATCATAAAAACAGTGTCCAGGTTATCAGAATCTCTGACTCTTAAGATCCAGATCAGTGAATTGTAATTAAAAGCCATAGTACGTGTCACAGTATACAAGAAACGGCTCAGAGAGCGCAATAAAGAGATGACTGAACTAAAGGACTTTCTAACTTAGTCAAAAATATAAAAAATGAGTAAGGATTTCAAAAAAGTCTCTCGAAAGTATATCTGTATACAAAGGAGGACTACACTACGCCTCAAGACCAAGGCCAGGCGAAAGAGACTTGATTCATTGGGGGCTCTACAGATTCAGTGGAATGGAAGAATGGGGACGAAAATTTGAATCTGAGCCGAGGGAGAGGATGGCACTGGCCCTTAACATGGCAAGGTCCATTCTCTGAAGGACCTCCAGCACCAGTCTTTCAAACTTTCCCACCAAACTTTGGTGGATGGATGAATCCCTACACAGCAGCACCTCAACCAACGTTCCTCCCCTCACCATTCAGGCCCAGTTATTTAGGTTGTGGTTTGAACCCACAACATGGAAGAAGAAAAGAGATGGAGTGGAATGACAGCCCAAGATAAAATAAGCAAACAAGGAGCATGACGAAGGGCCAAGTGCCAAGAATGAGCAAGACCAGTCACTGGTATTCAACTTGACAGATACCACTTTGGCAAAGGAACAACAGGAAGTCTTCAATTAAGGTCTTGGTTTTGTCACCCCTTTTTCCTTACATAAATTCAAACTACATACAGAAAGTTACATTTTGTTGCAAGATCAAACTGAAAGCCTTTTTAAAGAATGGAAATATGGCTCAAAAGGAGGGGGATACCAATTTAATGAGAATCCATTTTTTGTCCCCTACCACTTCAACACCAGTGGAGATACTTGCATTTGAGCAAGCAGTATTCAGAGATCTAGAAACTATTGAAGTCTCGCTTCCAACCACTTCATAATAGGACAATGAGGAATGGCAAGCATTCAAGGATTTTAACAGCCAGGATCTTGTCATAAAACCGGCTGACAAGTGTGGTGAGATTGTGTTGAAGAAATCTGATTATTTTGACTAGTGTATACATTTACTATCTAACACCAGATTTTAAAGACCTTTGACGGAATATCTGCCACCAAGACTGGGAAATGATTGTTAATTTGGTCGAAGAAGCAGAGACCAATTACTGGATATCAAAGAAGGAAGCAGAGTACTTGCTGACAAAAAAAACCTCTGACTCCCTATTTTTACTTTCTCTCTAAGATGCACAAAAATAGGAGACCACCACCAGGTCACCACACAGTCTCCGGTATTGAATCAATTTTAGAACCTTTATCTCAGTTTGTAGACTTTTTTTTCTCCTGTATCTGTTAGTTCAACACACTCCCTCCTGTCACAAATACACAAAAGACCTATTGGTGTACTTGAAAGACCAACATTTTGACTGGAGTTGTGATCGGTTAGTTGGACTTGTTATTGAAAGTTTATATACTAGTCTTCCACAACACAACATACTATCAAAGATATTCTTTTCAAAGAGTCATGGCATGTCAACACTTTGTGTTGGAATGTTGCAGGACTGCACAGACTTCAGACTTTTTCAAATTTGAACAACAATTATACTTTCAGACCAACAGAACATCTATGGGCAGTGCATTCTGGCCGAGTCTGGCAGGGTTATAAGTTAGCTCATTTGAAGATATCCATGTACTAAGTGCATCCAAGCCATATAACCAGAGGATCCAACTTTGGAAACTATTCATATGACATCTTGATTATCTGGAGAGGTTCCACAGCTACTGTGTCAGAATTTGTAGGGTGGTTGAAGACCCCCTCAATCAACATCTGAAGTTTACATGCACAACATGACTGGATTTGTTGGATGTCATTTCTTTTGTAGAAGATAAGACTTTGAAGACAAAGACCTTCTACAAACAGCAAAAAAACTGCTTGTTACTATTTGATAGTTTTCATCTGTGGCCCCTGAGAGAACTTTCCTTGCAGTCCGTTCTTAAGCATTCACTGTAATTCCAGTAGCAGGCAAAACTCAGGTGAAGGATCGCTCACTGAAGTTGAAGGTAAGAGAATATCCAGTGAAGGCTATCAATAAGTGTCAGTCTTTTAGAGTCTTGAACACAGCTGAAGAGAACATTTACATGTGTCAACATATATTGTAGAGCTTCAAACTATGTAAAGAAAATAAATGAGCACTGGAAAATCCTTACATCAGGAAATCTGAACTGGCCAAAATCAAGCCACCAAAATGATACAGTTGGACAAAAAACCGGAGATGGACTTTGAGGAAACATACTAATTGTAATTCAACACGTGATATACCTATTAACATGTCTGTTATTTAAGCTATACAGGGATGACGAGCCAGAAAATCGAAGTACACGTAGGTGAACACTGTTGGGGCTCAGAAGAGTACAACCAAGATGAGAAGTCATTTCCTGACTGTGAAACATACAGGAAACAAAATGGAGTGGGTAGTTCTAGAGATGCTGGAAGGAAAAATCCTTTTTATCTCTCGGGTGCCTTTGACTCACCTGTTACGTCCCTCTGTGGTGCCAATTTCATGCAAGGGGAGAGACCCCTTAGGCAAGGGTCGCTCCCCTGGGGGTGAGGGGGGAATCTATTTTAGGCCATTTCTCCTCACCTTGGGGGCAGATTGGCCTATTTCTATTAGGGGGGGGTGGGGGGGAGGCAGAAACCACTTAGGCACCAGCGATTAGTGTGTGTGTATGTATGTGTTTTGTTTGGGGGAGGGGGGAAGCCCCCTGGGAAAGGGTTGCTCCCCATGGGGGCACATTACTGTTGGCCATATGCCTCTGGGGGCAGATCGGCCTATTTTTGGAAGTCCCATCTGCCCCCAGGGTGGGTGGGGGGGGTGGATGTGGGCTGAAAGTCTACCAGAGAATTATTATTTTTTAAATTATTTTATTTCCAAAAAGAGGGTGGGGGGGTTTAGCCATACCCCCACCCTAAATAAATGGGGACATAAGTTGTTCTGCCCGCCAGTGGGCAGATGGGGAAATTATCCCTGATCCACTCCCGGGGGTGCAGAGAGCCCACTAGATGCCAGGGAATTCATCAAAAATAAATAGTGTGGTGGTGGCTACCAACCATTATGGACATGGTTATGCTCCCACCCCAACTGAAGGGGGTAACAGTCTTTCAGCTCGCTCTCCCTCCCCCCCCCCTTACACTTAAACATCTTATCCCATGGCAAGCAAGAGGACATTTGATTATTTTGGGTTTTGGTTTTACATTTGGGCCATGAGAGCTTGGCTAACTCTCAATCATCCCACTTGGAATGGTAAGGGCTGCTCTTTTTGGACTTTGGGACGCTGCCATGTAGAAAAATCCACAAGACCTAGACACATCTGAAAACTAAACATCTGGGTGATTCCAGGGTGGTGTGTTTCACATGCACCTGCACCATTTTCTTACCCACGATGCCCTGCATACCTTTAACTTTGCTGAAATCACACATTTTCCACATTTTTGTGATGGAACCTTCCGGATTCTGCAGGAGTCCACAAAATTCGTACCACCCAGCATTGTCATCTATACCGATAAAAAAAAAATGTCCCCACTTGACAGCCTTCACCCATTACCCACCCCTCCCCACCCCCAAAATGCCATTTTGGACCTGCTTTGGTTCCCCCATAGTTTCAACATGTTTTTGGCTCTTCCTGTCATGGGCATTTGGCCAACCTACACAAGTGAGGTATCACTTTTACCGGGACACTGAGGGGAACGTTGGGTGGTAGGAA
This sequence comes from Pleurodeles waltl, assembly GCF_031143425.1. Classification (NCBI taxonomy): domain Eukaryota; kingdom Metazoa; phylum Chordata; class Amphibia; order Caudata; family Salamandridae; genus Pleurodeles; species Pleurodeles waltl. The sequence continues at coordinate 687,040,820 of NC_090438.1, forward strand.
GTTTGTCCCGGTGCAGTGATCCCACACAGAAAATGTGGGGAAAAACGTGTTTTTTTTTTTTTTTTTGCTAAATTTGAGGATTCTGGGTAAGAAAACATTGGGGATCCACGCAAGTCACACCTCCCTGGATTCCCTCAGGTGTCTAGTTTTCAGAAATCTTTGGGTTTCGTAGGTTTCCCTATATGGCTGCTGAGCCCAGGACCAAAAATGCAATTTCAATATATATATTTTTTTATTTCAGCTGTTATTTTCTGTAGGAAAACTTTGTAGGATATACACAAATTCCCTGTTGCTGAATACAGAATTGTCTACTTTTCAGAAATGTTTAGCTTTCTTGGATCCAGCATTGGTTTCACACCCATTTGTGTCCCTAACTGGAAGGAGGCTGAAAGCCCACAAAAAAATAGTGAAAATGGGTTATGTCCCAGTAAAATGCCAAAATTATGTTGAAAAATGTGTTTTTCTAATTCAAGTCTGCCTGTTCCTGAAAGCTGGGAAGGTGGTGATTTTAGCACTGCAAACCCTTTGATGCCATTTTCAAGGGAAAAAAACCCCACAAGCCTTCTTCTGCAGCCCTTTTTCCCCATATTTGAAAAAAAAAAAGATTTTTGCTGTATTTTGGCAAATTTCTTTGTTCTTCAGGGGAACCCACAAACTCTGGGTACCTCTAGAATCCCTTGGATAATGAAAAAAAGGAAGCAAATTTGGCATGGGTAGCATATGTGGACAAAACGTTATGAGGGCCTAAGCGAGAACTGCCCCTAGTAGTCAAAAAAGGGCCTGGCAGCGAAGGGGGTTAAAGAAAAATGGTGGCTGTACTGATTATATTTTTTTGACAAAGGTCTTAATTATAATATTCCCTGGCTTTCCTTTGGCCAATAACATTTAACCTCTTGTCTGGCCTTATGGTCACATAATAATCATAGTCCTCTATGGGTTTACCCATTTGTCAGTCATGAGCATTGAGGGATTCCATGTACATAATTGTACATTAAGCCCATCTTAAAACTGTGGGATTGTATCTGCATATACTTTCTCTGAAGGACTTATATATCTTTTTATGCAGGTTCACTTTAAACTCTATTTTTAAATAGAACAGATAATCGGTCATTGGTGGCCTTAATAGTGACTTGTTTAGGAATAGCTATATTCATTGCCTCCTCGAGCGGTATCTGAAATAGATGTAGCTACTAAGCATGATATCTTTTGAAGGATAGCTCTCCCTCGGTCAACTCATATACGTGCTTCAAGAATCCTCACTAATTTTACACATGCTACTCATGGAGAGTAGTTGAGCACTTTGTCCGTCTTTTAGTCTTACCAATATTGCGTATGACGTTCTACATCGTTGTTTTCAAACAGTCCGTTTTCTAAATTGTGCATTTAGCAATACAAACTGAAATTACTGGAACAGCTCTTATCTATATATCATATTTCCTCATCTGGAGGAGGACACCCTTGACCATAAATTTGTTTAACAGTGTGTGTGTTTTTTTTTTTTTTTTTTCTTTAACTATAATGCTATTCAGTCCACACACTGGATGACTTGTGTTTGAGTCTGTCCTCGGTATCTACATTTGAACGTCTGTCAATCAGGACACATCATAATTGTTGCAACATTTGGGCTTCTGTGCATGGTTCATTCCTGACGGCCAGACACTTGCCTGTGAACAGCTATTTCAAGTTCAGGTTCATCTCTAATTAGAACAAGCATGAGGTGTGTATATATACCCAGCCATTCGGGTCATTTTATTACATCGACCGGAGTGGCAACAAGTTTGGGTTGACGCCCTTCATAAGTGAGTTGCTTGGGGCTTTTTTGAGCTCTCCATTGATTTTTCTAATTATTTACTCGTATGTCCTCCATATTAAATTCAGTTTTTGTATTTTCTGTCTTGTGTACATCTATAGATGGAGGCACTTTTTTCTGTGGCTTAAGAGTGTATTTCCCCACTGATGTATTTAACATAGGTCTTCTCCTGACACTAGTTCTCTGTATTCTAATTCACTTGCTGGTCTTTATTATCAATGCTGTAGACTACTCTAGAGGGCTTTTTTGAACCTAGAAACCTAGTTATCACTTCTGCACTTTATCCAGGCCAAAATACCTTTTTTGCACTAACCATGGGAATCTCCACATGTGTATTGATGCTTAGATGCACAGTTGTATACCTTCCTATGTAGTGTTTACACAGGATTGAAGAGAACTATGTGAATAGATATATGGTGCATTATTGAGCAGTATTGGTAATGTTCCCTCCTTGCCTGTTTTTCAGTTGTAGGTTTCATAGCAGTGCTTCCAATGTTATCGCACCACATGAACTGTGAGCCATAATACTTAACAGTGAATACTTGAAAGTCACAAGTAACCTGATGATTAGGTCCTGTTGCAATCCCTGGTCCCTAGGTGGCCATTATAGGCCAAAACATGTTGACTGTAATTTAGGATGTGTAAGATTAATTATTTGTCCTCAAAACATCAACTTTTTTAACCTTACCCCAATCCTTTTTTTAGGAGCTTAAAATAAATGAATTGGTGGCCAGGGGATAATTTTAAGCCCACTTTTACCATTGTTCTCACTGAGACAGCTGCCCTTTGGACAGGAGGTGTCAGTCACTTGGAAAATGGGACATAAGTTAATAAAGACCCTGTGATGATGCTACCCATGAAATCACACCTTGGTGATAACTTACATCATGGTTGAGGGTCTGTCGAGCAAAATCGGAGGGCCTGGACCATAGCCGGATAAGGGTTCACTCCTCCAAGCTATTGGTGCCTTCTAGAATATCATGATCTCCCTGTACCTATTGTCTGTATTTGCTGCAAGACTATAAGGGTCTAAGATTGAGTATCTCCCTGTCCTCTGAGGTCTTGGAACGTTCACAAGAATGCTTCATAGGTAAGGAATTTACCTGCCGGTAGGGTCATCTGTTCCATCAGGTCTGGCAGTGGGATCAGGGTACCTAGCAGGTAGCAGTTGCCCATGGTTACTATCCCCACCTTCATCCAGGAGCTCAGTTGACTAGCCCTGAAATTAGTGAGCAGGTCTCTGTGCAGTAGCCTTACTAGTGGGAGCACAGGTGCGTAGAACGCGTTGCCCCCAGTCACCAGGTGGAGTCCTGGTCGTGCGGGCTGAAGAACTTTTGCAAGCAATGTCCCTTATTTAGGGTCAGTGCCTATCCGTCTAGAGTTGACAGTCCCACCTCATCCAGCCATGATGTGATCCACTGGAGTTGCACTGCCACATAGAGTTTGAAGTCTGGGACACCGAGTAGCCCCCTCTTTGGGTGCGTGGTGAAGGGCTTCAAACAAGACCCACTGGCGGCCTCTGTCCCATATATGTTCCCTCAGGGAGGGAGTCAAGTTGTCATAACCATGGTGCTGAAACCTGCACCAGCAGGTTCTCAAAATAAAAAAGCAACCTTGGGAGCATAACCATCTTGGAGAGCGCTATGTGCACCTTCACAGGTAGTTTTAGGGATCACCAAAATGGGACACAGGATTTAAGCTGGGGCTGAGCCTCATAGTGTCCAGACAGGGATTTTTCCATAGCTGAATCTGTAAGTGAAAATGTTAAATTGCCATAGTTGGAAACCAGCCTTGGTAGGAAAGTGGGAAATCATCTTTCTTTCACTTTGTTGCCTAACAAGGGTTTTCATCCCCAGTCAGCACCCTCCCCCCGCCCAGTCTACAACCACAATTCCTATTTGGGTGAACAACAATAGTCACTAAATTAAACGGTGCTTAACCCTCTGGTAGCTTGGCACAAGGATCAGTCAGGCTCAACTGAGACAATGTTAAGTGTTTATGCAGCACACAAACAGTAAAAAAAGGGAGCCCACATCACAAAAAAAATCTGACAAGTTTAGAAAAATAGATACATGTAATAGATAAACTTAGGCCAGAGTGACAAAAATCCATTCAGTAGAACTAGAGAGAACATTTTAAAGGTTTAAGTAAAAATAGCTCCAAGAAGCAGAAAGCGCTAACTGTGGGGATCAGGTTGTGCTAGACTGGAACAAAGTCACAAGTTCAACCCCGCCACAGTGGAGTGCAGTCTGGGCACAGGGACAAGGATAATCCTGATAAAACGGTTACCTTCTCAAACTTTGACATGCAGTGTTCAAAACTTCAGCATTTCACATGACCAGCTCAGTTGATGCCAGCTTAGGATCCAGGACTTGGAGATGCACCTCTTGGGGAGCTCACTCCAGCAGAGGCGAGCACAGCTCAGCCAGGCCTAGCGGAAGCGGGGCAGCTGGACACTTTAGGAAGGCCTCTGTATCTTGGAACAAGAGGACAGACAACTGTTCATTGGAGCCATTTTGGGTAGTCCTGGTATCGAGCAGCAAGTCAGGCTTCAGCATCAGGGTACTCCTTGGAGGTACAAATTAGGCCTCCAGTAGCAGGCAGTCTTCTGCATTACAAGACAGTCCTTCTTTGGGTTCTCTAGAGGTCCAGGAGTGAACGGATGAGTGGCTCATAGTACAGTCTTTGTACCGCTTTAAAGGCTGGCACCAGGTATAAACTTTGATACAATTGCAACATCTACCTCTGGAAAGTTCCTTCCCCTTTCTCCTGCCCAGACACCAAGAGGTCTAGGGTGACAGAAGGCTGGTGTCAAGTTCCTTTGTGAGTGTGCTGGCAGAAGCCCTTTGGAATGTAAATTGGGCAAGGAACAACTTCGCCCCTCCCATCCTGGCTGAATGGCCTTCTCACAGCTATACTTTGGTCCTATTTCTTCAGTGTCTGGGCCCAATATGCAGTCCTGACTAGGAGCAACTAAAAGGCCCAGGCATTCCGGCAACTCCTAGAAGGCCTCAAAGTTTAGAGCAGGAAAATGCCAACTTTACAAAAGTAGCATTATAAAAAATTAGATCTAAAATCTGACCATCATTAAAGAGGATCTTAAATTAAAATTCATTTGAGTCCAAACATGACAAATCTACTGCTCCCAATCAAAAGGCCAAACTTATTGTATGAAATTAGGTAACCCAATATTATCCTTCGGAAGAGGTGGGCCTAACAGTAATAAACAATAAATGTAAGTTTAAAACTGTGCTACAGACTGCAATGGAAGGCATGAGACATGTTTTAAAAAGCTACCTTTAGTGGGTAGCTCAATGAGTACTGCTGCCCACTTATAGCATTTCTTTTACAGGCTTCGGGTACCCCTGGTACCATATATTGAGGGACTTGCAAGTAAATTAAATGTATAAATCTGGTATAAGCCAGTTGTTTTAGGGGGGGGGGGGGTTTGCTCAAGCACTTCAACAATGGTTAGCAGCTGTAAAGTAGATTCAGAAAACAGGAAGGGTGCATGCAAAAGGTTTGGGAGTGAACCTGCCAAGAGGGCCTTGTCCAACAGGCCTGTGCTCAGGGAGCATGAGATACCGACACCTTAAAAGATTTTCTTTGCAACTTCTTGGAGACTTTCTGGAAACATACCTGTTGGGAGGGCTAGTTATTGGTGGGTCAGCAGCTAAAGGAAGGATGAGAGTTAACTGTCAACACCGGCAGCGGGGAGGAGAAAATGTGCAGTGAGACAAAAAAAGCAGCAGGACTTAGCCAGCGTTGCCTGCGTCATACAGGTTTTTTTTTTTGGGGGGGGGGGGATATTACCTCAATCCCAGTGAGATTATGGACAAAAATTAAGCAGAAGCAATCAGCTCTTAAGAAAGAGGAAGCAAAGTCTGCATGATGTGGCCAATTAGACAGCAGCATGGCAGGTTGGCGGGCCCTTTGTATGTATACAAAATCTTTTGTAAGAGTGCATGCACTGTTGCGGGTGAGACCTAAAAATGAAAGCAGCAATCTGGTCACTCACGATACACTGTTAAAAAATAAAAATAAGCCCACAGCCTCTCTTTTTTTAGATAAAAAAAAAATCCTAACTGATTTTCGGAACACCCTATCTATATTGTTATTTTGCAGAACTACATTGCTGTGGAGGCACTTTGAGAGCATCATGACATCTGACAAAGCTCCACAGCAATGTCCACTGCTTACACCATCAACAGCTGGTTCATTGCAAGATGACTAGCTAATTGTTCTGCCTTCAGGATCTGTAGCAGTACAACCAGCTAGGCCTGAAAAAATATCCGATGAGCTGTTTTTGCTAGTTGATGGGCCAAAAAATAAGTGCACCGCAAGTTACATGCACTCTCTTCACACTGGTGCGGCAGAGGAAAAACTGGCATTTACTCTTTGGGGAAAAGCCTGATGCTTTTCAGCTGTGCATCCAAACCACTTAGATCGAGCAGTTTGAAGGAACTTATCAAGGACCAGAGGCTAAAAAAAAACTGCTCCATGAAGTAGACAATCCAACCACAAGAAGACTACACTATGAGCATATTGCTATATATGTTAAGCACTGCTTCAAAATTGTGGCTACTGGAGCAATAGGACTGATGTCTAGCGGATCAGAAAGGATACTTTGAACAGTTAACTTGCCACTAGAGCATATTTTAAGCAAGATCCAAACTTTACAGGAGAACTGCCATAGACTACAATGGAGTGGTCCTGATGCTGAGGGATGCAAGCAAAAGATGCTCAAAGGATATTCTGCTTGTGGTGCGGTTGATGGGGCTGCTTTTGTGGTGATTTCTTGGTCCACGGGTGAAGGGGTAATTTGGCCACAGATGTCAGGGTCCCTCGTCCTCTGCGTTGCAGTATCCAGAGAGCTGGTGTTGGGCTACTAGTCAGTCTGAACCACGGTTGGAGCAGAATCTGTTTGTGGGGTCTAATGTCTCTTTGGTACAACAATGTAGTCCTGGATAGCACTCTTGGGATCAGCAGACACTGGTGCAGGATTTGGCTATCTCAGATTGGTCTCTTGCAGGCCTGGTGACTGATAGCAGCAAAATGTCTGCGGTGGCTACCAACCTTGTGACTCCGGCAACTTCAACCATTGTGTGGCCTGGAGCTAGTTTCAGGAGATGAGCTGACTGATCCTTGGAGTCACGGCTGTTGCTGGAGGTTGGGAATCACCTTTTCCCCGAGCCAAGAGCTGTAGGCACAGTCCAAACTTTGCTAGCCTAAAGAGCGTCAGTTGTATTTCTTTCAAGCGTACAGCCTCTTTGTGCGGGTCCAAGGGCAGCTGGGCAGTCCTAGTTCAGTCCTCTTATTCCAGTGTGATCTGAGGTCAGCCTGACAGGGGTGCCATTTTTATCTCGGGAAATCGCCATGAGGGGACCATGCATTCACTAGCCAGTGGGCTACTGGGTCCCATCCTACCTAGTGACAAAGTTCCTGTAATGTGTGGCATCTGGGTATCCCAGAATGCCACATTCTTGCCCCCTTCAAAATGACACAATCCCCCCTCGGTCGCAAGGAGCAAGATGGCCCACCCAAGGGGTGTGGCTGCCTGAGGGCAGCACACCCTTTGGAAACCAAGTTTGAGAGAGTCGTTCACCACACCCCCTCCATTACCCCAACCCTGCTCTGGGTTGTTGAGCCAGGCAGCCCATCAGCAATGGCTTCCCTTTTGAAGCTAACCCCTCCCCTGCTGCCCTCCCTCCCCCCCCCCCCCTTAAGTAGCCATCCTGGCAGAGGAGGAGATATCTTGTTGCTGCCGCAACGACTTTGTTCCTGAGCCTGGGAGCTGCTCATACATCTCCCCAGGTGGTCAGAAAGTGGTCTAAGTGGTCTGTGTGCCTTTGTGAGGCTACTGGAGAAGCATAGCACAGTGGCAACTTTATAAAAACAGCCTACTTGTAATAGTGACATTAATTTCGACCTGGCCATCAGATTGCATTTAAGTCCGTGATTAATTTGATACCTTACATGACCCAGTTTGGTAGTCCCATTCAAAGGTTAGCCAGGTTGGGATGCCACCTGGTAACCCTGTTAGCCAGTGGCGCTACCAACTTTACCCACTGGAAATCGACAGTTTGGAAGTGTTGCTGCTAAGATATATTGGAAAACATATGTCCTACTTAACAAAATACAGCACCCTGCTATAGTACTCCATAGGCCTTTCTTGGGGAGACTTGTCTATAATGTTAAGGGATCCGGTGGCTTTGCCATTGGTTTGAATTGCAAAGGCTAACTGGCAGTGAAAACACTGTCCTTCCAGTCTGCAGCGCAGGCTGGGAGCCTTTTTGTATCTTGTCATACGAAGGGTGACAACACATTGTGCTGCAGCCCTGAGAGGACACTCTTGCATGCCCTGGGTCCCCTATACTAGGACCTTATATGTAAGCCATGCCTTGCCAGTTGGGTGTATTCTATTAGACATGTAATTTGTATGGGGTTAAAACACTTGCTCTGAGTTTTGGTTGGCAGGCCTCCGTGAACTCAAAAAACCAGCAGATAATAGTCCAAATGTGGGCAAAAGGTGGGGCGAAACCTGCAAAAAATCTGGTTTCTTACAGTGAGCTTGCTAGATCTTGGGCCCCGCCATGCACTGCTCATGACTTCACATATTACATTTCTGGCCTGTCATATGACTTCACTGATGGCATCTTCTACTGAATGTGGCAGTATGCTATATGGTTTTGGAACTGCCAGTGATTCAATGAGCTACATCTAGGGCCAGTTTTCCATCACCACTCGTGGCAAGGGATATCACCTTTTACTACACGCTAGACATGAAGCATATCTGTAATCTTACCCATATTAAGTAGATGTTATCCCTCGTCCCAAAATGCTGGTATTCAGGTGCCTAAGAAACAAAACTGATCTATAAACATAAATGAGTTCAGCAACTTAAGATTCGAGTATCCTCCAAAAATGTGTGTTCTTGATTTACCTTTGTAGGATCAGCCAGTTAAGTGCCTCACCTGACCCAGATTTTTGAGTGAAGAGTTTCAAATATATGCATTACACACATTGTGTGTGTGAGGCACACACAACCAGACCTTATAGCGAACCATCTGCATTTTGTAAAAATACACTACTCACATTCCTGAAATAGGAGGAATGGCCTGCAACCTTGAAAATATTCTTGAAATCCTACTGAGAATTAGGCCTGCTAAGTTAGTCACCAATACATTATACATTCTTCAACAATGCATAATGTTTGGTAGTATTCAGGGAATTTCTGGGAAAAAAAATATCCACACCTTGTAAACTGAGGATGCACAACTGATACATATTCACTGAAACACAATCCTACACCATTTGTGTGTAATATAGTTTTATCAGAAAAAAAATGCATCTCTATGCAGATTTAGTGGCCTTTATAATAAAAAGTGTGGTGTCTGTAAACTAAAGTACACTGTCGCATGATTTAGTTACCTTTTTCAAAAATCACCTGCCTTATGTCCATTAAAGCTAGCCTGGGTCATTGTAAACATTGAGTTGAGCTTCTAAAAAGTTTAAGAAGCACAGATGTAAAGTAAGATATTACCACATCTAACTATAAAGTCACTTTAACCTTAATATTTAAGAAAAAATACTGAAATTATACTTTAATACCATACGTAACTATGCCAACCTCCTGCCAAGCATGGCCTTCGGTGCCTAACTCCTCGCAGAGAGCCACCATACACTGTGTGGTTGGCCGCAGGGCCTGGCCTTAACCCCCTGTGGGTGGCCATCTTTGCCACTCATGGCTGTTAGTAGTGTGTAGTGGGAGTTTGGCTGCAGGGTCTGACCTGAGGCCAGGCCCTGCACTAAATCCCCTCCCTCCTCTTGTTAATTTTGCAGGCTGTCATCCCTGCCACTTGGCTGTTGGCCACGCACTTTGTGGGTTAGCTGCAGGGCCAACCCACTTGTATGCGGACAGTTTACCACTGACACTCATGTCCCATTTTTTTTTTTTTTCTGGGGTCGTAGGATTCTCATGGAAACCAGCATGGGCCCTTGTGCTCACACAGGACTCTTGCAGAGGTAAATGTGGGGTTGTACTGGATCCCCTAAACTAAAATGTAATAAAAAATAAAAAACAATTTTTTATATATATATATAATATATATTCATTTTGTCTGGTGTATGTGTATCTGGTGTATGTGTGTATCTATCTACAAATGTTTGTAAATACCCCATAACCCCTTTTTATGCGTCTTTACTCTTTAAAAAAAAAAAAACAAAAAAAAAAACTTAGTACGGTTGAGTCAAGCCAGAGATCGCATTTGTGTGCGGTGTTCTGCGCAAGTGGATGGGTTATTGGGGGTAGTGAGCTCACAGTGGCAGTACTGCTGTATGAGTTGCTGTTAGAGGACACCCGCAGTCTCTCAAAGGGTTGGTGAGGCTTGGTTTCACTTTGTTTAGTTTTGTGCATTTTTTTGCATTTCTTATATAGCGCAAATTTGACCTGAAGGTAACACGGCGCTTTACATGAAAGCCTGTTACATGTCACAAGGGAGCATTACATTTTGTCTGGCCCGAGTGCTGCACAGTCACTGACGCTGATGTCTGGACCTGCACTAGAGCTGTCTGGTTATAAAAGGGCCAGTGTGAGGTCACGTCGGGCAGTCTCGAGTATGGCCGTAGCTTGTCATTGTCGTCCATCCGAACTGGCAGACCACTGCTGCCCGGCACTTTTAAGTGTGCATCTGTTCTAAGAGTACAGACGCCCTGGTCACACCATACACATATCCCGGAGTGATGGCATGCTAACTCAAGAGTTGTGACCCATTCCAATGTCAACAACATAATTTATAAATCGGACTGTAAGTTTGAAGTCTCGGGTGAGGGGGTGTTGGGGCCCAGAAGGAGTGATGGGGAGAACGTGCTATGTGAGACAGTGATCTGACCCTGCAGAAGGCCAAAAACTTCCTGCACTACAGAGTGCCTCCACTAGCACACGCACTCTGTTGCGGCACCAGCTTATTTCGAACGGCGGGCAGGGAGCATGAAAGTAAACAATATGAGTGCTGCCACAAGCACATTGAAAAAGTTAGGAGGTTGGGTCTGGGGCTGTTGTCAGTTTATTTTTCTGACAGTCTCTCTGGGTCACACGAGAGGAACAGAGCCTGACACCGTCAGCCCAGATAAACAAGGGCCGGTTCGGACCACCAGATGGGGTCTGGGCGCTTGCTGGAGAGGCACGAGGACACAGGATCCACATACTTTGGGTGGCATTACCTGATTTCAGCGATTCTATATTTTATTCCGCTCTCGTGACTGGCTGCGCTAACAAAACTTAAAGTATCAACTAATTCAAATTTAGTTGGGTTAGTGTGACCAAGGTAGTGTAAAACCTCCTGGCGATAGCAGCCGATCATGCTGGAATCATTTTGGTTAATTAAAAAAGCAAGGCACAATGTCATGTCGGAGAAGCTCTAGTTATGCGTGACTAGGTATTATAATGCAGGTGTGCGGATACCTGCATTAAAATGCGTTGGTCTAACCTCTGATGCGTGGTACTTGGAAGGGATGTGTATCTGTATGGGGAAAATGTTGTAGAGTACCTTAGAATTACTTGCTTTGTTGTCTGCGTGGTGAAGGTAAATCACCAGTCAGGATACCTGAGAATTTATATGCAAACATTCTGCAGACCTTCTGCCAAAAAGTGCATTCTATGTCCTCGGCTTGGAATTTTCTTAAGCACCTGCTGTTGTCAACTAAAAAAAAAATCTACTAATACTGAACTCGGCATCTCTGGCTGTCTGGGCAAGTTAATATAGCTCAGCATGATCCATAATACTAAATGTTGCTTGGTTTACGCAGGTAATCATGTATTTAAAGGAATTCTGTACCTGAAGCAACAGACAAACAATTGTTTTGGATTGTCTGATTCGAATAATTGTTTTAAAGTAGTTGGCCCCTCACTACTATTTCTAAGTGCAACCGTAAATAACTGCTATTGCTGCTATCCCAATTTAAAGTACTTTGTGTATTGAGCTCGGAATGATAGAGGCCTGAGTTGGCCTTGCTAATAGTATAGTTCATGACCAGCACATCACAACAGATGCCAGCATTTACGCTTTCGTGAAGTCATCCTGCATTCTGCATAACTTGCAGCGCCAGTGTTTTCACCAGAAACCTCTTTAGAGTACGGGGAATTTGTTGACATTCTCTTCACTACAGAGGTCCTGCGGAAGGTAACAAATGGTTATTTTTCACACTTAAAAGGTCAAGTCTTATGTGTGTTCTAATACAGCAGTACACACTGCCATTGGACTAGTATTCCTGTCCTACCATCTGTAGAATTCTAAGGAAGCATTCCCCAACTGACCATCAAATGCCTTTCCTGCATCAAATAAGAGGACCTAAATTGTTTTTGGTAGGCTCAAAGAAAGTAGCCATTACTGTCTCTTAACCCCTTCTGTGCCAGGGACGTAATGGTTATGTTCACCGGCACAGTGCTCCTGTGCTGAGGATGTAACCATTATGTCCTCGGCCTGGAGCTCGGAGGGACAGCTAGCGCTCCATCCGGAGGCTTCCCTCCCACCCCCACAAGGCAGGGATGGAAGGGGAAGCCCTTCCACCCCTGACCACCCCCCAGTGAAGTCTGACGTCAGAGGCCACCTCCCCATTTCCAGTTCAATCTGAAGAGAAATGCAAAGCCTTTCTCTTCCGATCATGTGATGGGGCTTGAGAGGCTTCAAAGGGAAGGAATGGAATTTCTTCCCTTTTGAAGTCTTTCAGAGCATTTGAGAAGCTGGATCGTGAAGCAATCTGCCTTCTGAAATGCCCACTAGACATCAGGGATTTTCTCCTAAAAGGAAATTGGCATAAGGGGAGCGACCCCTCCTTGGGCAAGAGTCTCTCCCCAGGGGGGGCACATTTTTTCAAGGCCTTTTGTGCCCAAAGGGGGTAGAAACCTCTAGGCGCCAGAGATCTTTTTTTTGTTTTTTTATGGCTTTTTTTTTTTGTTGAGGTGGGGAGTGACCCCTTAGGCAAGAGTCGCTCCCCTAGGGGGCAAATTATATTCAGGCCATTTCTGCCCCCCTTGGGGGCAAATCAGCCTATTTTTATGTGGCCGCAGAACCACTAGACACCAGGGATCTTTATTTTTTTGTGTGTGCCAACTTCATGCAAGTGGAGCGACCCCTTAGGCAAGGGTTGTTCCCCTGGGGGGGGGGGGGGGGAGGGGGGCAAATGTATTTTAGGCCATTTCTGCTCCCCTTGGGGGCAGATCAGCATATTTCTATTAGGCCAATCTGCCCCCGGAGGGCAGAAAATCATTTAGGCACCAGGGATTGGTGGGCGTGTGTGTTTTCTCTAGGGAGGGCAGCCCCTTGGGTAAGGGTCGCTCCCCATGGGGGCACATTACTGTCTGCCATATCTGCCCCCTTTGGGGCCAGATTGGCCTCTGTGTGGAAGGCCCATCTGCCCCCAAGAGGGGGCAGAAAGCCCACCAGAGACAAGTGAAGATTTTATTTTCCTAAGTAAGAGGGTGGGGTATGGCCAATAAAAATAAAATAAATGGGGCCAAAGTTGTTCCACACTGGGGGAAGCATTCAGAAAGTCTACTAGATGCCAGGGAAATAAAAAGAAACAAAAAAGTGTGGTGGTGGCTACCAACCAGTATGGGCCTGGTTATACCCCACCCCAACTGAAAGGGGTAACAGTCTTTCAGCTGTCCCCAGCACACTAAAACATCTTATCGGACAGCAAGCAAGAGGACGTTAGATTATTTTGGGTTTTGGTTTTACATTTGGGCCATGAGAGCTTGGTTAACTCTCAATCGTCCCACTTGGAATGGTGAGGGCTGCACTTTATAGACTTCGGGATGCTGCCATGTATCAAAATCCACAAGACCTAGACACATCTGAAAACTAAACAGCTGGGTGAGTCAAGGGTGGTGTTTCACATGCACCCAGCACCGTTTTCTTACCCACAATGCCCTGCAAACCTCAAACTTTGCTGGAAATCACACATTTTTCCCACATTTTTGTGATGGAACCTTCCGGAATCTGCAGGAATCCACAAAATGCCTACCACCCAGCATTGTCTCATCTATACCGATAAAAATTCTGCTGCACTTGTCAGCCTAAAAATGTTTTTTTTTTCTTCCCAAACTGCCCTTTTGGACCTGCTTTGGTTCCCCCTCAATTTCTAGGGTTTTGGCTCTTCCCTGTCACAAGCACTTGGCCCACATACACAAATGAGGTATCATTTTTACCGGGAGACTGAGGGGAACGTTGGGCGGTATGAAATTTGTCCCGGTGCGGTGATCCCACACACATGTGGGTTTGTGTTTTTTTATTTTTATTTTTATTTATTTTTTAAGCTAAATTCGAGGTTTTCTCAGGATTCTGGGTAAGACAAAATTGGGCGATCCATACAATTCACACCTCCCTGGACTCCCTTGGGGTGTCTAGTTTTCAGAAATGTCTGGGTTTGGTGGGTTTCCCTAGATGGCTGCTGAGCCCAGGACCAAAAACGCAGTTGCCTCCCCCGCAAAAACAGGTAGTTTTGTACTTGATCATTTTGCTGTGTCCAGATAGTGTTTTGGGGCATTTCCTGTCGCGGATGCTAGGCCTACCCACACAAGTGAGGTACCATTTGTATCAGGAGACTTGGTGGAACGCTGGGTGGAAGGAAATTTGTGGCTCCTCTCAGATTCCAGAGCTTACTGTCACCGAAATGAGAGGAATTTTATTTTGCCAAATTTTGAGGTTTGCAAAGGATTCTGGGTAACTGGATTCACCTAGATGTCTAGTTTTCAAAACTGCGCAGGTTTGCTAGGTTTCCCTAGGTGCCGGCTAAGCTAGAGGCCAAAATCTACAGCTAGGCACTTTGCAAATAACATGTCAGATTTCAATGTAAAAATGTGATGTGTCCATTTTGTTTTTCCTGTTGTGAGCTTCAGGCCTACCCACGCAAGTGAAGTACCACTTTTATTGGGAGACTTGGAACACAGAATAGCAAAACAAGTGTTATTGCCCCTTGTCTTTCTCTACATGTTTTCCTTCCAAATGTAAGATAGTGTGTAAAGAAGACGTGTATTTGAGAAATGCCCTGTAATTCACATGCTAGTATGTTTAGCTTTCTGGGATCCAGCATTGGTTTCCTACCCATTTCTGTCACCAACTGGAAGGAGGTTGAAAGCACAAAAAATTGTAAAAATGGGGTATGTCCCTGTGAAATGTCAATTGTTAAAACGGGGTTTTCTAATTCAAGCCTGCCTGTTCTGAAAGCTGGGAAGATGGTGATTTTACCACTGCAAACCGTTTGATGCTATTTTCAGGGGGGGGGGAAAAAACACAAGCCTTCTTCTGCAGCCCTTTTTCCCCATTGTTTTGAAAAAAACAAACATTTCGCTGTATTTTGGCTAATTCCTTGGTCTCCTTCAGGGGAACCCACAAACTCTGGGTATCTCTAGAATCCCTAGGATGTTAGAGGAAAAAAAGGACACAGATTTGGCATGGGTAGCTTATGTGGAGAAAAAGGTATGAGGGCCTAAGCACAAACGGCCCAAATAGCAAAAACTAAAGGCTCGGTAGAGGAGGGGAAAAGGCCTGGCAGCGAAGGGGTTAATACTGTTTTCAGGTATGCTTAAGCATCATGCCAGGGACTATAAGGAATATTACTTTTTTTAACCTTCTTGGCAGAGTATTAGGAAGGCCTTGCTTAGGTAGGTGATTCATCTTCATTTAGAAGTTTTTTTTTTTGTTGTGAATTTCGTGTTTTTATTTATTTATTTTTAAGCAGCCTACAATGCCTGCCATCGCTTGTTGGTGTATAGCAAAGCACTCCGTGATAGCCCACTGTTTTAATTAGGTGTTAGGCTTCCATTGTCTGATTATTTGGGATCTCAAACCCTAGTGGTTGAGACCATATAATATTCAACAGTTCTGGCAGGAATATCCAAAAGCAGTTTGCCACTGACATGACTAGGAGTGAAATCATGAAAGAAATTGAGGGATAGACCGTGGAAGTCTTTGAAGTTCCTGAGTGTTCTCTGTACTTGCCTTGTTTTGTTTTTTACTTGGTGGTGGTTGAACATTGTTCTATGGATGATGACGTTTTAAAATGTCTTTGTACTTATAAACGCTCCTGAATGAAATATACAAAAATGTGTAATGCTTGACAATTAAATTCCGTTTTATAAATTGCATCAGCTCTAGTGCTGCTGGATATAGTTTTTACCTTCACAAGCCTCTTTTTTCATACTCCCCAAATAGTAGCTGCGTGACTTGTGCTCTTCATAAAAAAATGTAAACAAAAGAGAGAAAGACTGCTTGTAGAATAAACTGGAGGTGGTGAAGGCTTATAGCACATCAAGAGTTCAGTGGCAGATAGAAGACCAGCAAGGGCCCAATCAAGTGCCATTATAAATTATTAAGGCTGGCTCTTGCACACTCCTGGGGAGTGGAGTTTAGATGCTGTGTGGTTGCTCCTAGCTCAGGTGGCATGCTTGAATACTAAAGTCCCCTTCAGAGGTGGCTGCTCACACTGGTTATATATTGTGTACTTTCATCCATGTGCAGGAAGTCACATTTATTAGCCCCTTTCTCTGTGCCTGCCATATTTGGTGTTTGTAGACTTGGGTGAGGAGTTAATGATGTCTAGGCCAATGGGGCATACCCCCAAGGTTCAACAACCATTTGACTTTAAACTGTACACCTATGGATCTCCACGTACAATGTGACTGTCTGAGATGAGGAGAAAAGATGAAAGCCTTAGCCCATTCAAGTCAGTTGATTCAAAAGAATGGAGAGTTTGGGTATGAGGCTGGTGTCCATACCAAAGTGTGTTTGTAGCTGCTGTGTCCCTTTGCTCTTGCAACATGCATCTGACTGTTTCAAGTTGGTTATTCAGTGAGAATCCGAGACAATCTTGCACCAGTTATGGCCATAATGTGGGTGAGTATTGTGGCATAGCTGCATTTTATCTTCCATTCAGTACCCCGAAAAAGGATCTAATTTTGGAAGTCTCCTGCTTTGCCAGACTTCAGGAAAAGAGACACTGGTAGTTCTTTAACCACAATATATTGCTAGCAGCAGTCTGTCCTTTGTAGCTATGAAATGGGCACCCTTCTGCTGCAGTGCCACGGAACCCTAGCTATTATTTAAACTGAATAGTGGATTATGCGCTAGAGGTCAATGGATCGAAGCAACATAGGTTTTAGGGGATGTCATCAATGAGTAATGTAAACATCAACAATATCAGCACAATCAGAAATATATAACTTCAAACAATAACTACACCAGTTTATTATGAAGATTTAGACAATTTATTTCCCTAGACAATAACAATGCTAATGTCACGAAAATAACTTCAAACACAAATGATAAGCATATAGAATTAATAGTGGTTGATTAGAACGTCTTATATATATCTTAATTTAATTAAAACAACCAAGCAAATATCTCAAAAAGAATTACTTATTAATATCAGAACTGGTTCTAATGGTGAAGTGTAAATTAGTACAACACTCGAAAGATGTCAATATGAACCATAAGCACGCTAAGTTATTGCCCTCCCTAACCACAAATTAGCATTAACATGTTGGGCTTCATGTAAAAATAATTTAGTAACACAAATTTATAAAAACTCTAACTCTGGTTATTATTAATATGCAGCAATCAATTTGAGTTGCAGCTGGTACCTGGAAAGCAAAAGACACATGACATTACAATGACATACATTACCGAATTGATAGCAACAAGCAGTGAACTTCAGAAAAGGGACACCATCAGATATGTCTTCATAAGAATCAGGCCTAAGAACGGCAAAACCCACACTGCTAATGACTCAAACCATCAGCTTATCTCTCTCTGTCTCTCTCTCTGTCTCTCTCTCTGTCTCTCTCTCTGTCTCTCTCTCTGTCTCTCTCTCTGTCTCTCTCTCTGTCTCTCTCTCTGTCTCTCTCTCTGTCTCTGTCTCTCTCTCTGTCTCTCTGTCTCTCTCTCTGTCTCTCTCTCTCTCTCTGTCTCTCTCTCTCTCTCTGTCTCTCTCTCTCTCTCTGTCTCTCTCTCTCTCTCTGTCTCTCTCTCTCTGTCTCTCTCTCTCTCTGTCTCTCTCTCTCTCTCTGTCTCTCTCTCTCTCTCTCTCTCTCTGTCTCTCTCTCTCTCTCTCTGTCTCTCTGTCTCTCTGTCTCTGTCTCTCTGTCTCTGTCTCTCTGTCTCTGTCTCTGTCTCTGTCTCTGTCTCTCTGTCTCTGTCTCTCTGTCTCTGTCTCTATTAGTAACATTTTCAAACAGAACATTCAACTTATGCAACGTATAGTTAAAACATGACCTTGTAAGACATAATGCAGCAACCCACTAGGGGTAGCTGTGGACACATCTGTTAAAACACTGAATGAACATTTATATAAGCATTGAATTATGGAAAATAACATTAGTTAGAATTTCTGCTCAGTTAGGAACAGAAAATGGACTGGGGCGAACATTTTCAAAAGTCACCCGTTAAACTCATTAATACATTATACACTTAATATACTGAAATCATTAGTAAACATATTAGAACATTCACACTCACATTCCCTCATCTGATGACTATTTATGAATTTACACAATCTATAATAAATTCATTTATCACCAATTTTCAAAATGTAGTTACTAATTTTCGCATTTTCTTTCTCCTTTTTTCTCCATAGAAGTTATTAATTTGTTTTTCAGAATTTCTTCTATTTTATTCTCTTAAAACATTTTATATGTTCCCCAGATTCCAATTAGACAAAATACAATTATTGACACCCATGTTGCCATTGTTAAAATACTACTTCCCACATTACTAAACCAATTTCCCACAGCTTTAATCCATTTGTCAGCTTTTCCCCAAACTGTAGTTTTGGTTAGTTCTTTTAAATCGTCTTTATTAGTAATAGTTAAATTTTAATCAGCTCTTTACCTTTACGTGAGTTATCAGGTATAAAGGCACAACAATGATTTATGTAATTTACAAGTTTCGCCCTCTTTCGCTAGAAGGTCTACTGCAAGGTGGTTCTGAAGTGCCATAGCTCTTGTAGCAATCAGTTCTGTATCTAGAAGAATAATAGCTCCGGAATATCTTGTCAACATGTTATCCACTATTGTGGACAACTTCTGCTAGAAATTGATTCTTACTTGTCTCATTTGAAATTTAATTGTTTCAGGAATCTTACTCAAGTCTTCCAACTGATAGATTTTCCAGAAAGACTATTCCCAAATAACATGTTCCATACCATCCTCTAGGAAGACGGTAATATGCATTTCTCGCACAAATTTAATACATTCCAAGAACTGGTGGGTCATGTCCATTCATCATGAAATCCCACTTACCCCTGAACATAAATACATGTCTACAAACACTCTATCATTCTTACTCAAAGGTCTAGATATACAAACCCTTCCCATGTGTTCAGAATCTGTTAGTTTTCATTGTTTAGTAATATCAGTATGAGCATAATCAACTCCAGGTTTTCTACCTATTATTCCCTTATCTATTGTTGCCTTTATTTCTCTTATATCTTCTGTGTCATCTAAACATTTATTTTTCTACAGGAGTTAGTAAACATGTTAAATTATTTCTATGCACAAAAGCTGTACCAAAAGTTAAAGTAGGCTCAAACAAATCTCTCATAACTGTTATTATCTTTGGCGATTCTATTCAAATAACTTATGATAGGTACAAATGACAATACCAAGTCATACTTTGAATAGAAATACTGAATATATTCTCGATTATAGAAAGCATTAGTAAAAGACTGCATCTTATAGCGTACGTCACAGGCAAACTATGGTAAACAGTTCCTTCTTGCACTGAAGTTGGAATCTGTGTACATACATAACAATCTTTCACATCCATCACTTCAATATTCTCATACAATAAGCGATAGCATTAGAAGAAAGCTTTCTCTTCATGTAAGTATTTGACATCTATTCTAGATGTATCTTTTGTTAATGATGTATCTGTTACATCTAAAGAACTATCAGAACTATCAATCCTCATAGTCTGGTTGGCTCCATTCATTTCATAAACACACTCCTACAAACAATAATAAACCTATTAACACACTCACTACCACCAAGCCAATACTTAAAACTAATACAACAACTAATTCTACTGTTCTGATTATGTAAGTTTCTCATATTTTCTATATTCTGGGGAAAAAACAAATTCAAAAATTCAAACAATCCAAAAATCCCTCCTAATTTTTTATTATGAAGAATTCATTCACTCTGGGCACTCTCCTTGTCAATTTCTGTATAGCAGCTTGTAAAATTATTTGTCAATTCCAAAGAGTTTTATTGTATCTTCTTAAGCACAACCTTTTCATATTATTTCTCATTATCTTTTCCCAAAGTCTTTTCTCAGTCTTCACATGGCAAAGTAAAAATGTTCAATGTCTGTCAAAACAATAGCTCAAAAACTCTTCTTGCCAGTCGTTCGTAATTAAGTATGCCCATTCTGGTCCTGCATATCTCTTGCTTGCAAATCTTTTTCTTTTCGGTCTTCTGCCACTTTCACCTTCTCCACTAGTATTTTCTCCTTCATGCAATTCTTTTTCTTCTTGAATTAGTGGAACTACATTAACTCTTCCACTGTTTGAACTTCTCTCTGGCCAGTTGTCTCCTTTCAATGTCTTTTTTAGTCAATGTTCTCAAGATGGAGTCTTCATTTGCCTTTGAACTTTTTTCTTTTGACGTTCCCGCAACTGGTTCAGGAAGAGTATAATCCACTTGGGCGATACTACCCTCAATTCCTTTACCAATGGGGTCTGTCCTTTCTTCTGTTTGGTAAGTAAAACCACTTGCTTCTGAGGACACCCTCCTCTGAGCAGATCTTCCTTCTGTTGAGTATTTCTGCTCACCCTCATTCGAGCACACCCTCCTCGGGTCACAATCGGTCTTTTCACTTTGTTCACAGACTGACTCTTCTACTCCTTTTACAGATTGTTCAGCTTCCTGTGTATTTTGTTCTCTTTCGTCTGTTATTGGAGTAGGCACATCTTTCATTTTCGATGTTCTGTTCACTTTCTTTCTCTTTGCTCAGTGTTTTCAACTGTTGGTAATCTTACCAGTTCCTCTTCTTTCTGTTGGATCATGCACTTTTCTTGTGTGGCTCGCATGCACCCAATTCGGTAAACCTGCACACTTCACAGCTCTTGTTGTAGTGAGCAGGATCTGATAAGGGCCCTTCAACCGTGGTTCTAGGAAAGACACTCTCACGTGCTTCTTTATGAACACCCAGTCTCTAGCTCTCAAGCTTTGTCCTTGACCTTGAGTTTGCTGTATTGTTGTTGGTTCCACCTGAATAGAAAGACAGAACCACATCAGCTAGGCTATTGCAATGATCTAGCACCATATCCTTTGTAATATTCACAAGTGCATTTGAAGGTATTGCTGGCAATCTCATTACTCTTTCCATCAAAATCTCGTGTGGAGACAACCCAGTTCTCTTATTAGGAGTGCTTCTCATTGACATTAGCACTAGTGGTAAAGCATCTGTCACAGTCGTTTCTTCGAGATCTGCACGTCACTGAACAAAAGGCCCACCTTCCGGGGTCACCAACTCAACGCTATTATAGCACAGAGTTACGATGAAGCCAGTCGGGGGGGGAAGTGAATTAGGGTAGGGAACAGCAGGGAGAGAGATCTGAAAAGTAAAGGTTAGAACAAATATGCATTTACTCATTCATAAAAATGTAACTCATCAATAAGGTCTTGACTAAATGAGTCTCTGAGATATTAGATGGAGACCTCTTTTGAAATGAGGGCAAAGCCCCTTCTTTGATACATGGAACAAGAGTAAACTACGACCTCAGAATCAAGAGATGGCAAGAACTTTGAACTATGATCATACACAGTATATCAATCCTATAACATCTATGTATTCACAACATAAACCTTTGATCATGAATTAGAAAATCTCAAAGAATTAAATATGCCTTTCACATCTTAAGCTTTTCAAAGAACAATGAAAAGTGTGATTTGCTTATCTCCAGAAATACTTTCACATTCACAACAATAAATGCCAAAATGTTTTACTCATTGACCTTGAAGCGCTTTACTTAAAAATACCAAGAAGCCCTTTTACTCAATCTGAATCACTTAAGATTGTTGTGCCAAGAACCTTTTACTCCTATGAATTGAAGCGCTTTGTCGTGTCAAGAGCACCTTAAACCTGAGGACTGAAGCGCTTGAATTGCTATTCCAAGAGCGCTTTACATCTGTGAACTGAAACGCTTTGAACTGTTGTGCCAAGAGCGCTTTACATCTGTGAACTGAAGCGCCTGAATTATCGTGCCAAGAGCCTTTATATCTGAACTGAATCGCTTTGAATTGATGGGCAAAATAGCGCTTTACATCTGTGAATGGAAACGCTTTGAATTGCTGTGCACAAAAGTGCTTTACATCTGTGAACCGAAATGCTTTGAATTGCTGTGCAAAAGAGCACTTTATATCTGTAAACGGAAGCTCTTTGAATTGGAATGCACAAAGCGCTTTGCTTCTGTGAACGGAAACGCTTTGCTCGTTATGCTAAGGGGCACTTATCTTTTGGAAGTAATGACTTCCTCCAAACTTGGATTCAGGAAGGTCTTACCGCTACGAGTACGATCTACTCGTTTTTGAATGCACCATGGAAACAAGGATACTTTGGTTAGACGACACTGCCATTCAGGAACTCTGTTCTTCTCCAGACAAACCCCCACGAGGTCTGGCTGCATCAAAGTCTTCAAAGGCTAGGCTTTATAGGCCTGCCACACCCCAAGATGGCTGCTCCCTCTAAAAACATGGGAATTGTAGTTCCTTCATAGAATAGCACTGATATGTGCATCTTGTCCACCAATGTCAGGAACCTGCAGCTCTATGAGCTTTGCCACAGGGCAGATGACGCTGATGGTCACCTTTGGAACAAGAGGGGGTGACAAGTGGTGCGCATAAAGTGCCGCAGAGTCGCGCAGCGGAGTTTCGGGTGAGACCTGGACCACGCCTGGCCTTATTCCTGACAGCATCCGGCCATTTTAAATTGGTCAGCGCACACCCTTTAGCCAATCGTGATTTTAATGTTCCATTCATTTGCTCTACGAGTCCTGAGGCTTCTCGGCAATAACTACAATGTAGTCTCTGCTGGATATTTAATGCTGAAAAGAGCAATTTTATCACTTCATTATTGAAGTGCGTTTCCCTATCTGATTCTATAAAAACAGGGAAACCAAAACGTGGCGTTAGTTCTCGCACTATTAACTTAGCTACTGTAAGACTGTCATTTCTCCTTGTTCTGATATGCCTCAATCCAGTGACTGAAAATGCACTCAATCACCAACAAGTATTTCAAACCGGCTCACACAGGCATCTCAATAAAATCCATTTGCATTCTACTGAATGGACCTCCCGCCATACCTATGTGTCGCATGTTGACAATTGTTCCTTTGTTGACATTCATCTGCTGACAAACTACACACCTTTTGCAAACCAGTTCAGCCACTTGTCTGAATTTTGGACTGCACCAAAACGGTTTGAAACGCCTGATCATCGCATCTCTCCCTATGTGTGTCTGACCATGATAATATCTAGCCATTTGTGTCAAACTGTTTGGTAAGACCACTTTCCCTCTACTGTCATCCAAATTTCATCCTCCATTTGAATGCAATGCTGTTTTATCTAATCCCCATGCTCTTCTTCTGAAACATTGTTCTGTATGGCTTTCAACTCCTCTAATGTCTTTACAATCTTCATTGTAAAATTTGCATACACTTCATCATTTTCAGCCATCAATTCCCAATTTCCTTTGAATGAAATCCCATTTAGAGCACAGCATTTTACAACCTGGTCTGCATAAGCATTTCCCAATGTTACATAATTCTGTCCTCTCTGGTGTGCACTGCATTTGACCATGGCAGTTTTCTCAGGCTTTTGTACAGCTTGTAACAAATCATTTATTCTTTCTCCATTTCTCACAGGTGAACCCGGAAAAGTCATGAACCCCCCTTTCTGACCAAGTTGGCCCAAAATCCCAAATTTGCACAAAACCATGTTGACTATCCTTGTAGATCGTCACTTTTATCTGGTCTGACAATAGGCATGCTCTTGTGAGAGCCACCAATTCTTGTGCAGACTTTACTCCTTTAAGCCATGAAGCTTCTAGCATGCCAGTAACTGTACATACTGCATATCCTGCTTTTAAGGCACCCTTGTTGTCTCTTAAGCAAGAACCATCAACAAAGAGAATTTGGTCATGGTCTTCCAAACAAGTATCTTTAATATCATCTCTTGGTTTGGTGCATAGTTCTGTTGCCGCCAAACAATTATGTTCAATGTTATCTGTTCTGTTTGGGTGTTCTCCTTCATGTGGTAATAATGTTGCCCGGGTTAAGCATTGTGCACCTTTTGATCGTTACATTTGGTGCTCCAAGAATCACTTTCTCATATTGGGTCAACCTTGCATTTGTCAGGTATTGCGTTTTTGACCTGTTCAATAGAATTTCTATTGATTGAGGTACCATGCGGTACCATCACAGTCAGAGGATAACCCATCACACAGTTTTCACTTTGAGTTATACTCTGCTCAACTGCTTGTAAGCATCTGGGTAAGGCTGCTGCAACATTATCCAAAGTAGCTGAAAAATATGCTACTAGACGATTGACACCACTGTGTATTTGTCACAACAGACAAAGAACATCCTCATGACAAAACAAAGGTTTTGTGTAATCAG
Source organism: Pleurodeles waltl (assembly GCF_031143425.1). NCBI lineage: Eukaryota > Metazoa > Chordata > Amphibia > Caudata > Salamandridae > Pleurodeles > Pleurodeles waltl. The sequence continues at coordinate 687,065,304 of NC_090438.1, forward strand.
GCATATTTAAAGCTGGAGCTTGGCACAAACTCTGTTTAGTTAATGCTTTCATGCATTCCTCATCCATCATTATGGGATCTAAAACATCTTTATGCGTCAGTATGATAATAGCACTCTTTGTCCCCTCACAAGCAAAAAAAAAAAAAAAAGTGTAAGTACCCTAGATTAGCTGTTCTACTTCAGGAAACTGAAGTGCCATGTGGGCCCTTGGAGAGTGGCAACAGTTCCATATCCATCCATTTAGCCACCTCCGTTTACTCCCAATGTTTTCTTCCCCCCCCCCCCTCCCCCTTTCTCTTTCCAGCCCTTAAAATGCACACGTTAACAGTTTTGCTCTCTCAACTGTTTATTTCTACACCTTTTACTTTTTTTAATTTCCCTCTTTCTACCTCCTCTTTCAAATTTCCAAACACGTGGTTATTTCTTTCCTTGTTTCGTTCCTTTGTTTTTTTTTTATCAGGTGTTAATTCTTTCACTATTTTTTCCTCTCCTCTTCATTCTTTCTTTGTCTTTTTTATTTTTTCTTCCCTTTGACTCGGTATGCATCCTTTCACTTTTTCAGATCTTTCTTCCTTCTTCTCTAGTGTTTTTCTTATCTCAGTCAGCCAATTCACGTTTGTATTATGAATCCCTCTTTTTCCCACCTGTATGCAGAAGCCACAATTTACTTGTTGGGACCCAAAGTGATTTTTCCTTTCTGTGTCTGTGGGAAATGTGTCAGTACATACCATATCCTGGTTCTTTCGCTGCTCGTTTCTCTCACCATCTTTTTTTCTATTCTGTTTGTTTTTCTTTTTTTTTTTCCCCACTTCTTTCACAATTTTTTTCATCTTTATCTTTAGTTTGCTAGCTTCCTCCCCTTTTTTATTTTTCCTCATGTTTGCTCAATTTCTTCTTAGTTATGCTTTCATTTTCTCGTTCTTTCTTTCTTTCCCTTCTTTCATTTCTTTGTGACCCCTTCTCTTTCTTCCTTTTTGTCTGTTGTGTTCCTTTTGCTTCTTTTTCTGCCCCATCCGCTTTTTCTCCTGAGGCCTTATCAATGGAGCAACAGGTTCAGTGGCACAAGGGCTCAGACCTAGGGACCTCTCTCAACTCTAATTACTGCTCTGTTTTCCTACCAAAATTCCAGTCAACCATTTTCCTTTCTTACTCCAGGGCTCATGACGCTGTTACTATGCAACTTGTCCTCTCTATCTTTACTCCTGACTCCCTCTTTCCTTCCACCCTCCAATCTGTCCCAAATGATATTTTTGTTATGGTGTTTTAAGCCTTACACTCTGACAAAGGTTTATATGATAACTGTATGTTTTAAGATAGAGGAAGAAGGTAAATGGAAGTGCTTTAGTTATGCTGGGCCACGGGAATTATATGGCAGGAAAAGATGAAATTATGAGGCAGGATTGACCAATTTAAGTGGCAAGAAAAGTCCAGTTATGAGTTTACAATGCCAATAGCTCTAACTAAAGAAAATGTGAGATCTATTGGATTGCAAATGTTTGTTATAAGTTGTACTTTAGACAATGTGGTCATATAGCCATCTTTTCTTCACAGAAATATGAAGAGTAATAGCATAAGCTCCCATTTGATGAGGATTACAATCCGTATTGCATGAATATTTAAAATAACTTTAAATGCTGCCAACATACAGTAAAACAAAGAAAGATCAACTTTACAAATTAATACCCTTTGTAGTTTTGTTTTTCAGGTAGAAAACTCGTGTTTTGAAAGTATTTCCAGGAACTATGGAAAAAACAACCCTTAGTTGTGAGTAAGCACCGCTTAAACATACCTTCGCAGCAAACTGTGCAGCGCCTGTGTTTTTTACTGGAGGAAGACAGGTCTCGGCAGTTTTCTCCTCGGGGCTGTCCATTATGTACAAATTAATGTTATGTGGAGTAATGTCTCTGTCTGCTATGCAAGATCAACAGGCATCATTCTCCCTTTTTGGGTGGTCATAGCCAAAGTCTCTTAACAAGCAGACTTGCTGTCATTGACCTCCGCTTCTCCTCTAACTAAAATGGTAAATCAAATGTGTGTGTGTGTGTGTGTGTATATATATATATATATATATATCACTTACCCAGTGTACATCTGTTCGTGGCATGTAGTGCTGCAGATTCACATGCTATGCATAGCTCTCCCGACATCTAGTGTTGGGCTCGGAGTGTTACAAGTAGTTTTTCTTTGAAGAAGTCTTTTCAGAGTCACAGGATCGGGTGACGACGACTCCTCAGTTACAGTGCGCATGGGCACAGACTCCATTGTATTCTTATACTCTATCACTCCTTTGTTCACCCTTTGCCGGAAAAAAAAGATGTCCAGGCAAATGTACGTGTACCTACATATGTACAAATGTTAAACTTGAACGACTACAGGCTTCCGGGGAGGTGGGAGGGTGCATGTGAATCTGCAGCACTACATGCCACGAACAGATGTACACCGGGTAAGATCCATTTTCCGTTCGATGGCATGTGTAGCTGCAGATACACATGCTATGCATAGACTACAAAGCAGGTAGTCCTCCCAAAAATAGCGGTGGCTAGCATTTAGGAGTTGAAGTTGTTTGAAATAGTGTTCTTAAGACAGCTTGACCTACAGTAGTTTGTTGCTGGGAAAAACATCAACACAGTAGTGTTCTGTAAATGTATGAGGAGTTGACCATGTGGCTGCTTTACATATATCAGCCATTGGTATGTTTCCTAAAACTGCCATTGACACATCTTTCCTTCTTGTAGAATGTGCTCTAGGAGTGATCAAAAGTTGTCTTTTTGCTTTGATATGGCATGTTTGTATGCATCTAACAATCCATCTTGCTAATCCTTCTTTTGATATAGGATTGCCTTTGTGTTTGTTGAAAAGCAACGGAAAGTTGTTTTGTTTTTCTAAATTCTTTATTTCGGTCTATATAGTACATGAGAGCTCTTTTGAGATCTAGAGTAAGTAGAGCTCTTTCTGCCACAGTGTCTGGCTGTGGAAAGAAGACTGGCTAATCCCCTGTTTGGTTGAAATTTTGGATTTGTTCAAAGTACAACTTTATGTACTTGAAAAAAAGGTTCCTCAAGAGTAAATGCTTGTGTTTCACTAACACTTCGTAAAGAAAAGCAAACTTCCAGGTCAAAAATTGAATTTGGCAAGAGTGCATGGGTTTAAAAGATGGGCCCATGAGTCTGGTAAGTACGATATTGAAATTCTGAGAAGGAATAGGTGGTGTTCTGGGTGGAATAATGCATTTTAATCCTTCCATGAAGGCTTTAATAACAAGAACTCTAAATAGAGAAGTGTGTTGAATAGTTTGTAAGTAAGCAGATGTTGCAGTAAGGTGGATTTTGATGGATGAGAAAGCTAAATTTGATTTTTGCAAATGAAGTAAATAGCATACAATATCTTGTATAGATGCTGTAAGTGGATCAGTGTTTTTAGATTGACAATGTTGGACAAATCTTTTCCATTTGTTTGCGTAACATTGTCTAGTAGTAGGTTTACATGCTTGTTTAATCACTTCCATACATTCTGATGGAAGTTTTAGGTAACCAAATTCTGACCTCAGGAGCCAAACCGCTAGATTAAGAGCATTGGGGTTTGGGTGCCCGATTTGACCTTTTTTCCTGGGAGTTTGGAATGAGGTACTACTGACAGATCTAGGAGTGTTGTGTACCAGTGCGGACGTGCCCGTGTTGGTGCTATGAGTATCATGGTGAGTGATGTTTGACGTAGTCAGCTGACCAGAAAGCAAAGGAGTGGGAGAAGGGGAAAAGCGTAAGCAAATATCCCTGACCAATTGATCCATAGAGCATTTCCCTTGGATAGGGGATGTGGTTGTCTGGATGTGAAGTTTCGGCATTTTGCGTTTTTCGCTTGTTGCGAATAGATCCATTTCTGATGTTCCCCACTTTTGAAAGTACTTTTGAAAGTGCTTGGGAGTGAATCTCCCATTTGTGAGTTTGTTGGTGATTCCTACTTAGATCGACCAGCTGATTGTTTATCCCTGGAATGTATTGTGCTAATAGATGAATGTGATTGTCAATTGCCCATTTCCATATTGTTTGGGCTAGTAGGGACAGTTGAGATGAATGTGTCCCGCCCTGTTTGTTGAGGTAATACATGGTTGTCATGTTGTCTGTTTTTATTAGAACAGTCTTCTGTTTGAGAATAGGTTGAAACTCTTTTAGGGCAAGAAATACAGCTAATAATTCTAGGTGGCTTACGTGAAGCTGTTTCTGTTTGGGATCCCATTCCCTTTGAATGGTATGATTGTTGAGATGAGCTCCCCAACCTATAATTGATGCGTCTGTTGTGATTATGGTCTGAGGCACAGGGTCTTGAAATGACCGCCCCTTCATTAGATTGCTGAGATTCCACCATTGAAGGGACATATGTTTGGCGGTCCGTAAACACTAGATCTTGAAGTTGACCGTGTGCCTGAGAGGCACTGTTCTAAGGGCCTCATGTTTAGTCTTGGATGTGGAACTATGGCTATGCAAGATGCCATCATCCCTAGAATTTTCATGGTAGTATATTGTTGATTTGGCTGTATGTGTGGTGTGAGATTTTGGAAAGCTTTTATCCTTTGTGTATTTGGATATGCTAGGGCTTTTCGAATATTTAAAATAGTGCATAGGTAAGGTTGTACTTGTGCTGGTTGAAGGTGTGATTTTTGGTAATTGAGAGAGAACCCTAGTGTATGCAGGGTTTCTTTCACATATTGAGTGTGTTGTTGGCATTGTGTAAAATTGCTTGATTTTATTAGCCAGTCTTCTAGATATGGAAAGACGTGAATGTGTTGTCTTAAGTAGGCTGCTACTACTGCTAGACATTTTGTGAACACTCTTGGAGCTGTTATGCCTAATGGCAAAACTCCGAACTGGTAATGTTTTCCTGCTATGGCGAACCTGAGGTATTTTCTGTGAGCTGGATGGATGGGTATATGGAAATACACATCTTTGAGGTCTAAAGCAGTCATGTAATCTTGTTTTTGTAGTAGTGGAATGACATCCTGCAGAGTTACCATGTGAAAATGTTCTGACAGGATGTATAGATTGAGAGGTCTGAGGTCCAAGATGGGCCTGAGGGTGCCGTCTTTTTTCTGGAATGAGGAAGTATAGTGAGTATACTCCGGTTTCCTGAGAATGTGGAACCAATTCTATTGCTAGTTTTAATAATGCAACACAACACTGTGTCCTGGGGACAGTTTGTGGTAACGTGGTGGAATGTTTGGAGGGGTGGAGATTTAATTCTAGGCAATAGCCATTGCGGATAATTGATAATACTGAATTGTCTGTGGTGATATTTTGTCAATGAGAGTGGAATTGCTGTAGTCTCCCATTCCCCCTCCCCACTCCTCCCTCCCCTCCCGGAGATGTGTGGAGGGGCGGGAAGGAAGTCACTGCTTAGATGGTGTAGTGGCTTGCTTTGAGGCTCGGTTTCTGAAATATTGTCCTCTGAAGGACCCTATAAATCCCCCTCTTTGATATTGTTTGTCCCTGCTTTGCCTGGGAGGTAGAAGCTTTAGATGATTGTGGCTTAAATCCTCCTCTAAACTATGGCTTGCAAAAGGAGCCTCCATATGGTGTGGTATATAATGCCCCATTACCTTTGCAGTATCTGGGTCTTTTCTCAGTTTTTCTATAGTGGTGTCCACTTCAGGCCCACATACATTTTTCTTATCGAAAGGCATGTTAAGTACTCCCTGCTGAATTTCTGGTTTAAAAAACAGAGGAGCATAGCCATGCATGCCTTCTAATTGTAATGGCAGTATTGACACTCCTTTCAGCTGTATCAGCAGCATCGAGGGCAGACCTTATCTGATTATTACTTATAGCCTGTCCCTCTTCAACTTGTTGTGCCCTTTTTTGATGCACTTTTGGGAGGTGCTGTATGAGTTCTTGCATCTCATCCCAATGGGCTTTATCATATCTGGCAAGAAGTGCTTGCGAATAGGCAATTTGCCATTGGTTAGCTGCTTGCGTGGCTACTCTTTTGCCATCTGCATCAAACTTTCTACTTTCTTTATCCGGAGGAGGAGCATCTCCTGATGACTGGCTGTTAGCCCTTTTTCTAGCCACACTGACTACTAAGTCCGTAGCAACCTGATGTGTGATGTAGTCTGGGTCTGTAGGGGCAGGTTTATATTTTGTCGGTTCTAAGGGTAATGAATCTAGCTTTGACAGGCTCACTAAAAATGTGTTCAGCATGCTTGACCATTCCAGGCAACATTGGGAGACACTGGTATCTAGAGTGAGTGGAAGACAGAGTGTTAAATAAAAAAATCTTCCTCCAGGTGTTCAGAGTGCATAAGCACCCCATGGTAAGAAGCTGCCCTAGAAATTACCCGAGTGTAGGCAGTAGTGTCCTTTTGATGGAGAATGCTTGGAGGGGTATAGGTCAGGATCATTGCCTGGAATGGGATCAGGATCATACAGATCCCAAGGATCCACTGTATCTCCATGTGAGTATAGGGAGTGTGTTGGAGAAGGCAATGGTGGTGGGCTATTGTGCGGAAGTGAAAAAGAAAGCTGTGGAGAGTGAGGAGGAGAGGTAGGGAGAGGTGCTGGTTTCTCCTTTCGTTCCTGAACCTTTGCTGGTGGTTGAGCAGAGTCAAATTCCTCTTGAAAGGCCAGCTTTCTTTTAGTCTTTAAAGGAGGTGCAGTCAGAATTCGACCAGTCTGTTTATGTATATGGATTCTTGATTCTTATATCCATAACCTCCAATATTGGCTCAATCTCAGCCTCTTCTTCAGAAGCTTTGTGAGATTCTTGCATCAGCTTTAAGATTTGCTTATGTTTACTCGAAAGACCTTGTTCCTCTGAGTGCGGGTTTTTTCGGCTCCAATTTAAATCTTTTTTTGGTCGCGAAAATGAAGTCTGCTGTTTCGGCTCCGAGTCAGGATGTCGAATCTTCGACTCCAGTGAGTGAGGACGCTTACTATAGTCTGATGTAGAAATTCTAACCGACTTGCTCGACTCCGCAGTGGACAGAGGCGTGGCCTCTTTCGTCACCGAGCCCGAAGTTCGGTCCCCGACAGTCTTTTTTTCGGGCCGAACCATGGCGTTCCGGCAGTCTAGTACCCAAGACCTTCGATTGTTTTTTGTATATGGGTGTAGGGGCAGACTTACTCACGTGCTGGCCAGGAGTGATGAGTCTATCATCTTCCGATTCTTGCTTGGAGTCTGTATCTCGGATGGAGACTGCTGTCTGCGCCTGCTCTTCCTCTATGACGTCGAGCTGTTCAGTGCTTTTCGATGCCATTTCTAGTCTTCGGGCCCTGCGATCTCTCAAGGTCTTCTTCGATTGAAACGATCAACAGGTTTCGCAATCTTCTCAATGCCTGGAGAAAGGCACAAATTACAAACCAGACTTTGGTCTGTATATGGGAAATGCGCGTGGCACCGAGGGCAGAATCGAAATGGAGTCCGATCCATCAGGCTTTCCACGTGGTAGGCCTGAATAGGCCAGAGTCTGGCTCACGCGCCCCGAAGGTTGAAGTTTAGGTTTTGACGGTATTACTGGTTTGATGTTCGATGGAAATTCGATCGAAACAATACCCACGATTGATAGGTTTTCTAAGGTTTTTCCAATTCAAAATCTCTGAGCGAGAGGAAACGCGTCTGAACCGGACAGCGGAAAGAAAACAATGGAGTTGATGCCCATTCGCACTGTAACCGAGAGGAGTCACTCAATCCTGTGACTCTGAAAAGGCTTCTTAGAAGAAAAACAACTTGTAACACTCCGAGCCCAACACTAGATGTCGGAAGAGCTATACATAGTAGGAGTCTCATCTGAGACTTTATCAGTTAATATATAGTGCTGTTTAAGAGATTACAGACCACTACTACTAAGGTTGCAGCAAGAGTTTTGAGCCCCCTTATCCAGAGAAAATGTGTTTCTACATTAGCATGATCTGGGTAATTGTTCTTTTTCTTTGAGTTGCAACTGTGGTGGCTGCGTCTGGAAAGGCTTCACATACTCTTCACCAATAAAATACATTTAGCAGTAGAAAATAATAGAACTAAGGTGTGAAATGACTTGTGAACAATATTTTAGGGTGCTGCAAGCAACATATTGCTCACAAGCTACATTTTGAGGGCCACCGCAAAGGGGAAAAAAAGCAAACTGAATTCTTTTGTAGTGGCTAGCCTAAAAATCTGGTTTGATCTGGTCTTTTGGCTATACTGTTGCATACCTCTGTTCTGCAGTATTTGTGAAAGGCATGGTCCCACTACCATATACATTTGAGTCATGGAGTTAATCCTCATTCTGTGATTATCCCGTTATTGAGACCCAAATGAGCATTACCTCTTGAGTGCCTTCCTTTACTTTAAATATCAGAGCCATTTTATTTTTGTTGTGTGTTGAAAAAGTATTTTATCATCCAAGTCCTCTCCACCCTTGCTGAGCCATATTTAGCTTTTCTGGCCATGTTTTGTTTCAAACTAAAATGCCAGTGTTTTTTTGATGAATAATAGCAAGATAGACTCTTACATAATCTACTCATTTGTGCCTTCAGGGAACCTCGGAGCCTTAGCAGTGGGGCCCAATCACAGATTATATCTGTAGAGCTTTGTTGCTTTCTAAAGTGACGAAGAACGTTCAGAGTAGGTTTGAGCTGCGGATCACCTAAATATTTGCTGTCCATTGTTCGTCTTTGACTGTTTCTCAACTTGTGCCACTGTTATGTCTTAGGCCATTTCTAGTTGTAACTGGGGCTGGCTTGAAGTCTTTCTAGACCCTTTGTGCTTTTTATTGCAATTTCCCTTCCAGCTTAACACGGTTTCTCCCTGTTTTCCCAATTGGGATCTGCCACCCTGATGCTGAGTGGGATTGAGTACCTTTTCTCAGTGTTGTAATGCCATATCCCAGGCCATCTAGCTGGGGTGTGGCCTGATGTCACGTGATTATTTGGGTGAGGGACCTAGTATTTTTATTATAATTTTTTTTTTGGGGATGTGCTGCCTGTGGGTAGCTGGTGGGGAGGCTGTGTGCACAGAAGCTGGAAATGGACTGCAGTACCTACTTTAAAAAGCTTAATGTTTTTACCAACTGTCCTGTGACAAGTATTTTGAATCATCACAAAATGTCTATCATACAGCATTGTTTTTTTTTTAAAATGTTCTATCAGACATCCAGCCTTACTACTTGTGTTGCTCAAAGTTCCCACAAAGTAACCATTTGAGATTCATGAAGCGTGGGCCTGGTTTTGGATAAAATGTCTTAGCTATTCCAGAGACCAGCCGGACTCTGTGTCAAGCTTTTTTTTTTTTTTTTTTACTCAGATTAGAAATAGACTTTAATACAAAGGTGTTCTGGTGGTATTTGCAAAATTAAAGATGTGTGTGGTATCAATAAGACTTGCCTGCTTATAGCCTGTGCACTCTGGAGTAATGGGATAAAGTATTTAAAGGGGGATCAGGCTTCTTGTTACCACATCATTCTAGAGCTATGTCCCTTTTGTGGACTTAAACTATAAACTGGCCAACCAGAGATAACTCTACCCCTTAAAGTGGCTAAGCAACGTGTTCCCCTATGGTGAAGTCTGAGGTCCAAGAGCAAATTTGTAGTTTCCTGCCACAGCATGTTCACCTAGGACTAACGTGGGCATCGTAGGATGCAAGGAAGTTTGGTCACTCCCACCTGCAATAATATTTGTATGATGTACAGGCCTCAAAAATCATAAAAATGTTACTATACCTGCAGGTCTAGTAGTTTGAATAATTTATTTGACCTAACTGTAATGTACTTGACCTGAAAACGAGTCTGAAATTGTGTAATCCTAGGCAAATATTGTATTTTATAGTTTCCTGTTTCTTCATTCTCACATGAGTGCACCTTCAAATTTGTGAGTTCAGCATTTCAGCTGTAAAAAAAAAAAAAAAAAAATCCTTTTGTTTGATTAAATACACTAAACGTTTGCTCCATTTAAAATAAATCTAGCCCACATATAGGGTACACATGATCCATGCATGACTTGCCTTTTAGTTTACTAATAGCTTTGCCATCAAGGCAGGAGTGTTTCTCAGTTTAACACAATTTTAATAAATGTATTACTAAAGCATGATGTGGTAGGGCACTGTCATTTACAGACAGTACATTTCCAAGAAATCTCCAAGTTAGTGGGAAGGTTTTTGGCCCTTTACTGATAAAACTATGTAATGCATTAACAATCTGTGAAAATTGGGTTTCAGAAAACATTTATTACCAAGTAAAGTGTTCTGTTTTTTATTATCCTATTAAAATATTTTTTTCACCACACAGAAGTACAAAAAATGTTTTTTCACAGCTACTGAAATATATTTTGAAATGCTTGTAAAGTTGATTTAGTTATATAAATGTGTGTTAGAAAAAAGCTGATACCAAAAGGCTTTCACTTCACAAAGGTCAGACAGTTCACCTTACAAAATCCTGGAACTCTGCAGTCACAATGAAAAGTATTTGCATTGGAAGAGGGCAAACTGACTTTTGACCTCGGTCTCTAAACACAGAGCAAATGTGACAAGAATAAGAATTAAAGGCATCCTAATTGCTAATTCACTTTCTGACTGAACAGAACACCTGTTTGTCAACTCACCAGAAGGGTTGAGTGAAATCTAAAAATAGCTCGACCTCATAAAATAAAACTCACCAGTGGGAGTGGTCAGTAGATTTTTCGAGCCCTGATGTAAGGCCAGGATAGAGATTTGGGTGTAGGCAAAAAACAGGTGGAGTATTTGAACTTGCTCTGTGTGTGTGATTTCATTCTTTGCAAGAAAAAAGCAAACGCTAAGTGAAATTATAGTTGGGTGAAAACTTCACTTAAAAGCAACATTTTAAACTCAAACACTGAATTTGACCTTTGATCCCTGATCTGCTTTTCAGAAAGAATTGAAAAACTAAGTTATTTGCTTTGGTTTACCTGTGAAACTCTTAGGAGTAGCTGTGTGTACTGCAACTCGGATCGTTTATTCATTGTTATCATTAACTCAAGTAACTTTAACTTGCACCCTCGCCGTGCACAATGATGTCATTTCAGATGGCCTCAGTGATATCGACGATGAGTGATGTAATATGTGACGTAAGCAGTACATGGAGACAAGTTATAGTTACTTGAGTTAACTAGAATTAGTACATTTCAGTGCTTTTTTTTTTTTTTTTTTTTTCTTTTTTGTAACTGAAATTTTCATCTAACTAGAACATCACTTTAACCTTTGTGTTTTTCAGTTAATTTCTAGGATTTCGTATTGCAAACTAGGATTTCACTAACATACTTAAATTTTTGTTAATGATATTGCAACAATGGTAACATTTCTCCGTCGTGGGCACAAAACCTTGTACCATTAGACTAGCCTGTTAGCCATGAATTCCTCCTTTCCACCCCATTTGCCGCATGCCCTCCCCCCACATTGATGCCCCTCTTCAACCGTTTTAGCTCTAATGCTGTTCTATGGAAACTACATGGAGAAACTGCATTTTGAAACAAAGCTGATTATTTGAACCACACTAAAGTTATTAGGGAAAGCCACTCGTTGCTTTCCCATTTAACTTTGGTCCTACCCTGGCCCATTTGTTCAGAACTTGGCATAACTAGCAGCAAACTAATCCAACTAAACATCTGGCAAACTGTCTAGATTCATTGATCAGTAAAGATTGCAGAGAAACCCTAAATTTATCCTCCACCTTTATACCTGCACCACCATTGGGCCTCTGTGAAATTTAAAAAGAAGAAAGGAAAAGTAGGCTAAATGTGCTAAGTCTCTGACGTTTGGTGCAGGTGCATCCCATTGGCTCTGCACAAAATCTGAAATACCTCCACTGGGTGTAACATTCTGCGACCTGCCACTTTTGATGCATAATTATCAAACAGTGCTAAAATTGTAAGCAACAAAAATGTTATTGCCTCCCCTCCCACCCTTTAACCCCTCTGCCCCATGGATTGTCACATAACATGACGCCAATCAAAAATGAAACCATCAAAACTGCTGCCAAAGTGTGTGCACATTTACTACGCACTGCCAATGTAATTGGCAAATAAACACTATTTTACTGCCCCTGCCCAGGCCCCCCCCCCCCCCTTCCCAACCAGTGGATCTGCACAAACATACTAAAAGGAGAAGTGGTAGGGCCTTGCCAAATCATGTGCAGATCCATCAACTGTGCCATAGGTATTGGCAGGTCAAAAGTATTCTTGACCCTACATACCCCCCCCCCCCCCCTTAACTTTTCACCCCCCAGTGGATCTTCATTAAACATAATATACCTGTACTGGGTATCATTGGCTAACTGTGTGCCACACCTGACAGTTTGATCAAACGTTAACTGAAATGTTAGATTTTTTTTTTTTTTTCCTCAACTATGCCCCCCATTTTGGTTTGGTACAAAATTTGCCATGCTAGTAGAAAACCAACCCTTCTATCAAATTGTGCAGATTCGTCAAAGTGCCAAGCACACTAGCAAAAAAAAGCAAATATTCCTTTTGATGGCATTCTGTTGGTTAGAATCAGGGCCACTGGAATTGTGCCTGATTATGCTGCGTATTTTGACTTTTCCTGCTGCAAATGTAGAAACCCCCATCCACATAATTTAGAACTCAGTGCCATATAATTCCAGTGACCTTGTATAATCTGTTTTAACGGGAAACCCACGGAACGTTTCAGCAACGTGTAAACTAAGCACTGGGATGATACTTCTTGTTAATATGGCTTGCCTTGTGATTTTTCTTTTTCTTCTTTTTTTCAGGACACTGTAGAGAAGACTGCAGTTAACAATAAAAGAGATTTGGAGTCTGCGTTCCGAGACCGTGTCCATCGCATCTCCTTAACTCAAGGTAAAACGAGTTTATGGTAATTTTTATAACTTAATCTCCATATGTGAAGGGGCTTGTGGGATATACATTTCGAGAAGCTGCCTGGGGGCTCGAGGTAGCTGGGAGATGGTATTGAGAGAGGAGAAAGAATCTTTCTCAGGCGCTGATATTGCAGCGTTTTTGCTTTTTCCTTTTCAAGCTCATATTGGCATAAGAACTCCGCAGTTGCATCAAGTGTACAATATCTGGAGTCTCAACACCTGTCTGCTGGCGCTGTTGAGTGTGCTCAGGCAGGGAGGAACCGCAAAGGCAGGTCACAGCACAGGGCAGGTCAAAGCACAGGGCAGATGCCTGCTGCATACGTCAGTGAATGACTAGATGGAATTGAGTGTCTCCTAATCTCATGCCGATATCTCCAGTCGGCTTCTGTCCTTCCAGATGCCCCACCTCTAGCTCTTGCATCGAGTAGCAGGGAATGGGCCATGGGCGTGGTTAGTGAGGGCTTCCTTTACCTTTTTTTGTAGGAGTGTGAGGAAGCTCTGGTGATGAAGAGGGCGAGTTGTAGGTCTCAGGGATTCGAATTTGTTTTAAATTAGGACATTCTACACGATATTCAAATGGCCTTTGACCCGGTATATTGTGCTATGACCACCCTTCAATTTCATCGTACTCATTCAGTGCTCTCATTTTTGGCTTTCCCAAATACCTCCCATTTTAGCTCATGGAATGAAAAGTTCAAAGAGCAATATTCTTCTGATCGTCCAAACTGGTCTGTTTTTCATAGTGATGATCCTGAGGAATACAAAACTGAGACTGGCCACCCTCTGAAGACAGTCTCATTATGTGTATATTCTACTGTACTCGCCAAGAAGTTTAACAAATATTTTATGCTAGAATTTTAAGGACGTGGCCTGTAATTCTAACCTGTAGAACAGAGGTTCCATATCTACTGGTTTTGCAGGTAAAACGGTGCTTGGTTTTATGAAATGTTATCGGTTGGTGCATTGTGTAGTAGTGTTCAGTTAGTGAAGGGGTAATTAATCAACTGTGAACTTACTTCAGCTGTTCTCAAGCACATGCATTAACCACAAACAGACTACAGTTGTATATTAAACTTTTTTGCATTTTTTTTTTTTTAATAACGGGGGAGAAAAACATTAGTTACTAATGTGGTGATTTAATAATTCATAAATATTCACATATAAAAATTGTACATATATTCAGCAGAAATACATTTTAAAAAGTACCATTCCTTTAGAGGTTGATCATCAAAGAATTACAAATAGGGTTAAAAGGCCTGCGCAGCTAAAATAACAGTTAACAGCTTAAATGCATGATGTTGTGGCTCTATCCAGTATATTGCACCAACTCTCCCTACATTTTTTTACAGCTCCTGTTCTTGGCATATACATCTTTTCTTCAAACTGTTTAACCTGCTTCATTTTTCCTGATCATAGGTTAGAGGTAGGAACCTCAAAGGATCTCCATTTTTGAAGAATTAAAGATTTGGCAATCAGCATGGTAATGAAAAGGAATTGTTGCTGTCGTAGATTAATTTGCCTATATGGAACACACGTGCCAAATAAGGCCCCAGGGGGGTCTGGACTAATGTGAACCAGCAGCTTATCACTAAAACTGAAATATTTGTTCCCAGAAGGGTAAAGTGCTGGGCATTTAAAACAGATATGTAGCCAGTCGCCCTTACTGTGACCACATCCTAAAACATGACGCTGAGTTGGTGGAATACATTTTCTGTAATCAATAGGGAGTATAATACAGCATCCATTTGAAGTAGAAAGCCATCCTTTTGTAATTTTCTCCACAGTTGGCTTTATGGGTCATTTGATGATACCAGGCCCACTAGTGTGGGTTGATCTTACATTCTGTGGATGCCATAACTTTGATTAGAACTGATGAAACCACTGCCTCATTTAATTTTTGGTGTAATAGACGATACCATTTCCCCATTTCTGTAAGACCGGCCGCAAAATAAGCTTTTCTAATATCCCTGGTAAGTGTATTAAATGCTTGTTAATTGCTATGTAAAAACAAGCATTTGCAGTACAGCGGGTCTCGCGTTTGCTCGTGTTAGAGCTGATAGCGTTGTAAACTCCTAACCAGACTTTTCACTCGTAATGAAACCTATCGGCAAAAGTGCAATTATGTACGTAACCGGAAAAAGTGCAATTAACTGTGTAACAGGGTCGATACTATGTAAAGCGCTCGACTTCTGCCAAGCGAGATCGCGCTGGGAAAATAGAGAAAAAGTAGTCCACGAGCTGGATGGAAAACAGCGAGCCTCGCATGTTTTCTGTACTTGGTCGATGCGCTCCAGGAGGGCTATCCACTGGAAAAGGCATGACATATGCATGCCTTCCACTAATGAAATCAAGCAGATTCTAACAGGCAAGCCCACAAGCCAATGAAAGACACTGACGTGACGTGGACAGGGCTCCGAGGCCTTTTTAATTCCTAAAGCGTCTCGCTTAGCGAAACGCATGCGCAAGCGACGCAGGCTCTACCCTAATGAATAATTGACAGATGGGAAAATGCTAATTCTGGGTGGCAAAATTATTGGCAGCCTGCTGTCCCCAAGGCTTCACTGCCCCGTTCAGCAAAAACATCACTGAGCCAGTGAAATCCCGCCCTTACCCATCCCTTAACTGCAGTTTCTAATTATATTACTAACCGGGAGCATCCTCCTATGTGGATAAGGGATGAAACTGGGTAATCTGAAATCAGTCTTTTAGTTTTGCATATCTAAAAAACAAAATTTGAGGTAACTTGTATCTAGTACTTTTAGGCAGTTTTGGTACTTTTAAGAAAACAGACAGACAAATGTCAGCCTCTCAGAACATCTCCTGGAGATAAAAACATTCCAAATGATTGTTCGTTGCCACACAGGCAAGCCGGTCTATGAAGGCTGCTTGATAGCACCTTTTAATGTGCGAGAGCCAATCCTCCTTCCTTGACTGCTGTGTCATCAAATTAGTACAGGCCTTCCTCCACTGCCACACAGAAAATGGTGTAGTATTTGATCTATTTCATTAAAGAAAGATTGGTTAATTTTGTTCATAATATTTGAAAAATTAAATACAACTAGTGGAAGACTAGCCATCTTAACTAATGCCGATTTTTCCCATGATAGAGGCAAGGAATGCCATTAAAGTAGTAACCTGCACACCTTGCTAAGAGTGGTGGCATAGTTTTAATCTGAATAGATCTGTGAAATGTAAATCCTGAGGTATATAATGGGATGAGTACTTGAGTAATAGTCTCAATTCTGCGGGTAAAAATGGGGAGTACTTTTGAATAGGAGTGCTTCGGATTTAGCATGATTAATTTTATAGCCTCCAATATCTGTAAATGCCTGAATTATGAGTGCATTAAGAATTTTTTGCTTCTCGGTTGGCAGATATAAAATCATATCATCTGCAAAGAGTTTTAGCTTGAGTGCTCCTTGAATGGGAACCCTGATCTGCGGGTTTTGCCTTAATGTGACAGCCAGAAGCTCAATAAATAGAGCAAAAAGAAGCATTGACATAGGGCACCCTTGGCTTATGCCTCTTTTGATGGAAACGTACCCCACTTTTTGCAAATTTATTATGAGTTTAACCTTGTCCTCCTTGTATTGATTTTCCAGTAAATATTCAAATTTCGGGGGAAATACAGAGCTCAGTAGTATGGCAAACAGGACTTCCCATTGTACTAGGTTGAATGCCTTTTTGGTATCTAGCATAATGCCTGCCTTTGTAGTGTTTGAGTAATAATCGATAGCCTGCAACAAAAAAATGTTGTTAGATGAGATCAACATAGGTAAAAATCCACTTTGTTCTAAGTGGACCAAAGTTTGTGCTAAAGGGGCTAACCTGGCAATAAAAATTATTGTAAAGATTTATAATGGCTGTTCAGTAGGCTAATTGGGGAACATGAGCCTGGTTTTTCGGGAGGTTTATCCTTTTTAAGGAAGCTAATAATCACGGCTTCTGTAAATGAGCTAGGTAAGTCGCATCCTTCTAGAATTTCGCTAGAGAATGACTAAATTTGGCCTCTTGGGCTTCAAAACAATTAATCTGTTTCGGCTAGTAGGCAGTCACTCCTACAAGATATTGTTTTAGGGGATGATTTTCTTGCATCTTCTATCTCATCCAATGAGATGAAAGCTGTGGTGGTGGCTTGTGGACTGCTAGTTAGAGCTGGTAGCCAAATTTGAATGCAAAAAATACTCAGTTTGCTCATGTGTAGAACTATTAGTTGGAGCATATAGCCCTGTAAAATGTACAAGTAAAACTTTAGATCAGGTTGAGTAACAATTTGGCTCTCTGCCACAACAAAGATTGTTTTAATAGTCTTGTTGCTTTTTTTTACTTCACTGACCAAGCCAAAAATTGCCCTGCCTGCTCACTTAATACATAGTATTTCTGAATGCACATACTTTGACAGTTTCTCTAGGTATATAATCTTTTAATTTTTGACAGTTTCTAAGACTGGCTCTAGAAGTCGATGTATGAAGTGTGTGAGCGTGGTCAAAGTTTGCTCAGTAGGCCCAATGCCTGTTCACTCCCTAGTTTATAATTTGAGCCCTAAAAGAGATCACCTCCTCCCCCGCCAACCCTGAGTAAGGGCTTTGAAAACACCCAAGACTGCAAAAGGTGGAGCTGGGCCTATTATCCTTTCAAAGAGTTGATCTATAGCAACACACATTGTGAACAGTTCATCAGTTAAAGATTTATCAATGCACCATTGAGGCTGTTCAGCCCTCTGAACCCTAAGGAGGACTGAATGGTCAGAAAAGGTGTTTGATAATTTATCACCCCGCCCCACTCTAAGACCACAAGTCCCTTTAGTTGTAGCATAAGATTATAAACTTCATTAAGGGGGGGAAACCCTTAATGTTTGTGTATTAAGTTCATCCAACCAATCTCATGCTTCCCGAAGTCTTTCCAGGGTTTATAATTTGTAAATCATTCTGTTTATTCTGCCTGAGAATAAATGTGGGAAAAAACTTATTTTGTTAAGCTAAAGCATGATGATGAGGATTGAAAGGAATATGCAGTTGAATAGGATGGCTTGCATTACTTCTGCTGAACAATTTCAGAAAGATTCTAATATTTTACGAAGACAAGGATTTTTACACGGATTTAAATCACGTTAAGACATAAAGGAAACGCATGTTTTATTGATCTGGGATCTGGTGTGAAACCACGAGAGAAACAGAAATCTGTAATGTACGTTTTCATACACCCAGGGTGTTGTATGTTTAGAGAAATGGAATAACTTGTTCAAAAAACGCTTTTTATTTTTGTAAACAAATTTTTTTTGAACGGCCACCAGCCTTGTGTGATACACAAAAAAAAACACATAACGTCAAGAGGACCATTGACTAAACCGGACTTAAAATAACGCTATTCTGTGAAAGTATACAAATGCTGGTGAAAGAAATGGCTCTGATTATATAATTATGGATAAACAAAAGGCATACCTAAACTAATCTATAGATTTATTTTGAGACCTTATCCAGGTAATCATGGATGTATTCAGTGATTTAAGCCATGCCTCAAATGTTAATTCGAAACTTTAGTATCCGTTTTAAAGAGATTAAAGTTCGAGGAATCGAAAAACAATTGCCCTTGTTGCCAGCTAACTAGAAAAAAATGATTTTTTTTTTTTCAGGTAAATATTTTGTGGAAATGTAATAAAACAAATTATATTTTAAGGGTAGTGGGGGATATCTTGTATGCGAACACTTATGCATCCACCTGTAGTGAGAAGTAGCCCCCCCACTCCCATTTTTATGATGACGGTGTAAGTACGTGAGCACAAATTTAATTCCTTTAACCGTGCCTTAAACCAGGAGCTTTAAATGATTGGACTCTTAACATTTCTAAAGACTGAGAGGTGTAATTAAGTGAAGTGGTCTGTAATTAGCTGTTGGTCGCTGTGGTATCTGATACATACAAAGACTCGACATGGGCCCCTGCAGTAGGGCAGTGCTAAGTGTTGAGAACATCCTTCTCTTTGCCTCAGAATATACATTTTGGAAGTAATCCAACATTGTATAGTATAGAAATCGCGTTCTGTTAGCCATTCTCAGTGTATGCACCATGGAAAGTTTTGTTCATGACAAAAGCTCGAAGGCAGCAGTTGCAATTTAAAGGTGCTGAGATTTGGAGCCTTTACGTTTAAGGCTTAATGTAAGTTTAAAATGAAAGAAAATAGTGTATAGAGAATAAAGAAAGATGTCCGGTGAAACAATAAATATTACTAATATTGATCCAGTCAATATTTTTTTCTTATGTAAAATCAAGAGGACTACAAACTGCAGGAAACTGTCCCTTTGAAGTTTAATTCATAAATAGGGTCTCCTTTAATTTTCCTGCCTTTTTCTGACTCCTGTATAGGTAAGAATTGTACGCTGTCTTTAGAATTTAATGATGCTTTGTGGTTGTGTAGCCTACTAATGTTTATCGAACAAAGCAACTTTGATAGGATATATTAAAGGCAGTTTTTGAGCATCTGTTTTAAGATCTGTAGTGGCTAGAAAACTGTACAGTTTTCATTGTAATATGGTAAGATTAGTCAGATCTATCCTGTTCATATATTGAAGTTTTTACTGCTGTAAAAACATGTTCGATGGCATGTGTAGCTGTAGATGCACATGCTCTGCATAAGCTTGCCATCTACTGTTGTGCTCAGGTTGGTACAACTTGTTTTTCTTCGAAGAATCATTGAGTCACAGGATTGAGTGACTCCTCCTCTCAGTATTAGTGCGCATGGGTATTGAGTCCTTTGTTAGATTGTTTGTTTTTTGTCTGCCATTGGGTCCAGACGTGTGTTCCTCTCGATCCCAGTTCTTGACTCGATACAGTCCGAAACCAGTTCTCTCTGTCTCCCTTTCAGCAGCGGTATTGTTTTCAATCGCCTTTTCTCCTACGGTAACCTCGGGTCGTTTTTTGTTTTTTTTGTTTTGTTTTTTTGTTTCCCCTCCAATCTCAGAACCAACTCCCTGCCCTTCAGGGCATTCGCACCCCTCTCTGGGCCTACATCTCACCATCTAACATAACTAATCTTGCTATGACCTAGACCTGATGGCACGGACTCATTTCGATTTTGCCCTCTGTCAAAGTTCCCACACACAGATCTACACCAGGTGTGTAATTTGTGTCTCCCCTGACCTCAGTGAGCAAACCTGTCATGCTTGTCAATCGTTTCGGTCCAAAAAGACTCTTCTTAGCAGAAACGGCTGTGAAATCAAAATGCCATCTTTGACTTCACACAGCACACCAGACATTTTTGGGGAGGAGCACGCCCAGGAGGAACAACATGAAGAGGCTTTTTTGATTCAAGATTCTGACTTGGATGTTTAGTCACATCAAGAGCCAGGAGCTGCAGTCTGCGCAGACCATTAGTACAAGTGCCCCCTGCACCCACAGCCAAGACTGCAAAATTCACAACTAAGGAGGGCACTGGTCCGCCACTGCCTTCCGGCCATGGTCGGAGCTGAGAAAGTGCTTCAGATACCATGCCCTTCGGTTTGGCTACAAAAAAAGTTAAAGCTTTGGCATTGGCCTCAAACAATCTCTGCACTGACTCGACAAACTGTGCATCCTGTCTCGGTACTGACCAAAAAACTGCCCTTCAGTGCTGACATTTCCCCATTGACCATCAACCTCGAAGCCCCAAAAAATTCAAAAATGCTGTCTCTACTCCAGCAGCCCTTCACCAGTTGAGCCAATTTTGGAAGTCAAGGACGTTCAACAATGCCGACTTCATATTTAAGAGGGAATAGGTCTCATTCTTGCATCACCCCCTGTTCCTGTAAAAAGAGAATTGACTTTCCAGGAGGCACTTGATACTTCTCTGCCTCTGAAAAAGGCTTCCAAACAAGACACCATATTTTCCTCAGCCTTCTCCTTCATTCTCTCCACCTCCTTCTCCAGCTACATCAGCTCCACCAAACACAGGGTTCAACCTCACCTGAGAAACAGGCTTTTATAGATACCCTTGATGACTCATATCCCTGGGATACATATGATCCTGATCCTATTGCACTTAATGAACCAGATCTCTACCCAGCTAGACCATCACTGCCTGAGGATTTCACCTCCTATCAACAAGTCCTATCTAGAACAGCTGCATTTCATAGTGTGACAATGCACACATCCTATTGAGGAAGATTTTTATTTGACCCCCTGGCAGCCACCCAAATTGACTGCTTGCCAGTGCTCTCAGGCATGCTTCAACATGCTGAGGAGATCTTCAAGGAGCCAGTTATGATCACTCCCTGAGTTGATAAAAATATAATGCTTCACCCACAGATCCTCTGTTATAAAGGACAGATTCCACCAGATTCTATTGTTGCATTTACAGCACGCAAAAGAGCCAATCAACAGGAGACACCCCCGATAGATAAAGTAAAAACAAATTAGATACAGCATGTAAAATGGTGCCAGCTCAAGCAGCCAACCATTGGTGCATTGTGAACACAGGCTCTACTAGCACGCTATGACAGGGAGCACTGGGATGCCATGTCAGAGCTGCTTCAGTACCTCCCCGAAGAGCATCAAAAAAAGGGGGCTGAAATTGTTGCAGAAAGGCAAACCATCCCAAACAATTCCATCAGGTGCGTCTTAGATGTTGCTGATGTAGTGGCATGCAGCGTTAATACCAGCGTCATTATTAGACACCATGCTTGGCTCAGGTGCTTTTGATTTAAGCCAGAGATTCAGTAGGATATCTTAAACATGCCCTTTCATAAGGAGTACCTTTTTGGCCCACAAGTAGACAACTTTGGAAAAGCTAAAAAAAAGATAATGAAACTGCTAAAGCCATGGGGGTCCCTCCAATCCACAACACACCATGGTACTTTCCGCCACCCAGGTGTAGCAAGAACTGTTTTATAGAGGTTCCTACAGATGACACAACAATAAAAGCAGAAGCAAGCCATCACCCTCTAGAGGCTCCACCTCCTGTTAAACAATGACTCTCTCAAGCTTCCACCGCCACACACCACTCCAGAAGGCAGAAGAATACAACTTGCTTTTTTTTTACCATCACTGATCGGGCATCACCACCAACCAATGGGTTCTTTCCATTATCCAAAATGGTTACTGCCTGGAGCTCATTTCTACTCCCCTTGCCCCCCTTCTCCCCTCCCTCCCCATCCCCCTCCCCCCCCAAAAAAATAAAAAATTCCACCTTGCAGTCTCACTCAGAAAAAAATCTCACACGTCTCAAAAGAAGTACAGTCTTCTCCTCAAAGGGGCCATAGAGCCAGTGCCTTTAAAGCATCAAAGCACAGGAGTATACTCCCTGTACTTTTTTATTCTGGAGAAAAGACTGGTGTCTCAGACCAATTCTCGATCTCAGACCCTTAAACACATACATTCTCTCAGAACATTTCTATACGGTCTCTCTCCAAGATGTCATTCCCCTTCTTCTGCAAGGCGATGTTGATCACCGCATTAAATCTAAAGGACGCATATTTTCACGTTCCTATTCATTCAGCACACCGCAAATACTTCAGATTCGTAGTTACAGGAGAACGTTATTAGTTCAAAGTCTTTATTTTTTGGGATCACAACCGCTCCGAGTATTCACCAAATGTCTCACAGTGGTTGCCACACATCTCAGGAGACAACACATTCATGTCTTCCCTTACTTGGACGATTGGCTTATTAAAGCCAGCACCCTTCAACAATGTCACCAGGATACTCACAGCCAATCTCCTGCATACTCTAAGATTCACATTTAATTACCCCAAATCACATCTTCAACCACTCCAGATACAACCTTATCTAGGGGTTATTCTCAATACACAGTTGAGCCTGGTGTTTCCCAACTCAGCACAGGTACAAACCTTTCACTTATTAATCTCTCAACTAACAGAGAACCATTCAGACAGTGATATAATTTATGTGCCTTCTAGGCATGATGGCATCTTGTATTGCCATTGTATCTCATGCCAGACTTCACATTCTTCCCCTTCAGCAATGTCTGTCTTCTCAGTGGTCTTAGGCACATGGTCAGGTACAGGATCTAGTGTTGTTGGACTTCCAGACTCATCACTCTGCCATGGTGAAACACCACCAACCTTACGAAAGGGCAGTCCTTCCTAACCCTGTAACTCTGGTCATTCTTACCACAGATGCATCACACACAGGTTGGGGAGCTCATCTGCACAACTGCACAGTGCAATGTCTTTGGATATTACTCCAGTCCTTACGCATCAACTACTTGGAGGTTCAAGTAGTCTTCCTAGCAATTAAGTAATTCCTTCCACACTTGCAACACAAAGTAGTGCTAGAATGGTCAGCCAACATGACTGCCATGTACTATCTTCAGAAACAGTGGGGGGCACGTTTGACCCATTTGGCACAAACGATATGGAAGTGGTCAATTCAGCACCACATTCACCTAGTAGCACAGTATCTTCCAGGAACAATCAATTCAGTTTGCAGACCTGTCCAGCAGGATGCAGCAACAAGCCCACAAATGGGAACTCCACCTTCAAGTCCTTCATCATTACTTCCTAAAATGGGGGACACCTCAAGTAGACCTCTTTGCCACAGCTCAAAATGGCCTATCTTCACATCCAGGTACCCCCACCCACAGTCAATGCTCTGTGGATGAGCTGATCAGGGATATTTGCTTATGCTTTTCCACCTCTCCCACTCATTCTGTTTCTAATTTGGAAACTCAGACAATCTTCACTCACCATGAGACTGTAGCACCCAAATGGGCGGAACAGCTGTGGTTTGCAGCACTTCTGGAACACACTAGTTCCACACCAAAAGCTCCCAAACAGGGTGAACCGTCTAACACAAAATCGAGGGAAAGTACAACATCAATATCCCATGTCACTCGACCTAGCAGTATGGCTCCAGAGGTCATAGAATTTGGATACTTACAATTACCCCAAGAGGGTATGGATCTTCTTAAAGAGGTGTGTAGACAGTCAACAAGACAATGTTACACTGCAAAGTGGAAACCCTATCTGCTATTGCCAAATAAAATGGATCCTCTCAAGCCAACGGTTCAAGAAATTATCTGTTACCTAGTGCATTTACAAAAAGCTAATTTAGCATGAACATCTATTAGACTTCATTTAGCAGCTATAGCTGCATAGCTTCAAAACAGACAGCATACTTATTTATTTAGGGTGCCAGTCATAAAGGCATTTATGGGAGGACTTAAGTCATCCCACCAAGGGTCCCTCTGGCACCCTCCTGCATCCTTAACATTTTTCTCACAAGGCTCATGGATCCTCCTTTTAAGCCACTACATGCATGTCCCTTACAATTCCTATCATGGAAAGTAGCTTTTCTTGTAGCCATCACTTCCCTTAGACGTGTTGGTGAGCTCCAGGCTTTAACATTGGAAGAACCATTCTTCCAAATTCACAAAGAAAGTTGTTCTCAGAACTAATTCTAAATTTCACCCAAAGGTTGTTTCACAATCGCACATTAACCAAACAATTCAACTACCAGTTTTTTTCCCCCAACCAGATTCAAGGGTGGAAAGGGCTCTACACACCCTTGATAAGAGCCTTCATGTATTACATTGATAGAGCCAAACATTTCAAGAAAAGTAAACAACTTTTTGTGGCTTTTTCAATACCCTGCAAAAGGAACCCTATGTCAAAAATGGGTATAGCTAGGTGGATAGTTAAATGCATTCAAACGTGCTATGCCAAAGCAAAACACCAGTTACCTGTCACACCCACAGCACACTCCACTAGAATGAAAGGTGCTTCACTGGCATTCATAGGAAACATACCTATAGCAGATATTTGTAAAGCAGCTACATGGTCTACACCACATACTTTTACCAAGCACTATTGTATAGACATATTCGCACGCCATCAAGCCAATGTTGACTAAGCAGTACTTAAAACACTTTTTCAAACAATTACAAGTCCAGCATGCTAGCCACCACCTAATGGAGGGACTGCTTTACAGTCTATGCAAAGCATGTGTATCTACATCTACACATGCCATTGAACGGAAAAATGTTACTTACCTGTAGACATGTTTGTGACATGTAATGCTGTAGAGTTACATGCGCACTCCCTCCTCCCTGGATGCCTGAGCTGTAGCAAATAATATTATATGCAAATATTGTACACAATACATGGGCATAGTTTTCTGTTACTCTTTTCACCCTATTTTACTCTCCCTCCTGTGGGTGAAAAACAATCTAATAAAGGACTCCATGCCCCCATACGCACTGTTACTGAGAGGAGGAGTCACTCGATCCAGTCACTCAAATGTTCTTTGAGGAAAAACGAGTTTTACCACTCTGAGCCCAAAACTAGATGGCAAACTTATGAAGAGCATGTGAACCAACAGCACTACATGCCATGAACAGATGTCTACTGGTAAGTAGCATTTTCCCTCCCATTGTCTATGTAGCCTTAGCACCATGACTTAATATTTCAGGTCCGTTTCTTGCTGTGGAAGCATGACATAAACTGGAAACTTGGGTAGGATGATGAAGAGTTAATGTAACCCTGGCAATGAAGATTACTGTATTGGGAGCTAAATGCCACGTGTTGCCTCTTAGTGACACCGGTTGGTAGACAGAGGGGTACCAATCTTCCCTAGGCTGTTGTGTACCAAGTCTGGATTCAAGCTTCTATGACTTTTGTGAAAACTTTCAATTGCCAGCAGATGACATTTTCAGCGGATGTGAGCCATACAATTTTAAAATTTAACCTAAAAACTGAGCATTTTGTCAGGGCAAGAGTCGTACTTTCAGATTTACTTTAGGTATCACATTATTATCAAAACAAATGTTTACATCGCTCAGAATGACTACGCACTGCATGGCTCCAACAAGTCCTGTGTTACTGCCCATCTAAATGGCTAATTCCCTGCATTGGTGTTACGCGTGCACGTTATCCACTACAAGGCTGACATTCTAGGGTTCACACCCAGTTCACTGCCACCCTAACTCACAGCTGAAACTCCCAGGGGCTCCTCTGCTACAAAAGCATTTCATTTTTTGCTACAAAATGTAACATTTTGGGTGTTCACTTAAAGGATCTATTTTCAGTGTCTGATGTAGTTTACGACTGAAACCAAATCTTCCTCATTGAAAAGCAGTGCATCTTGGCACAAGCGTTTCTAGTGTCATTCTGGGATAATATTGCAATGAAATCTATAAGTGTTAATTAGTACGGAAGTAAAGATGACCCTCCTTTCGTTAGGAAAGAGTTCTACACCCAGAGAATATAGAGCTTCCCAAAGAAGATCTCTGGGTATGTAACATATTTGATTCATATGCATTGTTGGGTTACACCTCCCTTAACAGTGTGGAAGTCGACTACACAGTGTTTTTTTCTTTTATATCCATCTCAAATAGAGCAAGTGCCGTGACACAGTCAAATTAAGACATTAAAACTGACTTTAAATACTTTCAACTGTGAACTATTTTCTGATGATTCAAATGCTACACAGTTGGTATTGGGTGAGGTAAATTTCGACACTTTTTTATTTTTTTAATTGAGAAAAAATCCCAATTAAACTATTTTGATTTTATAAGTTATGACTCTTCAGAGTAATAGGGGAGTAAATATTATCCTCTTAGATTTCTTGCATATATTCCCACTGTCCTTTCGTGGAAACAGATTGCTTCACTGTTTAATTTAAGGAGCTTGGTCAGATTTAAAGCAATTGCCCTGTCAATATGGATTTTCCTTGGTATTGCTACAGCAATGTTTGAATTTTTTCATATCTTAAGTTTGCTTGTTCGACTTGATACTCAGACTCTGCATTCTTTGTCTCCTTTGAGACTGCATTGTATTTGAATAAATAGTCATTTGAAAATTGAACTTCAAAATTGGCATATCAATTGCTAGCACAGTGTACTGCAAGAGGATAGTGTTTTGTGATAGTTAAATCTATCCTGTTTTTGGAGGGGTTGTTCACATATGCAATCTTGTGTACTATTTAGATTTGAAATAATCTCAAGATTCTATGACCTTGAGATAATTTGTCATCCGTCTTAAATTCTCTGAAATATGTTAAGCTTCACCCCTGTTAACGCACTATGTAACATTGAATGGGCAGACTGGTATACGCAAGTGGCTGTGTTCTTTAAAACTGGAGTTTTGTTTAATGTCCATATAATCCCCAGATATGCTACAATCTCCTCTGCATCGAGGTGGCACGGCCCTTAAAAACACATGGCCACCACAGGCAGCACTGTTTTCAACCAAACTGACTGAAACGCTTAAGTTTTACAGGCCGTTTTTTTTTTTACGAACAAACCCATGGTTGTCTCAAGTTCAACCTTTGCCAAGTGAGTTGAGGTGGGTAGGAAGGCAAGATGGTGCCTTTCTTGTCTGGAAAACATGAAGGGTAAAACTGTGTAATATAGGGTACAGCTTCCCTTACACAAGTTGACAAAAACCAGGTACTTTTATGGATAGTTCAGAAGAATCTGGACTTAGTGTTTGGCATATCTTCTATTTCTGCATATTTTAATTATATTGTTTTCCACTTCTTCTTTTTTTTTTTTTTTTCCCTCACTCCCCCATATCCTATACCTTTTCCGTAGATTGGCCCTTACACATGGATTACATGAGCTCTTTGATTTTCAGGCAGAAATCTTATGGTACAGCCACTGGCGAGCCCACCAGTGAACTATATAAGATACTGCAAAGAGTACCTGTCAATTTTGTATCAATCTTGAGGATGCATATCCTCATTTTGAACTTTTACTATGCGACTTGATCGTATAATCAAGATTTAGATTTTGAATTCATAATAAAACTATTTTCAGTGTTTTGTTGTCATTTTTCTATCAATGCTGGCCTGTGATGTAACTGTTAATCACCGTAGCATGGAAATTGGATTCTAAATTGTAAACTTTAGTGTTGACACTAAACATGTTAAATCTGTTCTGACTGCTCTGTACCATCCAATAGGTGTACTTGAATGATTTTGGTTAACATGTTTAATGTGTTGATAATTGTAGAATTTTTTGAAAATTAGGGAAATGCAAGCCAGCACTGCTTTTAGAGGTGAGGATCAAGCAATATGAGGAACTTTTGCATCTCATTCTGCTGCTTCCTAAACACTGACAAAAACTTAGGGTGCAGTTTTTCTTTCGGTGATGTGCGGTGCAGCATAAATTAGTGGAGACCAATAATTTGGTGTTTAATTGGTAGTCTATTTTTCTTGGAGTTAACACGGACTTGAAATTTGTTTTTGAGGTTTCATTATTTGGCCTGTCTGCAGCACTGTTGGATGTTTTACGAGTGGAGCTGGAATAGGGTTATTGTTGTAATCCTTAAAGTTTATTTGATACGATTGATAAATGCAGTATGCTAGCTAACTTAGTGTGATTTCTTTTTTTTTTTTCATTGCAGGTTGCATGGGATTTATGGCAGCATGATGTAGTCCAGTCTCGTAGGGTTAGGTTAAAATTATTTTGTGGTGGTGAATTTTGCAATATTAGTGGTCATTGTGAATCACGTTGTGTTGTGTTTTTTGTTTTTGTTTTTTTGTATTTTTTTTGCTATAGTGTTTTAGAACGTGTTTTTCTGCAGTAGGTGCACAAAGGCTATGGTCCCAAGGTTGAGCTGAAATGGTGTAGTATTATTTTGGTGCTACTTGGTGATGTAGGAGAGTGACCAAATTAATAACAACCTGCTCTTGCAACCAAATCAGTCATCAGTGTGGTCCAATGTTGGATGTGGTGAATAATATCTTTTAATGCTTTTAATTGTGGTGGTGAGGATAGGTGCAGGTAGCATGACCTATAAGTTTGGTGGTTCCATTGGGAGGTTAATAAAAGGAGATCTTACGATGTGCCAGCTCTGATATTTGCACCTCCCCTCACTTCTAATATGCTCATGCTACTATGAAATGCTCTGTTCATAACTGCTTTAATAGAGCAGCTGCTACAGGTGATGTAAGGCTAAGTTGTGATTTGCAAATTAAACCGATGTCTGCAGATATTTTTGCTTAATGATTATTATATGCTCACATTGTCTGTTTAAATCACACCTTGTTAACTAGTGGAATTGACCACACAAACCTTCCATAGATACTGGAGTGCAATAATGTTGTCTCTGATTTTGCTGCCACCAATTTACTCCTGTTATCAGGATCCAACAACTCTGCCTAATTCGTCAACTTCCTCAGGGGCGTTGTTTTAATCATGTACGTATTGCACCACTGGATTGCTTGTAATGTCATTGTACTGTCTGCATTTCAGGATAGATATTGCCAATATTTGATATGTACTTGAGGTTACCAATGCTTGTTGCACTAAATAGTTTTCACCAATGCTTGTTGCGCACATGTGACTGTCAGGTTTAGTTGTTTATTGGTTGCTAGGCAACCACCACGCCCCCAAGGTCTCCACTGAGCAGCTGCCTCCTGTTTTCAAAAGCATGAGTTGTGCTGGCTATAAATATTCTTGCTGTGCACATGACTCTGCTCGGCTTTCTTCCTGTCTGGCAAGGAAGGCCCTCTGCACTCTGGAATTCCCTCCAGGCCCCACCCGCTGCCCTCTTGACTCTGGTGGCAGCAAAGAGCCTCAGCATAGATCTTCTGGAAAGATCACACTTCGGTCAGCTAAGTGGAGCATGCTGTCTGGAATCTGTTTGTGTAGACCTTTATTATGGTCGCTTTGTTTTTGGTTTTTTGTTAACATTTTTTTATGAAAGCTGAAAACAGACAGATTGCACCCTAGCCTTCTTGAGACTTTGAAAGGCCTCTTCTAAGGACACAGACATGATTTATGAGTGGGGGGGCGTTGATGAGGGTTGAATAACAGATTTATTGTGTGGGCCTTGACAACTTTCATTTTGTAACTGAGACCTGTGACAGAACTTCACTATCCTCCACTTGTTTTTTTGTACTAATAGTGATTACACAATTCAGTGCTAGGATTACTTTGTGTGAGTTGATTTGCTTTTGGTATTGCAGTTCATTTTATGTTAACAGTGATTATGCAGTTCAGCGCTAGGAATACTCAGTTTTTTCTTCTTTATGGTATTGCAACTCGTTTTATGTTGTAGTTTTACCATAGAATACCTCATGTGAACGTGCAGATCCATGAAAGAGACTTGCAGAACTTCCTAACTTGTTTAGACACATTCAGATTTCATCACCTTTCGTATATATTAATCCGTGAGAAGAGTGGGCCACGTTGCTGATATTACCAGGTGAATGTGCTGTGATAACCAAATTAGACAAAATGAATGTGATCAGTGCATGCCATTTTGAATGCGATTTAATGAGACCAGTGCATGCTTTATTGAAAGTTGTGAAACAGCCTGTTAGCACATAGTTTCACCAGTACCTTAATTTTTCACAGAAAGGCAGCTTCAAGGGGCTCCACTGAGTCCTCCATAACCCGAAGAACCACACCGGCTAGACCTGGTGAAAAGGAGTGCAGTGTTTTTCTCTCTTTTTCCAAATCCCCTTCCCTTTTGGGGCACCTGCCTGGGTTTCTTATGCAATCAGCAGCACTGAGTGGTACCGCAGGAGGTCGGGAGAACAGTCATCGCCCCTGCAGACAGCCTGGTTTTCAGGTGAGTGGCCACGCCACAACACCTGTAGCCCTACTAGATTAATAAAATGTCCATAATTGCCAGCAGACCATCTTGATAACCAACATAGCCTTGTCGAAAGCAATGAGCTCGAGTGGAACCACTTTCACGCCAAGCCTTTGACAGATTAAACATTGGTTGGAAAGGTAAGCTGCCGACTATCCTAGAATTCTCTTGAAAGATTATAAACCTTTTTTTTTAATTTTTTTAATTTTTATAAAGGCAGTAGAATAAGTCTTAGGAACTCACGGTTTTCTTTTAGATGACTTTATACCTATACTTTTATTAATTTGTTTAATATTTTGTTTTAAGTTTTTTGTGTGGCTTGTGGGGAAAGTCTGAGGGAGGTGACCAGGGTAATGGTAGGATGTTCTTACTGGGAGTAGGTAGGGGTGACAAAGGGCAATTGATGAGAAACAAGCTTAACTTTATTGGTTTCTTTAATTTTCTCATTGACACAAATGTCCTTAATGTTATTATATGGTTCTGTTCTTTTTAAGCATTGTAAATAACAGATGGTTGGTGGAGTCTATGTTGGCAGGATTCGGATTATGACAGAGTTGTCCCCAACTCCTAGGCCCGTGGCTTCACTCCTTTACATGAGCTGCTAATGCGGAGAGCAGCCACACATTGTGCCCAGCCATGGAAGGTCCACCTTGTGGGTACTCAATGGATGCCTGTAAACAGAAGCTGTGTAGTTGGCAACCCCCAAATTAGTCAGTTTTGAATGTGAATAGTGGAACGTTGTAGACTGCATTGCATGCAGTCTTTGGTCCTCGCTTTGTGGCACCAGCAGAAAAAATGCACTAGGGGTCAAGCACAAAAAGCAGGAATTGTTCAGGGGGAAAAACATGTTTTGGGGGAGTAGTGGAGAAGGGAGACTTGGGCATTTATAGTATTTTATTCTTTCCTTCCTGCTGAGTGATTGACAGCAGACACATTTGTGTCCCCATGAAGAACATGACTTGCATAAGGCTGGAAAGATTTTTAAAAAAATAACTTCAGTGAGTTTTATGTTATGCATTCATAAGTAAGGAAAGGAAAACGGGCACATATACACTTCTGTAGTCCGATACAATCTCATTTTCAGAAGCTAAAACTTTCAATAAACTTCCCTAGGGGCCTAGATAAGAGAAGATGAATTGGGCAATTACAATGTTGAACAAATTTCATAAACCTAATGAAGTTACTTCTGTTTCCAATGTCAATAGAATACATTAGTCATTGTTCACCCAATGCTATTTGTTAGTACACGCTGCCTTGAACTTTTGCTGTGTGAGGACCTTTCTTGTAACAGACGGATGATAGCAAAGTTCTAACTTTACGCACTACCTCACTGTCTCTGTGGTGGCTTAAATAACGTTAAATAATTAGATGTATGAGAGTGGCAGAAACTGATGATAACCTGATAGTTACAAGATCAAGGCTTTCTAGGCCAGAGAATACAGTTTGCACAACTTAAAAGTATGTGACTTGATCAATTTTATGGCAGATATGGCAGATAGAATAATTATACCAACTTCTTTTTTTTTTTTTTTACATAAAGCAGCAGCCTTACAAATGCATTACAATTCAGCTGACAGTAGTTTAACCTCAAACTATTCAGGATTTTTCAAGGCTTAACAAATAGTAATTGTTTTCGAAACTCCAACCACGTCAAGGGAAGGACAAAACAAGTATCTGTATTCCAGACTATTTATGGTGCTTAATTAGATTCCCAATGACAGTAATAATCCATTAAGTAGTTCATACAGTTATACATTATGAAGTAATATAGATAATTGACTTACGGAAATGTCAGTCACAGGTCTAAATTCAATGCCATAATGTTCTAGTAGTTTGCACTGTGTACAGATCGAGCACTCCATTTTATAGACATGAACTGGTTTGTTTATAACCATCACCAAATGGACCTTGGTAAATCTACAGCTATCTAAAAAGTGGCAAGTTCAAAACTATGGGGTCGCAAACTAATTAAGAACTACTATATAAATAGATAAAATTAATGCTTTACAGATATTCGTATACTGTGTGCAATTGTAAAGCTCATGATCTTGTGATAAGGTTCTTGGTTCAGGGAGACCATGTTGGAAAGTGCAAAGACTGCTTTCCCCCATCACAAGCAACACAAGACTCCGAAAACATAACACACTTGCATACCATGTAAATAAGCCTGTAAACACTAAATCTGTCACACTTTGCTCTCACTAAGATTTCAGTGAAAGTAGTGGCAAATTAAAGTTTTAAACCATTGGTTCATCCCTTTTTTAGCCGTTGCAGACACAGGGATCCCTCTAAAAGTTCAAAGAACTTGTCCTACAAAGGGTACTCAGTAATTGTTATACAGTACGCTGATCATACCAGATTCGGGCCCATCGCTGACTTTCTTGGCCATTATTGTTTTCAGAATTAACTAGTGACTAATTGCCAAAAATCTCCTTCCATAGGTTCTTTGGGAGTTGGTTTGAGATTGCCCAATACAAGCTATTTTTTGTATTGTTTGTACATCCAAATTATACCGCCCAGTGTAAAAAAACACCATGTTCTGCTCACAGAAATCATTGCACTAGATGCAGTTGCCTTTCGTTATTGGATATAGGCGAGAGAGGCCTAATTTGACACTCTAAGGGGGAAAGCTGTCGACGGAGGTGAATAATTTACATATCTTGACCTCAAACAATCCATGGGTTTATTCTCTGTACCTAATATTAGAAAACTTGAACTTGCAAGATAACTAGAATACTGATTAATCAGTGAAAAAAACAAAGCTACATTGGAGCTATATCGATTTAATTATGCCTTTTGCACTGAAATGCGCAAGTATAAATCCTTTGCTTTTATTATAAGGATTAGAAATATTTAGAGTGTACAACCATTTGTCAAGTAAAGATTAAATTCACCTCCATTTTTGCTTGTTTGATTTGGGCAAATTCCAACAGAAAACAAATATAAAAGAAACAGTTTCTCTTCTAACTATTGAGCTTTGCTAATATTTTGTTCTGTTGCCCAGAGTTAATGGCAGAAAGCTGCCACTATGTAACACCTTGGTGTAGTGGGGCTTTGTACCACAGTAAAGCCACACACCTACCTGCACTTATAGTCCTCTTTAGTTGGTTTTGTAAACTTTATGAAGCGCACTGCTTACATTTAATGGCAGTTAAAAATAGTTTAGAAGTTAGATGATTTTAACTGGAAACATGGTTATGATTTACAGTTTATTCCTCTAGATGTGTCAATGCTTGCGTTTTAACTGGTTCTACTTAAGGAGGTAGTATCACTTTTTATGAAAGGCAATGGGAATAAATTAATGTGTTGGATAAATTTTTATTTGTAAAAATAACAGCACTGGAGATGGGCTTCACTGAGGCAGTCCTCTGTGTACCTTTTTAGAAAAGGAGTATCAAACGATCTGGCAGGCAGCTAAAAAGAAAAGCCTTTCCTGATGTGCTGTATGGCTTTCTCCTTTAGGATACTGTCCTGATATGATAGGACACCACTGTTTTCCATTATCTTTCGTGAGTTGGGTTCCATCTGTGACACTTGAAGTATGTCAAGAATCCTCTTGGGTATATTTGTAAGTACTGTCCATCTGCCCTCTGCTGCAGAATTGTAGCTTCAATTCGTCTGGTCACCTTTTTGGAACCATGGGCTCTTGTTGACTATCTGGTACTAAGAGGTTTCCTGCTGTCTGATTTGTTTGTAATTCTTTACACTGCAGTTGATGTGCTTTGGCTGCTTGTCCTTTGTGTCTGGCCCACACCTCCGGTCTGAGGTATGTTCTTAGCCTCCTTCTTGGTTCCTCTGCTCTTCGAAAGGATAAGGCATCTCACTTGAGTGGACATCACTTGAGGATCAGAAATGTGACAGCATCTTGTATTTTGTATGCCTTGCACAGCAGAATGTGTTCATTTTGCAAAATAAACACTGTGAAATGGTGATATGATGAACGCCTTTGTAGATGCACCCAAGATGCGGGTTTCTGCAGTGTACTGGAATCCATACTGCTTTAACAGCAAAGGACACTTTGAAACGAAGCAGAGTGTATTTACTTGATCTCATCCAGATGATGGCAACGAGGGCTGGGTAGGCCCCTGTGCTCCTGGGTATGACTGTACGTGGCAGGTATAGAGCTGCTCTGTGGTATGGCTAGCAGCCGCTGCACACATACAGCATTTCAGGACTCTCTATGCCAGCAACAGAACTGGTTTCACTTTCTTTGCTGCGGGGGGTGTAGACCCAGTACATCACAATCACAACACTGCAGACCCTAAAGCTAATAAAGAATGAGATCAGAAGCACTACATCGAAGAACGGCTGCATCCAAATTAAGGATACTAAAATGTATTTAGGTACATGTGGGTGATGGTTTGGGGCAGGGTTACGCGTACTGGGATAATGGATGGGGCACTGGGGACAGAGTGAAGGAGTCTGAGTACTGGGTTTGTGGTTACATGTACAGAATTAATGTTGGCAGGAACAGGGTGCACAGTTGGTAGTGCAGGGTTAATGGTGAAAGGTTTAGGAATCGGAGTGAAAGGTTTTAAGGTGCATAGTTTAGTGTTGACAGTACAGAGTTAAAAATGCTGAGTATGTGTGTATGTATAGATGTATATGTAAACTTAAGTTTAATGTTTCTCATGTAGTGACCTCAAATGTAGGGCCTTTGAGGTATTGATGCAGATAGCTTACTTCAGGCATGAGACAACATGCAGCACTACAGCACATTTACAAACATAGTGACACTTACTACTACCACGCAACACACAAAGCATTGAAAAAACATTACGTAACGTTTATTCACATATATTAACACACGTATAAATATATCTACTCCAGTATTGGAACTTTCATAGATTTACATGCTTAAATCGTTCCCGTCGAGATGGGAGTCATCTGTGTAATACAGAAGCTGTGCTCAAATACATATAAACACTACATGCATTAGGCCTTTATCTTAGAAAAATATCAGTCATTTTGCAAAAAAAGGACCAAACTCTAGAAACAACCAATCAGATTACACCACCCTCTAGAACCCTCCTGTGAGGGGCTTCCTTCCCTCAGTCTCCTCTGAGCTCTTCTCAGTTTTCTCTTAGATACTTTTTTCTGAGGTGTTTGGATTGATTTTCTTCAGAAATTCTCATAATTTGACATGGCTGTCAGTTTGAAGCACCAAGACACCTAAAACAGGACTTTTTAGAGCCTGCGCTACCTGCATGAAAGAGACTTCATGTGGGTGTCCAGCATAAGGACTGCTTATACTGCCTCTATCCTAACCATAAAACCAGAGACTGTAAGGTATGTAAGACATTTTCAACTAAAACTTTAAAAGACAGAGAGGGTTATCTTCTCCTTTGGCTGCAAAAGTTTAAATCTAGAGATAGTCCGGTCTCTGACAGTGCCTCATCGTCGGTCTGTCACCAAGACACCTGTGAAGAGATGCTGAGGAATCGACTGACAAACCTCCTAAAAAGGCACCTAAAAAGTCTTTTGAGGGTTCCTCAAAAATTTGTAGCCTGTCAAAGAAGCCTTTGTTGCAGTCGGAGAAATCGAAGGGGTCAGATTCCCTATTAAAATAAAAAAGAAAACCCTCCCTGAGCCCCCTACGCCGCCTGTGAGAATAAAACGCACATAAAAAAAACAAGAAAGCAACCTCTGCACGTCAACGGCACCTTCAACGGTATCTTTGTCGACGGCTCACGCATAGACGACATCTACCGTCACCATATCTATGTTGACATCCGCCTCAACAGAGTTCTCATCAAATGCCTTCTCATCCTCTTTGTCGGTGTGCCCCATTTTGTCACCATGACTACACTCTCAGACACTCGTCGACTGCTCCACCAACACTCCCACCGTCGACAACGCCTGTCGACGATCACCTTGTCGATGGGGAGACTCACTTCTTGTCGATCAAGGAAACACCTACAAAGAGACAGAGACAGTCTACATTGTCTTTCCTCATCAACAGAGCAAATTGGACTTAAAAAAAATGGTAAAGCATCGTTTGACACCCTTCCCTTATGTTTCCAAGTAAGGTGTTGAGACTGTTATGTGGGGTAGCCGGAAGTCCTTCACAATTCGCAGCCTACCTGAGATGCAAGAGATATTTTTCGCTATCTAGGCGACTGGCTAGGAAAGGCTCCCAACTTCCAGTCAGCACGCAGGTCTGTCAGAGCGACCTTATGCATATTCAAGGATGTGGGCCTCATTCTCAACCAGGAGAAGTCACTACTCCAACCTTTGACAGGGATAGCCTTCCTGGGCATTATATTAGACACAGAACAAACCAAAGCCTATCCAACACCGGACAGACAGGAGAAGCTAATCTCCCTAGCAAAACAAATTACAAAAAAAGTCTTTCAGTTCGACGCTACAGATCATTGAGGTCATCTTGAATAAACCTCATTCCCATTGTCTCTTTCATATGCGTCCAGTTCAAGAGGAGCTGGACAAGCAATGGAAACAAGCTGAAGGATCCTTCTAGGACCTAATCCAGATAACTCAGCTCATGATAGCTTCTCTCAATTGGTGGACAGTTCCCAAAAACATTTCAAGAGGACTACACTTCTTACCTCAGATTCCTCCGCTAACCATAATGACAGACGCGTCAATGAACTGATGGGGCTCATGCCTGCAGGACCTTCGAATAAGCTACAAGTGGCCTCCCTCTCACCACACTCTTCATATCAATCTTCTCTAACTCAGAGCAGTGTATTTTACATTGCAGGCCTTCCGCCCAAGAATTCATGGATCAGCAGTGCTTGTCAGGACAGACAATACCGTCCCAATGCACTATATCAACAAACGAGGAGGAACTTGGTCGCACCTTCTGTCCTGAGAAGCGCAAACCATTTGGAGTTGGTGCATTCAACACTCAGTAAACATAATGGCAGAGCATGTTCCAGGCCTTCAAAATACCATTGCAGATTCGCTAAGCAAGTTAGACATCTCCTCACGAGTGGGAATTGGAGCAGAAGACACTGGACGGAATATTCTCCCAGTGGGGCAAACCGAACCTGGATCTCTTCGCAACATCCTAGAAAGCCAAATACCAATGTTACCCAAGTTGGCATCAACAAGGATCATGGGGGATGCCTTTTTGATCACATGGTCAGGGATTTATGCCTACACCTTTCCTCCAATGCCTCTCATCCCAAGAGTAATCAGGA
Source organism: Pleurodeles waltl (assembly GCF_031143425.1). Taxonomy (NCBI): domain Eukaryota; kingdom Metazoa; phylum Chordata; class Amphibia; order Caudata; family Salamandridae; genus Pleurodeles; species Pleurodeles waltl. Next base: position 687,102,815 of record NC_090438.1, read on the forward strand.
AGGTGAAGTTGGAACCCTGTCAGATAATTCTAATAGCTCCAGCGTGGCCACTTCAACCTTGGTACGCGGAGTTGCTGCTACTATCTGCCCATGGAGATAAAGACCATTCCAGAGTTGCTCACCATCAACCAGGGACAAGTAAGACACCCAGATCCAAATCTGAGCTTATCGGCCTGGCTCCTGAATTCAACGAATTCGGCCTCTTAAACATACCAAAAGATTTCAAGGACGTCCTCACTAAAGCCCGGGCAGATAGCACAAATAAAACATACTGCCTAAAGTGGAAAAGATTTTCTGTGGTGCGAGTCCATTGATATACATCCTCTCTCCTTTGCCCCAGAAAAGGTCTTACCATACTTGTTGCAACTAGGACGCTCTGGGCTCGACCATGCGTCCATCAAAGCTCATCTGACGGCCATTTCTCGGTTTAGGAGAATGTCCGGTAAACAATCTGTGTTGTCAAAGGCTTATAAAACAGTTATTTAAAGGTCTTTTCAGATCCTTTCCTCCAGTGAAAGCCCCTCCTCTGGCATGGCAACTGAACACAGTCCAATGCCAGCTGATGGAGCCCTCCGAGCCCATACATAGGACTGACATCATCAAATACCTCTCCTGGAAGGTAGTGCTCCTCCTTGCCCTTACTTCCGCTTGTAGGGTCGGCGAATTCCAGGCTTTTACAATACAGGAACCCTTCTTACAATTTAAAAACGACAGTTATTCTACCCACCAATCCCAAATTCATCCTAAAGGTGCCTTCAGCACTACAGGCTCATTATATGAAAGCCCAAAGTCATTCATACCAAAGCACCAGACTGCTTCAGAGAAATCCCTTCATTCACTTGATCTGAAGAGATGCCTCAAGTTTTATTTGGACAGGACGAAAACCTTTAGAACAAACCAGCTGTTCACGGCCCTTAGTACCCCTAGAAAAGGATATCCAGTAACTAAACAGACTATTTCTCGATGGATTAAAAATGTAATCGTCTTGCCTTCAGAAAGCTGGTCGAACATTGGATGCTAAGGTACGTGCACATTCCACCATAGCCGTATCCACGGCCTGTGCATTGTTCTCAGGTGTATCTATACTGGACATCTGTTGAGCTGCAAGTGGAAGGCAACACATGCTTCTACAAGGCACTATTTCTTGGACACAGAGGTGCTCCAAGATGCAGCAGTTGGACAAGCAGTCCTTAGACATCTGTTTCAGTGAAGGTGAGCCATTTGTTCCCTCCATCCGCTCGTACTGTTTCAGGTCACACTTCTTATAGCGTAATAACTTTCTGTTCTCAAGACTCTAAACGACAAAAGCTGTAAGAACTGTTCGCACTGTCTCTTACAGAACAGCATGTTGAAATTGAACACACAACAAATGTGCTACTAGCTGCTTGCTATTATTATTCAAGCATGTGAATCTATGAAAGTTCCAATACTGGAGTAAGAAATAAGTTACTTACCTGTAACTGTAGTTCTCCAGTATTGGAAACTTTCATAGATTCACATGTGGACCAACCACCTTCCCCTGGGGAGCTCACCTTCATTCCCTCAGTAGTGCCTATGTTACAGCAGTAGTGCTTGGAAAGACTGAGGGAAGGAAGCTCCTCACAGGAGGGTTCTAGAGGGTGGTGTAATTTGATTGGTTGTTATAGACTTTTTTTGTCTTTTTTTTTAACAGCATAACTCATATGTTTATAAGAGAAAGGCCTAATTCATGTATTGTTTATATGCATTTGAGCATAGCTTCTGTTACACCTGGGACTCCCATCTTGACGACTGGGAAGGATTCAAGCATGTGAATCTATGAATGTTTCCAATACTGGAGAACTACAGTTACAGGTAAGTAACTTATTTATTTTACTAACCCCTATACAGCTCTATTCCTGAATCCTAAAAACTCCACACTACCCCTTCACCATCCATCCTTGATCCCTAAAAACCTTAAAATGCTCAATTGTGAAATTACAATACCCACTGCCAGAGCCAACAGACAGAGGCGAGGCCCCTGTCCTGGCGCATCATAATTGATGTTTAAACAATGTTTTTCAGCTTTGAACGGTTTTCACTTGGACAGTAGCAGATTTGGGAGGTTCCACATGAACATTTTTTAATTTTTTGATAATACCATGTATAACAAATCAATCTGTAAGTGTTAGTACAACCATTTTATTTTTTCCATCCAATATGGAACCCACTAAGTTGTCCAAATAAAACGATCAAGAAAAATATCCAAGTAATGGAATATACAAAAATTCTTTACTCATCAGGATGCTATGGTTTTAGATATTTACTAACACAATATACGTAAGTGAAGAGCCCATTGACGTTAAAAGCAGCCCTATTATATATTTTGATCCCTTTCATAGTTGTGTAATGTTATGTCTTAAACTTTTTATCTAGATCAGGAGGCCACCTGAGGGTCTTTCAGCCCTAGATGAAGATGATTTAATATACTGTATGTTGGGTTTCGTGATCTGTAAACTGATCCCTTAGAACAATCCCACAGCAAGTGGAGCAGTGCTCTGGGGGATTTGCAGCCCCTCCAGCAATTGGTGGTCCGTGTTGGTTTACCTTTGTGTAGGCGCACCAGTGTGATGTACCAATATGTGCCTATCTTAGTGGCAGTTTCAGTATTAGCTGTGTTAAGTGCAGTTTGTCTCGCTCTATAATACATTTCCTTCCATTCCTTCTGTGCCCGTTGTCTCCCCAGTTCTAATTCCCATTGTCTGGCTCGCTGTTTTAACCTGTGGGGTAGTCTAACATAAGATGTACAGTTCAATGACTAGGTGCCTATCTGAGGTTTTCGTCACCAACCATTTCTCGAAAGGTGTAAAGGACTGCTGCACCCATGGGTGGACTGTTGTGTGTGCAAGCCAGTGTCTCACTTGGAAGTAGTCCATTTTCTGATTCTGGCAACGTGTAGTTGGAGCGAAGTTGGTCATAAGAGAGTGGACCCTCTTCGTCGAGCCTGTGTCCCATGGAGTAGCATCTCGCTCGCTGCCATGGCAAGAATGCCACCTGCTCCAAGCCAGGTGTGAAATCAGCATTTGGCATCAATGGGGATTGAAATGAGGTTAAGCCCTTACGCACTCCCACCCGGTCCCACACCTCCAGTGTGTCTCTAGTGACAAGGGAGTAAAGACTCCTCAGTCGGTATGGCTTTTTGAAGAAAAGGGACTTTCATAAGTGAAGCTCAGTGGCTGCTTGATCCATAAACAACCAGTGCTGCTCGGATTTCTCTCTAGTCCATTCCACCATATACCAGAGCTGTGCTGTTGGTTAGTACTATAAGAGATTTGGAATACCCAGCCCCCTTCACTTGGATCTTTAGCTTTGTTCCCTCTGCATCCCTGAGAGCATCTCAGCCCAAACAAACCAGTTAATTTCTCTTTGTAGGGACTGGATCAGTCCTGTATGAGGTGTCACTGGGAGAGTTTGGAATAAGAACAGGATCTTGGATAGAGCAGTCATCTTAAAGCGACCAGACAGCAGAACCAGGAGAGCAGATATTGCTTCCACTAGATCAGGTCACTTTTAATTTGCCAAATTAGGGCCCTATTACTTAGGGTCACCGTCATTTTTGCTAAAGAAGCCAGCTGAATCCCAGAGTAAGTGATGGAGGTAGCAGCCCATTGAATTGGATACAGACATGCTGGTGCGCCACAGTCACCAGAGATGCAGAGAGATTAAGGGCCTGTGATTTATGCACATTAATGCAGAACCCTGCTGCCTGGCAAAAACCTTTAGCTCAGCCCAAGAAGGCCAGAAAGACTGTGGTCGGGTGGTCCAATGCTTACTAGCATGTCATCTGCATAGAGGCTAATAGTGTGTTCCACCCTGCCGAATGTGACCCCCTTAATGTCAGGATTATCGTGAACGTGCTCAGCCAAAGGCTTCTTGTAGAGGGAAAATAACAGGGGTGAAAGATGGCACCTCTACAGCGTGCCCTGCCTATATTAAAGGGAGCCAAAGTTTGTCTAGTCACCTGAACAGTTGTGCTTCGTTGGCCATTGTTGCTGTGGACCCATGTGTGAAAATGCTCACTAAAGCCGATGTGTGTAAGTGTAGCCTCTAGGTGGGGCCTGTAGACCAGTTCAAATGCTTTATTGGCATCAGTGTCCAAGAGCATTATCTCCTGTCTGGAGCACTTGGCCTTGTCTATTAGTTGCAAGATGGTTTTAGTGCTGTCGCTACACTGGCTGTTTGGAACCAAGCCAGCTTGGTCTGAGTCAATCAGACTTAGCATAAGGGGGCCGGGTTGGGACGGCCAAGGTACTGGTGAATAGTTTAATATCCATGTTAAGTAGGGATATTGAGAGGTAAGAACGACATTTTTTCTTTCCCTGGCTCAAGGATGACCACAATGGTGGCATTCAACATTGAGGATGGAACCACATCTGATCCTGCTATTGAATTGAAGAGTTGGGTCAATATAAGGGCTAGCTTAGAGCAGAAGATGTTGTAAAACAGCTGGAAAGCCACCTAGCCCTGGCAATTTCAGAGTTTTCTTGGAGCGATAGCTGAAATGACTACTTCTATCCAAATTGGGGGATCCTGGGTGTCTGCCTGTTCTGGTGATAGCTGCAACATGCACGCTTCTTTAAGATGCAGGTCTGGTCCTTCCGGAGAAAGGGTCTGCCCTGTGTACAGCTCTCAAGTACTGGCAGCTATGGGGCCCATCTCCCACAATTTCAGAGCAGCCTGTGGCTCATAGAGAATGCAGACCCTCTGAGCTCTGTTTGTTAGCCAACAGGTACCTACATCTCTCTCCAGACATAAAAGGAATGTCTAATTAGAAGTGCAGCATATTCATCCTTATCCAAATTGAGGCCTGCCAATTGTGCGGGTGCCACTACCAGTTGTCGCGAAATATATGGGGCACCTGTGTGCTTGTGTATGCGTTAGAATTTCTGCTTTTGCAAGTGCCCCCTCTTGTCATAGCGGAGTTTGTTGTATGCCACATATGGCAACGAGTTCCTCTTGTGTGGCGCCATTTCAAGTTTTCCAAAGTGTGGTGATGGGACTATTAGCAGTATTGTTTATTTCTAGGAAGTCTACTATTGCTTGACTAACCTCTTTCGCTACCTTGGACTTCCGCCATGACCGGCAGGGGTGTCTCACTGGGGGGACCGTGGGTGGGGCTAGGAAGGGGCAGGCTAAGGGATACTGCAGTGTGGTGTGATCAGGAACGTGGTCCAATCTATGATGCTGTTAAAGCTCCCTTGTCCCCAGGAAGTGATCAAGGTGGGCGTACATGTTATGGGTGTGAGTAGAATGTGTAATCTTGAGTCTGCTGATGTTTGAGGGGTCCTCAAACCCATCTCCTTGAGCCATTGTGCTCCCTCCCAGGACAGGGCCCCAGTCTGACAGTAGCATTGCGCTGATCGATCTAGGTGGTTGTTTAACACTGAACTGAGGTTAGGGGTCCCCCCTGAAGGACCATCCTGTCCTGGATGGACATCCTCAGCCAGCACTCGGCCTAGGAAGCATTCCTGTCTGTCGTTTGGGGCATATGTTTTGGGAAGGCGTGGAATCGTAACCTCTGCCAGTCCCTAGAAACTAGATGAGTTTCCCATAGGAGACTGAAATCTGCTCCAGATTGTTTGAGGTAGGATAGAATGGCACGGTATTTGATGGGGTTGTTAAGCCCTCACATTAAGGGTGATAATCTTTAGAGTAGTATGTGTATTGGGGGGGGGGGGGGGGAGGGAGGGATATGCAGTGAGATCTTCTCTTGGTGGAGCCCCATCTTTTCTCCTGTGAATCCGAATTTGCCTTTGCTGGGCTACTGTGTAAGTGTCAGACCCCTTCAAGGTCTTAAGGGACCTCCCTGAGATAGATAAGTCTTTTTGACCATCTGGAGGCCATTGCGGAGGGATGCAAACTAGGCCTGTAGGAAGGATAGTCACTGGCCCCTCCCTAGCTTCACTATCCATTGGGTGTTCTGGGCTGGCCGATGAAGACCAATTCCCAGGTTGGCCCCCCAGCCTGCTTAGTCAGCATTTCTTTCAGGGAGCGATCTTTTTTCGCCCCTTGCCGTAGGCATGGCTACTCGATCTACAGGAGTTCAACCAGAGATAGGTGCACAGTCGGAGGCCTTCTGTGTGGTCTCCCCCCTAAGCAGGGCAGGGTATCAATGGTGGATTTGTTAGTGTTCTGTCGCATCTCAACACCCTTGACCGTAAGTGATAAGGGCCAGTATAGGGGTCTTGGCAGGCCTGAATCTCTTCCCATCATTCCCTTTAGGGACTCCAGCCTCCCCGTGTGTGCCTCATTAGGAGTCCAGACCCAGTCGTCCCCATTGAGCTCTGCACAGCACCTGAGGCAGCCGCCACAGGCACTTCCAACTACTCTGGGAAGTGATGTCTCTGCGGAGTCTCTAGTCCACGCCCCCCCATGAGCAATCCACTGAGGGCTCCCCAGGGCCCCGTGGATCCCTGCACCCTGCCGTTGAGTCCACTGGGTCCTGCGCTGGCCGGGGCCTATAAAGTCCCTGGTGGGTGATGGTGTGCTGCAGCCTGTTGAATATCAGGGGGGGCCCTGGGTGTGCTGTACACCATGTGGTGCTGATCAGAGAATCTGCTATCAGGGGCATGGACATTGGGATATGCACCAAGTCCCATCAGGGTTGTACATCTCAGCAGGTCATCTCTCTTCAGTCCCTGCCCCAGTGTTGGAAATTGCTATGCCCAGGGCGCTCAAATGCTGCTTTTGCTGCAGTGTATAACCCTCTGAGGGTAAGGTCAGGGACTGTAGGGTGTAGCCAAAAGTTCCAGACAAGGGATCTCTCCAAAAGATTTCTGTGGCATTGAATGCAATTAGTACTGTGAATGCTTGCGGTGGGGAGAGCGGGTCCCCAGGGGTAGCTGACTGCATCCCCTATCTCAACCACTGTCTCTTTGCTGCCAGGGGTGTGGAGTTTAATAAAATATCTACTTGTCCATGTGACAGGTTGCTTCATAAATCTTTTTGTTCTGTTAAAAAAAAAAAAATCTACTTGTCCCTTTGGTGCTATGTAGCGCGGCGACACATTATGGCAGCAATATCATTATATAAATGCTCTTATAAAAGCGTCCGATTATGCCAGGGCTAATGCTACTGTAGGGCTTCAATACTAGCAGTTTCCTTATTTTGTCACCTTTCCGCAGACCTGCATACTGGGGCTTGGAGAGGTAGGCGTAAGCAATAGTTCCAGGGTTGGGAAGCCCTTTGAGTCTGTGCAAACCTACTAACTTGCATGTTTTGAGTTTCCCCAGCTCTTCTCTAATCATTTCCCATTTACTGAGAGGTTGGAAATTTACTCCCTGCATGGGTCAGAAGTAAAATGTCTTCCAGGTTTGGGAGGGGAAAAGTGGTTTAAAGGGAAAGTGAACTTGTAAACGCTCAATAGATTTTTGCATGAGCAAATCTACACCTGCATAGTTGCTCATGCTAAAATAGTTTGCAAATGTTTTCTAGGAGTACTTTTTCCTGGTCTATTTCTGTAAATTTGTGTGATTTCATGAAATACGCAGATCTGCTCTAATGCAAAGATGTATCATGGGTGCACTTTTGTGACTTTTTTTTAAAGAGTTGTTACCCTAATTAAGTCTGGAATTAACCAAGACTGTTTTGTTTTATTGAAATTCAATCTCTGTCCATCTATCAGTGGACTTCACTTTGTCTGATCCTACTTGCAAAACCTACTTGTACTCTGCACCTGGATACCCTTCTGGGTGACGAGGTCTGCGCTCTACAAATCCATGTTTCATTACAATGATCGCAATCTGCTCTTTCACAAGGAGCATATTGGCACACTAAATTTGTTCAGTGCCAGGAACTACAGTGGCTATGTGTACTTTTTGTGACCAAAAAGTAAAAATATTTTTTGCTAATATTTACTACAATGTTGAGGGCAAAGCAGGTCCCTCTACGTAGTTTTCCAAAAGCCATGTCAAAACAAGACATGCATTGTCAAAACTAAAGACTGACCACCAAACTGGGTTTGCCAATACTTGTTTGTTTTCATGTTTCTCATGATCTTGTGGGAACTTGTTACACTGATTTACCTTTATGAATATTTTTGGGAAACACTGGTATGCATCAACACAGGTTACTAAATGATGCTTCAAAGAAATTGTACCTAAAATGTCCGCTGTAGTTTAGCAAAACGTCTTTTTTCCTAGTTGCATTTTTTTAATGAACATTTTATTTTAAAAGCAAAAAGATCATCAGTCTTGCATTCAAGCTCCTGCAAATATTCACACTTAATCAGAGCATTCTGGGAACATTATACGTTCCCCCATATTTTTGAACTTAGCAAACATGTGTACTTTTTTTTTTTTTTTTTTTTTACGGGAACCACTTTCAGTGATGCAGTCCAAGCTTACAACATATATTTAAAATGCTCACCCTAATAATAAAGGCTTTGCATTAATGAGCCATAAATACAAGTTTGAACGGCATTAACATATGGAAACAAATTAGCTCAACTGCAGACATTTTCTTTCACTGCTCTGTAATGTGGTACAGTAAATTGTCGGTCAAAGGGTTTATGCTGCAGGGGTTGGGCCTGCTTGTCCCAAGGACAACAAATATGAAAACGTGTTTTCCTTGACCCCAAACAATATGTCCTGGGCGTCGGGCTACAGGAATTCCACACCCATGAGGCTGCTCCTAACAAGCTCTAGGCTAATGTCGCTCTCGGGCCATGAGGCCTGTAGTGTTGGGGGACAGTCCCTCATGTCCTGGGCCGATGGTATCACTCACCCCTTACAGTGCAGGCAGTATGTTGTATCAGTCTCTTTGGAGTCCTTCCGAGGGTGATGGGGCTGGGTCCAGCATGTAGAGCCCCAAGCCGCTGATGAAGTATCAGTGCCCAGTTATCGCTTTGGGTCAGCTCCCCTGTCTCTGCTTTCGTGGGCTGTAGTAAAAAGGCCCCAAGGACACCACAGGACACCACAGGAGTAGGTCCTGGGACCAGAGTGGGGTGGAAGCCCATGTTTCCGCTGGAGCGCAGCTGCTAGTGCATGGGTCTGCACTGCTTGGCTCCTATGTCGATCATCTTGCATCCAGACTGGGATATGTGAGAACAGTCCTTTGCAGTGTCAGACCCTTGGATGTAAAGCAGTCAGGCCTGTCTTGGCCTTATTTACGCTGCTGTGCGGGTGCCATTTCACTGCTCACGTCTCGCCTCATTCCACACATGCCAGGGCCTCAGCACGGAGCCAGATGCCTCCTCAGGGGTCTCTTGATATGCCCCTCAGTCTACAGTGCTGGTGCAGGAACTGTGGGCTTATATTGTACAGTCTTTAGGGCATTTAGCTGGGCCTGGTCGGTGGGGGGCTTGAGAAGCATGTCTTAACAGCTTGCTATTGTGGCCACAGCTCCTGTTGAAGTTAAACCCCTTGCCAGGCCTAAACCTTCTGTAATATATATGTCACCCCTATGGTAGGCCCTAGCTAGCCCCAAGGGCAGGGTAGAGTGTATTTAAAAAAAGTTGGACATGTACTTTTAAGTTTAAAATGTCCTGGTTGTGTAAAACTATTAAATTAGTTTTTCACTATTGCAAGGCCTGTCTCTCCCATAGATAAATATTGGGATAACCTTGATGCAGTTTAAGTAAAATTTCCGATTGGCGGAAAAGAGATATTAGACCTGACATCCTTAGGGTGGTCATCCCCCAACTTTTTGACTTTCTTCCTTCCATTTTTCGGACCCTGTTTTTGCTGGTTTTACAACTCTGCACACTTTACCACTGCTGACCAATGCTAAAGTGCATATGCTCTCGCCCTTAAATTTGGTAACATTGGTTCCTACCCCGTTGGAATATTTAATTTACCTCTAGGTCCCTAGTAAAGTGCACTACATCTGCCCCCGTCCTGCAAATTAAATGCTACTAGTGGACCTACAGGCACTGATTGCGCCACCCACCTAAGTAGCCCCTTAACCATGTTTGAGGCCTGCCATTGCAAGACCTGTGTGTGCAGTTACACTGCCGCTTCAACTTGGAATTTAAAACTACTTGCCAAGCCCTAAACTACCCTTTTTCTACATATGTCACCCCTAAGGTAGGCCCTAGGTGATCTGTAGGGAAGGGTGCAATGTAGGTGCAAGGCAGGACATGTATGCATGAGTTTTACTACTGTGACGCCTTTTCCTCTCATAGACCAGCATTAGAGCTGCTCTCATACTTTTTAAGTGGTAGATTCTGATCGGGCAGGAGTAGACCTGTCATGTTTAGTATGGTCAGAATGGTAAACAAGAATCTTGTTTACTGGTGAAGTTGGATTCAATATTACTATTTTAGAAATGCCACTTTGAGAAAGTGGGCATTTCTGTGCATTTTCTGCCATCTGTGCCTTACAGCCTGCCTCCAATGCACATCCGGTCTGTGCTGGTTGATACATTACCTTGTGCATTCCACCCACACAGACACACAGACGACTGGGCTGAAAGAGCAACTTGTGCACTTCAGAACCACTCTTTGAAGTTTCCCCCACTTCAAAAGTATTTTTGGGTATATAAACTGGGTCTCTGACCCCACCAAATTAGACACTTCTGGATATACACCTGAACTCTGGAAGAAGAACTGCCTGGCTGCCCAAAGGAATCAACCGCACTGCTTTGCTGAGGACTGCTGCCCTGATTGTTGCCCTGCTGCCTGCTGGCCTCTGACTTTGCTGAAAGGGTTCTGCCTTCTCCAAAAGTGCTCTCCAAAGGCTTAGATTGAGCTTGCCCCCTGTTCTGAAGGATCAAGGCAAAAAAGACTTCATCTACTAGCTTCTAGCTAGTTCAGCGACTTCAGTCACTCCAGCACCGATTTCAGTGATTCCAGCACTGCCACCGCTGTCCGCCACATCACCGCCTGCCCCAACTCAGTGGTCCTTGTGCCACTCAACAACTGCGACCCCCAACGCAAGTCTGATGTCACCGAAACGCAGCTGACGTCCCGCAGTGTGATTGCGACACTGTGAAGTCCACAAATCATGTCTTGACCAGCTGGATCCATTGGTCCTGCCAGGTCACAAGGAACCGATGTCTCGCCACAGACTACGCACCAGTTCCCCCTGCACCTATAGTGTCAGACTATTGGGAATGACTCCAACAATAGTGATAGCCCCAGTTAGAGATATTGTGTTTCCAAGCGCGTTACTGGGATTTAATTTTTAAAAATGAATAACTTTGCTTGTGTACACTGGATTTTCGTTGTTTTTACCTCATTTTATTCAGATAAATATGTATTTTTCTAAACCAGTGTGTTTTTGTGGTGTTTTCACTGTTAATGTATGAGTTATTGCACAAATACTTTTCAAATTGCCTTCCAAGTTAAGCCTGCCTGCTCTGTGCCAAGCTACCAGTGGGTGAGCACAAGATTTTTGGTTGGGTTGGGTTCTGACTTACCTTGACTAGGATTGTGGTCCTTACTTGGACAAGGGTGTATACCTCTGCCAACTAGAGACCCAATTTCTAATAGAAGTTTGGAGTTTGGTATCTCTGTACTCGCATGTTAAAAATGGAACTCATTATGAAGTCTTACTTTTAAATTGTAAGTCTGAAAATGGCACTTTTAGAAGTTGGTATGTTCTTACTTTAACCATTCTGTGCCTCTGTCTCTGAATACGCGTCTGGGGTGGATGACAGCTGGGCTTTGTGCATTCTCTAGACAGTCGCACACAAAGGGACCTGGGGTGTGACATTCACATCCTGGTGACCCATCACCTGACTGATGGGCCGTCCTGAGGTTAGTGAGGAGGAGCTGACACTTGCGCCTAAATAGGGCTGTGCCTGTCCCCACACAGAGCTGTGTACCCCTGGTAGTGTGTCTGGAGCGAAGGAAGGAAGGGCAGCGGCCTCTGTCATTTCAAAGCTCCCTCTTTGAAGTCTGCTTCACTTCAAAGGCACAACTGGGTATAACTACTGGACCCCGGACACCTCAAATCGGTACGCTTCTGGATCTGAAGACATTCTGCCAGGAGGGACTGCCGTGCTGCCAGGAGGGACTGCCAGTCTGCTGAACTGCTTTACTGGTTGGCATGCTGCCTCTTGCCTTGGAGTGAGAAGAACTGTACTTGCCTCTCTACATCCTCGAAGAACCTAAGTGACTCTAAGGGCTTGCTGGCTTGCCTCTTGTATTGAAGTCCCAAGGACCTCAGACTTTCTTAAATCCTGCTCCAGCTGCTGGACTCAACTGTAAGCCCTGCCATGAAGTGCCAATTAAGTTATGGGCCTTGAAAGTAGGTTTGTAGCAGATTTTCTAGAAAAATCGATACCATCACAACAATCGGAGCTGCCGCATCCCTCTTCAACTATGACGCAGCCTCTGAGGATGATGACTTCACATCGATGTCTGCGTGCCTCCAGATCAATGCATCTCCTACATCCTCTGCACCTTGCCTTCACATTGCCAGCTGCACAGCTCAACGCATCACCTTCCTCACAAAGGTTTTGACTCCGCACCTCAAGGACATCGCTTCGACAACTGTGCTACTCGATGACTCATCCCCTGACTGTGCTGATTGGAGCCAGCGCATTGCCTCAACATAGACACAGCCCTCCATCCATGGTACTTTTCTTTAACTGGCCCTGTGTGGGCCCTTGATCGTGGTTGGCCTGAACTCTGTATTTACCACAGACTAGCACAACTTCATATCTCAAGTTCTACTTATTGGATTTTTGTCATTGTTATCTTACTTTGCTCATAAAAATATTCCTTATTTTTCTAAACTGGTGTGGAGTCCATTTGTGACGTTTTCACTGCTAATGTGTTTTAAGTGTTGTTTTACACATTGCCTCTTTAGTTATGCCTGATTTCTCTATGTATGCTACCAGAGAGTGAGCACAGGTTTAATATAGGTTGTGAATCTGTCTTACCCTGGCTAGGATTGTGGTTCCTACTTAGACAGGACGTATACCTCTGTCAACTAGAGAACCAATTTTAACAGTGGTTTTATTATTTATTTATTTTCTTGTGATTGCATTTGGAGAATGGTTGGGGCAATATTTAAGTTTACCTTGTGCAGATATTATATATTATAATATTTTCCAGCCTCCTATTTTTCACTTCTAAAGAAATGCATTATTTTTATTGAAAATCAAATCAATCCACTAACATGAGAACCAGTATAGGATTAAGACATCCCATTACTGTTTTCTGTATGTAAATTGTGGATGCAAAGGCTTAAATCTACAGATGCATAATATTACACATGTAGCTTTGTCAGGGTAGTGGACACGCTGTGCATAAATCACCTCTCATAAATGTGTTCGAATCTAACCCAATGTGTTCTGTGATTTGGATCCAACTCTTCAATGTCTTTCAGATTTTGCTCCTTGATCCAATTGCCTTCATGCAGCAGTTTGCAACACCACTTGTCCCTGGCACCTTAGTGTTGTGTAGAAGCCCTTAAAAATAAGTTTTAGGACTACCAGCTCCTTGTCTTGCATCTGATTCTATAGTAAACACCTGTCTGTCCTTACTCAAGCAGCATTGCAAGCCTCTGACCACTGATCCTTTATGCTCACACAGCTGCCATGTAGTTTTTTTCTTTTTGGACAGTTGCTGAGGCATTATTGGCCTCTTCTTCACCTTCCCTCCCTTGTAAGTTCTCCACGAGTGGGTGGTTTTAACTGCCCTAAAACTGGTGGGATTGCTTGTGGTTCAAATGTTCTGCTGTAGAACAGAGTTCCAGAAGCTGAGGTTAGTTCCATTTAGATGAGATAGCAGATGCAGGTCATGGATTTCATTGCAACAGCTTCCTCAGGAACCCAAGAACAACCTAACACAAGCATGTTATCAAAGCACATCCAGACGTAGTATAAAGGGATAGCATGTTAGTAAGCTTGACATAGACAGGCATGGTCTGAGGTCTGCAAGAAAGTAATACATCCGTGCTTTACATTGTTTATACAGATAACGAAATTTTCTGGCTCGGTGGGTGACTTAAATATTTTAATTCTTTATTGGGAGAACACAAAAAGGGGAATCTTTATAGATTAAAGTATCTCAATTTCATTTTGTGCTTGAATAGAAAAGGAGCCAACATGTTTTGTGACATCAAAGTTTCTAAATTGGGGCAAATCATTGTTTTTCGATAACAAAGTAATATACAAATTGACACACGTCATAAACAAAGTGACCACAACTGGTAATGAAAGAAAAAATAAAATATGAGCATACAACCTATCATAAAACAGAACGTCAAAATTAAAGTGCAAAAAATTGAGTGAAAGAAGGTACACAGTATAAATCAGAACACTCCAAGACTTTGACTACTGTGAAAACCATGTATTTATCTAATAACTACAGTGTAATAACTGTAGTGACCCAAGTAAAGTAGAACACGTGAGCAAAGGTATACTTATGTCCTCTACACTACATGTGAAGATCAGTGCCTTATTCATCTTGTCGCTTGGGAGAGTCTGTGCGCGTTATGAAATAACACCATGAAAGAAAAGATGAACAATGATTTAAAAAAACTGTGAATAAAGAGGAAGTAAAATAAGTAAAGAAAGTTGTAGATATAAAATTGAAATAAGGATTCCCCTTTTTCTGTTATCTTAATGAAGAAATAAAATGTCACCCACCAATCATGTGTCCCGAAAATAATTGGTTATTAATTGCTGCAGACCATATAAAGCATTGATTTATTACTTCTCTGCGGATCTCAGACCCAAGTATCCGTGTTTCATATATTTGTGAGTGGTAAGGAAAAGGCACCACATATTGGTCTGATTATTAGTCTTTTCCCTTCCTGAGTTCAGTCGACAGTAACCTTTTCATAGATTGGCTCTTTTGGTGCCACTCTGCTGAAAGTAGCACCGCTCCTCATCCGGCCTGGTGCATTCAACTCAAAGAATGAAGTCCTTTTATCAGGTAATTTTCTGCTGTGGTTAAGGTCTGGCTTAACTGTCTGGCAACAGCTGCACTGTCATGTGAACAGAGTCACCAGGAGAGGGGTGTTTGGCCCTGTCTGCGTGTTGGGATCCAGGAATGCATGTTTTGATTTGGGCAGAAGTTATAGTCTATTCTTGGCACTTCTGGAGTTTATGCAACCCAAAGGAACATCCACCATTGCTGGATCATACCAGTCTCCGAATCCTTAGACCTTCAGTGAAAAGTACAGTCTTCAGTTGTTTCCTGAAACTTAGTTCTCCCTTATTCTTTTCTTAGTGCTGCAGGTATGGCATTTCATAGTTTGGGTGATAAATAGACAAAAGATAGTACTCTGCTCCTGGGTTTCTTGATCTTGGGGGACTATAGGCAGCCTTAGATCAGCAGATTGTAACGATGATCTAGGACTGAAAGAACGATCGTCCTATAGGACTATGGGAATCAGGAAGCTGGGGGCTGTACTTAAGCACACCCCGATGGGCTATAGCTAGGGCCTGGAGCTGTATCCTCATGGATACAGGTGTAGCCAGTGTGGAGAAGCCTGTGAACTTCAAACCGATTGTTATATTACTTGGAGTCTTTTGACCATAGATTGAGGGATACCCAGGTAGTGAGTTACCATAATCCTATTGTGACCGCACTAGTCCTTGTACAACTACTCTCTTTATGTTGTACTGGGTAGAGAGTTCAGCGGTTTCGTGTGAATCTTTAATAGACCAAAGAAGTTTGTGGCGAGTTTACTGGCCTGAACCGCCGGGGAAAGCTTATCTATCCAAAGTACCAGACTTTTTACCTCCGATTTTAGTAGTGGACGGTCCCTTGGAAGGTCAGGCCAGCACAATTCATTCCAGCTAGTAGGGTTATTGCCAACTACTAGCCCTTGACTTTTATCACCATTTAATTCTAAACAGCTGGCAGACATCCATCCTGCTACTTTCTTTGGACATGCGTTTAATTGATTGGAGACAGCTACTGCGTCATAAGTAAGCAAAATAATCTACGTGTTGTCTACATATGACACCATTGAAAAACCATGTGCAGATGGTTTCTCTGCTTTCTGGTGAACATAAAGATTAAATAGCGCGGGGCTTAGTGATCCCTGTAGTACCCCATATTTTAAAGGGAATGATTTTGAGTAAAAAGGTCTAACTTGAAAGCTTCTGTTCAAGGAAGAGGCATGCCTTCTAATGGCTGAGCCTGTAAATCCCGACTCTTCTGATCTCTGTAGAATGGAGTAGGGCACGGCATCGAAAGCTGCGCTCCGCTCCCAATAATGACTGCAACTGGTCATCCGTGATTGCGGACTTTTTTTTTTTTTTTTTTTTTTTAAGCTGTTTAGCAGCTAAGTGTTTCCAGGGCGGAATCCAGATTGGTAGGATTTCATATTTTACAGTTCTCTAGAAATGAAGAAGTGTCTGCAAATATTTCTTGTATTTTACTGACATCTGTGAGCTAAAAAATTGACCTATAATTTTCTGGTACAGTAGGATCCTACGAGGTTTCTTTAGCAGAGGCCTCACAATCGCATGTTTCTAAGCAGACAAAACACTGCCGCTCTTTAGTGACAGGTTAAAAATAAGTCAAGATGGGAGAGATTGCATTTTCTCCTTTCAACAATACAGCAGGGGGTGCCATGCCCAAAGGGGATTCAGATTTTACTGCTTTCATAAACCCTTGAACGTCTTCCTTTCTTACATCTTGGAAGGCCGATAATTTCTCCTTAATCGTATGGGCCTGCGAGGGTCCATAGGCAAAATCATTATGCCCTGATTTCCCTGCCAAGGTGGCATGCATAATATTTTTTCGGACAATTTGCCAGCACATTGCAACTATTCAGAAGGCAACCACCTGGAGTGCTAGATGGCCAGTTTCATGAGTTTATTATTTTGAATAGATCTTTAGCTGAATGTGACACTATCAATCCTAGGGCTAAATTGAGTGGATCGTGCTTCTTTTATAGCATAGTGGTACTTTTTTACTGATTTCTTGTAACTTAATTTACTGGCTGCTTAAGTTTTTTTCCCTCAACTTCCTCTGTTCTTTAAGCTCTCTTAATTGCATAGTTAACCAAGGAGCCCTATCTTTGTGTTGACCCTACTTGTGCAATCTCATGGGAATTAGTTTATCAAGCGAGTCCTTTATCCGATCCCCAAACTCTAAATTCATTTCTATTTCACCATTTATTTCGGGGATGGAGTTTAGACTGTGGTTTCCCACCTAGCTGCAGTAAAGTATAAACAACACTGACCTAGTTCTAGCTGTTAGACAGTGGGATTTTCCTTCTCAGTAAAGGTATAGCTGACCAATGTAGTGATCTGACCAGCATACAGAGAGAAGATCTTCTGACCTCCTATTTGGTGTGTTCAAGAAAATAGGATCAAGGAGTTTACCTTTTTTGAGTGGGATGCATTACTGATTGTGTGAGCTGAATAGCAAATAAATCCTGTATCACATTCATTGCACATTCACATCTACTATCCTCAAAATGTAGGTTTGTCACCCAGCAAGCTTCTGTAGACTTTATTCGGCCAAAATAACTGACAAAACCTGTATAAACTGAGTAGCCGGTCCTGGGGGGGGGGGGGGGGGGGGGGTAACGGTATGCCAATACCTCTGAGACGGTAACAATCAGGAAAGCTCTATCAAGAGACTCCTACTCTGGGATATTAATAGGAGTAAATGTCCCCTTCCAATACAGTTCTGTATCTTCACAAAAAAGTGCTTACCCTCCACACAGCTATGTTATTTATCCAGCTGCCAGAGATTGAACTTTCAGAGACACACACATGGCATTGCAAAGTTGTTAAACTGTCTTGGATAACTAGATAATTTATGGTGTTTGTCTCTGGCAGTAGTGCCAATCGGAGGAGAGGAGGGCAATCATTAACCTACCTGGGTTTTTAATTTTGGCTTGACAGTGCATGTCACCTGACCTTTTAATCTACACCAATATTCAACAATTATTTGTATCCACACAAATGCATATCCATACATATCCATTCCCCTGCTATTGACTTCTAATGCTGGACATCACCCTACAATATTCATTTAAAGCCATAGCTTATTGTTATTACTATTGCTGGTTTTAAAAAAATGGATCCAACGTTTACAATAAAAATAACCCTTTAAATGAAGGAGGTGGCAAAATTAGTTTGAGGGTGTCAGTTCCTCTGGTAGAAATTAAAGATGCTTGGATGGGTGGGTTTCCCCTATTGGGTGTACTGGCACCTTCATGTGGTCAGGTCATTCGTCTGTAGGGCTCCAAAAATGTACTGAACCACTTGCTATGGTTGAGCTATTTTTAGATTACCTTGGACCTTTCTGGGGAGTGGACAAAGAAGTGTTCTGTTCATTCAAACTGAATTAGCAATTAGAATGCCTTTAAATCTTGTCCCATTTGCTCGGTCTTCAGGAGGTCAAAAGTCAGTTTGTCTTCTTGCAATGCAAACACTTTTCCTTGTGACTGCAGAGTTTCAGGATTTTGTAAGGTGAGCTGCCTGACCTAAGTGAAATGAAGGGCTTTTGGTATCCGTTTTTTTCCAAAAACACAACATTTATATAACTAAGTCAACTTTACAAACATTTCAAAATGCATTTCAGTAGCTGTGAAATCCATCTTTTGTACTTCTGTGTGATGAAAAAAATATTTTAATAGGATGAAAAAAAAGAACACTTTACTTGGTGATGTGCGAATGATAAATGTTTTCTGTAACCCAATTTTCACAGATTATTCTTAATACACTATATAGTGTTATCAGTAAAGCTGCAAGTTAGTGGAAAGGTTTTTGGACATTTCTTGGAAATGTACTTTCTGTAAATGACATTGCGCTCGCTACCACATCATGCTTTAGTAATATATTTATTTAAAGTGAGTGTTTAAACATAAACTGAGAAACACTCCTGCCCTTATGGCAAAGCTATTAGTAAACTAAGAGGCAAGTCATGCATGGATCATGTGTACCCTATACGTGGGGTAGATGTATTATACATGGAGCACAAGTTTAGTGTAATTATTCAAACACAAGAGGATTTTTTTTGTCACAGCAAAAATGCTGAACTCACATATTTGAAGGTGCACTCATGTGAGAATGAAGAAAAAGGTGACTGTAAAATACAAGATTTGCCTACGATCACACAATTTGAGACCTGTTTTCGGGTTAAGTACATTACAGTTAAGTCGAGTGGATTAGTCAAGCTACTCGAAAAGCAGGTCTAGGAACATTTTTATGATTTTGGTGGCCTGTTACAGAAGTATTGGCACTTTAAGTTTTCCATACAGAGCTGGATAGTAGGTCCCTTGGGGATGGCACATGCCAGCACTAAGCTCACTTCAGCCACTGCAGTCAGGTTCTCCAGTCTGACTCTGGCCTGCTTTCTATTATTTTGCGTTGACCCAGGGCCAGAGATAGTGGGAAGCCATCAAGTGGGTGCACTGCTTGTGATGGTGACCTACAGGGCTACTGACAGATTATTTGCAATACTCAGTTCTGGGCTGGGGTCTGTAATGCAGCCAGACCATATCCATAGCTTCTCCTTTGAGTAGGGACTTGCTGGGATACTGGTGGACCAGAAGGACTTCAAATGCCATAGTTAACACTAACTTCCTTTAACTCTTTCTTGCCTTGGCTCACTGTCTTGGTGAGAAACTCTTGAAGCCTGTAAAAAGGATTGAGGTGCCCTGGTAAAGTGAGAGTAATGAAACCCCCCAGTGTGGAGCACCCTCTCTGTGCTATTGAGGAATATTGACACAGGCAGCAAATAGAGTGGTTTCCCATTAATATGACTTTGACTGAACCTTGGATTTACTTAATGGCAGCCTTAGTACATACACTGATTCCTATGTCTGAGACTAGACTATGGCACATGCTTCCTGTTCAATATGCTGAGTGTCCTGGAACCATAGAAACCTGGAGACACACTTGGTTGCATATATGAACAAAAGGCTTGCATTAACCCAATTATGTCCCTGCACACATGCATGCCCTCAGTGCTTAATTTGAGCTCGTGGTTTCTGATGCACGACACTGGCATTTAACTGTCAACACGGAACATATTAGTCCTCCCCACAGTGGCGCTATTTGTGTAATTTGGAGGTGAGAACAACAGTTGTTTTCCAGTTAACATATATTAAAAATGGCTAATATCTGCCACCCAAGCCATTATTATAGCTTTGGGGGCCTGAAATATCCTGAATTGTAACACTTGTAGGAGTTGTGATTAGTCGCTGTGTAGGTGCCGTTATTGGCAATTGTGGCAGGGGCAGTGGGTGGTGGAAGCTGCAGTGACCTCCTGGCACTTTTGTCAACAAATTAAGCACTGCATGCCTGCCAGATATTGTTAGTTGTATGGTTTAGTAGCTTAGTCAACCTCTCCCTTGCCTGTATAGATCATTTCACATAGATTACTATGTTGGTGCGCTCTCCCTATGTACGAATTTTGTTTTGTACCTGGAGAGGCTACAAAAAGGAAGTCACAGTAAGGTTTTTCTTGTTTTAGAATGTCATTTTATGCAAGCTGTCATATTCACACCCTGCCCCATGTGTAACTTGTTGTGTGAAGACTAGACTGGGGAAGAGTTTTGCATGCTCCCAGACTCCTCATGGCATGCAGTGGTTTTTGTGGGCACAGATGTTCTTCAGGCAAGGCTGAATGCATGGCACTATATGAACAGAGGCAGCAGTGAATCTTGCCCCAAAGGAGAGCAACCCCTCGCACACAAGGGGGAGGTGGGAAGGGTTAAAGAAGCCAAGCTAACAGTCAATGCCCCCTTATGATCTTGTTTTCTTTACAAATCTCAACTTAATCTCCTCAAACCCTATTGTATTCCACAAAACGCATTACTGTAACTTCACTAGCAATATATCCTTATTTATTACATCTCATTTATCAGTAAATAATTCAGAAAAATTACCTCAAATCACAGCAATTCATCCATACTATAAACATTAAATTTCGGCTTTGCACCGTTTATAAATATCCTGACAATTCATGGCACAATGAAATAATCTTAAACCACGTTTGAATTTAAAATAAATCTGACAAATTACAATTCAAATTAAAAGTTCAGAATTCAAAATCAGTTGATGCAGCATTTCGGTGGTATTTGCTGGTTTACCCCACCTTCTTCAGTACAAACCTAAAAGCAATATTATGAATATTAAAAATTGGGGAAAAAGACAATGTGTGATACATGGGTAGATACCTTTAACGACACAAGGTAAATTTTAAAAATAGTAATATCCATATTTTACATTAATCCTTCCATGTTAAAAGGAGCACCATAGATATTTACTTGTTCCCCCTTTTCTTTCTATTTGCAATTGATCATTTAAGATCATTTGTACTGTATACCTTTGGCGGTGTCATTGCCTCGATGCATGATATTTATCATTAGTTTTCAATTAATACCCTTCTTTAGTTATACGGTCCCTCATACACCATGACTAGATCTAGCTCCCTTCCAATGTAGGACCTGGTTCTTTAATAAACTAAGCAATTCCCTTCTATTTACTGCAGATCATATTCCCATGTTCATATTACCCATATGCTCAATGCTGCGTATGTGAAATAAACCTCAGTTTATCACAGTACTAACATTGCTTCAGGGGTCAGTCATCTATCGCCTGTGATTTGCTTACCAATGTGCTCTGTAATTCTTGCCTCATCATACTTTTCCTATGTGTTTCTGCAGTCTTAATTATACTGTGCAATCCCTCAAGGCTGTTTTGTATGTACTCGCCTGCAGCAGCGTGTGCAGTGAATTTGTTTGCTCTAATGCATGGGTACTCACAAACATTTCCCGGGGGCCACAAAACAGTCTGTGGCATGCCCGAGGGCCGCACTGGTGCCAGTAGGCCGAGAGTAGTGGGGTGATGGAAGGTGGGCACAAGGGGGTGGGGGGGTGCAAAGTAAGGTAAAATGCTCATGCATTTAAACACTTTTTTGAAGTTTGCTAACAGTTTGTCATGTTCTTACATGTCTAGTGAAAGATATCTTTAAAACGAAATTTGTTCCTAAAGATAAGTTATCTAGGCCTCTTAGATAAAGTGTAAATAAAGTATGCCCATTTCACAGCTTTCTGATTTTTTTTTTTTTTTTTTTTTTTTCCTGCGTTGTCAAGTTCACGAGGGGGCCGCAATTAAAGGTCAGGAGGGCCGCATGCGGCCCCCGGGCCGTACTTTGAGTATCCCTGCTCTAATGTAAAGTTCTCCCATGGATCTTTAAAAAAACAAAAACAAAAAAGTAGGGTAACTTTTATTGTTGTAATGTTACCTAGTTTAACCCCATTTTACAGTCCCCTAAATTTAAACGGCAGTCACCAAAAATATCTCCCACAATTGCAGAAGAGGTTTCCCTCCTTTGTCACTTATGATGTAATTCAGTCACTCCTGGAATTTTTTTTAAGTCCTCTATCTGATATATTTTAGGGAAAACTATCCCCAAATAACATGTCCCATGCCATCCTCTAGGTAGACCGTAATAAGCATTAAGTCGACAAATATTATAGATCCCTGGAATCGCAGGGTCCTGACCATTCAGCCTAAAGGTCCATTTACTCTGAAACAATAACACATGCCTACATTCACTCGTTCCCACAAATAGTGTCACTGTGTGATTTTGGCCTATCTATACAAAGCTTTCCTAAATGTAATGCATCTAGAATTAATTGACCTTGGGGTTTTAATAGCAGTGTAAGCATAATCATTCTTTTGAGTTTTCTCTAATCCTTTCTCTAATTTCTCCTTCAATGCCTTTCTCCTGTCATCAGTATGCCCTATAAAGTTATTTTCTAAAGGTGTAAGCAAGAATGTTAGATTATTCCTGTGCACTTATGCGGTTCCAAAAGTTAATGTTGGTTCAAAGAATCCTCTAACTAATACTATAGCATGTTCTTTAGCCACTTTACTCAGATATCTAATAGGAAGAAATGAAAACACTAGATCATAGTTCAAATACAAATATTGTATGTACTCTTGATTATAGAATCTTGTTAGTTTCAAACTACCACTTATTCCATAAGTTAAATGAAGACTATGGTACGTAACCCCTTCCTCCACTGACAAAGGAATTTGTGTACACTCAAGACAATTCCTCGCATCTATCGTCTCAACATACTCACTCAACAAGCGATAGAAAACATTAGAAGAAAGCTCTCCTTGAGCATTAGTATAATCATGCAAGTATTTCTCATCTAACTTAAACCTCTCTAAAGTGGTTAGTGTAGTAGTTTCAGGAACATAAGCAATAGTAGCCTTTTTCATATCATGGATAGACATTCCCACAACCATTACTATAAACATTATTCCACACAACTGCCAATCTGACACTCATCTATCTACAGCGCCTAATATTTCTATCTTGATTATTTAGCTCAGCCATGATCTGTAAAGAATCAGAAAGCAGAAGTCACTCTTAAAGTGCAACAAAAATAAAAAATGAAGGAAAAGTTTATTTTCTCACAGTTCAGTTTCACATTCAGGAATCCTCCTTCCTTGTCAAAAATCAATTAGCAGCTTGTCACATCCGATTTTCATTTGTCATATCGGGTCATCAATGTGTCTTTTGGTTTTATTTTCAACAGTCTCTTAAGTTTCTTAGGTCAGATTAACAAATCAGCTATTCGATTACCTTCAGGTTACATCAAAATACTGACTCAGAACTTCTCTATTAAAACAAAAAGCCATAATCTTGTGTTGCCATTCATTGGTAGCTGCATATGCCCACTCAGAACCTGCGTTATCGTCTGCTTGCTTTTCTATATTTTCAATCTTCGTTCACCACCTAATTCTCCTTTACTCAGTTCTTCCTCCCTCGTGGTATCCACGTCATCTTCTATTGTTTCGTTTGACAAATTCCTTTTTCTTTCCAATCAGTTGTCTCCTTTTCTTGTTCCCTTTGCCAATATTCTTCTCAAAATTGGACTCTTCTCTTTCTCTATGATTTCTCTTGATAGACCTGCAGCGGGCTCAGGAGTAGTCGAATCACTTTGACTTTGATCCGTCTCAACTCTTTCACCCTCTCAGTCTGGCACTTGTTCTGTTTGCCTTTCAGCATAGTCTACTTCTGGGAGAACTTCTGCTGAGCTAGGCTCTCCTGCTGTGTTCGTTGAGGTAGGTTCTTGCACACCCTCCTGTAATTAATCACTCTTGTCTCTTACAGGGGTAATAGAGCCATCTTCCACATGCTCTGGTTCAATTTCGGGCTCTGTTGGGTCTTGTTCTGTCTCAGGTCTGACAATCTGTTTTCCTGCTGTTGGTGCTTTAAACACATCTTCATGCTCCAGTGGACATACCACTCTATTTGTATGACTTGCGTGTATCCAGTTTGGGAGTCCTGCACATTTAACAACTGTCATAGTTGTTAGCACCACCTGGTAAGGACCCCTCCACCGTGGTTCCAGATAGGTCTTGCGTACGTGCTTCTTGGCGATGACCCAGTCTCCTGCTCTGATTGTGACCTGGGTCATGGATGGGGGGGCAGGGTGGTGGACTGCACCTGCTGAGAGAAAGAGCGACCACATCAGCCAGACCCTTGTAGTAGACCAACACCATATCTGTAATATTGACAAGTGCATTGGCTGGAACTGCTGGTAATCTCATTGGTCTACCCATGAGGATTTCATAGGGCGACAGCCCTGTCTTTCTGTCAAGTGTGTTTCTCATTGACATCAAAACCAAAGGTAATGCGTCTGGCCATTTCAGATTTGTAACTGCACACATCTTGGCAGTTCTTGATTTCAAGGTACCATTCATCTGTTCCACTAGTCCTTATGCTTCAGGGCAATAGCTACAATGAAACTTCTGCTCAATGTTTAGTGCTGCACATAAGAGTTTGATCACCTCTTTATTGAAGTGAGTTCCCATATCTGACTCTAAAGAGATCGGAAACTCGAAATGTGGCATCAACTCCCTAAGCAACAGCTTTGCTACTGTGAGACTCATTTCTTCTTGTGGGGTATGCTTCAATCCAGTGACTAAAGATGCACACAATCACCAACACGTACTTCAACCCTCCACAATCATGCATCTCAATGAAATCCAATTGGATTCTGCTGAATGGACCTCCTGCTAATCCAATGTGGCTCAAATTCACCACTGTCCCTTTTCCCACGTTCAGTTGCTGACAAATTGCACATCGATAACCTACTGCCTCTGCTGACTGTCTGAATTTAGGATTAAATCAGTCAATCTTGAATAACCTAGCCATGGCATCCCTTCCAATATGTGCCTGCCCATGGTAGTACCTGGCCATCTGAGACAAACCATTGGGCAGGACCATCTGACCCTCCTCAGAAATCCAAACTTCATCAGGTCTTTGGACACATTTTAATTTAACCCAAAGTCATTTTTCTGTCTTGTCTGCATTATCCTACAGTGTTTTCAATTCTTCTAGAGTATCAATCACTTTCAATGCAAAACTTGTGCAAATACTGTCCTTCGGGCATCAGTTCCCACTTGTCTTTAAACGATATACAGTTCAATGCGTGAAACCTTGCGACTTGATCTACATATCCATTTCCCAATGAAATGTAATCCTGTGCCTTTTGATGTGCACTGCATTTTACTAAGGCAAATTCTTCAGGTAAGTGTATTGCACACAACAACTCTTAGCTTGTCACCATTTCTCACTGGTGTACCAGTAGAGGTCAGGAAACGTATTTGTGACCACAATTGACCAAAATCATGTACAATGCCAAATCCATATTGGCTGTCTGTATAGATTGTGACTCTTAGTCTTGCAGCAACATGGCATGCCCTAGTAAGAGCTACCAATTCTGCCACTTGGGCAGAATATACACCTTGAAGCCAAGAAGCTTCTAAAGTGCCTGTGATTGTGCATACAGCATATCCTGCTCTCAATGATCCTGTACCATCTCGGAGACATGAACCATCGACAAAGACAATTTGGTAATTTTGTTCCAGTCGAGTATCTCTCAGGCCTTGGTTTTTTACATAGTTCAGTTACCTCAAGACAATCCTGCTCGATGTCTTCCTCCTTTTCCTTCAAGACTCGTTGCTTCAGGAAATCTCCAATTATCTACGCCACCTTCATCAGGACATCTTGTGCCATGTTATACTGTGTAAGCTGGGGGAATACTACGTTTGGCTTCAAAGTGATCTTAATCGGTTCCACTGCCTTAATCAAACCCACTTCTTTGCCTGTCAGATCCCACACATTTTCCTGTACTGTTTCCTGTAAATCCGCATGTAATTCTTTCACAGTGAACGTAGGGAAAAACTCAATCAGTGGGTATTCCTCATTAATGTTGTTAATCATAGTCTCAGAAATCTGTTCTTCATCACTATTGGTTTGCACCTCTATTCCAGTGGTCGAACAACTAATCAAGCACTTTGTCTTAGACAATAAGTCCCTTCCCAGTAAGGATACTGGGCTTGAATCACAGACTACAAACCTATGCAGTCCCTGGAAATTACCAATTGCAACCTGTACTGGATCTGTGATTGGGTTTGTCTATTGTCTGTTCTCCACTCCCACAACTTGCATTGTTCTGCCTGAAAGAGATAAGTTCTGAACTTCTGCTGTTCTCATTGTAGAGCGTGTAGCTCCTGTGTCCACTAAAAATGAGGCCTTGTAACCCATCACCTTTCCCTTCACAAAGGGTCCTCTCTGATCTACTTCTAAGGACGCTGCAAGTATACACGGTCCTTCATCCGAACTGTCACTCATCCATTCTTCGTTTATTATGAAATGGGAATTGGTGTACTGTCATTACTTCTATCTTGTCTCTGACCTGTGACCTGCTGAGTAAGCATCATCTGTTGCTGTTCCATCGGGGCTTGAGTTATCTGCATTTGCTGTCTAGGTACCATGGGAACCTGCTGCTGTATTGTTTTTAACTGTCAGTTGTGCACGCGGCATTTGCACCTGCTGCATGGGTTGAAAATTCTGCACTCTGTTCTGAACATTTGGATTAAATCCTACATCGCTGCCTTGCTGAACACCATTCTGCACCATCAACGGACACTCCCGCTTCCAGTGTCCTACGTTTCCGCACAAATGACATGGCAACATCTTTCATTCCCTGCATGTAATTCTGGACTACCACAGTACTCCAATCTGGAGCATGTCATGTCAATTCCATGACCCCCTACCTCTCATCTGAGGCTCGAACATAATAGTTTTCTGCTGTTGCGGCATTGGTTGTACTAAGGCGTCTTGCACTCCTGTCTGAGCTGCTTTTATTTGCATCACCATTGCTTTTTCCTTCAGCTTTTTCTGCTTCAATTCAATCTCATCACTACAGTATTTTGCATACTGTAACACCTCATCAATTGGCTTCGCTTGCCAACAAATCAAATGATTCTTGATCATCTCCCCTATTTCTGGTGTCAATCCTTCGACGAACCTGAACACAAAATGCAACATGTCTTTTGGCTCAATTGCTTCCTTACCACTGTACTCTTTAAATGCCTTCAGCAATCTCTCATAGGTATGTATCGACTCTTTAGTTTCTTGCACTGTTCTGTCAATTCTCTGCCAATCAGTATTTTTAGGAGAAATTCTCATCTTCAGGAACTCATTCACCTTATAATAATGTTTAATCACCTCTGGTGATGGTTCACCTGTAACCCAATCTCTTTCCGGTTCACTTGTCGGCCAATCCACTGCCCTCTTGCACTCGACCCACAAATCAGCCGGAACCACGATTTCCAACAATGTATTCAAGTCTTCCCATAGACATTTAGAAAGTTTCACAAACCTATCTGTCTGCTGGTACCACTCAACCGGTTTCTCTCCGTTTTGGGTAATCATTTGTGAATGACATATCACTTCTGTGCCATGGGACGTGAACACACTGCCCTCCTGGAATTTCTCTCATAGGTAACATTTTTACGAGCTTTTCATTAAAACACATAAATATTCATTAATAATTTCTAATTAGCATATTTGTGCCAGCACCTGCATCCTGATTGATGGTTGACTCAAACTCTCTCTGATTTGTGCCAGCTGGGATTACATCATGTGCCTCCCAGTATCTTCAATTCCAATCCATATACAAGCCGTACTGGTGACCATTTTGATTCCATACATAACTAGTAAAACCTAATGTCCTCCGTGTGCATAAGGTGGAAGAGCTCATAATAGTTGCTACCGTGAATTAATTTAAAATATGGATATACATCATTCCAAACAACACTTCCACACTAGTGCTCGCTAATCAAAGCAACAAGGTACACCTATATTTCACAATTTCTCACTGTTGGTGTGCTACAATCCTGTTATTCTCCCAGTACTTATACTAATCATGCACTAGCACTTTACATCAGACCTTACTTTATTCTTTTCCCTTCCTCTCTATTACCAGCCCCAAGTTCTTTTGCAGCTTAATATAGTGTAAGGATAGAGGGCGCAATTATGTCTAGCAGAATTTGAGATGGAGTTTGAAAAAACAGTGGCTGTTTTGGTCCACTGATCCGTTTTCGACAGTCTCCCAGTGCTGGTCTACAATGAGCCCACTACAGTTATTTTGGAGACAGGGCAGTGGTGCACATGCCCACACATAGGTGACAGTAAAGTAGTTGACTATCTCTTCTGCAATCTGTGGTACGGTCCTACGGGGGCAATCTGTTAGTTACTGTTTTGCAGTCACACAGAAAATATGGTAAGGTCGGAGCCACTGGAATTACGTGACAGGAGGACTAAATTGTGACAGGGTGGACAAAACGCAAATTTTGTACATTGTGCGATGGTATTACTTCCTTAATTTGTCATTTTTACACACATTTACACTGTCTGGACAAAGGGTTCTCTTCATTCGTACAGCTTTAAAACCCAAACACAGCCCTAAGCAGCAGATAAGTGAAAAGTCCAACTTATTTGAAGTACCTTCTGCTACATGGTAACACATGTGGCTGCATTTTTAGTAACTTCATCCGTTTGAGGAAAAAACGTTTTCTTTTCGTTAAAATCTGCAGGTTATGCAGCAGGTGATGCAACAAATCCACAATTGTTCCAAAAACGCAGTGGTCGCAAAATCTCATAATTCCATAGGCCCGGAGTATGGTGTCCTTTTTTTTCCTTCTCCCCACCCACCCTCTTAAAGCGTTTGTTCATCCCTGAAACTTTTTTCTATGCTTAAACATAAAAATGGGTTTAAGTAAGTTGTTAGAAAACGGCTGCGTGAAAGTGTTTAAGAGAACTACATTCAGATATTGTGATGACCTTGCTGACACAGCAATCACATAAAAGGTGATGGCAGTAAGGCTTCTAATATTTCTAACAACTGGCAATCTCTCAGGGTAGAATCTCCACCCATTGTTCTTTGGCCCACCATGCCACCTCAGTTTGGACCCAGCCATATGCCTTTCAGCCTTAATCCTGCTCCTCCTGGAAACAGTCCAGCCCAAAGTGCCAGGTCCGGTCCTCACCAAACCAGAACTCGAGCAACCTAGGACTGGTTTCAGCATCATCGGGGCGCAACCGGTTTTGGGTTGCCATGTTCCAGTTCAGAGAGGACCTGGCTTGGCAGTTTGGGCTTCACTGCTCCTAATGGAGGAGGGTCAAGACTGATTGCATGTAGCGCGGTCTAATCTGAGGTGGCATTGAGCCATAGAACGATGGGTTGGAATGCTACCCGAGCAATTGCCAGTGGTTAGACTCGTTGCAAGCATCCTCATCTCCTTTTGTGTGAGAGACCTTGCTGACAGACATTTTAAGGCGTGGGTAATTACCCAGAGCCCTCACCTTCCAAGGGCCCCCTTAGAAAGGGATCTTTCGTTTGATTTCCATATCTCATCCCCCCTTCACTCTGCCTACTTATACCTTTGAGGCTCTTCAGTGGCATCTTAAGGATTTTTTTGGGGGGGCTAGAAAGGTATATATTAAATGTTTATCTGTGAACCACGTTTTTATAACCGTTTGGCACCATGCAGGATTCATTTAGATGAAAAGGTCCGTAAAAGGAGGCCCTGAAATGTCTTGCTTGGACCCCCCCCAAAAATCCTTGACGACACTGCTTGCTGAGACCTTCATATCGATGCAACCTTTCAACCAGACCAAAATATTAGACCCCCTCTGAAGTCCTATTTAACTACCAGGCTTGGAAATCTAGGACTCCCAAGGATGAAAGTCTTGTGCTTTTCTTTGGCATCGTTGCGTCTAGCCAACATTCCAGTAGGTGTCGTTGCTGTAACTCGGTGCCATTTCCTTGTTAATTGTTGACCCAATGCCCACCAACTTCCGCTCTGTAAACGACTGCTTTATGTTGTGGTTAAGCACCTTGCCGTAATGCACATGACTGCCTTGCATAGGTCGTATCTCACTCTGTTTAGAATAAATCGAATTCATTTCAAAGTTGCTTGTCCATCCCAATTCGTTTGGCAGCATGATTTGAGCCCATGCTATTGTAATTTTACTGAGAAGCAGAGTACTTGTCATTTTATTTTGTTCTGTCCTTTATATTCAGTTCCCAGAACCTCCTTTTAAAACGTGTGCTACGCAAGACGCATATTAGATACTTTAAGCCAGGATTAGAGTTTTCACAAAAATTGCCCTCTTTAGAGATTTGCATGCAGAACTAAATTTTAGTAGGAGTCCATTGATTGTTACAAAACGTTATGAAACTTTGCACCCAATTGATTTTACTGTATAAACATTTTACGCACCGTATCGGTTTGAGCATACTGGCAATGCATGGCTTGAATTATTAGGGACTATGGATGTTTTAATACTATCTAATTTACGTTTCCTTTTGACGATCGCTGATCAAACGTTTTTTATCTTCATGTCATTTTAACCTTTTATAATTATTGCATGTAGCAATGTTTTCTTTTTTTTATTTGCTTTGATGGCTCACACCGAATAAAGTCTGTTTTGATTGACTGATGCCTGTGAAGTTGGCCCTCTCAGTTGTTTGCGCCCTTTACTGACCCTGTGCGGGTTTTTATATTAGTAACCTATTTACTTTTCATTTTGTTGAATGCAGCTTTTATAAAACAGGATCTTAAAATGCTTTAGTTGCCCTTTTTAGCACGCGCGCTGGATTTTTTTTTTTACACATCAATTTATTGGCTTTTTTCATTGACAGAAATGGAAGTTGGGGTGAAAAAGTGAAAATGAGCACGCGGTCGTGAATATTATACAATCGAGTGCAATAAATCAGTACAACAGTAGGTGGTGCTACCATACTGTGATGAGTGAAAACAAACTGAAGGTGTTAGATGGCGAAATAATATAGCACACGATGATCGGGTATTATATCCATGAAGGTCTCAGTACACAAGGGATTTTTTTCACAAGATAGGATAATAAGTCATCAGTGGTGGGCAGACACGTTTACATTTGACGGTTTAGTGAGAAAGGGATGGACTTCGGTTCTTGTTCAAGGCTTGTTGGTTCTAGTGGAAGGCGCAATGGAGTTCCAAGCCCCTGGAGAAATGGGTTTTGTTTCCTTCAGCCTTGAAGTTTCAAAGACCAAATTGTATCTGCTTCTAAGGATGCGTTGTTCTTCTGAGATGGTCATTTAGAACGGATAATACTTAGTTTTCAGTCGTGGTTGGCCAAAGAAGGTAGCCCGCGTCTGTTCCCAAGATTCTCTGCATGTGGTTTCTGGCCACTCTTGTCATACTCTGAGTAAACGCCCGCTTCTTTGCTGCTACAACCGGGTACCAGTTCCAAATTCCGACCACCCGGCCTCATTTCTCATGCGGAGAGCTCGAAGGGTTAAATTCTAATTCTCGACAACATTTGTCGCACCCGGTGCTGCCAGGCGGGGTGGGGTGCACATTCCAAAGGAGCTCCCAGTGCGTGTTCTGTCTGTTCCGACGGGTGGCTCTTTTGCCTAATTTTAATTGTAAAATATTATATGTACTAAGGATTACTGAATTAAAATTCAGTCGACGCGCCTAGATAACCAGAATACTGTAGTTTACATATTTTAGTGTTTGGGGAAAAAAAAAAAAACGGGGAGGGAGCGCCTCCCAAAGCTCAGATACCGAGATCTGATAAAAACCCTATTCTTGCAGGGAAATTATATTGTTTCATGAGTGGTGTAAAGTAGTTATGACGAAATCCTATTTTTATTGCCCCATAGGTCTGGTAGCCTGACTACATGGTCAGACTGACCTATAGGGTAATAGGCAATGTCTGAGGGGGGGCGGTCTGACAGATGAGGTTGTTGGTCTTTTGGCGGTTTGTGGACCTATTCTGTAGTCTGGTGGATCAGTTTTTACTGCTGATTTCTCGATCTCCCAACAAACATTGCCTGCCGGAAGCACGAATGCCTCCATACATTGCAAACCACCATTCACTGTGCCTTTAAGTTGGAAACTGATTTACGAAAGTGGGCCCCTTTTTAAATTTTTAATTTTTTTTTTTTAATTTTTTTTTTAGGGTTGAGCCTGCGTCGCATGCATATCGCTAGCGAGACGCTTTAGGTCTTAGAAAAGGACTCTGAGCCCCGTCGACGTCACGTCTGTGTCTTTCATTGGCAAGTTGGCTTGCCTGTTAGAATCCGCTTCTTTTGATTAGTGGAAGGCACACATACGTCATGCCTTTTCCGGTGGTTAGCCCTCCTTGAGCGCAGCGACCAAGTACAGAAAACATGCGACACACGCTGGGTTTGTGGACTACTTTCTCGATTTTCGCAGCGCGATCTCGCAGGGCAGAAGTCGAGCGCTTCACACACTATCGACCTTGTTACACAGTTAATTGCACTTTTGCTGGTTACGTTCATAATTGCAATTTTGCCGATAGGTATTATTACGTGTGAACTGTAGCAGCGCAATCCTGCAGTTTTTTTCTTTTAATGCAAGAAAAATCTGGTTGGGAGTTTACAACTGTGAACAGCTGCAACTCCGACAAATGCGAGACCCTAGTGCATTGCAGATGCTTGTTTTTATAGTTATCGGACTCTACAGGGAGGGCACTTTTATTTTTGTTCCTGGACCTTTTTTCTTTCTAGTTCGACCCTGTGACTACATGCAAATGACCCTAATCTGTTTGACAGCTGATTCCTTAGAAAACCAGGGCCAGGATAAAGAGTCACAAGTAGGCATGATGATGTGGGCTTGCCTTTCAAAAATAACTTGATGCCATTGGTAAATGCTTTACCTCTGTCCTGACTTGGACACCAACTCTGTCACAGGGATACTTGCACGATTGCTGATGTACTTCAGCATGGGCAAACTACTTTTTTCTTTTGTCTGCACTTCATGGCTGCCATGGAGCTCACAGCGCTCAGAACGTGAACTTGATCAGCAGTATTGTTTTTACATTATATGCATTTTGTGCTTTGTCAAGTACACGTCCTTTCAGTAGGCATAGTAACATTGTGCGCTACCTTATGGTGATGCAGAGTTTCCACTAGACAAAAGTATGTTCTCTCTCTAGAAAGAACATTAACCCTCTGCTCTACCTTAGGAGTCCAAGCGTTCATTAGAAAAAAGTACATTAATCACCAGTTATTTTAACATTGTGACATTATATACACTCTGATCTGCTTAGTACACATTACGTTCTTTGCAGCACACGCATTCATTCTGGGAATTGTATTTTTATTTATATACCATAACCCAAGCTGCAAATACAAAGCAGAAACCTGATTAGATGAACTGTGCACGTTTCAGGCTGTGAAACGTGAGCTGTGTGCATCTATTTATAAAAGTAACCTCAAGGAGAGCTCACAGTTGAATATGCTGTACAATTGTCAATATTTTATAACTAATATTTCAGTTCAAGACTGACTGAGGATCATTAATATCATGTGAGGTGGCTCTCCTTAAGCATGTGAAAAATCATGGGCGTTTGGTTTGGGTCCCCAGAATGCACTGAAGCGACAATGTTCGAGTAAGCACACATTCTTGGATTACAATTATTCATTGCCCTGTGGGCAATGTCGCCTGTACCAACTGCCTAGTAAATATGTTTTGCACTTGGTAGTTTGTATTTCAAGGTTTTTGTTTAAAAAAAAAAAAATATATATATATATACAAAATTCTCCAGTAGGCTTACTAGCCCTTTAGTTATATGGAGGGCCACTGGAATTGTGGCAGAAAGTACCAACATATGCAGCAGGGTTGACCAATTAATATGGGGGAAAAAGAATCCAGT
The DNA here is from genome assembly GCF_031143425.1 of Pleurodeles waltl. Taxonomy (NCBI): domain Eukaryota; kingdom Metazoa; phylum Chordata; class Amphibia; order Caudata; family Salamandridae; genus Pleurodeles; species Pleurodeles waltl. Next base: position 687,136,752 of record NC_090438.1, read on the forward strand.
TATGCTTTTACAATGCCAATAGCTCCTACTCAAGAAAATGCGAGACCTGTTGCATTGCAAATGCTTGTTTCTTAGTGTAACTAAGAAAAGCCAGAATCACTAAGTATAATGCTCATCACTTGTTTGGACCTCAGGCCTTCTGTAGAGAGGAAAGAGACCTCTATTGAAAGCACTGATTCTGCTGTTGCCTGTCATTGGTCCTAGCACACCTTTCCAACACACTGCATTCCAGATCTTGTCAGGCCCCTGTTTTGCTTAGTTGGTAAAACCAGACAATCGGTGACACTAAGTTGAGACATAGAAAATGTCCATATCCTTTTAGAGTAAATGTAACACACAAATACTTTCATAGCTGTGGCACATCAGGCAAGTCATTGCTGCTAGTCTCTCTTCCAGGCTTTACATATTCAATCTCCTCTTCCCTTGAGCTCTTCTCTCCACCAATATTTCTCCATGATCCATTTTCCAGAGGCAGTCCATGACCTCACAGGTTATGTCCATCTGCAGCACTAGGATATTTTAATATGTGGTATGTACAACATATATTGTTCCTGAAGTGTTTCATCTTGGACATGCATTTCCGATCCCCAAAGAAGGCTCTTGAGTAATGTCTTGTAAGATCTCATCAGGTTAAGAATATCCTGTGGATTGTTCAGTAGAATATTCAAGTCTGTGGTGGATGATGTCCATGATTATATGTAGAAGACTGCATCATGGGCCTTATATCCCGGTGGCATGGAAAAGTGGGTTTGTGATATTTTTACACTCTAAATGGTTTTCTGGTTGCATAGAATAAAATGATGTACATGCAGTGCCACTTTGGGCTTGCAGTTTCAGAGCTCTCGGACAAATGGCTCTTTTAACTGTAGAAGTATTGATGCTCCAGGAGTCCTCCTTTTGGATCAAGACAACCGCATTTTAAGGCCATTGTAATTTAACCATTTCCTACAGATCTTTCTTGATTTCTGAAAGTGAGCTCATCAAAGGTGCTTCTGGTCACTTAGTTTCTCAAGCTTCAGTTATCGGGGACTCTGAAGTTCGATTATGCGGAAGCTGCACCTGTTGGACTTTTCCTCACCGGCATTCTCATAAGCAAGAAGAGGGCGAGACCAAGTCCCATTGTTCTTACTGCTACATTTTTGAGGGGGGGGGGGGCAGTGGAGGCCCTAGAGTGAAATTTGTAGTCTCTCTTCCACACCAGTATTGGTGAGAGGAGATAGCCCAAGTGATCAGTGTAGGTAGCCTAGGTAAGCAGCTTATAGGGTGTCATTTTATGCCACAAAAATAGGGCTGCCACTATGCAAAATATTTTGAAGATGGATGGGTATGCACTATTTCCAGAGGAAAAAAGTGGAAGCTAAACAACTCTTTAACTATAGGCACAACACTAACACTTTATTTTTGCGTTTTTCAAAAAAGCAAAGTAGTTTGTAGTTGATTGTGTGGGTGGGAAGAAGATATTGTTGCCTTATTTGCGGTCGTACAGGATTGAGACTGAACTATTCTCCATGAAAACATACCAGAGACCGACCTGCCACTCCTTGCAAATAACCCAGAAATAGTTTTCTACCAAGAGACCCACAGACCTGCTTGCAATCTTATTAAAGGTTCTTATCAGTGGCTCAATTCGTTAATTAATATTTTCACAGAACAAAGCGGCCACTATTCTTATCCTGGCTTTTCCACTGGTTTTCACCTGCTCCGAGATAAGAATTTTTATTAGAGAGCATGGCTCATTCCTTTGAATTAATCGCAAAATGTAAAATTCTAGTATGTGCTTATTTTGCCACCTCGACACCGACATTTTCATTTTATGAATCTATACTGACTTCTGCATAGTGCTATAGGTTTGCTGCCATTTTGCAAGTGCCTTAAGCGTTTATGCATCTTCTGTTTTTTGGTCCTTGGGTGAAGACTGAAAACAGTCGGTCAAGCACAGTGCTACCTTCTAGACGGCCTTTAAAACATAAAATGCACCTATTTGGTGAGAGGGGGTGTCTAATTTTCACCACGTTGTAATGTATGTTTTCCTATCGTTTCATAATGTTCTTTGTGAGGTCTGCTCCGTTTTGGGATATGCCTTTAACCCGATTTTGGAATGTGTAAAGGAATTTCAGTTCTGCATTCTCAAACAATAAATTTAACTTCTAATAAACGGATTAAGGAGTAGCTGCAATGCAGCAGGAGTTTCACTCTAGTTCTTTCCGGCATCCCAGTGTCAACTCATATGTTCAGCTGAAGAAGGGTTCTTACAGACTCATTTAATTAATAAAGCATTTTCCCTGTCGGAGGCTGCTTCAGCCCTCACAATATAAGTTTTATGAAGAGCTACATTGGTATGGAGTGGGCTGCCTGCTGCCTGCTGCAGTAGCATTGGCACTGGTTGTCGTGTGGGGGCTGTTCGCAGATTTTGGGATGTTCTGGTGATCGTCTAACCCCAAACTTGAATGAATAAGTTACTAAGATCTTCTCAATCCTCTTGTCGCTTGGGTCTCTAAATTCGCGTTTTCTGTCTTGATGAACATAAGTCTTCAATATCATCTGCTTATTGGGTCAGAACCTTGACTGATGGGGCACACTTGGACTGTATGTCCTTGATTCTTACAATACAATGAAGATAAAAGTTGACTTACACCAGTGTCTATAATGCAGCCAGTGTTTTATTATCATGAGGTGACACTTTGGTATATCACTTTTTGTCACAATGTGTACTGCACTGTATTGTCCGTCTTCTGTATTGGGAGCACAGTCAACGTATACTGCTTTTGGATATGTAGATATATATTAAAAAAAAAAAAAAACATTGTCTCGTTCGGGCTAAAGGATGTCTTGGTATGATTTATCATTTTGTGAGGACTGAAGTAGCCTCCCACATTAAAGAGTGTTGCTAAAATTAGGATTGTAAGAACCTTTGTTTTTACTGAGGACTGCACCCACGTTTTGAGGAGGTTACTTACCCCTTTAATAGCTATTGTGCAGCTTAAGTGTTAGGTATTTCCCCCTGCAGAGTGTTTTCTGGATCCCATTTTTTTTTTTCGAGGCAGGAAATGGGACTTGTGATGTAAACAGTAGTGAAAGGAAATCTGTTATTTCCTGTGTAAATTTCCTCTGCTTTGTTATGAAAGTGTCAGCCACGTCAGGAAGGAAGCTATTGGTAGTTTTAGAGGCCTAAGAGCCCATTGATACTATGAATTTTGACATTTATTGGTGACTTTTTAGCCTATTTTGCAGAGTGTTCTTTGCAGTCCTGCAATGTTTGTTGCTAAGATCTACTTGTTTGACTGAAGTTGCTATGTTCTCTAGAATTTTCTAGACTTGCAGGGTATGGTTATCTGTCCCCCTGGCACTAAGTATATCATCCTGAATCGAATAATCAGTTGCACGACAACCCACTGAGCAATGTTTGCACAAGATGAGTCTCAGGTAGCGATCAGTACCATGAGAGTTGATGGGGACAGTTAGTGGAACACTAAGTCATACTTCATAAATGAATACCACACTAAATCACCAGAAATTTGACACATTTAATAGTTTTTAATTAAAACCCTAGTCTGGTGCACATTAAGGTAGTAAGGCAGTTTCTGAGTACTATAAACAGCAAGAAGGAGCCAACATTATTGCTATGTATTCTGTAGTCCTTGACCCCTCGCTTACTACTTCTAAGCTGTATCCTAACTTTATCATTCTATTACATTAGGAAATATGAAGTCTATTCTGTGTTTTCAAAATAGTTCACAGCTGCATACCTGGTTATAGAATAACAAGTTATATTCTTGCTTCACAAAGGCAGGTGAGTTAGTGCAAGTTGGTCACAGACAAGTACATAGCTGGCCAGAGAGTTATTCAAGGCCGATTTCCTCAAACATTCTGTCAAGTCAGGTGCTCATCTATATTCTCAATTATCCCAGCATAAAGCTCCCCCACCCACCCCCTACTCCTGGCTCTGTGCAGTTTTAATAAGATTATCCTGGAGTTTGTTGACGACTTTCAGAATAAACTTTCAACAATAAATGGTGCAATGCCCGTTCAGCTTTTTTCCACTTACAGAGCATGTTATTTTAAAAAGGCAACAAAATGTAACATGTAGTTATCAACGTTCTAGAAACTTTAAATTCATAATACTAATTATACATGAAATGATCAATACCATAGATGCATTGATATAAGCTTTATCATAGTTAAGAACAGAACAGGATGAAAAGAATGTGCACTTGACTTAATCACGAGTATTCACTTTTGATTAGTTAGCACATGCAATTTACAGAAGGGAATTCAGGCCCTAAAGGGGAAAGAATACAGATTTACAAAAAAGTGACATATATGACAAATAGTTTTTTTTTAATGTAAATTTAAAATAAGACCTACCTGCTCGGGCATTACAGTGGGCTAGTTAAAAAAAAATAAAAAAATAAGTTATTTCACTGTCAAAATGTATAAGAAATTAAAAAGTGACTAAGCTCAAATTCAATTTGCACAATCTGGAGAGCAGGAAATGCCGTCTGAAATCTATTTTGCTATGAAAACTCTGCTCCTTTGAGAACTTGATTCGAAAGTAACAGTTCAGTACTGGTTCTGGGTTTCCACTAATGTTAAAGAAAACTTCCAACCATACCTTTGTTTTAGTCCCCAACTCTAGGATGTTCTTAAATAATAAACAAAAGCCCTAAACGAGGTGATATAAGGCCTTCAAAATATATCTCCATGTCCTTTGTTAGATGCCGGTTGATGGCACAGTTATTAAGCAGACTCTTTTCTTACAGTATATGTAGCGTGTCTGCAGTGGGCCTAATGCCCCATTACTAGAGTTTTTTTACCAGGCTTTCAGCCGTTGGCTTAATGTCCATCTCACCATGGCTCAGCCAGAGTAGTATTGCTTATGCACCAGATGCTTTTGTTATGATGTCGTTCCAGTGCATTCAGTTGCACAAAGGAGGTGTACGCAGGTATAGGCGCCTCGAACTTGCCTGCAGGATCCCTCCCATCTCTTCTTATGTCCTGCCTTAATATGCCTTTCTCACTCACTGTGCTATTTCTCACTGGTACAATTTTTCTTCCCACCTGCCACCCCCTCTTGTTCCTTCACCCCTAGTGTACTGCTAATTTCCTATATTCTACCTTTCCCTCCAACCCCTGTGTGCTTTTTTTCTCCCTCTTGCCATCCCTTCTAGCTGCTTATTGGGGGCGTATTTTGTTTCTTTTCCTAGAAGCAAAAGCATATATTGAAGTCTTCTTTGCATTTCATTACAGTATTCTGCAAATTAAGGTTGGATGGCAAGGTCGTCTTCATTAGCCATTACTTTCTGGGATGTGAACACAGACTATAATGAAGGTTCTGTCCTCTTCTGACCTGTATTTGACATTGAAACAGAAACCGATTTTATCAAAGGCAAGGATGCAGTGTAAGTCAAAGAGGGGGGGAGGGACCAGGAGATTATATGGTCCAGTGTACAGTCTCCCAATTATAGTGAATAACTATAAAATACACTGTTCCAAAAAAGGCTGCCAACCTAGGAGACCAGTGGTCTCAGGAGCGAGAGCCCTCAAGCATCACAATGGATGACTAGCATCATCATCAGGGATTGCTCCTCACCAGGCTGGCACTGCAATGCCTGGCGGGCACCCCAAGAGGGGGGCTCTGAACCGTACTACTCTGATAGTGACTGGTAAGTTCAACTATACAGACAAGGATGCAGTATAGACAGCATTTCTTTTTTGGTCTGTCTTTAATATTGTTGTGATGGATACATTGGCCTACTGGTGCTTTACCTATGGTTTGCTGAACCTTGTGGGTCCATGTCGCCTGTTCAGAGCATTTTGACTGTTAATCAAATAATCATACTACTGAGATTAACAAGGTGTACACATATATACAGAATTAAAATTGAAAGTTTTAAAGCCTTCTCTAAATGTGAAGGAATTTGAAAATAGGGGCTAAAAATTAAGTTGGTATCCTTTGCTTAATTCAATCGGGCAGGCAATGGGTGGTCTCCATTGAAGTGCATTAAAAGAGCATTTTTTAGTTGCAAAAAAGATGGCGATGTTCAAGAGGTTAGCATATCTGTTTTTAAATATTAAAAAAACAAATGTAGAAAAGCTCCAACCTAGCCTCCAGTAAAGCTTTGCTTTTCTATATTTGATTGTGAATTAAATTTACACATTTTTAATACTTTGCTCGATGTATACTTATTTCTGTATTTTTATTTATATTTGGATAAAATTGTAGAAATTGCTTCAACAGCTGGCCCCCTGCTTCCAATAATGACTCACTGGGGGTCCATGGATTCCAGCAATGAATCAGTGTGAGTCCACGGAAGTCAAAAGTTTGAGAACCCCTGCATTTAGCACATTAAATCTCCATCTGCTTGCCTTGTCTGTGACTTTGTTTTTTTGTATTGCTGATCGCCAAACCTGCCCTTCCAGTCACCAGCCCCTTAGTTGATTTCTTAGTTGATAGCACTTGCTGGTTGATCTCGATATATCAAATTTTGTGACTCGCTCAAAGACGCAGGTGAACTCTAGCCTTGTCCCTAGATGCTGAAAAGGCGTTCGATCTCATCAAATGGCCCTATCTATTTGCGACTCTGGAAAAATTCGGACCGGGAGAACAGTCCTCACCAAAGTCCGCCTGCTCTATGACCATCCAATGGCACAAGTCAACTGCGGGGGATTTCGATCAGACCCTTTCCCCATTTGTAGAGGGACACGACTGGGTTGTTCTTTCGCCACTTTTGTTTCTGTTAGCGATGGCGCCACTTGCAGCCCCTCTCACTCTCAGTTTCTTACAGGAATAGCTCTGCCGGGAATGGCCTAAAAAACTTACCTGTATGCTGACGACGTTCTACTCACCCTAACTGACTTGGAGCTATCTCTACTATCCTTACTAGAGATTATTGATGGATTCGCGATCCTGTGTGGTTACCGGGTGAACTGGGCCAAGAGCGAAGCGCTGCCCCTCTCGCTTGTGACTACAACGGCCGCAATACATGGATTCCCATGCCGATGGACCCCAAATCGCCTTAAATACCTGGGAGTACTTGTCAACCGAGGCTTAGAACATGTAGTGGCAGATAACCTGGACCCTCTCATTGCTTGTATGAAGCTAGTCTTCAAGAAGTGGTCACACTTCGGCCTCTCCATGTGGGGCAGAGTACAGACGGTGAGAATGGTCACGCTCCCACGTTTTACAATGTTTTGGGTATGCTTCCTCTTCAGGTACCCCTCTGGACCCTACGGCCAATAGATGCAGCAATCAGAACCTTCGTGTGGGGTACCACATGTCCACGATTGGCATCTGCTAAGCTTCTGGCATGATGCTCTTGCAGGGGCCTGGGGCTTCTCTCAGTGGAACACTATGCCCTCACCCTTCATCTGTCCCACCTGGCATACATGCTACCCGGTTCTCCGGAACAACCGCAATGGGTGCTCAGAGAAAATGCTGCTCTCCCACCGAGGCAGTCTTAGAGGACTGTACTGTAATGGCTCTTCTCCAACCAGCCCAGCTAACCCGATCCTAAAGGAGATGCGTGCACTGTTTACTTGGGATGCCTCCTTTTCTACACACCCAGGCCCCCATAAGTGGTAATGACAGGCTGCAAGTAGGGTGAGCGCTTCTCAGCTGGCCACAATGGAGCATGGCCGGTATTGACTACATAGCCCAAGTTCTTGACGACGGGGTACCCAAATCATTTGATAAATTACAGTAGGAGTGCAATCTCCATCCAAGGCAAGAATGGCGATACCTGCAACTCAAACACTGTCTTCAACAGAATATTGGTGCTGCCCCACGGGGACATCAGACCTCACCAGTAGTTGCTTATCTTAAGACATGGGGTCGACATAAAGGTGTAATGGCAGGCCTCTGAGGTCATTACGCGACACCTATACTCACAGCCCTTCCTTGAAACGTTGCGCTCTAAATGACAACCCGCCTACAGAGGGACCATACCGCGGAAGACTGGTCGGACATTTTGGGCACCCTGGACAGGGGCACCCAAGATGCCCGATTCAAATTCTGCCTCTTCAAGATAATCCATGACTGGTTCGCAATTACACAGAGCAGGTCTTCTACCACATGAAAATTGTTGGTGCTGCTCCTAGACTCGATGTGAATTGCTTCACATCATATGTGACTGTCAATTGGCCCAGCCTTTGTGGGAAGCAGTGAGTCTCACCCTAGCGGACTCTGTACCGCTCTGGCCCCCGCTGTCACTCGCTCATATTCCTGCATGATACGGAACCTCTCCCAGCCCTGTCACGACCGCAACAAAGGCAACCACACACGGTGCTAGCAACAGCAAAGATATATGTATGCTCCACCACTGCAGGTCGACTGTTTCTCCTACTCAGAAGAATGGATTGCAGCAATGGTTCGGATAGCCGCACATGAACGTGTCATCTATAACTTACAGGACCAGGCTATCCTATTTAATCAGGTATGGGCCTCCTTCCTCACAGAGGCACCATAGCCTGTTCACCATCGGCCACCCTCGCTCTTCACCCTTCTCTGTCACGGTTTTCATAGCAGAGGCATCAGCCTTCCTCCCACCCCTTCAAACCCACATCACCCTATTTTCCCTCCTCCAAACCTTCTCCTCTTCCTTTCCCTACCCATCGCTCTCTTCCTCCCCCTTTACTGATTCGAACACCCTCCACTCAGACGGCTCAAACACGGCGCTGGGTGCCCTACGGCCCTGGACTGCTGCCACTGTGCTCTCCCTCCACGCCAGTCCATTCCTCCCTTTTCCTCCCCTCCCCCCACCACCGTAGATTTGCCACTTTTCAAATAACACCTTCTCTTTCCTGTGAACTCCTCCTTCCCTGCCATCTAATGGGTATCTTTCACCCTCTCCATGGAACCACTCTCCCTCCCTTCCCACTTACCCCTCTCCTTTCCTGCCCAAACAACCCTCCTCCAGTATGACAAACCACTCTGCCCTGCAGCCCTCGTGCCCCCCATACTGCGCTGCAGAGCCTCCGCTGTACTACACTTGCTACCACCTGAACCCACTGTATAATACCTGTTTCTAGACTGCTCCCCCCAAATGCGCCCCCCTCCCTTACCAATCAACCATCATCTCCCTTCCGCAAAAAGTGCCGCCTTCCCACCTCTCTACTCCTTCTTCAGTGTGTCATCTGTCCTGCACACCAGGGAGCATGACCCGATGATATACCCTGGCGACGGCTGTTGTTCTCCGCCCTCCCACAAGCTTCAACCTGGCCCTCAGCACTTAGCATTTGAACCGATAGACAGGTAATCCAGTCCACATGTTGATGATAGGCTTGCAGATACATTACCAGATATTCTACTTGTTGTTGTGAAGGTGAACATGCTAGGACAATACAGATCCCTACGACACGGTGGTCCTAGGATACTATCCACCAAAAGTGATGCACAATCCCCCGCAGTACAGGATTATTCAGCCTTAGTTTCCTAACCCTCCCCCCCCCCCATTTCTCTATACCTCTTTTCCATTTCCTCTTCTTTCCCATCCCAAAATTTTGTCTTCTTCAAATGGTTCGAAAAGCTGTTGATCCCATTTGTCATTTACTAAAATCATTGTGGTATATTTCACGATGTTCTAAATCTGTACAGTTTTTTCTTTCTCCCTTCCGTACTATCATGATCCTCAAATAAAAAAAAATCTGGAAAAAAAGACCCAGGTGAAGTTTGCGAAGTACATACATTTTCGAAATCAATATAAACTATTTCCCTTGTAGCTTACTGAAATGATATTGCATGGCTGTAGACAAAATAGCTATATTTAATAAATAAGAATTCTCACTTTCTAACCATCAGGCACAGTAGTTGCCACACAAAGGATTACTTTTTATGCAAGGACCAATTAGTTTTGTCGCCTTTGCTAGACGCATGATGCACAAACAAATGTGCCACTTTTTAACTTGTTCCTTAAGGCCCAGTGAGAAGCTTGTAGCACAGTATCAGTGGGTCCCTCGTCATTCTCCAAACACCACTTGTGGCATTTGATCGTTCCCATGCTTGTGAAGGAGGTCTATCAGTGTGCATCAGGAACAATCTGAATGTGGACCAGTGTGCAAATGAGGCAAGCACTGGCTATGTACGTGCCAAATTGGGTAGTCTGCAGAACCTCAGTAGTGTAAGCTATTTGGACGCATTGGGTAACCCATTTGTTACGTGAGGGCTACAAGTGCTCTTTTAGCTTCAGCAGCTTCACTGTAAGTGTACCTTTTCCAAAACGTGCAGTACCTCAGAGCCATGTGACCAGTTATAGGCACAGCTGTGTGATTGTGGCTCTGGTGCCCTAGTGGTGGGATTTATTAACCCACATCTAGAACTATTCCCCTGAAATTGGAACATGGGTATGGTCTGGCCCTGCAATGGTTCAAGGACTTCTTCAGGCCTCGCATATTAGAGTTAATGGCAGATATTGTTGGAGGTACACCTGTCAAAGACAGAGCAGTACATCCACATTCATTATGGAAGAGGATTAGGAAGTGCACAGCTAGGAAACTGTTTAATATAGTTTTATAAGGTGAATGGCAGACTAGAGGTGGTATTCAGCAAGAATTGTACAGTAGGAACTGAGGATGCTTCTTTCACACCAGGAGGGTAAGAGGAGGTTTAGAGACCAGCAGTGGGTTAATTCCCCACTTCAGTACATCTATCACAATAAGGAACCCTTGTGTCTGTTATAATTAACCCCTTCGCTGCCAGGCCTTTTCCCCCTCCTGTGCCAAGCCTTTTTTTGGCTATTTGGGGCAGTTCGCGCTTAGGCCCTCATAACTTTTTGTCCACATAAGCTATTGATCATCTGAGTTATCTTGACACATATTTTTCACCGAAAGCTGCTGGATGTACTTGGAATTTTGCCTTTAAAACTGCTGCACAAATGAAGTAATACATCTGAAAACAGGCAGCGAGAGGCTCCAGCTGGAGAAGTGCCTTCCTGCTGGCCCAGGCCTGCATACTCCCTGGAAATGTGTCATGGACCCCTGGGGGTCCCCAGACCACAGGTTGGGAACTGCTGTCATAGAAATCACAATGATGAGTCTCAAGTGGTTGGAACAGCAGAGCAAAAAAGTGGTGGTAAAATGTAAAACTAGTTACGGGAACGCAATTCCCTTTATTCATGCGCCCCTGAGCCAGGATTAAAATCAAAGTACTGCGGGGAAAAACCTATACCTGCTGTCAGTGTCTGTAGAAGGTCGACATGTTTCAGCTTACTGGCCCTGGAAGCAGGTCTTACGGCTTTCTTTAGGACCTAGTCAAGTGTTTTGGCTTAATGTGGATGTGCATGTGTGTCAAAAAGAGTAAAGTATACGGAACCGTCCAGTGAACAGAGGATGGCCTGCCTGCTGTAAATGGAAGGGGTTCTATAAACAGTAGGCTTTCAATCAAAAAACACTACTACATTCAAAAACATAATTTGATAGCGAAGTAATCTGATCAAAAGAATAGTGTGGTAGAGAAGTAATCTCCTTATAGTACTGGTTGTTAGAAGTGGTTAAATATGCAGTGGAAATGTAATGTGAAGTCCTGTTGCGGGTACATAGGAGGGTGAGGATATGTGTACTGGAGGAAGTCTTCGTTGTTAGAAATGGTACAGGGAATGTCAAGGAGCTGAGCAGTGATCAGCCTTAAGGAAAACAAGGCCATTAAGGGCATGTATGAAATACACTGTTGTGCACACCTACAAGAATTGATGTTTGAAAAACTGCACAATGCTTAGAAAAAGCTAATTCTGTTATTATAAACCAGGTTCAGTAGCAGACCTCTAGTACATATAACTAATTGAGGGGTCATAGGCAAGGCCCTGACGCCGGCAGACATAGAACATTTTGAAGACTACACTTAAAGGTGAGTCAGTATTGTAAGAAAAGTAAGCACAGCTTCAACTGACCTTTTTTTAAATTACTCACCTGTGATTTTATCATGACCCAGAATTGCAAGTTTAGTCACCTGTGAGCAACGTGCAGCCTATTTTTTCCATATTCAGAGAACTGTAAGAACGGGATGGAACGCAGCTTCTAAGAAATTAATCGCATCACCAAAGCCAGGAAGGAAACTGTAGGGTGGGGGCTAACTTACTACTAGTGAACATAGTGGCTGCACACATGGCTAGAATTGTCCGAGAGAAGCCACAGAGATGTGACGTACAGGTTTGTCCAAACGATTCCAAGCATATAAATTTGAGTGAGATGATTGTTCAGTGGAAGGAACCCAGACAGAGTGAGGAGATTCACCATTCACATTGTTGGAGCTGTTTGCTTTGGTCTCAAAGTAAAATAGTAGTGAAAGACGGCTCATTTACTCTTGCATATGCCGATGCCCTACCGGTATGTTTCAACGATTTGAACAATTTCATCTCGAAACTGTTCGGAAAAAGTAGAAGATATTGGTGAAGTATCGAAAATAACATGGCCTGAATTCAGTAGAGGTTTCTGCTGGGAGACCTATAAGGGACGTAGTTGCCCACGAGTATTCTTGACATCTAGAGTTGCCATAAGAATAAGTTGGCTTAACACATTTGAAGGAATAGTGATGGGCAAAGTCATGGTCTCAAAAAATTGATGGGATGACTCCTGTCTCTTTGCAGCAGAGTGGCCTTGTCTAAAATACTGACACTCCCCAAAAGCCTATATGATTTTGTTTGTTTAGTCAGTCAGTGGACATTGGGAGCAGAGTTTCGAACATGTGGACACTGGACAGGAGAGCAAAAGTCTCTTAAGGCAGCTCTTAGCAGAAAAAGATTGCCTATGGGATGATAAGTTATAGAAATGGATTGGATGGTGTTATTGTGAGGGTACCCTGTTTACCACAGTGGATTCTTTTTTTTTTGGATTGCTAGGCTTTAGTTTAGCCGTTTCAGATTTAGATGTTTCAAAATGGAATGTAGAGTGGTATTGCTATGTGCCAAGGCACAAGAATACTTTGGGATACCCAATGGTCACTTATTGCTACAGCAATACACCAGCCTAAGCTGCTCCGGACATCTGAGACTGGTTTCCTGAGACGGAGCCAATGAAAACTCTGAAGACCGTGCTGGATTTTGGTGTCTAGGGTTTTCTTGGGGGTGGGGAGTTCGGACTTAGGAGGGAGACAAATACCCTCACTTAGTGAAGCACTTTGGGCATGCATAGAGAGTCAATCTAACTAATAAACCCTTAAAGGCTAATGTTGGACTTGGCCCTGTCTGCAGGGACTTCCCCAAACCTTTTACCTTAACTGTTTTCTGAACCTATTTGTGTTTGCCTTTAGGACTCTGCACTCTTTACCACTGCTGACCAGCTAAAGTGCTTGTGCTGTTCCCAGTAGTCCAGCCCGGACGATGTCCCATGCACTTTTGAATGGAAGATGTATGCACATTTGTCAGTTTGGGTAGCTCGCCATAGGTCCGGTATTGCATCTGTCCTCAACCTTCTTGCTGTTCTCCCTCATCCTCACCTTCTGTCCGAAACAGATTTTAGTACTGTTAAGTGTGCTATCAATGTGACATTGTGATTGTCCTCCCATATCAATGTGTGGGGTGATTGGTTCCGTATGTGTGCAAACACTCATGAAAAACTGAGTTGTTGTGGTTATGCCCATAGTTGTTCGTTATGGCAGCTAAGGTTTGATTCAGTATCCCTCATACGCATAGGTAGCACCCTTCAGGGTTGGCTGTGGCCTCAATGTGGTGGTAGGTCAGACCCCTTTCTCAGAAGCATCGCCACCCTCTGGAGTACCTCACTATGAACCCCAGCTTCTATCCACCCAGCCACTTCCATCGGGTATTACTCGTCTCTTGTAGCAAAAGTATGTATGGTGGTGTGTGGCATAAGCCAGGACATGTCTGGGCTTCCTTTGATCGTTGAGATCCCTCAGATGCCTCTCACCCACTATTCATACCTGGTGCTTTGAGCATCGTAGCACATTGTCCTGTCCTGTTCGCAGTTGCCTGGCTCCATACAGCTTCATAACAAATGTGGTTTTGCTTTAAATCCCCACAAGGCCATGCCCCAACTGCCCATTCGCCACCCAAAGCCTACCCCACCCCACAACATCCACAACTGTTACCCCACCCTCACCCCTCAAATACAGACATACACGGGGTTACACATTAGAGGTGGCTTAAGACTATAATACAAATGTCCAAAACCATAACCTGTTGGGGAATACACCCCTGCGATAAGCCCAGTGTTCTCCATGAAGCAAACATTTACACGTTGGCACCCACTCCACCCAACCATGCTGTTGTAACAGTAGATGTAACCAGCTTCAACTTTGCTTACTGAAATTGTGCAAGGTGCAGACAGTACAGCCGTCAGTGCTACAGAGGTGGAGCAGTTCTGATGTGTGGCAGTAGTCCCAGCCCCCTTTGAGGCCACATTCCCCTTCGGCAAAAGGTGGCCTGAAACAAGCCCAGCCCTGTCCTTATTCCACTTACATTCTGCATGGGGACATCGACACTAACCCTCGCCAAAGGGTTTAGTTTGTTGAGGAAGGGCGGAGCCACCTAGTGATACAAAAATGTGTACCATCCCAATCAGGGTAAATTTGAGCCTCTCTGGGTACAGCATGGCATATTCCACCTCCATCTCACACAGACATTTCTTCATGTTTCTTGTGGGCCTCCTGCACTGCGTGCATATGATCCAAATAGAACAGATGAGATTCCCCGCCCCGTGGGAGGTATTTCTTGCTCCAGTCCATTGCTTAAATAGTGTCTCAGTCTCTGTAATTTAGTAGCTTGGCCAGGATTGGTCTCTGGCGAGCCCATGGTAGTCACAGAGGGCCAGCGTGTGATGCGGCTACAAACATGGGGGATAGGTTATCTCTCTCACACATGCACTAACCGGTTTTCCACAAGGAATTCCATTTTCGGCAGTGCTGTGAATTGTGTGACTCCCATAATTCACACATTACTCCTGCAGGACGAGCCTCCAAGTCCTCATTTTCCCTCCTCACCTGTTCCAGTTCAAGCACATTAATTGAGCAGCAGCTGATGGACATGCCAGCCTGCCGAAGGACTGCTGCCCTTCCTCGAAAGACGACGGCATTCAGAGGAATATTGTAGTAAAGATCCTCTGCCAAGAGAGATCAGCTGAGAAATAAATGTATGCCTAGCCCCCAGTACCAAGAGGGGTATCATGTTTGTTTAATACAGACTGTTTATGTAAACTGGAATCATATTCCTCAGCTGTGCCAGTAAAACCAATACTGCACCTCAGACATTCCATAAACATTCCACAGATGGGAAGCCATAATGAGAAGAACACACACACTGGGCCAGATTTACAAGACCCTAGCGCCACCGGCGCATCACTTTGTGATGCTCCAGTAGCGCTGTGCAGTGCACCACATTTACAAAGCAGCTCTAAGCCACTTTTTGTGGCTTAATGCCATCTTGTAAATATGGGCCCCTCAGATGCAGTTTTCTGTGGCAGAGAAGCATGCAATGGGTGTTACTGTGAGCGTTCCACTGCAATACCCAATATTTTAGATGCTGCCCCGGATTGACAAGAAGGTGTACATTTGTGGCAGCGCACAACAAGGAGAAATACTTTTAGTCCTCCTCGTTTTTGCTTAATGCAGCACACACACAGCAAAAGGCCATGAATGAATGTTTGTGCAGGAAGGTGTGCCTTCTTATACTTAATCATTCAGAAATGACTATTTACTACTTCTATATGTGCTGCATTCTGCAGCGCACACAAGTGCCAAATCGCCATTGTAGATTGCTTATGTGCATGAAAGTCTCCTTCCTGCACATAATCAATCCCCTCAACGCATACACCCTTGCACTATGGTGCAAGGATGCCTGCGTTGTCAGCTTAGACCCAGGTCTGTCTGTCTTTATGAAATTAATGAGCTTGAACAAAATCTGCTGATCACAAATATACAGGCACAGGGCTCTTCAGATGTGGTTCAGTGGTTGTAGCTACTTGTTTAACTGGAAGGCAGAAACCTGGTGGAGGTTTTCATACTGCACTTGTAGTGCATTTAAGGGGTTCTGCACTTGCACACAGAGTGCTCATACTCAAATCCAAGCTCTCCCCCAGAAATGGCTGGAGTAGCCCACCTGTAATTGGAAGCAGCTCATTCACACCCCTATTTTGGGGAAGAAAAAGGTAAAGTTTCAGATGTGTGCTGTCTGAGGCACAAGCCAACTTGAATCCCTACTATTGGGAGTAAAGGGTGATCCTGATGCCTGTACAGTAGGATACATTTGCTGTAAAGATGATATATTATAAGCACAATATATTTATAACCACTGTTCAACATTTTATCACCACTGTCATGGGAAAGCTATATTAAAGGCTCTTTATTGTAAGAACACATATTGCAACTGTTTTCCTACATTATGCCCACAGCTCTAGGTACCTTGTGCAAAGATGGTTATGAGCTGAGTGTTCTGCTAATACATTCACAGCTTGGCAGTAGATTTTCATTCTGCAGCTTCACCCGAAAGCCTCATCTAGCTACCTCTTTGGCAATCTACTGGGCATGGGATGAGACTGGTGATTTCAAAGTCTTGTGGAGCAACAAGGGGCACTTTGGCAGGCTCAGGTCACCGTAGATGTTTTCTGGGCAGTTTAGACAGCAGTTGGTGTCTTCTCCTGCACAGCAGCTGGGTGAACTCTTCCCTTGGGGATGATGCAGACCTCTTAGAGCTGCTAAAGGTCTAAATAGAAGTGGGCTGATTAACTCCTTTGAGATGGGCTCTCCCCTATTTATAGTCTTCTCTAGTTGCTGTACAGTTTAAGGGAACGGATACATATATTATGTAAGGTGGTTAAGGCGTAGTCGGCAACCAAGATACCGGTTACAGTTGGGCTTGGTTGCTAGCCTGGCAGGAAGCCCGTCAGTCAGCAGATCCTGGTTATTGATCACCGTAAATTCTCATCAGTACTGGACTACAGTAATAATCATAAGTGGTTGTTACTAGTGAAATGTCTTGTACAATTGACTGTTAATTGTCTATTTGTGCATTTATAATGGTGCTTTAAGATTGTAAGGATTTCATTGGAATTAAAGTCTTGGTGTTCACAAAGGAGTCTTGCAGTCTGCTTTTTTTATTGATCACTTGACTCGGGTAGGCTGGTATACATTTTACACAGGTCAGTTCTTGACCTGTTGTCCGTAGAATATCTTGTCTGCCCATTTCCCTGATGTAATTATAAACTTAATAGGTTTGCTGTTGCCTATTTTCTCATCTAGCATCAACTACGTAATGCAGGTTGGTATTTTAGAGCTAATGTGTTAAACATGGTATGTCTACTGGTACAAAGATATTGATACTTTCTTTTTTGCAATCTTTTCTAGATGACGATGTGGACCTCGAAGCTCTAGTAAATGATATGAATGCCTCACTTGAAAGTTTATATTCAGTCTGCAGTACACAGGCTGAAAACGCACCACTCCTGCAGAATGGCCAACATAACAATAGCCATTTGCTACCCTCAGGGACAAGTTCATTGCAACAGACGCCTCAGAAACAGAAGGTCCAGCGGTCCCAACCAGTGCACATTTTAGCAGTCAGGTATGGTATCATCCAAACGCGCATATTGATATCCATTTACATAAAGGTACATACATTATCCTTATCCCCAGAATAGTCACAATAACCTTTTGCACATTTGAAAGTTGTGTGGTACTGTCAGAGTACAGACCATCAGATGGTCTTCCACCAAGCTATTTAGTTTTTAATGTTTCCATGTAGAATATACATGTTAGGGGGTTGGTGGTACATAAGGCAAACGCCTACAGTTAACCTCGGTAGTGCTGATCTGCGTAAAATGGAAGTATCTATGACAGCCTGGGGCCCATGCTAAATGAACCTGAATGAGTGAACATTTCAATCAGTTGTGTATTATTAATTGTGCCTTGCACAACTGTCAGTGTTGCATTTTGTCTGCTCACCAGTCTGGTCCTTTCCGTGGTACCTAGGGTTTGGATTAAATAGTGTCTTCACCCCTGTTAAACGTGACTCCTCTGGCTTTCTTAGTAATGCAGTACATTTGATAGTTAAGTCTACATTTTTAAGCATCACCTAGAATAATACTTTGTAGTGAGAAGTAGTTGCAAGTCCTTTAAGTTTTTTGTTTAGGAGCATTCCTCAGTGTTGCATTGTGTGCCTGGCGATCTACTTTGCTTGGGTATGGCCTTCCTAGACAGTTGTACTAACTCCAAAATAGATTAGCTTTTTTCGGTATGTTTTTGGCCTTAATGTAGGGTTCTACAACACTAATACATAGGACGAGAAAATGCAGAGACAATAAAGAACTTCATTTTAGAACTGAGACTAGCAGACTGTACTGAATTGCGTTTGCCGATGACTAGTATAAATATGCAGATTTCAGTGCATCTTAATTCTTGAAAAAGCATAGAGACAGACAATAGCGCAATGTGAAACGGTTGTCCGATGAGGGAAGGAGTAGTCCGACTAGAGTCTGTTAAACTTGCTTCTAAAGAACTAAATAATTACAACACACAATTGGAATTTTATACTTAAAAAAAAAAAAAAAAAAAAAAAAATACTCAATGCTTCTCCAGTTACTGGACACAGCAAAAGAAAGGGGGAATAAACAAGTTTGTAATACAAACAGAACACCAGAGGACGCTTAAGATTTTTAAAAACAATACAGCCGTTATCTGTTGTAGTGTCTATCATCTAGTATCCTAATTACTCTTTCTAGTGAAGTTTACGTTTTCAAATTTAGTACATGACCATAGATAGCAAGTTCAATTTTCACTTGTGTTCAATTCTCACTTTGATTTACTAAACTCACATGACCAACACTGAATTATTTTTGGAACATATAGGTATTGCAGATTACAAATACTGGTTTCCATCAGGAGCTTGTCCTTTTATTTCATCTGGCTTCTCAGGTGCACACTTTGGTTATCAAACATTTGTGTGTTCCCTACTTCTGGTCTCTGTACCAATTCAAAGACTGACAAACATTCAATCGGTTGATTTAGTACACAACCATTTACCTAAATGTCCTTTGTGTGACATAAGCAGAGAAAGTCTAGCTGTGCTTCCTCAGAATCTCACACTATCCCTGCCACGTCCAATGGGAAGTGGTCCATTAAGAATTATTTTCTGCTCTACATTATCATTCATTGTGGTACTAACCCTCTCTCCTAGCCATTATGGACAAGGTCATTCACAACTGCTTTGCCACCTCATGCAGCATCAGTTGCTTTCAGGCTACATTAAGATTGCTACTTTAGGAACATGTACCTTATTCGTTAAAAGCCCATACCTGCATACTTTGAAATGTAATCGGTCTGAATAGAGTTCCTGCATTGTAGGTGAAACTGCATGGAGTCCCCAAGTCCATCTAAAGAGTTAAATCACATCTATTGCAAGTTTTGAGGAGGAGGGCACAAGCCTACCTTGTAGTTGCCCTATTTACATGTATGTAACCTAATGAAAGGATATCTTCAGGACGCCCTGTCAATGTGCCGTAGGGCTCCTCCATTATTTAAAAACTTTTTTTTTTAGTCCACTTTATGATCCCGTATGGGCAGCGGCAAGCTCCTGAATGAGATGGCCTAGTGCTCACTTCTAGACTAGGTCATTAATAGGCATTTGACGCATTGGATTAACCTGGAAGCCGTTCTGTAGCTCCTCCAAGGACTGAGCCGATGGGTGGGGCTAGGGGAAGTGGCTGTGGACTATTATTGCCAACTGGCTCGATCTACATTTTCTAGAGGGCATGTGGTGGGAATGAGGTTGGTAGTAGCAACCCAGGCCTTCCCATACCCACCACTCCTCTGACCCCACTAGCAGACGCAATGAAAGGGGTGGAGATTGGAAGGGGGGGGGGGAAACTAGGATTGTTGTACACCGCACTCATTTCAGAATGCTTCTTTTGTTGCGAAGCATTTTGATAGGAAGAAACTGTTCATGCCCCCTGAAAAAAGCTAGACATTTTTTTGGGTTGTTTTTTCTTACCCTAAATATACTCCATGACCCATCTGGCTAACATCTTTTACGTTTTATCCCTATTTGCATTTTGTTGGGAAAACATGAAAGCTATAGAGATCTTAAAAGTAGACCAGGTCATAATTCATCAAGTGTTCATTTATGTGTAATGTTCAAGGAAACTAATCGTTGACATTAAAAAAACAGTGACTTCAAGTGAAACAAAATGGGGAACAATTCTTGCCGCAAAAGGCTTGTCGACCTGATATATATAACCTATAACACTCCTTCCAATATCAGGAGAACCAGGACACCTCCAATATGAAAATTCAGTTTATTTCAGCACAAAATCCAACGCGTTTCGGCAACAGCCTTACTCATGGACATCACATAAATGAAGTGCTTCACATATATACAGCCCAAGTTGGTCATAGAAATAAAGATAAGCGTGAAAATAAAAATAAAAATAAACCGACAAATCCTAATACACCCACAGAAGAACACGTATTTGTGGTGGCCATCTTTAAAGTGCACATTCAATCTTAATACCATGTAATAAATGTTAAATAATTTTTAAATAGTTTTTAAATCACACTGATATCCCTCATAAGATTTACATTATCAAAAGACTTATTAAAAGTTACTTCTCATGATGTTACTCTTCAAACAATTGGTAGAAAATATAATAAATAAATATTTGATACACCATTGCAAATTTATAAAATAATTCAATTTTTAAATATCTCAATTAAATATTACAATTAGATACCAAATACTAAATATTAAATATTTCATTTCCATGACGTTTGAGTAGAAATATCCATATATATTTTATCAAGTTAAAATCCAATATATTTTATAAAATATTTCATATAAATATTTAATACTCAAACCTATGTCTCAATTACTACCATTGTATCATGTACTGCCCAAGTGGGCATATACATTCACAAGTAACTATCCTGGAGGATAACATATCATTTCTGATGTTATACATAAACGACCTCGTTCTACTAGTGCATCATGACTTCTTAACCCAAGTGGGTGGACATACAAATTTCATTCATAATAAAAAAATAACACCTCTCCATATCTTAATATACATTGAAATAACACCAACACTACAAAATACTATTGTAATAAAAATGCTCATTGTACTACAAATCTACCACATATATATATATATGTATGTATATTATTGTTTTCACTGAAAAAAAACAAAGGTTAGAGGAACATTATAGTTAGGCTCACATTTCAAGCATACAAAACCATAGAAATTCAGCAGTTAGTTACATCAAGTAACTAACTCGTGCCCTAAAGTAACTAGAACTTGTGCCCCGCCATGCAGTGTTTTCCTAATTTTTTTTTATTTTTTTTTACTGCAGATATTACATTGATATCATCAAGCATGTTACCAAAGATGTCATGGGTGCTGTAATTTGTGGGGTAGCTAGCAGTGCATGGCGAGGGCGCGAGCTATAATATCCTTAGGGCACAAGTTAGAGTTACTTGAGGTAACTATAACTATAACTGCGGAATTTCTATGATTTTGTATGCTTGAAATGTGAGCCTAATCATAAGGTCCCTCTAATCGCTGTTTTATTATTTTTTTCAGTGAATTTTTATGGCTTTTTTAAAATCTGTTTCCTAACTAGAACGTCCCTCTTACCTTTTTTTGGGTGAATTTCTGTTATTTAATGTATAGCAATTTTCATTACTATAAGGTAATCCAACCACCGTCGCGCGCTGCCTTCAGCAGTGTGCGGCGGCGGTTTGTCACAGGCCAGGCCCTGAGGCCTCCTCCCTATAAGCACCCAAACTTGTACCATGCACAGCCTTCACCCATGCGCAGAGGAGGTTGCCTGCAAGATCTGGCCTACAGCCAAGCACGACAGCCTTCCCCCTAACCACTCAACCCTATGCTGTACACTGGCCTTTGGTCGTGCGCGGCGCGAGTTGGCCGCAGCCTTTATGGGTATGAGAATAGATGTGAGAGGGTGTATCTAGAGAGAGTTGCTGTCAGATTGTTTGTTTGGGTATGAGTGTGTGTGTGTGTGTGTGTGTGTGTGGACATCAGTGTTTTAGTGGGTGCGTCTGTGGGTCTTAGTGGGTGCAAGAGGGTGTGAGTGGGTCTGTGAGTGAGTGTGAATGGGTGTCTAAGTGTCTGAGTTGGACAAATTGATTGAGGGAGAGAAAGTGAGAGGGGAAAGAGGTTTTTTTTTTTTTTTTTTTAGGCTTTGATATGAGATGTGTTCAATTTAAAACAAAAAAATGTATACGTTATTTTAAATACATTTGTATAAAAAAAAAAAGGAAATTAGTCCAGCTGGACTCAAACCCCTAAAGCTCAGTGTGAAGGTCTGCTACCGTGCTTCCTGGAGCATTTAACCCGTGCAGGGGACAGAGTTGAAAGCTCTGTTAGACAGCGGGACTTGTTTTAACGTAGGATCTGGGGTAAATTAGAATATTTTGATTTTGTAAAAGTTTTTTTTTTTTTTTTTTTAAATAAAGCCCCTGTGTGGGCCAAGTCCTGGGGGCATTTATGTGTTAATCATTTATATCACTGCAGGGATGGCCTGCCTGTCACACTCCCACTGCTCCAGGGACCACCACCTCTGCGGGGCATTGAAGAAAATCAATGTGGAAGCTGTGCCACCCCCTAGAGGCTCCACCCCAAAAGAAAATATAACTTGCGCCCTTGCCATGCACTGCTAATTACCCCACAAATTACAGCACTCATGATATCTTTGGTAACATCATTGATAATATCAATGTAATAGTTGCAGTAAAACATTTTGCAAAAAACTGCATGGCAGGGGCGAGTTATTGTTACCTTATGGCACAAGTTATTTACTTGAGAACTCCAACTATAACTTGAATTTCTATGGTTTGGTTTAAAATATGAGCCTAACTATTACATCTCCGTAACCTTTTGTTTTAAGTGTGTGTGTGTGTGTTTTTTATATATATATATATATATATCAGAAATATCGATCAGTCTATGCAATTCTGCTGACTCTAGATGTGTAGTGTTTGTAGTTTAATAGTCCAGAGCCAACAATTGAACTGTGGTTTATTTGTTTTTATCACTGTTAATAATCCGTCACTTAATAATGAGAACTCTGAATACAAGCTAGAGGGTTAATAACCTACGTATTTTAAAAACGTTCCTACAGATCTGAGATGGGGGTGTGGCATAATTTCTTCTGCTTTTAATTCTGGATTACTAATGACCGAGGTAATTCTGGTGACATTTTTAGATATTGTTTTTGCTAATGCAGAGTTTGAATAGGAAGGGAGAAATAAAAGAAAGTCGGGTAGATGACATAATCTAATATCATACCATCGACACTGCTCCAGTTAATGGTACAGCAAAAATAGAAAGCTAGAACAATGAGATAGTGAAGAGCTCAAGTAATATCCCTGAAACAGGTTTTTTTGGGTTATGTGTATCTGTTATTTAGGCCCAGGGTCTGCCAATACCTAGGGAAACATGACCAGACATTTCGAAAACTACACATGGGTAAGTTGGTGGTGTGACTTGTGCAGAAGTAACCACATCTTTTCGTACCAAGAATGCCCTGAAAGCATTAGAAAACGTAGGATGTGTGGATGTTAAATATATGGTTATTGTAGATTTCCTCTATCCTAAACAAGCACTTCACTTTCAGATGTTTTCCTATATTCACTGCACCCGATTTATCGCCAGTAGACACCCTGTACCACTGAAACCCCATTACCCCCCCCAACCCCCCCCCCCCCCCCCCCCTTCCCTGTTCTTGAGACTGAAATGAACAGAGTTGCTGGTCAGGTCTTGGAGGGGATATGGTCTACACAAGGGAGACTGAAATAAACAAAAACCTGCTTTTCATGTTCTCCTAGTCAGTCATGGAAAGGGAGCTATGGCTTGCATCAATAGATTTCTTTGATCATCCAGATTTAGATTTTTTTTCTTCTTTTTTTTTTTTTTTTAAATACTTTCCTTGTAACCCTGAATTTCCCATCAAGCGAATGATGCATAATAAAAGCTTTGCCACAGTTTAATGTTGTCCACTGTTATTGCATATTTGATTGTGCAGACTACATTCCTGACGAAAAGCCACGCATGTTCAGAGCATCATTCCCTGGGTTTGTTTCTGGTTTTTCAGATGAGAAATGCGATAATTCAGTGAAAACTTGTTCAAAAATGTCATTTTTACTATATTTTCAGGATGCATTGAGATACTGATGCAAGGTTTGCACTAATACATAGCTCTCAATGTGCTCTAAAAACTTATTTCGTAGGTATGAAGAAAGGGACCAAAATTGTCAGTGCACCCGCAACCAAATTTTATTTGAAAAGTGATTATCTATTTGAAAATTCCTTTGGTAACTGATCAGGAATTCTGGGTCTGTCATCCTTAACCTCTCCTTTTTAAATAGGTCTCTCCTACTCGACAGCCTATTCACTACCTTCTGTGAGACGTGTGTTTACCAAAAACATACAGGGACTTGGAGCCTGCCCATTGATTACCGTTGATTGACTTCCTGTCACACATTTGCCTGCTACTTTTTTGAGTCTCAGCTTGTCAATCTTTTGTCCCTCCCATGTAGCACAGCTTTTTTACCATCTTTTGATTCACTAGCTGCTGTGTACATTGCTTGCTTTTCAAGCACTACTTTTTTTTCTTTTGGGTCAAGTACTCCATGAGTGTTTTGAGTTTTTCAGCAGTCGCCCCCACATGCTTAACTGCCCTTGCACTCTGTCACCGTGTGCCTTTCCCGTCTCCTTCTATGTTGCACTTGCCCTCTTGCACGTCCCCCACCCATTTGCTTTCTTAGCAGTGTGCTTCTCCCCTGCCTGCTCCAAGTTTCACACTTTAGCTTGTTTCCCCCCCTGCGCCTCACTTAGCTGGCATCTGCTTCCCCCCCCACCCACGCCCCTGTTTTGTTTCCACCTGTGTCCTGTTGCTTCCAACCCCACATGCACATTGTGAGGCTTCTGCCCACTGTTTGTTGATCTACACACTCCAGCTTTTCACCCTGTATTGTTTCTGCCTACCCATCATGTTGCTCTCCTCACCCTTGTTTAAAACAAAAATCCTTTTGTGCTTTTTTCCTGCAAACTCCGAACTGTCTCTAATAATAAAAAACAAAAAAAGCAGGTACATCTTTTTGTGGGTGTATGTGTGGTGCGCTCACCCTCAAAATGATGCAGCCGGCTGCATGAAAGCCTTTTTAAAAATTATTTAGCCATGCTGCTTTTCCAAAGGCAGGACCTATGCTTGTTCTCTAAGACGCCCTTAACACAACAAATCACTTAACTACCTGAAACAGATTGCTATTGCTGAATCGAATTTGAACACTCTGCTTTTCTACAGCGCACATGATTAACATACACAATTTGTCCAGCTTAAGTCAACGAAAGGCAAACCTTCATGGAAATAATCACACAACATTAGAAGATGGGATTTCCAGTATCGGGTTCTTATCTGAATAGCTGCTCTCTAAGCACTTACTCCTCAGTAATAGTTGGAACTATAGTAGTTATGCAGTGTCCTGTGGCTGTATGTGGAAGTTGCAGCTTTCTGTGCCTTGACTCCAGCTTTACCTTTTCAGACTGGCCAAGGCTGGACGTGCTATTTGCTCAATGACTTCCTTCAGAAGCTTGTGCAAGACTTTTATGGTTGGATGGGATGATTTGTTTATGGTATGTTACCCCATTGACCGCACAGAAGTTGAAATGCCAGAATACTGAGTCCATACATTTTTCAAAAAAGTCTCAAAGCTTTTGATCACTACATTTGCTCTTCAGTACTCAAGAAGCAGAAACTAAATGTTTGTGGCATGTGTAGCTATAGATGCACATGCTATGCATACTCCTGTCATCTAATGTTGGGCTTAGATGTGTACAACTTGTTTTTGTTCTAAGAAGTCTTTTGAATCACAACTCCTCCCTTGGGACATATTGTGCATTAACATTGACCCCATAGTTGAATTGTTTTCTTTGGCCATTGGGTTCAGAAGTGCTTCTTGGAGTCTGAGTTGATGCTGCATGGCAACTTTGTCAGGGAACCATGTTTCTCAGTTTGATATTTCAAACAAAAATCTCTGCATCTCGAGTCAACTGCTCAGCATTGAGTGATCTCCTCGGCCAGGCATCAAACCTGGCCGGGGTTCCCTTGTTGCTCACCTTCGAGAATGATCAGTAGAATGGAAAAGACACTTTTTAGTAACTGTCTACCAGGCTACTCAAATTACTAATTGACAGACCAGCACGCAGCCTTCAATCTCTGCTTTTCCCCAAACCACAGTAAGGCTTCCTACTCTGCCTGCCTTGTTAAGGTCCAAGAAAACCATCCAGTCATGACCGACCCATTGTACAACGTGCAGTGGAGCAACAAAGGGATGAGGAGATCCTGATATCTTCGAACAAGGCATTGAACACGAGAAATGTGAAGAGAAAATAGATGCTGGCCAAGTAACTGTGTTCAGCCTGGAACCAAATTTGCTATCTGAAGACACAGAGCCTCAGGTGGCTCAGACACAAGGGGTCCACACATAGTACCACACCCAAACATGGCAGCTTTGGCTGTGAGGGGGAGGTTTTATGTCTGGGTTTGGGCCCTAATTTCCAGTTAACCAGACCGCCCCTGCTTTCGACCCATGGCCTGCACTGACCTAGAGCCCGTTAGCCAACATAGTGCCTTACTCCTGCACAGTCAACACCTCAAAAGCAAACCTTCCTTGATGCAGATGACATCTTTATGCAGTATTGGTGCCAAACACAGAGAGGCACTTCAGAGCTGAAGCACACATAGACATTGTAAAGCACTTTATGCTCCTGGTTAAGCTAAAAGCTGGAGCCTATGCAGCCACCAATGGGGAAAACCACTTCGGAGCTGAAATATGCTTCTGGCTCGAAAGTGACTTTGAAAGATGTAGCAGCCTATCCTTCAATGCCTGCAGGAGGAGCGGGACTCTCAACAATGACACCTGTGTATTTATCCTCACTCAGGCAAAATCATCACCAAGTCTCCACCTCAGTTCCAGCAGACCCCACCTCAAAAGAGGCAGCTTACCTTTGAAGAACAGATAACAATGGTGGCCCCATCACTTAAGCAGAAAGAGACGTGATAGGGGTACAAGCTTTCTTCAACAGACAGCTGCTTACCCTCCTCCACCAACTCCTCCTTCTGCTCCACCACCACAACCCCATCACCGAGGGGGTCTTATTACTCTTACAGTGGAGTGGTACCTCCTGGACCCAACGATCAAGGCTTAGAACTGGCAAAGCCCTCTCCCCGTAATTAGCACTTCAGCTGCCACATTCATCATAAAACGGTCCTTATCAAAACAAACATGACTTCCATGTAGTACTTTTAAAAACAGAGGGCCAACTCTCCATATAAGCGCAAAGCATTGGCATTGGGCAATACATCTCAGTTAATCTTTCAGTGGAGTATCTACCAGGAGTGGACAATGATTTACAGATCTGCTCAGCAGGATGCAGCAAAAATTCCACGATTGGGAACTCCACCCTCAAATCCTATTCCTGTACTTCCAACGTTTACTGTTTCCCAACATAGACCTGTCCCAATGCCGGAAACGCAAAATGCTAGAGCTTCCACTCCAGGTTCCTACACCCGTAGTCCAAGGGAAATGCACTATTGATGAACTGGTCTGGAATATTTGCCTACACTTTTGTACCTCTCCCACTGCTTCCATATTTGGTAAGCAAGCCTCCCTCACATTGATTCTAGGTTCACTGCTCTCTTGAGCTCTCTGTAGTCCCTCACCAGAAGTTCCCAAACAGGCTGGACCTCCTCACACAAAATTTGGGAACTTAAGACAATCCAGTCCCAAACAACTCAACCTAGCGATTTGGATCCTGAAATCCTAGAGTTTGGGTATACAAGTTTACTGCTGATTGCATGGATATCCTCAGGGAGGACTGTCAATACACCACGAGGACCTGTTATGCTGCAAAGTCGAAAAGATGTTTCCACTACTGCCTTCCCAAGAACATCAGTACACTAAAACCAGAAGTACTGGACATTGTCTGCTACTTTTTTTTTTTTTTTACTTTTAACACTCAGGGCTGGCCTACACATTTATTCGTCTAAGTTTGCCTGCAGTGGCAGCATGCTTGCAAAACAGGAAACAATGCTCCATCTTCAGGGTCCCTGTAACTAAATCTTTCATTGAGGGGCTGAAAAGTCATCTCTCCCAGGCTACTTCCAGTGCCATTCTGGAATCGTAATATAGTCTCCAGAAGATTAATACCCCCCCCCCCCTTTAAGTCCCTTTATTCTAATCCTTGACAAATTCTGTCATAGAAAATTACTTAGTCACTATTGCCTCCTGTCATGTGTAAGTGAGATTCAGGCCTTGACTTTAGAATAACTTCTTTTTAAGTACATTCTGACAAGGTAGTCCTCAGGACTAATCCAAAATGCCTCCCAAAGGTGGTGTGATATCTTTTCACCTTGCTCAAACCGTAGAGCAGAGCGGGTGCTAGATGTTAAGAGCCCTTACGTACTATATTGATATTACACAACCATTTCACAAAACAACAATTATTTGTGGCCCTTTCTAAACCATATAAAGGAACTGTTTCAAAACAAGGAATCAATTGCTGGCTAGTAAAATGTATTCAGACCTGCTATGCAAAAGCCAGCTCTGAACACCTCCAAAGCCACAGTCTACTCCTTAAAAAAAAAAAAAAAAAAAAAACTTCACTGGAGTCTTTAGGCAACATTCCAATTGCTGATATATGTAAAGCTGCTATTTGGTTCACAATGTTCATTGTTACTAAACACGTTTGTGTGGATGTCCTACAAAAGCAGCAAGCCCTGGTGGGACAAGCTGTCTTGCGTATGCTTTTCCAGTCTTCTGCAACATCCACCATCTAGACACAGCCTTTGAGGGAAACTGCTTTCTAGTCTATTCATAGAATGTGCAGCTACAGCTACACATGCCACGAACATAATGTTACTCTGTAGACATCTATTCATGGCATGTACTGCAGCAAATTCACACGTGCCATCCTCCTCCCTGGAAGCCCTTGGTTGTTGCAGATACCGTACTTCATTTACTTTCTTATTACATAAACATCTATATGCTTCATTTATCCTACGCCCACTGAGCAGGAAAATAATCTAACTATAGCGCCTATGTTCATGCGCAATACTGTTTGAGGGAGGAGTCAATATACCTTGTGACTCAAAAGGCTTGTGCGACGAAAACAAGTTGTACATGTCAGAACTTAACACTAGATGACAGGAGAATGCATAGCATGTGAATCTACAGCACTACATGGCTCGAACTGTTGTCTGCAGGGTAAGTAACATATTCCACATGGGTGAAGATATGCTCCTCTCTGCAGTGCATGGTGTGTTAACCAGGTACAGAATGTAGCCATTTGCGAGACCCAATTATCATATCAGTTAATGTGTGGTAACCTCAGTGCTACTAAGATTTCTTATAATTGAATTAGTCTTGTGGTCAGGAGGTTCTCCGGACCCTGCAGCATGGAATCTCACTGTTTACAGCCAGGCCTTTAAACTGCATTTTGGCCAGGGACTGGTCAAGAAATGCAGGGGGTGAGCAGGGCTTTACAAAGTAGTGCAGTGTATGGACTGCATAGCTAGAGACCATTTCCTCTAGAAGTAGAGAAATAAATGTAGCAGATAGCCCTAATAGGTAATGTACCTGAATCTGTGCAGTCATTCTGGCCAATATCTAAGATGCCGCTTCAGGTGATACTTTGAACTTTCTGTGAAATACTTTAGTTCAATTTTAACATACTGACCACCTGTCTTGAAGTCCTATTTTGACGTTTTAGAAGAATTATGTATTCAAGCACCAATCCCCTGTGACAAATTTGTGATACGGGGAGCAGGGGTGATCGTGGGTGTTAATGAATTGGCAGTCTATTTTAATAATGTCCCTATTCAAGAAGATTCTCAACAGCTTGCAGTTACTGCAGCTTAGACAGGTGGTTACTATATCTACTCACTATGCTGACCACATGCTGATGTCCTAGTTTTACCAGTCCCAATATTATGTCATTCCTACAAGCTACTGATTTAGTATGATCAGGTAAGTGTCTCCATTTTGAAGTATGATTTGCTAATTCTAATAGACCCAGTAAAGATAAACAAGACGGCCACAACCTCTTGTAAATGGTCTGCAGTTCCTCCGGTCAAACTCTGGCATATTATCAAACTCTCCGTTGGAGGCATTGAAACCATAATTGGAGTCCATAATAAAAGTAATACTTTTTGCAAGTAGCCCTGATAATCTGAGAATAATTCCATTAATCTAAAATAAAAACTCTTCTCCTGTAAATTAAATACTCAAGTTGGGGGGAAAAATATGTCTGTTAGCAAGAAAGGAATTAGCATAACAATTACAATATTTCTGATAGTCGTTTATCTTAAAAAGCTAAGCAAATAGTTTCTACTCTTACAGACTATCAACTGCTGAAAATTCCTCGAATGCAGTTAAAGATTAACTATTCCAACAGCTATTAGTAATTTTATCTCTCTCAAGCAAACATAATAAACCTGCTGTCTGAAGGCTTTCAGAAACGTTACAAGGATTAAAGACAAATCCCCTCTGA
This sequence comes from Pleurodeles waltl, assembly GCF_031143425.1. Classification (NCBI taxonomy): domain Eukaryota; kingdom Metazoa; phylum Chordata; class Amphibia; order Caudata; family Salamandridae; genus Pleurodeles; species Pleurodeles waltl. Next base: position 687,167,253 of record NC_090438.1, read on the forward strand.
AACCATCTGCTCAAAGCCTCGTCCGGCCCCTTTAAGGCTATATTTCTAGTTTCACCCCCTCATTCATGACCAGTTGTATAAATCTGATCAGTCACGGTAGTGTTTCAGGATAACCCTTGAACATCTGTCCCAGTAACGTTCTCAAAACAGTAAAACAAAAACAAGCTGTTGCCCCTGCCATTGCTAACTTGCCAGAATGCCTTTCTAATATCAATAGTTGTCACTATTGCTTGCAAAATAGCTGTGGTTCATACCCTCTAGTAGATGCCGTGCGGGACTAGTTGACTTCCAAATTGTGCCCAGTTTCCCTTCTCCCATGATTATACAAGCTACAGGAGAAAGCCACCACTTTTGTGGAATCAAATACCATTCTCCATGGCAAACGGGCAGGCTTTATGCTCAGTATGAGCATTGAGACGCTTACCTCCATAGTGGACGATCTGTGAAAGACTGAAGACAACAGTAGTGTTGGTACAGTATTACTTGATCCGTCTGCTGCATTAGACCCAGTTCATCATGAACTCATTTGCAGCACAATGATCAGGGCATGCTCTTGCATGGCAAATATCTTTTCGGTCTAAACAGACACTGACTGTCCAAAGTCCCCTCACAAAAACCCTCTGTGGTGCTTACCAGAGGGCTGTGCTATCTCCGATTTCTGTTTCATGGTATATGGCTTGCCTAGCTATTCATCAACACAGTATAAATGTGTATATGAAAATTCTTTGTGTGCTCCAGATCACTGATAATAATTACCTTAATACTCCATTTCATATGCTGTAGGACACTCACCCTTTCATCAAAGTTTTTAAAAACTGAATTTCTCTCAAACTTGACTCCTACCTAAATGCTGTACTGACTGTAACTCCAGGTTCTAGCCATCTTCGATGGGAAATCCCCCAGGTACATACAAAGACCAATCTCGGCATCCTGATTGTATGCAGTCCCCTTCTTCAAGTCTCCTTGGCCCCAAAGGACCCTATTCCCCAGGGCTAAGTTCTATGGAGAGAGTGTCTCGAGGCCCCAAACACCCCATCCCCCATGGCCGCAATTTAATAAAGGGGAGGGAGCTGCAGCCCCCTTCCTCAACTTTAAAAGGCCCTGGGGCAAAAAAAATTTTTTTAAAGTGGGGGTGCTCTGCGGCCCCACCTTCCAGAACCTAGTGCCCCGGGGTGTACATTTAATTGTATGTGGGTGCCCTGTGGCCCACCCAGGACACCCACAAACCACCAGGGTGAGGGGAGCTCGGGGGCCCCCAAAGCCTTAGCCAGTTCCTTGCATGAAGCCAGAGCCAGCATCCCCACCCTCAGAGGGAGCGACTGTGTTTTGCGTGCTCTATCCAGGTAGGAGTATTGTTATGCTTCCCTGCCTGTCTGGTGTTTGATAACAGCACCTCTACAAAAAAAGTGGTACTTTGGCATGCAGAGACACACTAGCGGAGGACATTTCTGTTTGTGGGCCTACAGCAACACATAATTAATTGTCTGCATCCTGAGTAGGTCCTTGTAACTTGTGCTCTGATTTTCAGCCACTTTGTTACTGTTACTCCTTCTTACAAGAAGCTTGCACTGAAGGCTGCCAGAATGCAGTGTCCACAATCACACCAGGTGATCATGTTGATACAGCATTTAGTAGGATCACTGCATGTGGAGGGTCTTGAAATGTTAATCCTGCAGAATCCTGTTTAGTTCATGAATACAAATTCTTGAGCATCTCAAATTTACAGTTGGAATTTTTTTTTTTAATCCTTGTATTTTCTAACGTGTAAATTTGGTTTTCGCAATCAATTTCTTAACCAAAATGTTAAAGTTTTTAAACCGTTTTATTACTTTCATATATTAGTAAAACATAACACAAAGGAAGAAAACCTTGCATAGCGACTTGTTCTCTTTGTCAAAGCACAGCAGTATTGAATGTCCGAACAGATCCATCAGGGTGTTAAATCTGTGAACAATAATGTGCTCTTAGGCAAAAGCCTTTAACCTAATAGCAAGCCCTAGATCCTGGCCCTTGAAACTTCAAACTCAAAAATTATTTGATGCCAAAATAACCCCTCCTTGGCTCTCGGGTTTTGTGGAAAGACCCATCTAGCATTGCCAGGCACGCTGTATTAGTCCTCTGCAGTCATAGTCGTTTTGGCTGTTAAGACGAGGGGGACTGCAAGCACTGCATCCAAAAAGTATGAACATTTTAATTTTTGTAAAACCCTAATTTGCATTTTCAGCAGCAGCAAATACTTCTAAATCCATAAAACTTTGGCACAATATCCACATACTAGAAAGAGGAACATTTGATATCCCAATAGGGAATGGTTGCTAAAATATTCATTGCACTATGAGCAGTTGACATCTTACAAGTGGAAGTTCGTTATCAAGATAAGAGCCCACATGATGCTGTGTGCTCCTTGCTTTATTTTCAACAGCTGCTGAATCCAGGAACTTTCTCACAATGCATGCAGGTGGTAGTTTTTGCACATTTGTTAAACTGTGCACTATTAGCGATGTGCAGAATATGCATCTAGACTTCAATTTACATGTGTATACTTATCTGATGTTGCTGTTGAAATGAATTTACTATGACCTGTCAAAGTGCCTTCCTGGCTTATGGTAACCAGGCCTCAGACCTCGATGCCATCTTGTTTAAAATTGATCTCACCCTGCAAGTTTACTGTTTATTTCTGCTGCACACTCCAGTAAAGTGAAGTTTGTTTATTTCAATTGATGATGTTCTCACTATTCTCGGAGAACATTTTTCCAGCATGGGCTCAGTAAATGTTGCAGTTGTTCAAGCTCTCTTCCGTCTGCTTGCTGTAGTACATTCATTCACAGTAATTTACTTGTATAACTAGTTTGTTCTGCCATCTCCCGATTATATTAGCATCAAGTGGGCTAAATCAGTATTCATGTAGTTGGGATAGTGCTTGATGGTAAAACAGTATGATGTTTAATAGTTATGTGTACTGATTTGTCAATTGTATTTCTTTTGCTCACACCATGATAAATTTGCAGTTTGTTGTAGGAGAAGATTCTTATGAACCCTCAATTTTGGGGGTGAGACAGAATTCTGCAGATACATTTATGATACTAATAGAGATGCAGTCCTATTTCTTACTGATTTTGCTGCTCATTTGGGGTTTATCATTTTTCTGATTTTGTTTGTTTATTGCCTTCTTACTTAGAGCCTTCGTGGCAATGAATTTATGTACTTTCATTTACAGCTTCAGTATTGCATCTTTGAATGTTTGTAATAAATCCTACTAAATATTCCAGTTTGCCATAGAACTTTAGTATTAAGTCCGGCACTCCTTAATTGATAATATTTTTCTATGTTATGTGGTGCCTTGTCTCGGGACACACTGCTTCATAAAATTGAGGTTTAACACAGTCCTTGACCCATCCTCACAAGGGTGGATTGACAGTGTCTTTTTATGCTGTAAGAATTTAGAGGGGTTCCCCACGTGCATGAGCAGAGAATTAACAGCTATTCAAGCATGAACCAAGAAATAGTCATTACTTAAGACCGGTCTTAACAAAATGCCAGATGAGGAAGTCATGCAAGTACAACAGTCTCTAGAAGACTTTAGAAAAACCTGCTTACCAAAGTTTACTTGGAAGTTGATCATTTAGTCAAGTATAAATGGCAAAATGGCATTGTTCAGAATAATCCATTGCTCAGTTTTTCAAATCCTAACTTCTGAGTAGTAAAGTTCTGTACATACATCACTGTCACTTCCTGTGCTTTTTGCCAAAAGAACTGGGAACTACTTTGATAGGGTAAAAATATTTAGCATTAAAAACGTTATAACAATCTCCCTTTGCTGTTCCCCCCCCCCCCCCCCCCCCCCCCTTTAAAGCTTACACACTATTAACATGTAAGTTTCTGATGGTAGGCTTCCTTTGAATAAAATTCAGATCTTTTTTTCCCCAGTAGAATTGGATGGATCTTTGTTGCCCTCAGAGGCCTCCTGTCAGTTTCCTTAAGTTGACACAGCATATCACCCAAATAATCTATTGCCAACCAAGGTTAAGGTGAACATATGTCCTTTAACACTATCTTTGCAGTAACTCCAGAGTACGCTGGCCATCGTTTGCAGTGTGTCCTTTTACAAACATCAGGCATTCACTATCAGTGATACTTTAGCTAGCAAACTTCTTATACACACTTAGAGCTTTTCCTCTACAGCAAGCTCCTGGAAAGGCAAACAGTACTATTAGCCTATATTTCCATAATGGAACGCCTCATGTTGGTGTCAAGTTCTTGTTCCTAGTCCAGCATACTGGGATTTTTCGTTCTCATTTGTCTTCAGCATCTTTCAGTTCACACGCCTACTGTTCACCAGGAGATCTTGCTCAAGCAATGAGCATTGTGCTCTACTCCTTCAGCAACTGTAGTCTCCAAATGACGTTCACATGCAAGTCTTTTCTTGTTAAGGCAGTGTTTTTTTGCATCTACACACGAAATTCACACACATTCTACTTATCCCTGAATGCTGCTCCATGACCATTTAACATTTTCTTTTTTCTGTAACAAGCGCAAACAATTTGATTGTTCAGGATTGCTCTTCTCCTTTTATCAAAATATTTTTCCAATTTCTTGACTGTTACTTCAAAGGCATCCAGTGGGTCACCACTCCCTCCTACCTGTTTTGTACACCCTAAACCCTTAGATTGTCGAAAAACATGTTGCTTATGTGAATATCTCGTACAAAGACAGTGCAATAAGATTCCATTAGTTACACCAACTGCTTACATATCAGGGCCAGCTCAGCCACTGCATTTAGAAATGTAAGCAGTTGGCATATGCTAACTACCGCCATGGCAAAGTATATTTTAAAATGGGAAACTATTACAAAATAATGGGTCGAAATACTTCCCAACAAATTAACATAACACATTCATTTGAAAATGCTGTAGTTTAAGCATTAAACTGCCTATGACAAAGTACCCACTTTACTGTCAAATCAGCATTAAACGTTCCTTTTCTAGGAAATAGGATATGATATGTGAGTTGTGGGAAAAGAGATTAAATTATATATTCCCTAAAGATCGTGATCTATGCCTACATGGAAAAGCTTACTCACGGTCTTCTACATAACAGATAAACCACACCCGGAACACTAATTTGCTTCTGCCCTGATTGGTGTTCGCCAACTTTAATTTAAAGGGAAAGGGTTGTTAACCCTTACAAGGTGGGTGTCGGCTGCTGGTTGACACCCACACTACCTCCCTAGTGTGGGTAATGACCAGTGGCCGACAGGAGAGGGAGTTAAAAAATATATTTTTTTAAATACTCTGATACGTCGCATTGGAGTTTATTTTTTATTTTTTGTTTTTGAATGAAAAAAACCCCGGGAGACACAGAAAACCTTCCGTGATGTCCGCGCACCGTGAGGCGTACTGGCATCACTTTGTTTTCTCTGCCAGAGCAGGAAGCGTTTGCTCTGGTGGGGAAAACAGCCCCAAATGGCCTCCCAGACGTTCGGAAAGGCCTCCTTTGAAAGAGGGGACTCTCCCCTTTCAAAGGAGGCCTTCCTGAACCGGTTTTCCACACTAGACACCAGGGATTTCACTTGGAGAGGGGTTTTTCAGGGGGGGGGGGGGGAGGTGGTTTGGGGGCATATATATATTCAATCACTTTTGTCAACGTGTGTGGTTTCCTTGAGGGCCCCGACCGGCCCCCAGGAAAACCACACCCAAAGATATAGATATTCGCCACCTGTTATCTTGCAGTTGCAGCTTGCGTCTTCATGCAATGCACGTACTTCAGCTGAAACATTTCAACTGTAGCTTTTAGGCAGCAATAAAGAGTCCAGTAACTCTTGTGATTGTTTCTGCTACAAAAGGATCTGACTTTTGTCTAGTGCCAGTTTTGATGCCATTAAGTAGCACAGAAGGTTTATATGCCTACTGAAAGGATCAAAACTGTAAGATATGTGAATAGCTGGATTAGTAAAGTCAGCCATTACCTGCGCTATAATACAAATGAAATGTATGTATGAGGGGCGGCTATGGAGAGATGAAGGGCACTTTTGGTGGGTGGTAGTAAGGATAATCCTAGGAATGGGAGCGGGAAACCAATAATGATTGTTGGACTGGGTGCTAGAGGCGCTAAAGACTGACGATTGGTATATGACAAGGTGATGTAATAATGCGTCTTTTTTGTTTTCTAAGTGTCTTGAGAGCACATGCTGATTGAGGGAAGAAGCGAAGGTAAGGTGACCTCTATTGTTGGAGGTATCGACACACCAACAGTTTTGTGACTGTCTACATAGGTAGTGTTAGAGCAACAGTTTAGCCAGTAGCAGAGATGGCATCTCGTTGGATGACTGCTGCTCAGGCCCGAACTCTGGTTATAGGGGACAGCTCTGACATAGGATCAGAGACTGAGACAGCATCTGAGGGGTAGGGCAGTGGTGCAGACTCTGGTTGTGATTTTTCAGTCGTAGTGCCATTCGAGAACTCCTCTTCCAGTGATTGAGGGAGGTGATACTGCTGTCCCTTCGCAAGCAGTCTGTGCAGTGGGACAATAGCGGTTTGACCCAACCCAGAGAGCAGGTGCATACAGCAGCAAGCACAGAGTGCTCTCTTTGGAGCTCCCCAGTTTAGTTCAGCCCCAAATTCCACTGCCCAAATAATATTGTAGAGACATCAAAATTATCTATCACCAAACAACCTGGTTTTGTAAGGCAGGCACCTGCGTTTTTGATATTTGGCTTGACGGCCAAATAGGGAAACCTTCCAAACAGACATTTCTGGAAACTAGACATCTGGGGGAGTCCACAGAGGTGTGACTTGTGTAGATTCACCAAAGTTTTCTTACCCAGAATACCCTGCAAAGCTTAAATGTTGAATAAAAACTCTATTTTGCCTTGCATTTCTTTCACATAAACTACAGGAATATGCTGGGATCCACAAAGTTCTTAACACCCAGTGTTTCCCTGCCTGTCCTGATAAAAACGCTACCCTGCTTGAGTGCCTGTACCTAGTGCCTGCGTCAGGAATGGATCACTACAGGGTCAACAGTTGTGCTTTTGTAAGAACCAACATTGACTGTTGTGTGATCTGTTCCTGACACAGGCACAAGGCCTACCCACACAAGTGAGGTACCATTTTTATCTTGAGACTTCAGGGAATGCTGGGTGGAAGGTAATTTGTGGCTCCTCTCAGATTCCAGAACTTTATCACTGAAATGTGAGGAAAGGGGAGTTTTTTGCTTTGCCAAATATTAAGGTTTGCAGAGGATTTTGAGTAACAGAATCGAGCCCTACAAGTCATTCCATTCAGAATTCCCCTAGATGTGTAGTTTTCAAAAATGTATAGGTTTGCTAGGTTTCCCTAGGTGCTGGCTGTGAGTTAGAGGCCAAAGACCACAGCTAGGCACTTTGCAAAAAACAGGTTAGTTTTCTTTGGGAAAATGTGATGTATCCACACACGTCCGTTTTCAATGTAAAAATGTGATGTGTCCATGTTGCGTTTCCTGTCGCGGGCATTTGGCCTACCCAAGCACGTGAGGTACAATTTTTATCTTGTGAATTGGGGGAACACAGAATAGCAGAACAAGTGTAATTGCCTCTTTTTCTCTACATTTTTTCCTTCCAAATGTAAGACAGTGTGTAAAAAAAAAAAAAAAAAAAAAAGTCTATTTGAGAAATGCCCTGTAATTCACATGCTAGTATGGATACCCCAGAATTCAGAGATGTGCAAATAAGGTGTTGAGAAGCAGTGGTTATCTTGTGCCCATTTTGGAAATACAAAGATTTCCTTCATACCTACTTTTCACTCTTTATATTTCACCAAATGAATTGCTGTATACCCAGTATAGAATGAAAACCCACTGCAAGGTGCAGCTCATTTATTGGCTCTGGGTACCTAGGGTTCTTGATGAACCTACAAGCCCTACATAGCCACACAACCAGAAGAGTCCTGCAGACGTAACTGTATATTGCTTTAAAATAAAATCTGACATCGCAGGAAAAAGTTAGAGTAAAACGTGGAGAAAAATGGCTGGTTTTTTTTCACTTCAGTTTCAATATTTTTCTATTTCAGCTGGTATTTTCTGTAGGAAAACCTTGTAGGGTCTACACAAATGCCCCCTTGCTAAATTCAGATTTTTGTCTTCTTTTCAGAAATGTTTAACTTCCCGGGATCCAGCATTGGTTTCATACCCATATTTGTCACTAACTGAAAGGAGGCTTATCCAGTTCCATTTGGCATTTTCGGAATTTAGTTTTAATTGGGTACATTCGGATTGGTTTCCTTCTCGCCAAGTTATACCCAGTGAACTAATTAATACACTCAAGAAGGTATCCTGCATGTGGCACAGTATGCTATTTGACCAGACCTCTAGATGATTAATTATTTTGCACTTCCACACACAGGGCTCTGTTTAATTTGTTCTCCACCTTCTAGAGCGTACAGCTGAAAATCCAAAAAAAAGAACACATTAGTTAGTCCCAGATAGACGATAACGAAGCATTAGTCAACCCACTGTTTACTGACTTCTGCAAACTCTCTTGACAGCAACTAAAATATTTTTATAAACAATTCCGGCACCTAAACAAAAAATATTAAACACACATTTAAAAAAGGTGTAATTGGGGGGGAGGGGCACAGGACTACACGCATCATTTTCCACTACTAATCTGTTTACGTCACTGTCTGAGATGCATGATGTTCCCTAATGTTTCAGTGAACAAATATTTTTTTTTTATTACTAATCTAATCTGAACTCTTGTTTTTCTTAGTGTTAACTTGGACTTCTAGTCCTTCTTTAATGGTCACTTGGCCAGTTCCATTTGCGGTGGGCGTGGTTTTAACCTCAGATACATACCAACATGTCGAAAAAGCAGCACTTTGCTATGCTTAACCTAAAAAGGTGCTCTGCCCCCTTGAGTGTGGGGTCCCTCTCTGCTTGCTTTGTTCGTTGAGAAAGATCTGCCTGGTTGACTCAGGAGCTACCTCTGCCCTGAGGTTCATCATAGCAAGCTGTAGATTTTTTTTTTTTTCCTTCCATTCCCCCACCCCCTCTAAACTACAGCAGGATAGAATATTCAGACATTTGCTTTTGAGACCTTTGTGACATGAATTGAGAGCCAGAGTGGGTTCAGTGGTCTGCAGCAACACACTGTGCTCCCTCCTTGCCACTTGGGACTGTTGTCAGCTCACAGGCAGTACTGGACACAGTTTGTAGCGGCAAGGCAGGCCTTTTCCCATTTCCATGCCAGCAAATGTTACTTTCAAGTTGGTCTGCCAGTCCCCTGCAACCAGATTCTTCACCCATCCATGTCGGACATGGATTCTGTAGATTTGTATCTTTGTGCGTGCACAAGACTATGTTGTCTTTGTGACACAGATAGCCACACTGGAACACAATTTGTATTTCTTAAGTAGACCAAATGCTACTTAAGATGGGGAGTTGGAGTCCAGTCAGCAGATGTGAAGCTTAATGTGTTTCACCTGACCTTTCTTGGGCCATTAGTTAGCCCACTCACTGTTGAGGGGTAGGTAAGCAGCCTCCCTTTCTTTTGTATCATTGTTTTTAGTCTCTCCTAAAAAGACTCCCAGCTCCACCTCACCTTCCTGCTAGCACCTTGTAACAAAGATGTGTTGGCTGGACCAGTGTGAATGGATTATGCAAGAGCAGAACTGTCCAGAGCTCATTGTTGGAAAAGAGAGCTACTGTCTGCAGCTTAAGATAAAAATAGGGGCAGAAAGCTTTAGTCAGGGTGCCAAGATTTTGCTACACAAATATTAATGCAAAGCTCTGTGCTACAGATGTGAGGTGTTTACCACTAACTCAGTTTGCCACGTTTGAGGCCAGAACCTTTGGATCTTCGATGAAGACTGCCAAGAGATGCCGTCTGGGCTTTGCTTCGAGGCAGAGAATTGACTGACTGCTCAGAAGGGACATTAGAATCCCCCTTGCACAACAGAGACCGCTCAGAAGTGGGAGTGTGAAGTAGCTGATGCAGGAAGAATTGAAGGCATCCACTTCAGCATCGTGGCAAGACCTGCACTGCCGCATCATGGTAGGGCATGAACTTCTCAGCAAGGGTGAGGCCCAAGAGTACCAAACATGTCTCTGCAGTATGAGCAGATTACCACAAGTTGGCATTAAACTTGTGTATCCTAGATACCCTTGTGGACCTAGGATTGTGAGGCATTCTAGTCTGACGTTCCACTGTGACGCCTGACCACCATGAGGCACTAAAAGAAATCTGTCCATGGTCCCTGCAAATGATGAGCCTGATTGTATGAGACACGCCTTGAGGGGAGAGGCCTTCATCAGGATCTAAATACTCACCAGGAAAGATCTACCTCCTTTTGGTGGTGGTTGTTTTTGTCTGAGCCCAAGATACCAAGTAGCAAGATCAGCTGAGCTGTGAACACAAACTCCACCACAGCCTCCTCCGCTGGCACTGCCTCCACTCATCTGAAGCATTGCCATCAAGTCCATCGAGAACAAATACCACCTGAAGCAGCTTGACCCTGACAAACCTCCATACAAATACCAGCAGTGCCTGTCCTTGTCAGCAATCGAACTAAAAAAAGGTACTATGCAATCCAAGTAAACTGAAAAAGGGCAGTTTGGGAGGAGCAGAGGTAAAGCCCTTAGTAACTGGGAGGGGAAAATTGCTAGAACTGATCCATGAATGAGCCTTTCGCCCTCCAGACTTCGTAAATCCCATGTCCCTACTGAAGTGAAAACCAGACTCTAATTGGGAATCAACGCAGGGAGTATTTTATAGAGAGGTCCAATATGAGGAGCCTAAACAGTTTCCACTCGATAACTGATGAAGGATGTTAAAAAAAATAAAAAAATAAAAAATTACTTGCTGCTTCTAAAACATTGTGTACACTATTACACTGTGTGATTTTTAAAAAATATTTTTTAACACTACCCACTTGCTCTGCATTGGGTGATTGACCTGTATCTGTAGGTCTGAGTTTGGAATCTCTAACCCTTTCCCTTTGGCTTTTAAGAGGACTTTCAGTGGGATCTAAGAGTATCTTAATTTTCTCCCTATTAACACATTCTTGTGATGAAATCTAGAGATTCATCAGGCAAAACATTCTGAATTCTGTGGATTAATTAGTCTATGTATTTGTTGTCCACATTAAACATTTTTTTAGTGTACTTGGATATTTATGCACATATTTACTTCTATGTATAGTAGCTCTTCCAGACAACAGTACCAAGAGACTCATCAAACCAACATCCATTAACTTAACATTGACTAACGCACATTGTGGGTAGTGAATCTGTGTGAACTGGAAATAAATGAAACCTTTCATCCTAAAGCCAACACAGTACATTTACCCTGACTTTCCAAACCCAAGTCAGAATGGTTCATGGACAATCACAATTTATAAACTAACAATTACCTCTAGTTACTATAGGATCGTTTAAAAATGCACCTTCACAATCTTTGGCAACTAGAAGGCGGAGGCAGGAAGCAAAACTGTTGTACTTAGGGATACAAACCACCCACTGGGAGAAAATGAAATATGAGCTGAATCTCTGGGTAGAGTGCTACAGGGGCATCTTAAATGCAGTAGACTTAAAATTGTGTTCCTTCTTGCTGGCTGGCAGGAAACAGTAGCTAACATGCTAGCAGTACTGTGCTGCCTATGTCTTCCAGGGGTTCATGATGTAAAATCCCTCATGGCTCCAGTGAATTGGAATGCATCTTGAATTGCTTTGAGACGCAGAACCCTAGTGAAGCTGGGCACCTTGAAACTCATTTGTCGAGGGTGGGTTCCAGGTACGAGACGTGGAATACTGTTATCTGGCAGTGCAACTTTAGTATGTTGTAGGTTGATATCTGAATGAACTGGATTAAGATAGGGAACTAATGTAGCCAGTGACAGGCCATGACTTGCGAGAGTAGTTCAATTCACAATTGGTGGGGAGGGGGGGGTGGATGCCACCTTCTTTGCTAGACAACATTAGAAACAAATGATGAGACTGATGCTGGGTCAGTATTTGTCCCAGATGCCCAACTTCCACACTTTTAAAAGGCCATACATCCATAATAGCTTAATATTATGCAGTGGCGGTTCAGGTATTTAACAGTATGAAGACTTATTGTTAAAGCATATATTCATTACATTTGTTGAAGTCCAATCTGCTTTTGATAGTCACAGCAGAGATCTCCAAGCGTGGCACTGGCTACCTTGCTTTCTTTGCTGTGACTTCCAAAGCTGTCTAAAGTATTTTGCATACTACTGGAAGTGACTGCCAGCTGCAAACATATCACAGCCTTGTATGTGGCTCAAAGGACTCCATGTCCTGCAGCCACCCTACTATCAATTTGAGGTACATGGGCAGTAGACTGCAGTGAGGAAGTGTCAGACCTGGAGTGGGAACAGGCTTTCACTCACCAGAAGCACCGCATCTATTGGCATGGTTTGGGAATGTTCAGACATATTTTCTTATAACCTTGTGTAGAATGGGAGCTGCATATTCCAGTTTGAATTCAACTATAAGTGGCGAATCTATGATAGTGAGCGGGGATGGGCTAACTCTCAAGAAAGGCTATACAGTGCACCTCTCCCTAACAAGTGCCTCCACCTGATGTTTAGGCAGTTTTAGAACTTCTGAACATTTCATGACAATGTCCCATCTCTTCCCCACCAAAGGAACCACAAACGTACAGAAGTGCCAACACATCTTTATTTTTTTGGGCTAGAACTTAAATGATGCAGCTGTTCTCTTTCAAGGGGAGTGGGAGTAATTTGGGTCACCCAGACACTCCAGACAAGGCCAATGGTTCTAAATAGTCACAAGTACTCCATCACATACTCATTACTGGATAGTAAGGTTTGGTTGTCTCTTGAACATCTAGCCAGATTTTCCTAGGCTATCTTGCCACCTAGTATGGCACCCTGAACTCTGAAAGCACAAACCAGTTAGGGCTATTTTATGTGGGAGGGGGATGTCTGTGAGCAAGACTGTGTTGTATGTGAGAGGACCCCCTTCCATCTTCTCTCTCAAGGGGTCGTACTTAGGCTTCTTAAGACAGTTGCCTCTAGGGCAACAAGGCTTATGCTTTGCTTGTTGGCAGGACAGCTGCAAAGTTTGCCCACCTATACTTCTCCAAGTGTTCCTCTGGAATGTGCCTTGCAGGCAGTTCTGGAGCCATTCAGTTTTCTCAAATTTTAAAGGGGAACAGGTCACCTGAAGAGAATGCGCCAACAATTTTGGCTGGCCTATTGGCTGGGATTAGTCATGACCTGTCTGGCTGCTCCTCGTCGACTCCTGTCCCACATTCGAGGTTCCAGTTTGCTGAGCGTGCCTGCACTATTGGTGCACCATGTATGGCACCTACTTCAAAACAGGCCCCTTTCACTCAGACTCTTATAATCTAATTTTTGTCCAAGCTGGCTACCTCGGCAGTTAAATACTGCTCACACAGGTTCTCAGGATATCCTCTTTGCCAGGCCATCCAGTAACAGTTACTTCACCTCACTAGCCACATACAGCACTGCTCCAGGAGAGGGTCAGCAGGAACGTTCCCTTAGTTCACGTTCACCCGTCTGAGGACAAGTTTACCTACCCGTTCTATTTACCATATGTATACAGACATGTAATCAGTAATGAATCCTATTCTTTAATCCAACATCAATGGACTTACTGAGCCTTGTAAATGTTTAAAAGTCTGTGCAAACAATGCACTATATTAAAACCATGCTCATTTAAATGCTCCCGAGTCTCAAGACTCTATCTTATCAAAGTCTGTTAGACTTGCACCTGTTTTTTGTGCATATGGAGCCCGAAATTGCATTCAACAATTAGAGAAAACGTGATAAAGGGTGTGTCTCTTCCCTTGTTTATCCACACAGGCATACACAAATTATTTGGGACTATTTAGAGGTCTTTGCTAAGTACAGCTTTGGAAGTCTGTTGGCACGACCTATTTAGGCTACATAAGTTTCCAGTACCTATCATAATTTGAGTAGACTTTGGGTCAGCCCCTTGGCCATCGTTGGATGGGATTGCCTCAGCTGTCTGCTGTTGATTCAATGACTTTCCTCCCTATTCACGTTTGTCCTGCTCAGGAGCATTTTGGCCTATGTGTTCTGACTGAACTAATTGCGTTCTTATACTGCATGCTTGAGGTCGGGGGTGGGGGTTCCAGTTAACACTCCATAGGATTCATGAGTTTCCTACCCCGCCCCACTTTTTTATTTTTTAACTCACTCTAACCCACTCCCCTTTTTAATTGTTTTATTTTTCTATTTTTTTATTTATGCAAATGCAGCCAGGCCTCTTTCTAAGTCTTTTTGCACTTTGACTTAAACAGTTTTTCACTTTTGTTTTATGTTTTAATATTGTGTTCGAACACAGCCACCTGCCTTGTTAGAGTAGTAAATTAGAAATGACTGCCCTCCTTCAAAATGAATGTAAACTGACGTGTTATGATACACATGCGCATGAACGGCCATCTTGGAATGAGTTTTATTTAATGAGGAAACTCATTGCAGGATTGCCGTACATTAGTGCATTAGGATGTATGTATTTTCATGCAATTGGCAAAAACCTTTGGGAACTATGTACTTGTTTTGGTTGCAAAGCATGGAATAGCTAAACATGTGCAAAATGCTCGGTCTCCAAATTTGACAGCTCACGCTCTCCTTGTATGGTCTGGGGGCATTGAAGCACAAAAAAACAGCCCCACGGACTGCGTATTCATCTATGCCAGGATCAAAGTATGCAGTTTGTGGCATTGTGATCCATGTCCCTTTAAAAGTCTTGGTTACAATGTTGATACATTGCTATTTCGACTACTAGGATTCAGGTCTGCTTTCCTTTGCTTGGCTCCATCCAAGCATTCACAAATTCCACCAGATCATAAGCCAATTCCTCAGGAAACCAGAGGTCTTTGCCTTGGTGAAATGATCTTTGCTGTGGGGAGGTATTTTAGCATCCCTCGCACCAGAAAGGGAAGCTGGCTTTAACACAGTACAAAAATGGTGGTGCCGCCCGCCTCTTGTAAATCAGACCCACAGTGTATTAATTAGGCATGGTCACCTGAAAGTCAATCATTTATCAACCTACTGAATACAATAATGTTTTCTTTTAACATCTTTCGATATATAGTATGAGAAAATTTGCAGCTAAGGTTAAATGGGCGTGAAAATGCAAATTAACAAGTCAGAAGCTAAAATGCATTTTTCTCACCCAGTTGAGTATGTTTTAACTGTTTATTGGCATTTGGAAATATAAACACTATTCACAACTTACATTTATACGTTTGTGCTTACAGCTTAAAAAGCTTTCCCAGTTGAGCTACACAAAATATTGTTTGGTTGTTTGGTGCGGTCTACCTTGTACTCCGAGTGTTCGTCACCACTCGATATTTTCTAGTTTCTCGGGCACCCCTTCGATTTATATGCATATTGCTCTGTGTTCGCCCAATAGTTCATGCAACTTGAACATTCCTCCACAGAGGAGCGTTCTATGACCGCCAGTGGCGTGTAATTTGTCTCTTGGCTATCAAACGCCTAAAGCGATCGCAAGCCTGGTGCTTCTCCTGCTTCAACCACCCAGCACCCCCTCATCCAGTAATATTTGTTTAGGCGCTAGGGTAATCTCGGTTACTTCTGATAACAGTACATATGCTGTGCCACTAATGGTTGTATTATTGGACATTGCCAGATAACGTGAAATAACGTGTCCATCTGTTTTACACTGCACGCAGTGAGGGTCAAGACTCTGATTCTTCTTATGCAATCATGTAGAGCTGTAGTACTCTGTGTAGATAATCACATGGAGATTGCTAGCATTCTCAGCACAATGTTTGCCTTTTCCAGTCCTCATCATCTAGTACACCCACGCCCTGTTCCCATCTTTCCCACCGTGCCTTCGTGGGAACAGTCGTGTTATTTGCCAGTGTTTAATAGATTGTGTGTGGTCCCGTTTTTATTTTTTTTATTTTTTTTAATAATACTAGATGACCTTTGCCTCCAACAGGTTGTTGTGGAAGGGTCTGTGGCAAAATCGGTGATGTCTCCAATGCATGTCAGGGTTGTAAATAGCGGTAGGAATTGTGTGTTGCACATTTCATAAATGCTGCAAATTGAAATGAGCCTATTATCTTCCCGTCCCATATCTCCCAGCCTAGAGATGCCAATGACTCCCATGCTCCTGAATCCTAAGTTGTTTTGTATAGGTTGGCCACATTCCATTCCACATTAGGATTTCGCTGTTGCCTCCCGCCCCCCATGCCCTTTAAGCCATTGCAGTGTTTGGTGCCAACAGACCATGGATGAATGGGTCGCTGGGGGGGGGGGGGGGGGGGGGGGGGGGGGGGGGGGGACGGTAGGGACCATATAATGAGCATAAGATTTTGCTCTCCATCAGAACATGTAGCACCACGACTATTGCAAGGTCATTGCAGCCCATATGGAGCCAGTTATTTATAAGAGGCTATCTGTCTGGCCCGGGAGTGCAGTCTTGTGTCCAGAATTTCCAGGCCCCCATCGTAGGGGTGGGAGGACACATTTACAAAAGGAGCTGCATTGTTGTGATCAGGCCTAGGCAAACCTCACCAGCGCCGATTGCAGGCCTTGAAAAAAGTTACAGATGGGGGGGGGGGTATAACATGGGGGCAATTCTGTTGCTTGTAAAACAGCCTTGGTTGGGAAATCCTGTTGAATAGCCTTCCCAAACTTTAAATTCCTGTCTGATCCCAGCAAGGAACAGGGCTATTTAGATCACATGGCAGTTGCTTTTCCAGGGCTATGTGTATGCCCTGGTACTAAGCGTCAGTCTGCCCATTGTAATTGAGTGATAGCCCAAATATCATTATGATTCCTTGTCAGGAGGACAAAGGTGGATTTGGTCCAATTTGACCGCAAGTCCAGAGGTGCCTGTAGAAACTTGCAGCATTTGCATCAGTCTAAGAATGAGTTTTGGGACTACTAATATAGATTAGGATGTCGTCCGCATATATACCCTGTCTTTAAGACAGTTTGGCCAGTTAAAGCCACTGAGTTGTTTGGTCTGATCCATTCCTCCAGAGGGTTCAATGGTCAGTGTGAAGAGGTGGGGTCATAAAAGGTGCCCTTGTCCGGTCCCCCGCGCAACCCAGAAGCTCCAGGAAAGTTCTCCTTTGATTCTGACTTGTGCCCATGGCCTAGAGTAGAGTACAGAGACATATTGGTGGAAGCATTGTCCAAAGTTCAAGTAAGCGAAACATGAACTTCGATCTTACTGAATCAGATGCCTTCTCAAAGTCTATTGATATCAGCACTCTGTGGTCTACGACTTCTGTAGATAGTGCCAAAGCAGTGCTTATTCATCTATGTTGCGTACTGCACCGTAGTATAAATTTGCTCTGTTGTGGGTGGACCTGGGTGGTGATCACCCCTGCTAGTCACATAGCTAGTGCCTTTGCTAGGATCTTGGTATTAGTGTTGAGTAAGGAAATGGACCTGTATGAATCGCATTAGTCCTGGAGCTTTCGGAGCCTTAGAATGACGGAAAGCATGGCTCCCCAGTAGGTCATGCGACAGCTCTCCCTGTTCCACAGCTTACGTATACATGTTGAGCAGTGGTGTGGTTGTGGCGTGGCAGGAGGCAAATTGTTTAAAACGTTCCAGTTATACCATTGGGGGCCAGGTGTTTTCCCTGGAGGGAGTGATTGGATAGCAGCAAATATTTTAGCTAGAAGTGGTTCATCGAGACTTTGTTCGTTTCAGTGAAGTGTGGCAGAATCAAGTCTTCCACACCACAATCTGTTGAACACACTCTTGTGCCTGCATGGGTCGTTCTACATGTAATTATTCGTAGTATTTCATGCACCATTAATTTGTGATCAGTGATAATTCCTCACATGTGTAGTATGATGCTAGGGACCAGGTGTAGGGCTTGTTCCCTGTTGGCCAACCAGTGTAGCAGTTTATCCGCTTTGTCCACTACTTCATATATTTATATTGAGTTGTTGCTTGAACCCTTGAGGTGTTATGTATCAGCTTTTGGCATAGTCTCAGCCTCATCTTTTCTACTGCTGCCTAGCTTGATCTGGCGTGTCCTCCATCTTCCCCTTAGCCTCCACGAAGCCATTTTCTTGCTGTAGTTCGCTGTGCCTTTTGTACTAAGCTGCTGTCTGGTAGGATAGTGCCTGTCCTCTCAGGACTGTTTCAGTGCCTCCCAGAGAACTACTGAGCTATTAACTGAGTTCTTATTAATGTCTAGGTAGTCATCAATGTAATGTTGGAGAAAATCTGCACAGGGGAGTATTTCACAGCCATCTGGTGTTCAGCCGCAGGTGCCCTCTGCTGTGGTCATTTGAGTGTGATTGTTATTGGAGTGTGATCGGATAGGGCTCAGGGTAATATACTTGCAGAGGATAGTAAGAGGGTGTCGGCTGTGGGCAGGAAGAAATCTATGAGAAGGATCTGTGCGAATGGGAGTAGAAAGTGTATTCAGCAACTTGGGGATGTAGCAGTTGCTTAGTGTCCATGAGTCCCAGCGAATTGGTCCATGTGTTTAATAGTGTGGATTCACTGGTGTGAGCAGAGGCAGTTTAAGATTCTAAGGGCCATTACCACATTGAAAACACCACCAATAATTGTGCACCAAGAGGTGGATTGTAACAGTAGGTTTGTCAATGTGTGGAAGGTGCTGTCTTAGTGTGGGTGTGGTGGTGGGGGGGGGGGGGAGTAGACATAGAGCGAGGCGATGGCCCAGACATCCTTTTCTCTCTGTGAATCTGCCAAGGGTGTTGTGTAATGTATTTGACATGTACAGGGAAGTGCTTATGAGGCAGGATGGAAGTCCTTCTATATGTTGTGGTGTAGTGTGGTACACTCTAGTATATCCACCTCTGGGCTGGACAGTTGTTGCCCAGCAGATGCATTTCTTGAAGTAGTGCCATTAGTAGGCAGTGCCTTTTAAAGTATTTGGAAGGCTGTGTCTTTCTTAATCTTGTTGTTTAGGCCATTGACGTTCTATGTAAGAACTTGGAAAGTGTTGTGCATTGTGACCATATGGGGGTCTGTGGCTCTGTGGTGCCGGCGGTTAATTTGGAATGAGGTGCTTGCTTGGTAGTGTACCTGTTGTGAATTTGAACATAACTGAACTAACATACATCCCAAGGGGAGGCCCTCACACTTCTCAACGTGACACATCTGTCACCCTTACCCAACCATTGAAACATTTGTAAGGGGGTATGTGGCTTAGTTATCAGGCAGTCAACCGTGTGGATCATGATAGTGTTTGAGGTGGACTCAACTATTTGTCCGATATCTGTTAATCTTGTGAGGTTAAGCCATACCCCCACCTGGTTGCCCTAGAACCAGATATTCATACAATTTGCTTAGAAAAAGGATATAAATAGTTCAGTTGGTAGGTATCTTCCTAGAGTTCCTAGTAGGTGGCGTCTCCAGAAGTCAGCGGATAGACTCTTGTGTCGCTGTAGTCTTCATCTCTCTCATGGGATCGGGTGCAGTTGGCGATTTCAACTCTCCTTGTAGAGAGCTGTCACTGACCTCATGGGCCTCCTGGTCTTAGTTGTCACCGGGTTTGGGAGTTAACTGTTTAGCTTGGTGCTCTCCAGTTGGGGATCTGACGTCTTGGTGACAAGATGTCTATCCCAGAAGATTTGTAATGAGTCAAAGAACTGGGTCTTTCCGTTGTGCTTGATTTCACCTTGGATGGAAATTGTAACATATGTCAGCTGCATGTCTCAGTTATCACTTACAGTTAAAGAAGGATTTACTTTGGTTTTGCACTTGTGTACAATCCGGATATATGCTGACTGTCAGTGATTGAAGCGCAAGAGGCGTCTGGAGTCTAGCCTGCCTCAATGGTATCTCGTTCAGCATAATTCAGAAATATGACAATCATCGCCCACGGTGAGGCTCCTGGAGGGGGCCGTGCTGCCAGTAATATACGTGCACTGTCAATGACAAAGCATGTTGAAAGTGCAACTACAGGCATCCATGTCTTAAGCCTGTTTGTGAGGAATTAATCTGGATGATTGCCCTCCGGAATGGATACAAAGCATAGGTTGTATTTTTGCGAGCATCCCTGCGCATCTTCCACCCTGTTCAAAGTGGCTTACTTTTTTTTAGGCAGGTGACACAAGTGGCTATTGTGTGGACCGTGATTCCCTCCCCCCCCAGTAGAGATGTGCTGTTTGACGTCTGCAACACTATGTGCAATTTTACGGAAGTCTTGGCGGAGTAGCCTCTGTTCTACTCTGGCTCCTTTAATTTGTGTTTCCATTGTGGAGTGTATCTCACAGGTAGCTTGTAGGATTTGCTCAGGGGTGACTGGTGATGGGATGGCATCTGGTGGGGGGGAAGATTAGGGGGCTGCTTCCCAAGGTACCTTCAGAGTGGAGGTGGAGTATTTGTCTATTTTGGTTTGGTGGGTTGTCGTCCTTTCCTGTGGTTTTCCCACATCTTTGCAGATTATGAAGGTAGAGGGGCCCGGATCCCTGGCCAGTTTGAGGGGTGGATTATGAACAATGGTGGCTGCCAGTCTGTCTCTCAGCCTGCCTCTGTCTTGTTGACTCTACCACTGTGGTCATGTTTTACAGTGGCCACTGACTCCGTTGCCTTTCTGCAGCTTGCTGACGACTCATGGGGTTATATCTGGCCCCCTTGTACCGTCTCATGTGGGTGTCGTGGGGCGTGGGTCCACTGTTGGGATGGCGAGGTTCTTGTCTGTGAGATGGGTGTGATAAGTCCTTAATTCTGTTACTTCTGGATTTATTTCTTTTTCATGTTTATTTCCAAAAAGATTTTAATATAGCAAAAAGGATCTAAGGTGATATCATACACAACTTAAAACATATTACATCAATACGTGTACAAAACAAAATATATTATTCACCATACACATACCATAATTTACATATACAATTTTAACAATAAAGAAGAAAAGAAAACATATAGAGGTAGTGCCCTACGTATTAAAGATGTGGTCACTATTATGTCACTCCTAATGTGATCCACTTTTATTTGCTAAGGCAATGGGCTTTTCGTGCACTAAACTGTCAAAATCTTGTGTATTTCTTTCACACAAGCGTGATAGTGTGCATCTCAGATTTTTTTTTAATGATATAGTCCAATAGTTAACAAGCCCAATCCGCTTGCAGTACATAAAGGTCAACGCGTTTCGGCCAATTCATTTATGGCCTCATCAGGACTGAAGAAGGGCAATCATAGTTCTTAATTATAGAAGGAACACGGTGCACCCTATCCTGTCCACTGTTCTTAGGTCAGCAGAGTCGATTGCTATTTCGGATCCAATCAGTATGGCTTGGATCGTTTTCCGTTTTTATCGGGTGCGGCGTGTGCTCGCAATTATTGTAAAATCCGCGAGTTTGATTCCGGGCGCGTCTTCCGTTTCGAAAACGTTGCTACGAGACGTCACGAGCAATCGACTCTGCTGACCTAAGAACAGTGGACAGGATGGGGTGCACCGTGTTCCTTCTATTATTAAGAACTATGATTGCCCTTCTTCAGTCCTGATGAGGCCATAAATGAATTGGCCGAAACGCGTTGACCTTTTATGTACTGCAAGCGGATTGGGCTTGTTAACTATTGGACTATATCATAAAAAGAAATTGGGGAGATGCACACTATCACGCTTGTGTGAAAGAAATACACAAGATTTTGACAGTTTAGTGCACGAAAAGCCCATTGTCTTAGCAAATAAAAGTGGATCACATTAGGAGTGACATAATAGTGACCACATCTTTAATACGTAGGGCACTACCTCTATATGTTTTCTTTTCTTCTTTATTGTTAAAATTGTATATGTAAATTATGGTATGTGTATTGGGCCCTCTGGGTGGGGGAAGGCTACAAGATTGGATCTCCCTTTTTTGCCTGGTGACCTTGGTTGTGTTGGCCACACAGCTTTGGATAAGCACATGCCCAACAGAGCAAGCCTAAGTTGCGTCCACCTTCGTGAGTGGTTAATACCTCCTCCTCCCTCCCCCCCCCCCCCCCCCCACCCGAGAGTGGAAACATTTGAAAACTATTCTTCCCTCAAACCCACACTAGGGTACCGTATTAAATCATGTAACTATAACCGCAACGTTACCAAAAGGTCTTCAGTGTAATAGGCACACTACTATAGCAGTGTGTTTGTACTTCAATGTATCTACATCTGTATATGATCATGAACAGTGACTAACAAGCAGTCACAATAAAATAATGGAAAGACATCTCCACAAGATTTCGCAGAAGCCTAAGTAATACTAGTTTCACGTTTAATAGATATAGCAAGAAGTGTTAATTCGGTCAGAAATGGCCCCAAATATCCTCATGAATATGAAGCAGGTCATTCATTTTGTAAATTAATCTCTTGTACGGTAAGTTTCGCAGGGATACCATCCGTTCATCATGGGTTGGTACAGTGGGTAATTTACATTTACACAGTATACAAAATTTGGCCTCAGCCAGTGTGGTATGTAGCCATCATTTCTTGTGATTGGTCATGCTTGCTATTCCCTCCGTATCCTACACGAGTGCGAACTCTGCCAAAAGTACAATCCAAAGATCGCTCTTGTTGGAAATAGTAGACAAGACTTGCGTATAGTGCAGCTGCTGCGCTCTGCAGCCCTATAGTGTGTGTTGCCTGCTCCTCAGTGCGCCCATCTCCATCAGTACGAGGAAGGTGACATTTTGGCTATGTGCAGTTTGAGTCCAGTGTCATACCTTATTTACTTAAAGGAAAAAACCTTCTAGGCAAGCCTCTCCAAGGTCTCTCTCACATTCCTGTAGTGTCTGTTCTGTGGGTTTGGAATAACGCATGTTAATTATGTCATATAAGCCAAAGAATACCTTTCTGCAATGATCCCATTTCACTAAATACTGATGGATCGGAAATTGGTCTGGAGTGAACGACAGCAATCCCATTGATCTCCCTATGCAGTTTCGCACCTGTTTTTTCAAAATATTTGTTTATCCATTTGGACATCTGTCATTTCTGTTAAGGACTTTAGACCATCATTGGTAAATGACATGAATGAGAATATGGATGACTTTGGTCTCCCATTCCTTAAACTAAAATGGTTTGTTGTCGATCCGAAATTCTGCCTTGTACCAGCTTGGGGCATCAGCTTGCAAGAATTCATTCATTCCAATAGCTTTGTGTATTGATTGCCGTACATTGTACGTTTCCTTTAACACTGGGTTTGTATCATCCTTGGTGTTTCAATTGAATATAGAAAGTTTTAGGGCAATGCATGCCATGTTTGAGATTTCTTTCAAGTAACTTTCATTCTGGAGGTTTCAGAATTTATTTCAAGTGGCTTGCCACTTGAACACGTTGGGTTCAGGTGTACGTTTTTATGTAAGGTAGTCGTAGATATTGTAAAGTGTTGGCTGCATAAAGTTTGGTCATAGCTAGTTTTCACGTTGGTGCACCCATGCATATTTTATTACATTATCAACAGGCCATAGGATTTAGATCATTATTCAAATTGCTAAAAATACCAAAAACCCAGTTAATCTCTGTGCTGCCACCACTTTTACTATTTGGATTCCCCTCACATTGATAACTGTAGTTTATCCCAGTTAGCAAAGTCGCTCTTTTTGTTTTCCCTTAGATCGGATATGTTCCCAGTAGCCATCTTTCTCATGCCTCTGTTATTCTTTATCCCAAGATTTTTTAGGTTTTGCTGGACCCGTTTAAATGGTAGTCCTGCTAGTACCCTTGCAGTTGTCTGGTGTCATGGACATCACTTCACGCTTGGACCAGTTTATTTTATATCCCATGGAAGTTGAAAACGTTGAACTATGATTAATTGCATGTGTTGTTAATGTAAATAGACATCACGATATCATCAGTGAATAGCATCATTTTACTTTCCTCTGTTGGTGTCTGACTTACTTTGATTGTATCTGACTTTCTCATGGCTACCGTTTGCAGTTCAGGTGCAAACAAAAAATAGAATAGGAGGGAGTAGTGGACATTGCTGTCAAGTTCTTCTGTGAATCTCGGTGTTGTTGGATGATAAAGCATTACAGGTAATTTTTGCCGTTGGATTCCGATACCATTGTGAGAGACCATTTTGAAGAAAGTGCCTCCTAATCCAAATCTGACCAGTGTGCAAAATAAGGAGCCCCGTTTCACTTGGTAAAAAAAACCTCATCAAGGGAGGTGGCTTCTTTAGTCTGTATCCTCTGAAGTTTGCCGTAAGAGATGTAATTACGTGCGTATGGTGTGGTACAAATCCCATATTCTACTGTTTTTTCAACTGAAGTACAACTTTACTGTGTCTTGTTGCTAGCACTTCTGCTAAGGTTTTCATCTCACAATTCAGATGGACTGTAGGCCTATAAATGGTGCATTGTAATTCACCTCTTCCAGGTTTAGATGTCAAAGAGTAAACAGCTTTATTTAATTCCGACCGTGTGTTCTGTGTCCATCTTCTCCTGAGACCCTTCCTAATAGAGGTGAACTTGCTGTGATTGTTGCTTTATAAAACTTCTACTGTAAAGCGATGTCTCAGAGCTTTCCCTTAGGAAATTGACTTGATAGCTTCTGCAAACTGTCTCTGGTATATCTAGTTTAAGTTGGTCTCAGTTTTTGAAGGGATTGTTCATGGTAGATGTATGTGGGCCATAAAACTTTTCAGTATTAGAAATATCAGTTGCTTCAGAAGAATATAGTATTGCAAGGAAAGAGGCAAACTCCTGTGTTACTAGTTTCCTCTTTGTTGTCAATGCAAGTGTACTTGATTGTGCTTCTCTTTGCCCTGCTTTTTTACAGTGTTCATATGCTCTGCATTTATTACACATCTGTACTCGTTCTTCTTCAGTAGAATATAGAACATTAAGTTCATATTTTCTGTCTATCAAAGTCCTCAGATTAGCATAGATCTCATCTCGTTTTAGGCTTGAAGTTGAGATATTTCGGTTTCAAAGATCAGTTCGTTTCTCTGTGCCTCTTTGAATTTCTGATCAATCTTTCATCTTGCATGTACCTTCCTCACTGCCCATTGCAGCTGAGCATAGGTAGAGGATTGTTCACTGGGTGCTATATATTCATTTAGGACACCTCTGCCATTGTTATTTCTGGAAATCAAGATTTGTCCAGTAGTAATATCTGTCTCCTTGCGAGACCTGTTCCTCAAACTGCGTGAGCGTATCTACAGTTGAAACTAAGGCAGACATGCTGGTGAATACTGCCTTAGGTCTTTAAAGTAAAAAGCCAAGCAAATATCCTGTGGAACTCATTCACTGACACTTCTACTTTGCTTTGAAAGTAAAGCTACAAATTGAGTTTGCACACATTTAAAGCAAGTAAAAATGGTAAATATGTCCCATATGACATTTGTTTGACGTATTACACTTACTCTGGTTCTCGTTGGCAATCAGGATGGTCCTTGTGTAGCATACATAAGTTCTCTAACCAGCACTTTAAAATGCAGTCACTCCTTTAACATTTTGCCACACAGGGTACTCCGTGACAACATGGTGTATGTGCTGTCCACCAGTATGTGCAGTGTGGGGACTATAATGCTCAATCGATGAACAGAACACCTATCACGTTCTGAAGTTTGATAGTTATCAAGCAGGCCATAAGGAAGTCTGTGATTTCCTGAAGTAGATGAACTAAAATTCTGTGGCTGCTTGCCTAACCTAGTAGTGAGCCACAGACTGGTAACAATGCACAGCCATTTAAAGGTTTACTTAACAGCAGCTGCACCAGAGTAAATTTCCTAGAAGTTTGCTTTAGTATGATACAACATAAAACAAGTAGGAAAACACAGAAGTGGCTGAGATGAGCACTAGGGAGTGTAAATCCGACTCTCATGCCTCTTTCCTTGTTCTGAACCCACTTTACAACGACAAGATGGTCTATCCTTTTTGGGCGTTTTAGGAATGCAATCAGCAAAGTGTCGCTCCTGCCGCCTTGCCACTTCCTCCAGAACATATGAAATGGAGTAGCTCCTTCTGTAGCAGCAGTAGGGCTTTCGATCACTGACCACAAAGTCAAGGAAAGATATGAAACTTCCTGTGGTTGTCTGACGATAAACAATTTACACATTGTATGTTGCCATCTGAAGTAGGTGAGTAAACAGTTTCTTGTACCAAGTGCAAGTTTTAAGGCGCTCATTTAATGGTTGAAGAGCCTTGTCATTCTTGTCCACTCCGCCCATGTACTTATTGTAATCAAGTACACAGGTGGGCTTGTGGACTTCAGCCATCTGATCCCAAACCATGATTGGGGGTGGGAGGAAGTGCTTTCATCAACTGTAGTGAGCACATACACATCACGCCTATCCACGAACTTGACTGTGAGCAGTTTATTGGAATGCAGCGCAGTACTCCAGGATTTCTGGAGCTTCTTGCAAACAAGCTCCTGTGGTAATCCTTTGTGGTAACAACGAACTGTACTGCAGGCCACAGTGCCTGCCTTGTCGAGCTCACTGAACAGCTTTCCTCTTGTACAGAACTGTCCACCTAAAGCTTATAACCTTTCTGAAGGAGTGTCTGGACAAGCTCCCATACAATCGTTCCCATTTGACCCACCCCCCTCAACATGGGAGGGCAACCTACAGGGTTTAGCATTGAATCCTTCCCTGTTTACACGCTCAAGCTGTACATGTAGCCAGTAGAGCTCACACTGCATGCACAGCTTGATACCAATAACAACCTCTTTTGCTCGCAGTGTACTGCCTGAACAGCAGCCACCGTTTGTACAAAATGAAGGACTCATCGACTGCTATATTCTTTCCAGGAGTATAAATCTCTGGAAACCTGGCAGACTAATGTTCCAAGACAGGTCAAGTTTTGAACAACCTGTAATGGTCTGGATGGTCCTGAGACAATGTAGCAGATTTGTCATTGAAATGCATATTGCACTGCAATAGCAAAAAAGTCTCTGCTCATGTTTGGTGCAAAGATGTGGGTTACCCAAACCGTGCCAGTCCACCAGTAGGACTGCAAGGTGAGTTTCTGAACTAACTCCATTTTGAGAATAAGGCCCAAAAATATAATCAATACCTCAAGCGAAGTGGGAGTCCACTGGTGTGCCCTTGAAAGGGGCCCTACAGCGCCTCTATGCTCCCCCAGAAATTGTTCAGCACTCAAATTTGTTTGCTGCACAACTTGCCGAAGGGAGGCAACATCCAAAAAGAGATGGATGTAGTCAATTGGCAAAAAGTTGGTTGTATCGACTTTACATCCAGCGTCCCTATTAAAAAGCTGGAATTAGGGGCTGAACTAAGTTTGAAGGGGGGGGGGGTGCTTTCAAGTGAGCACTGTCTGTGCATGCACGTGCTTGTGCTCTAGGTTTGGCTAATCTGCTGTTGTTCTGCTGCACAGACTGTGCTTGCAAAGGGACAGCACAACTGTTCTCACTGTTTCCCTCAATCACTGGAAGAGGAGTTGTCCGATGGACTCAGCTGACTGAAAAATCACTCCTAGATTCTGCTCCATTGTCCTCTCCCTCCAATACTGTTTCAGTATCTGCTGTCTCAGTCTCCGATCCTGCCTCAGAGCTGTCCTCCAAAATTCAAGGTAAGACATGAGCAGCAGTCATCGGAGATGCATCTCTGCAACTGGCTAAACTTTCCCTCTAAAATACTAGCCTACGTAGAAGGCCGATATGTTTGCAAAATTGTGTGTGTAATAGTAAATGTCAGTCTCCTTACCTTCACTTCTTCCTCATTTAGTGAGTTCTCTAAAGACACTGAACCCCCCCCCCCCCCCAAAAAAAAATACACTATTATTTCAACTTGCCACATATTCATAATCACAGCTTTTAGCTCTGGTGGCATCCAGTGTGACAGTAATGTTTGGCGTTCGCCCTCCCATGACTTCCTTCTTGGATTCCCGCTCTACCACCCAGCAAAAGTGCCCTTCATTTCTCCATAGCCCCTCTCGCACATACTTTTCATTTGTTTTAAAGTGCAGGA
Organism: Pleurodeles waltl; assembly: GCF_031143425.1. Lineage (NCBI taxonomy): Eukaryota > Metazoa > Chordata > Amphibia > Caudata > Salamandridae > Pleurodeles > Pleurodeles waltl. The sequence goes on from NC_090438.1 coordinate 687,195,148, forward strand.
AACGACTGGCCTTACTTATCTACTTAGCTATCACATAAAATACAAATCTGTTCTTTCCAGCAGGCATATAAACCTGTGGTACTTAATGGCATCAAACCTGCCACTAAACAAAAGTTTGATCTTTCTGTAGCAGGAACATAATCATAAGAGTTTTCTTGACATTTTTGTGCAGCCTGAATGCTATATATGCCTGAAAGATATTTTTTTTGTGTATTTGTGTATGTGTGTGTGTGTGTGTGTGTGTGTGTGTGCGCGCGGCCAAGACCTGGAACACCCTCCCGACCAACCTAAGACAGACCCAAGACCTGCTCACCTTCAGAAGACACCTCAAGACCTGGCTCTTCGAGCAGTAGCAGCACCCCCCCTCCCTCACCCAGCGCCTTGAGACCCTCGCGGGCAAGTAGTGCGCTTTATAAATACAATGATTGATTGATAAATATATTTAGTTATTTTCAGGGGTGTGGATTTTAATATCTACTTGTTCATGGTACAGGTTGCTTCATATATCCACTTATCCCTTTGGTACCACATAGTACGGCAATACATTTTGGCAGCAATCTCATTATAGAAGAGTTCTGATAATAGCCTCTCTGATTATGCCAGGTCTCATACTATAGTAGGGTTTAAATTCTAGCAATTCATGCATTTTGCCACATACTGAGCCTAAAGGTAACATTAAGCAATCGTTCCAGGATAGGAATGTGCTTTGGAGTCTGTGCAAATCTACTAACTTGTATGCTTTAAGGGTTTTCACCAGCTCTTCTATAATCTTTTACCATACTAAAAGTTGGAAATGTATTCCCGACAAGGGCAGAAATAAAACTTCTTCCGTGGTTCGGGGAAAAAGTAGTTGGAGGTAAAGTGAACTTCTAAACACAAGATTTGTGCATGAGAAAAATGTACATATGTATATTTGCTTGTGCTAAGATGCGGTTCACAAATATTTTCTAGAAGTATGATTTTCAGGCCTACTTGTGAAAATTACTGTGAATTCATGAAAGCTGCAAATCTGGACTAATGCAAGGGCGTATATCATGGATGCAATTTTGTGACTTTAAGAATTGGGCTCCTAGTTAGGTCTTTAGTTGACCAAGTTCTAACTTTCTCTCTGTAACTGACAGAATTCTGCTCTTTCACAAGGAGAATATCGGCACACAAAGTAGTGCATTTTGAGACCTAAAACAATATTGTTTTTTTTGTCAATGTTTGTTATAAATGTGAGGACCCGGCTGCTTTCACAATGATCAAGGTTTAGAAAAACCATGTCATAACACAACACTCGTTGGCCAAGCCAAAAGGCTGACCACCGATGTCCGACCTATGGCTTTACCAATGATTGTTTATTTTCTTGTTTCCTGTTATCTTGTTGAAACTGGGTGCACTGATTACATTATGAATATTGTTTATGAATACTAGCATGCATCAACACATTTTAGTATGATGCTTAAAAGAAATGGTACCTAAAATTTCTCAGTAGTTTAGCAAAACATTTTTTAATCCTTGTTACATTTTTTTCTGAATATTTAATTTGAAAGCAAAGGCTCCTCAATCTTGCTTTCAAGTTTCTGCAGGTATTTACATCTAATCCGAGAGCATTCTGGGAATATTATTATACGTAGCCTCATGTTAAACTTTGCAAAGGTGTATACACATTTTTATAGTGGGACCTCTGTCGGAAGTGCAGTCTGAGCTTACATTTTCTTAGAGCGCTCACCCTAATGATAGACTTTGCAATAATAACCTATAAATACAAGTCAAAACAGCATTAAAATGTGGACACTAATATTACTTTAACTGCAGACAGTGCCCTTCTTTGATTCATAATGTGGTGCTGCTCGGGATTGGGGGTCAACTTGTCCCAAATAAAAAATAAACATGAAAACATGTTGTCCTTTACCCAAAACAATGTCCTGTGAGTCGGGCTATAGGAATTCCTATTTGTATATATATGTGTGTATATATATGTGTATATATGTGTATATATGTGTGTATATATATATATATATATATATATATATATATATATATATATATATATGTGTGTGTATGTATGTGTCTTGAGAGAGAGTTGCTCTTTAAATCTCACTTTTCTTTTTATGTACATGTGGTCTGGTTGCTGTCCCCAGAAAAACCATGCATTTATAAAATTATAGAGATATATATTTATATATGTTTATATATAAATAGATCTCACTTATTTTGAATATATGTATAGTTTCTCTGGGGTCCGATAGTGACCCCCAAAAGAAAACACGATTGTAAAAGACCATGCCCCATAGGGTTTGGCCTATGTCAGGGGCGCCGACCGCATCATTTGACTTTCCTTTTTTCTTTCTTCTCACCCACAAGGGGAGGGGGGGGGGGCACGGCGGCACAGCGGCACCTCCAAAACCCCATGCTGCAATCCACGGCCAGGAAACAGCGCCAGGAAGGCATGGATGGAAATGGTAGAGTCTCCCCTTTTCATAGATAACTCACTGGCATCTGGGGAGGCAGTTTTGCCCTGTTCGTCCCCAACAGAGAAGGTAGAGAACGCTCGCCTGTTCCTCCGATGCTCCGGTGGGGAATACTGTATAGTCAGTGTCCCTCATGGTCTTCACAGATGGGAGGGGAGGGAAGCGAAGCGGAGGGAGACATGGAAGCTATTCATTGTCTCCCCAGGGCTTTAATTAAAAAAACATCCGGTGCTTAGCAACAAAGGATTTTAATAAACCCCTCCCTGATGACGGCCAGTGGTCATGACCCACACTAGGGAGGGTATGTGTGTGATGGCCATCGACTGTCACACGCACTAAAGGGCTGAACATTTGCTGGCTTCATCGTTACTCTTATTTCAATGCTTCTCTTTTGTCAACACATTCTGGTTTCACTTTTTCTTCATGTGATTGTTCTTTATGTGAAGCATGGACCAAATTCTTCAGTCTGTCTGTCGTCAGTGGTGTTCCACTGGTTGCACACTTCTGAAGGTACTTGCCTTTTTTCTGTAAGTTGTAGCACTCCATTAGAGTGCATGTTTGCAGGCCATCGCTCCTTCTCCCCCATCCCATTCTGCTTCATTGCTTCCCCATATCCCTCCAGCAATCTCTCCCTGTTGTGGCATGCCCCATCTCCCTGTGCTTGCCCTGTCCTTCTCAACCCATTACCCATTGTTGCTTGCCTCTTCCCAGAAAAAGGTGCTGTGGTCCAATCACTGTTGACCGCGTCACACTTTTTAAAAAATAAACTCAACTATACTGGACAGCTGCTGTGTTGCTGTATAACGTGGTTAAAAACATTACAAAGCCAGTAGATTTTGCATGAGGCTATCAGAAATACATTTCAGTGTTGTCTCTGTGTAGTTTAGTGTTCTGCAGACTCTTGAAACTTTCACTAGGACTGGACTTTGCGTTGGCTATTGAGATTGTCCTTGTAAATTGCATGTTTTCTTATGTGTGTATATATAATTTTTTTTTGTTTAATTTCAGATGCCTCCAAGAAGAGGAACAGCAGTTCCGAACATCCTCCTTGCCAGCTATCCCAAATCCTTTTCCAGAGCTCTGCAGTCAGTCGAACTCGCCAGTTCTGACACCCAGCTCATTACCTCAAAATGAACCTCCTACCAAACATGTGAGCGTAAGTTCCCAGTAAATGTAAAGTTTTTTTTTTTTTGTATTTTGTTCATTTTTTTTCAATTTTCGGGCTAGGTGATAGGAAGACCAGGTTTCATGCCCAGTTTATCTGCTCAGTTTCAAAGTGTTCCTCCGTATGTAACAGAACAAGCATGCACATGCTGGCCTTTTGTCTTTTGGCTCCTGTGAGCCACATGGTACAGACAAGGGTCTTCTGCAAGCAGCACCCACCACTTCATCTATGTTAAATATGAGACCTCTTTGAGATGTATGAGCATTTCTTGGCCTGTGTAGATCAATATACCTAGATATATTTCTAAATTAGGCTTACTAATGTAATTCTGGATTCCCCCTCAGGTATTTTATAAGTGGTGTAATATGGTGTCAACAATGTGCCATCAGTCCGTATACATGAAAGACAGGGAGAAGATGAAGTGATTTTGCTATATACAGATGATATCCTCTTGTAGGTCACACACCTGGGGGAATACACGAGCATGGCAAGGCACTCTGGATCCAGGATTAAATGGTCCAAGTCAAGCCTCTACCAAGTGGGAGGTAATCTAAGGCAGCTTAGGTCGCCATGCAATTTGGAAGTAGAGGGCGATTCACATACCTAGGGATATACATGACGTTAGACCAGGGGCGTAGGTTGGAAAGGAACGTATCGAGGGTCCTAATGGAGTTTCATAACAATGTAGAAAAATGGGGGAAATCTGCCCTTCTAGCTGTTCGCTAGAGTGGCAATGTACGAAATGATAGCCCTACCTAAACTGTTATACTCCTTCAAGAATACATAGGTGATAATACCAGAAGAGCTCTTCAGTAAGATGGGGAGAGCGGTCTGAAAGCAGATGTGGAAGGGGAAACACCCAGGGACATCACTCCAGCATAGCCCTTACAATGGGGGTGGATAGCACTTCCAGACATAAAGGTGTACTACTGGGCACCACATCTTGTTGCTGTTCATGACTGGGAACACATGCCAGGTGAACAGTCTATCAACAGCTCACATCTCCAATGCTTATATGGGGGGGCAGGGACCTACGAGTCTTACTGCCTGCCAAATTAACAATAGAGGTCTGGTAGAACACTAAACAGAAAATAGGCTGGTGTGGGAAACTAACAAAGGAAACCCCATTGTGGGAGGGAGCACAGCTGAGAGAGATGGGGAATCTCCAGGGGTTTAGATCCTGAGACACAATAGGTATTTAGAAATTAGGTGACCTGATAGAAGACAGGAACCTTAAGACATTTGAGGCCCTTCAGAGGGAATTTAATCTTACCACAACGCAATGTTACCAATACATCCAGCTGATGTACGGGTGGCAAGCTGAGAAAATAGACGTAACTGACCTTGCCGAGGAAGGGCGACTGTTAATGGGCCACATACCAGAGAAAGCGATTTCCTGGACAGATAAAACATTGAAGAATAATATGCCTGACACATTGAGAAAATTGAGAGAGAAATGGGAAAGGGAACTGGGACCCATGGATAATAGACTGGGAGGCCTTCCTGATGTACCCATGCGAAGTGGCCATAAAAATCCCGCAACAGTTGATACAACTCAAAATTTGACATAGGGTATAATATGTTTGGGAAAGGCTACACAGAACAGGGAGAGCCTCCGCACCGACCTGTATAAAATGCGGGGCAGAAAAGGGGGACTTTCTACACACACTTTGGTCCTGCCCCAGAATTCAAAACTACTGCACTGTTATATTGAAAGAACCTGGAGAAATATTGGATGTAGGACTCCCAGCGGACCCACTGTATGTGTTGCTGGGCATACCTACAGAGATTGACGTAGCATGCCGAAAACTCCTTTCCAGTAACTTGGGACTAGCAGTGGTCGAGAGGGACGTGGCAAAAGATTGGGGAGCCCCAGAGATGCCAACTTTGAGGGAAAGGAGGACTGGGATGGACCTCTACATGATGGCAGAAAACGTAACGTACAAAGCCAGAGGCTGCCCAAGGAAATTCCTAAAGATCTGGGAACCACGGAGGACATATTAAGAGTTACAGGAGCTAGGAGAAGGCATCAGCGTGTACTCCTCCGGGGGGCTCATGACAGGAAGTTGTAGAAGCATAGGCATGTGCCCCCTGAAATGAGAAATTATAGAATACACATTCCGAGGACTGTGCAGTATATTAATGTCGGACATTGTAATGCCACCTTGCTACCTTGTAACAGCTGCTTTGAAGCCCACTTAGGCAGGTTTTTTTTTATTATTAATATTTTTATTTTACTCCACATTTAAATCAATGTGCTGTCAGCTGTGTTAGCCATGCACTGTTCATGACTGCAAAAGGGGGTAACTAGCTTTGCCCTAGTTGCTGATTTGAGCACTGGGACTCCGTGAGATCTAGGATTGCCAGACTCAGGCACGTCTCGGTGCATGCAGTTTGTGCCATGGTCAGATGTAAGTGCGTAGCAGTCAGTGCACATGCAGAGCATATGCCACAAGTGCATATTTGCTTGTAAATGTTTGTATCACAATCTGCACTAGTAAAGATTGGGATAAACAGTTTGTCTGTGCCAAGGTGTCCACTGGAGATTGAAAGCAATAATTATGTAGTGGTTTGCTGTTAGTCGAAGTATATAGGTGCTCAAAGAGCTCTGGAGCAGGCCATAAGAACAGGAAACTCTAGAGTAACACTAAGTACTGAACGTTCAAAAGAGGTAGTTTGACAAATTCCCATTGTTTAGGTCCTGTTCCAAGGCCTTCCAAAATCGCTCTTGACAGTTTATACCAGAGGGCCGTTTTTCCTCGCTCCACTGCACCAGCTTCAGTATCTTGCCACTTCCCATCTGTTTGTAGTTTCTTGGTAATGAACCAAAGTGCAATCTTCTTTTTCTTCCAGTCTCTGAATGGTCATGTTTATAGGATTATTTTGGCAGGGATCCATAGATATGCTTCTGCTGTTGTGCTTGTTGAGCTTAATATTCTGAAATGTTTAGCGTATTCTCACATGATATGTTCTCAGTTTAATCCCTCAATCTTTTCAGGTATCATTAAAGTTTTCTTCTCCCATATTCAGCATCTTGTGCCCTTACCTCAAACCCATGGTGCAATGAGTGCGTTATCCTGCTTCATTAAATCTGAAATGTTTGGTTTTGGTCTCGTCCAAATACATCATATAGCAGTCAGTTTTGCTTAAAATATTTGTTGTTGGGTCTCTTTGTGTTATCTTTTAGTGGTGGTAGGCTGTGATACAGTTCATTTGCAGTTTGTCGTGCAAGCAATTCCATGTATGCCCTACATGGACTTAACTTTAGAAATCAGTGTGCTATAGCAAAGGTGCCTAGGTGGTATATTTCGGTATCCTGCTGTTGTGAGGTAATATACCTTTTTATATTAATGCTCCTCTAAACTGAACTGGCATTTTATTTACCTTTACTGTACCACTCTTAGAATACAAAGGGGCATCTTTTGTAGATACCCATGATGCGCTGTTGCTCATGAGGTTGTCTGTTTTCTCTTAAATGTTTCTTTTCAACGTTCCTGCCAGCTTATGGTTTCCTTCTAATTTCTGCTCCATGGATTCCCTATAGTTCCCCTCCATACCTATCAAAGATCATATTTGTTGAGGCAGTGTTAGACTCCAACAGTTGATTTCCATTTGGTAAATTATGCTTCTCATCCTTGCAACTATAAAGGTTACTGGAGGGTGTTAAGCTATTTGTGCTTTTTGCCTTTTCTCTTTTCTTACAAAGAGCTCTTTCGTATCAGTGTTAAGATTGTCAATCGTTGTATAGTATTCTTTCATTGATTATTCCCTGTGGGATTTAAACGTTGTTTTAACCCATCTATGATGCCCAGTAGAGTACTTCACTCTGCTTTGTGGTCACTTCCAATACATATTTGGTCAAGAAGGATCTTTTAATGTTCTTGTTTGCCAAGGACTTCAAAGCAAACCTGCAGCCCAGTCCTATCTGCATTATCCTAGCACACCTTTGGTGTAGACCCTTTCCTTCACGAATAAAGGTGGCTGTTCTACCCTGTATACTGAAATCCAGAGCTGCAAGTCCCTTGCCTCTGCTAGCGCGCCTTGTCCTTAGTAAGTAAACTTACAAGGGGACGCGTATAGGCCGATGAACCTTTTGAATCGCATGGAGTATCCTAGTCATGCAGTGACTACTAAACCAACATCTAAAGAAAACATTCTAAGGAACACAGTTTAAAACAGTCTATTCATGAATAACCACAACTCAGTAATGAGTTAAACAATTTTATTTCCCTATTGATTACAATTCTAAATCATACGTTAGTTCAATTTTTATTCAGACCAATCAATTTATTAATTCATTAATAGAAACATCATCACTTGAAGGAAACATGTGAAATTCAATTTCATAAATTAAGAATACCAGCATTAATAGCGAAGTTCAGCAAATAAGTTTGTCAGTCATTTGTCACTGTCAACGTAACCCTTAGCGGCATACCTAGATTAGCATCAGCATGTGGGTCTTCATGTGAAAAACTTTTTAGAGAAAGCATTAATTTGAAAAAATATATCTAGATGAGAATTTCTATAATCAGCACAGTTGGTACCTAGAAGAAAAGGCATAAAATTCAGTCATTTTTTTCCATAGCTACCTATCCAGGATTGATCAGCAACAAGTCAGTCTTCGCCCCCAGGTCATCAAGTAGTCAGCCACGGATCAGGCTCACAAAGTATGAGCCCAATATCAGCGCCTCGGACAGCGTCTCCTGACATCAATTCTCGCTTGCATTCTCTGATTTTAGCCCCCAGTCATGAATTTTATTAGGGTCTCCCAGTCCCTCACCCTAATTTTCTAATTGATCAGTTAGTTAGCAGAAATAACTTTAACCTATAGTATTTGTTTACTGAGTCTACTGATTTTCATACGGGTCCGTTCACAAGATGTGGATTGGTCCACTTTACGATGTTCTCATCACCCGGCTCTTCAGGTATCGAAATTGTTGCATGTTCCTCTTCAGTCAGTGCCTTCATTGTTCAAGGCCTGGGAAAGTACATTTAGCCTACTCTACACCTAATTGTATCAAATTGTCTTCATCTCCTGTCTGCCGGTACATTGCAGGAATCTAGCTAAGCAACTTTAACATCGAGCGTGTCAAGGCTTAGGGTATGCTTCCAGTCCTTTGCAAGAGCGTTCAGCTTCCCATGTGCGAGGCCTAGAAAAAGCAGGCTTTAGTTCGGCTAACTTATGCAAACCATAGGTTGTACATCTCATTATGACATATTAAATTTTTCTCATATTTCCATTATTTCAAAACACTTTCAGTTCTATTAATACACATGGTGATCACTCCCCGAGGGCGCATTTTCAAACGTGCACATTATATTTCTCTGATTAATTTCTCTATGCGTTTCTCATTAGTAAATTCATATACATCACTAATAATTCTCTTAGCATATCTGCTCAACAGTCCCTCCTCTGACTAAATGTCACCACATCTTTCCTTATTAACATTTTACAATTCTGTTTCTGATGTAGTCTGCGTTCTTCCCAAATTGTTTCTATAGATTCTTCCCCTGGGTTGTTCTTCCCTCCTCTAACTATATTTAGATTTCCTTAGTTTTAAATTTTGCCACAATTTGCACATGCCCCATAATCCTAATATACAAGCAATCACAATTAATATTCCCTGTACAATTTTCAATACCCCATTCCAAATTTGACTAAATCAATTGCCTACTGAAGCAAATCCTTTTCCAATCTTTTCCCAAACCCCTGGTTCCTTCAACTAATTCAAATCCTTGCTCAAATAGTTAAGTTAGTAAGGACGTCTTTTATCTCCTAATATTGGGTATATAGGAGCAACAATGCCTAGCATTAATCATCCTACAGACTCCACCGTCTTTCGCTAAAAGTATGTCTAAGACAAGTCTATTTTGCAGCGTCATAGGTCAATCCGCAGTTAACTCAGTATCTAACAGGAGTATTGCCCTTGTAAAGTTTGGCAGCATGTTATCCACAATAGTAGACAACTTTTGTATCTTGGTTGCATTCAAAATAACTCCTACAGAAGGAATTACTGCACCAAAAATATCTCCCACAATTGCAGAAGAGGTTTCCCTCCTCTGTCGCTTATGATGCAATTCAGTCACTTTAGGAGACTTCTTTAAATCCTCTACCTGATAAATCTTAGGGAAAACTATCCCCAAATAGCATGTCCCATACCATTCTCTATGAAGACGGTAATAAGCATTAAGTCCACAAATATAGTGAATTGCAGGGTCCTGACCATTCAGCATAAAAGTCCACTTAATCTGAAACAAAAACACATGCCTATATTCACTCGTTACCACAAATAGTCAGTGCATGATTTTGGCCTATATATACAAAGCTTCTCTACACGTAATGCATCTAAAGCTAATTTTCCTTGCGTTTTAATAGCAGCGTAAGCATAATCAGTCTTATGAGTCCTCTTTTCGAATCCTTTCTCTAACTTTTCCTTCAATGCTTTTTCTCCTGTCATCAGTATGCCCTATAAAGCTCTTTTCTAATGGGGTAAGTAAGCATGTTAGAGGTTTCTTTGAACCAACATTAACGTTAGGTTATTTCTGTGTGAGCGTATGTGGTACCAAACTAATACTATATCATGCTCTTAATCTACTTTACTCAGATATCTGATAGGAACAAAAGAGAGCATACTACCCTCTTTGTATGGCTCACATGTATCCAATATGGCAGTCCTGCACACCTTACAGCTGTTGTAGTTAATACCACCTAATAGGACCTTTCCAACGCGGTTCCAAACAGGTCTTGTGAACGTGCTTTTTGATGACGACCCAATCTCCAGCTCTGATTGTGACCTGGGTCATGGATGGGTGGCAGGGTAGCAGCCTGCACCTGCTGAGAGAGAGAGCGAACCACATCAGCCAGACCCTTCAAGTAGACCAACACCATATCATCTGTAATATTGACAAGTGCATTGGCTGTAATTGCTGGCAGTCTCATTGCTCTGCCCATGAGGATCTCACAGGTGACAGTCCTGTCTTCCTTTCAGGTATATTTCGCATTGACATCAATACCAAAGGTAATGCGTCTGGCCATTTCAGATTGGTAGCGGCACACATCTTGGCAATTCTTGATTTCAATGTACCATTCATTTGCTCCCCTAGTCCTGAGGCTTCTGGGCTATAGCTACAATGCAACTTCTGCTCAATGTTGAATGCTGCACATAAGAGTTTGATCACCTCGTTATTGAAGTGAGTTCCCCTATCTGATTCTAAAGAGATCGTAAATCCGAACCATGGTATTAATTCTGTAAGCAATAGCTTTGCTACTGTGAGACTGTCATTTCTTCGTGTGGGGTATGCTTCAATCCATTGATTAAAGACACACGCAATCACCAACACGTACTTCAAACCTCCACATGCAGGCATCTCAATGAAATCCAACTGCATCCTGCTAAATGGACCCCCTGCTCTTCCAGTGTGGCTCAAATTCACCACTGTCCCTTTTCCCACATTTAGTTGCTGACAAATTACACATCAATGACTTTGCCTGAATTTTGGATTGAACCAATCAATTTTGAACAACCGGACCACGGCATCCCTTTTAATATGTTCCTGGCCATGGTAGTACCTGGCCATCTGAGTCAAACTATTAGGCAGCACCATCTGACCCTCCTCGGATACCCAAATTTCATCACGTATTTGGATACATTTCAGCTTGACCCAAAGTAGTTTCTCCTCCTTGTCTGCATTTTCCTGCAATGTTTTCAATTCTTCTAGAGTATCAATCACTTTTTAGGCATAACTTGTGCAATTGTCCTCAGGCATCAATTCCCACTTGTCTTTAAACGATATATAGTTCAATGCACAAATCCTTGCAACTTGATATGCATATCCATTTCCCAATTAAATGTAACCCTGTATCTTTTGATGTGCGCTGCATTTTACCACTGCAATTTCTTCAGGTAACTGTATTGCGTACAGTAACTCTTTTATTCTGTCACCATTTCTCACTGGTGTTCCAGTTGAGGTCATGAAACCTCATTGCGAGCACAGCTGAACAAAATCATGAACAATTCCAAATCCATACTGACTATCTGTAAAGATTGTAACTCTTAGTCTCAAAGAAACATAGAATGCTCAAGTAAGAGCTACCAATTCTGCTACTTGTGCAGAATATACACCTGGAAGCCAGGAAGCTTCTAACGTGCCTGTAATTGTGCATACTGCATATCCTGCTCTCAATGTCCATGTTCCATCTCTGAGAACAAACCATCAACAAAGACCATTTGGTCACTTTCTTCCAAACGTGTGTGTCTATCAGGTTTTGGTTTTGTACACAGCTCAGTTACCTCAAGACAATCATGCTCAATGTTGTCGTCTTTCTCAATTTCAACAGTATCACTTGGAAGCAATGTTGCTGGATTCAGCACTGTACATATTTTCAGTGTCACAATTGGAGCACCCAATAAGCTGAAAAATAGGCTACTGGGCAATAAGCACCTCCATGGACCTGTGTTAAGGCAAAGAACAAGCATCACGTTCATGACAAAACAATGTGACTGGCTTTGTGTAATCAGGCATTCCCAATGCTGTAGCTCTGCACAAACTCTCTCTCAATTCAGTTCATGCTTTCATCTGACCTTCATCTAGGGTAATTGGATCTGTAACTTCCTTGTGTCAACTGCTTTAGGGGTTTCGCAATCTCAGCAAAGTTTGGAATCCACTGTCTGCAGTACCCCACCATTCCCAAAAACATTCTGACATCTGAGAGGTTGGGGGACTTCTCTGCAGTATCATGGTCATTCTTTTTCTGGAGATTCTCCTTAATCCCTTTTCAATCTGATGTCCCAACTATTTAACTGATGTTTGACAATACTGCAATTTTACAGGTGACACCTTGTGTCCAAAATTTCCCAAATGATTCAACAGGGCAATCGAGTCATACTTACATTCATCCCTTGTTCTGGATGCAATCAGCAAATCATCAATGTATTGTACTAGTCGACAGGCAGGGTAATTCCAATGACAACAGGTTCTTTTTCAAGATCTGATTAAACAGTGATGGTGACTCTGTATACCCTTGTGGAAGCCTAAACCAGCTGTAGACTGTCTAGGAATTTGAAACTAAAAAGAAACGGACTATCCTCATGAAGAGGCATGGAAAAGAAAGCTTGTGACAAGTCAACCACTGTGAACCACTCTGCATTGCAAGGAATCTGAAACCGTATCACTGCTGGATTTGGCACTACTGGACAACACTTGACCACCAGATCGTTCACTTTTCGCAAGTCCTGCACACCACGCACCTTCCAACATGGCTTCTTTAAGCCCATTATTGGTGAATTAAATGGACTTCTTAACACTTCTTTCAAAACGCCTTGTTTTAGAAAATCTCCAATTATTTGTGCCCTTAATCAGACCTACTTCTTTACCTGCCAGGTCACAGACTTCTTCTTTCACCGTTCCCTGCAAGTCTGCATGCAATTCTCTGACCGTAAACATTGGGAAAAATTCAATTGCTGATCTTAACCTGTACTGGTTCTGTGATTGGGTTTGTCAACTGTCTATTCTCCACTCCCACAGCTTGAACTGTACTGCCTGAAAGAGGTAAATTTGGAACTTCCAAACTTCTCACTGTAGAGCGTGTAGCTCCTGTATCCACCAAATGAGACTTTATAACCCATCACCTTTCCTTTCAAGAAAGGTCCTCACTGATCTATCTCTAAGGATGCTGCAAGCACACACAGTCCTTCATCCAAACTGTCGCTCATCCATTCTTCGTTTATTCCATCCTCACTACAAAATGGAAGTTGGTGCCCTGTTATTACTTCTATCTTGTCTCTGACTCGTGACCTGCTGAGTAAGCTTCACCTGTTGCTGCTCCATCGGGGCTTGAGGTATCTGCATTTGCTGTCTAGGTACCATGGGAACCTTCTGCTGCATTGGTTGCAACTGTGTTAATTGTGCACGTGACACTTACATCAGTTGCACTGGTTGGAAATTCTGCACTCGATTCTGAACATTGGGAATAAATCCTTTCATTCTTGGGTCTTTCACAGTTTGAAATGTACTGACATCACCACCCTGCTGAATGACACCATCCTGCGCCATCAATGGACACTCCCGCTTCCAGTGTCCCACATTTCCGCACAAATGACACGGTAACGTCTTTTTTCATCCCCTGCATGTCTTTCTGAACCACTACAGTGCCTAACTCTGGACCACGCATCATATCCATTCCGCAACCTCTACCTCGTATTTGAGGCTGGAACATAACAGTTCTCTGCTGCGGCATAGGTGGTGCTAAAGCTTCTTACACTCCTGTCTGAGCTGCCTTTATTTGCATCACCATTGCTTTTTCCTTCAGCTTTTTCTGCTTCAATTCAATCTCATCACTACAGTATTTTTCATACCACAACACTTCATCAATCGGCTTTGCCTGCCAGCAAATCAAATGACTTAATCTATCCTACTTCTGGTCTCAAACCTTAAACCTGAATGCAAAATGCAACATGTCTTTTGGCTCAATTACTTTCTTACCACTGTACTCTTTGAACGCTTTTAACAATCTTTCATAGTAGGTATGTATTGACTCTTTAGACTCTTGAACTGTTCTGTCCTCTACCAGTCAATATTTTTGGGAGAAATTCTCATCTTCAGGAACTCAATCACCTTATAGTAATGTTACATCACCTCAGGTGAAGGTGCACCCATTTCTCTATCCCTTTCCAGTTCACTTGTTGGCCAATCCACTGCTCTTACACTCGACCCATAAGTTGGCTGGAACCACTATCTCCAACAATGTGTTTAAGTCTTTCAACAAACATTTGGAAAGTTTCACAAACCTATCTGTCTGCTGATACCACTTGACCGGTTTCTATCAGTTTTGGGTAATAGTTTGCGAATTACAATATATCGCTCCTGTGCCATAGAACAAACTGCCCCCCTGGAATCTCTCTCATCGGAAGCATATTTACTGATTCACTTTCCTTCTGAACATCTTCAAATCCCTCTTGTGAATCACTTCCACTTATCCTTTGCCCATCTACCTTCCAACTTCTCTAATGCTCCCCAGATCTGAGCACTCTGCAGCAATTATTTCAAATGAGCCTTCATCCCTGCTGATCTCATGTGTTCAAGATCCTTTGCCTCGAAATCTAACCTAACTGCGTTTCAAATGCTTGGTTTTCTCAATCTCAATGTCCTGTTTCTCTGCTAGCTCTGCCAATTTCTGATGTATTTTACTCACTTCTTTTGTAATCTTTGGGCACAAATACCTCAGCTCTTCTTCTGTGTAGGACTCTAACCTGTTCACACCCATTGTTCCCTTGACCAGCTCGATTGCTTCTATACTTAACCTCACACAATTTATCTGCTCCTCACCCTTGGATGCATTTTGAGGTGTATTTATACTGTCTAACCATTCACTCAATTGCTGCGCTGACAATCCCGGTAATGAAGTGTTACTTGCATTTGGCACTGGTACCTGTTGCATTACTGCACCTGGAGTTTGCAGTGTCAAAGGTTTTAGACGTTGACTCTCATTCGGACCATTGACTGCATCTGGAAGTGCTACAAGTGCACTAAGATCCATTAGTGGTCTAGATCAGTTGAATATCTGGCTCACAGACGACATCTGCCCAGAGTCACTCACTCTCCTTCTCACAATACTCTGACATTTCACTCTGGTCCCCTGCACTCACTTTCTTTTGCACGAATAAGGGTACCGTTGAACCAACAGTAATCGGTAGTGATATTGCATCTGGTGCAGCCCTGACACTCGCACCTTGTGGAAAGGTTACTCCCATCGCCGGATTCATGACTGGTGTAACATCTAACTGTGTTCCTGTTATCGGTGTAAACTTCGGCAAACCCTGTGGCTGTGCCGAGGCAATAACATTGGAGTCGGCTCGCTCTGAAATAGCTTTGGCCTCGGAGGCACTTGCTCTGATGACACCACTAAGTTCTAAATCGTCTCAAGGACTGACACATCTGGATAAATTCTCTGTATCGATGGTGGATGCATCTGTGCTTGGACCGCAATAGTAGTCCCCGGATTAGGTGTACTCTGTACTACCCCTTGTATCTGTCCACTGTCTCTCTGCACTTCCCCCTCTGTTCCAGCTACTTGTGCTGGAGCAGTTGTAGCAACACTAGTACTTGGACCCCCTGAATAAGTCCCATAGGGTGGAGGTCGATCCTTCAACAGCTGTGTAATAAGGTCCCTAACATCAGAGTCCTCATTGTCTACATAGGTAAGGCTGCTTCTTTGTCCCTGCACTTTCACTCTCTTGATTATCTTCCTTCTCTGTCTCGTCTTCCTCTGTAATTGCTGGAAACAATTTAATTCCCTGTAGCGTCTCTGTTCTCCACCTTTTCTGTTCCCAGTCCCACCTAGCTTCAGCTAAGGATTTTTCTACTCTTTTCATTCTCTTCTTAAATTTCATCTCTTGCTGTCTGGCCACCAGCTCCCAAACCGCTAAAGCCTCAAACTGTGCTGGTCTCGGTAGTGGTTTCATTTCATATAATGCCATTTGCAGTTCGTCCAAAATTCTCAAATTAAATGTTCCATGCTTTGGAAACGCAAAGGATCCTTGCTTCTTTGTTAGCTTACACCACTGCTTTAACCAAAGACACAGTGGTACACCTCGCTCCTCCATCACAAAATAAGCCGGTGAATTTTCTGGTGGGGTCGGCTCCCCCACCGATGCCTTAAGGTAAGAATCACCTTTCATCGCACTTCTGAACGCCTTGAAAAACTTCATTTTGTCTGTTTTAATTATTTCAATTCGATAATGAAATGACCTTTACTCCCAAGATTTCCTTCACCGCTTGCTCAACCACTTGCCTATTACGGACAGCTGCCAATCCGCTCGCAACTCTTCTCACTAACCAACCTATCCCAGCGCGGCACACCCTGATGTCACACTCACACAGCGGCTGACAAATTCTTGCGGCTTGTACTCCTAACTTCAACTCACAAAACTAATGCAGATTATTGCAAGCACTTACCAAAAACCAATAACTAAAAACAAACCTGCTGGCTTACTACAGGAAGGGACACAATCGCTTCAGAGACATTACAGATTTTCACTAATGGCCCTTTAGCTCATGTAGCTGTTCCTCTTTCTCAGTCTCCCACATTCGCAAGCAAAATTCGACCTGCAAATTTTACTCTCAACTGATCAGTGGGTCTGTCCTGGTGAACATAGGACTCGCCAAATCTCAGTCTAAATTTTTTTTACTCCTAGCTCACACATAGACTTGTTGAGCCCGCCCGATCAACCTACTAAACCAGACAGATTACAATATATAACCAAGTGTCTCCTACACTTGTCAATATACTCCGGAGTGTTAGACCACGCAGGGTCCATACATCACCAACAACCACCTGGATACTTTTTTAGCACAAAGGGCCACACACGTGAAGTTAGACTTCCCTACTCTTATACTGCTGAGTACGCACGCTCCTACTAAACCTTAACTGGAGTACGCAGACTCCCTACTTTATCTCACATACATCACAATTCACCTGCGGTTTGCTTAAGCATTTGCAAGCGCAACCTACCACTTTCACACTATCACAAAACACACCCAGAACATACCCAACTTTACTAGCGGGATCCAGGATCTGGGAAAGTAATTCCTGGGTTTAAGGGGACATCATCTTTGTTACAATTGCGATTTCAAAAGTCAAACCTCAGAAAATACGAACTACTAACACTAACTTAAACTACTACCATAACCAAAAATCACCACATAACTAGTTCTCCAAGGAAACTAACAATAAAGCTGCTACCAAAAACTACTAGTGAGCCTTGTTCTTAGTAAGTAAACTTATAAGGGGACGCGTATAGGTCCATGAACCTTTTGAATCGCATGGAGTATCCTAGTCATGCAGTGACTACTGAACCAACAGCTATCAATCAAGAAAACATTCTAAGGAACACAGTTTAAAACAGTCTACTCATGAATAACCACAACTCAGTAATGAGTTAAACAATTTTATTATTTCATTAATAGAAACATCATCACTTGAAGAACACATATACGACCATGCAATTTCATAAACTAAGAATACCAGCATTAATAGCAAAGTTCAGCAAATAAATTTGTCAGTCATTTGTCACTGTCAACGTCACCCTTAGCAGCCTGCCTAACCAAGATTAGCATCAGCATGTGGGTCTTCATGCAAATTATTTTTTGGGAGAAAGCATTAATTTGAAAAAATCTATCTAGATGAGAATATCTATAATCAGCGCAGTTGGTACCTAGAAGAAAAGGCATAAAATAGTCAGTCATTTTTTTTTTTTTTTTCATAGCTACCTATCCAGGATGGATCAGCAACAAGTCAGTCTTCGTCCCCAGGTCATCTATTAGTCAGCCACGGGTCAGGCTCACAAAGTATGAGCCCAGTATCAGCGTCTCCGGACGTCATAAATTCTCACTCGCATTCTGATTTTTAGCCCCCTGTCATGACTTTTTATTAGGGTCTCCCAGTCCATCCCCTTAATTTATAATTGGTCAGTTAGCAGATGTAACTTTAACCTATAGTATTTGTTTACCGAATCTACTGATTTTCATATGAGTCCGTTCACAAGATGTGGATTGATCCACTTTACGATGTTCTCATCATCCGGCTCTTCAGGTATCAAAATTGTTGCATGTTCCTCTTCAGTCAGTGCCTTCATTGTTCAAGTCATGGGAAAGTACATTTAGCCTACTCTATACCTAATTGTATCAAATTGTCTTCACCATCTCCTGTCTGCTGGTACATTGCAGAAAGTTCTAGCTAAGCAACTTTAACATCGAGCGGGTCAAGGCTAGGGTATGCTTTCAGTCCTTTGCAAGAGCATTCAGCTTTTCGTGTGCGATGCCTAGAAAAAACAGGCTTTTAGTTCGGCTAACTTAGCACTACAAATTAATGCAAAACCTAGGTTATACATCTCATTATGACATATTACATTTTTCTCATATTTCATTATTTCATAAAGTTTCAGTTCTATTAGTACACATGGTGATCACTCCCCGAGGGCACATTTTCAAATGTGCACATTATTTTTCTCTGATTAATTTCTCTACTCATTTCTCATTAGTAAATACATATACATCACTAATAATTATTTTAATTAGCATATCTGCTTCAACACCTCCGAGCTCAAAGTTTTGAGGTTTTTGGTATGCTCTTGATTAAAAGTATTTTAAGATGGGGCTGGCCCTTTTTTATGCTCATCAAAGCTATTGACCTTTTACAAATTATGTGCATTTTAATGTGCGGACCATTGTCAATATTATGGCATCAAAAAGGCGAGTTGGACGGTTTTAACACATTTGCCGTTTGGCTGCTGTAAGGCTGGCCAGAGCTCCTGAAGTAAATGCTTTTAAATACATTTCACACTGCAGCTTTAGTGTTGAACTAGTCAGCAACTGTGACAAAATGTTGAGCCATGACTATGTTCAGCTCCTTTAAGGGAAATACCGTTCAGATGCAGTGAAACCGTCCACAGTATGAGAATTACAGCGCAATACCAGCTAACAAGGAAGGAATGCAGCATGAGCTTTGCCTCTTCGTCTAGAAATAGAAACCCCTGCTGCACTCTTATTCTTGCCACCGTCCTATAAAATGTTAAGTGTAGGATGAACATTCTGTGAAGTGCTTCAGAAACGCAGTTGCTGCTGCTGTGGTGAGAATACTTGCAGTTTGCAGGACCTCTTGTGGAGAGGGGTGGAAAGGTCAGACGGGAAACCAGAAGCGAGTGTGGGAAGTTACTCGACAAGCCAAATGACCTAGTTTTTCTAACCTAAAATCAAAACGTTCCCTGACTGGCGCTAAATAAGAGCCGAGCACTGGCTTTTAATTTACTGAAGCCACTAATTTCAGGCTTTGGCTGTACCATAAACCAGCCATCCATTTACAGTAAAATGGCTACAGATACTTGGGAAGCTGGCAGAATATTACCGTAGGTCATTACAGTGTCACAGGATGTTTTTTTATTTATTTATTTTTTTAGTTGTTTGTCAATGAAGCTTTCATGTGTTCTAATGCTGCTTGAATTCTCGTATCCTTAAAATTTCAGCTCAGGCAAGTGTCCAGATAAAGGATATAATGGTTTCTTTGTACCGAAGTGGTTTAACAGATCTTTCTTTCATATTGACTTGCTGTATTCCTTTTCAGTGATTCGTTTTTTTTTTCTAGTAGGTAGTCAACTTGTGGGCTAAAGCGGCATAATGCAAAGTGTATGTCTGCACGTGTTTAAGACGGATGTGGTGTTTGGGTGAGCTATACCTGCAGGATTGAATTCGAGATTATTTTCACCTACGTCTCCAATGCCTACTTGAGCTTTAAGTGTCTTATTCTGTGGGCTGACATTGAAAGGTGAAGGACAGTCATCCATGCTCCATAAGCCCCCTTTCGATGGTTTTAAAACAAGGATCCAAGCTTGCAAATATTAGAGCTTAAAATGTAGTGAGTTTAAAAACTGACTTCTGTTGTGGATTCTTGTAACTATTTTCAGTGACTTGATTGTCAACTTTGATCATTTAATGAGTATTTAATTAGCCATCACAATGTACAGAAGTGGCTATCCTGGATCCGCCATGAGACCTACTCAAGTACTTAAGTTCGTTGCGGTCTGTATTCTAAGGTTTTTGGGGAAGGCCGAATGGATTTGCCTTGCACCTTCCCTAACTGCTATTGCTTTCTGTGCTATAAATATTTGTTTTGCTCTCATTTGACCCCCTAGATTAAAGAAAAACCTTCCTCGTAATGGCAGTGTCTCTCACACAGGCAAAAACGACGGAGTTACATTTCCTTTCCAGTTTTCTTTTTGTTATGGTTTACCTCGGTGTCTATGTAAGGGACAAAAAACAGGCTGGACAGTTTTTATTAGACTTTTACAAAGAATGCCGAAGCTTGCTCTGAATCTCAAAATGGTGCAGGAAAGCAAATATAGTGATATTCGAAATCAAGGCTTGCAAGATTTGACACGAGTTTGTCCCCTCACAGCATTCAGCAGAGCCAAAAACTCATGCATCCCCCCCACGATTTTAGATTTGGTCTCTCCTTGTTCCTTTTTAGCTTACATTCTGCATTACTAATCTGGGTCTTATCCGGAGGCATTTGCACGGCTATTTTCTTTATATCATTCTCAATCTTTTGCTGTATCTATATTCGGTTTTTATAGCTTGAATTCATGCATTGAGATTGAATGCTTAATCACGGTCTACAGGCATGATTTTTCAGTGGAGTCTGGGGCTGGCGGATTCACCGTCGTCCTTTGAAGGCATTGGTCCTTCATGTCTGGGTGACTGATTAGCATTACTCTGTTACAATTTTAACAATTTGCTTGGGTTTCATGTTACCACAGTACTTCACTAATCGCATCTAATCTGCAGCTGCAGCACTTGTCTTTGTCGACGGCCAAACAGTGGGATGCTCACTGTCAGGAGCGTTCTGAAAACAATGATTACTTGAGAGTGGTCTTAGTAAGACCAGTAAGATCCCAGACTATGCTCTGTGGTGGACGTCCTTTTTATCAATTCATAGCAACCAGAGTACATTGGGTTTCACTGTCATTTGTCTAGTGAAGCATTCAGAAGAGGGTAATGAGCAAAACTGTGATTGAGAGCCAACGCATTGATAGGTACGCCTCATTGACTTATTTTGATCAGTCTGGTCTCATCGGAGCATCGTGCCCTTGATAAGCCCTGACGCAGTCAGAGCACAAGTTGCCTCCACACAGGGCGTCAGCTGCACTACTGCCAGTAGGTCAGAGCTGCTGATCTTTTGAGTGACTTACAGTGGAAAGTTCAGTTCGCAGGGCCAAATCACTCCATTGATCCTGGCTGACCACTAGCTTGATCTGTGATCAGTCATGAGAAGAAACTCCAAACAAAAGCTTGACATTGGGCATTCAAAACATGGCACAGTTTCAGTCATTTCCAAGCACCTTCTCGAAAAGTTCGAGGTTTTTGGAAAGCCTAGATACACCAAAATAAGTGGCTAAGAACGAGGAGAAAATCTGGCTGTCAGCATGTTTGGCTTCGCAACACAACCCCTCTCTCCCTTTGGGTTTCAAACGTAAACACAGGACTGAAGTGATGAGGTTCAGCAATATGTAGGGATGGAATTTCGACTCTTTCTCCCCATTTTTCCTCCTTCCCACATTCCTACAAAAAAAACGGACTCACTGTAATGCTTCAGACAGGGATTGGGTTGATTAAGTGGAAGATTGAAAGGAAAGAAGTATTCTAGTTTTTTATGCTTTCAAAACGCCAGCACTCTTGTAAAGTTTTATTTACCTAATAAAATGACTTCTCACTATCTTGCTTAATAAACAATCCATCTCTGCTGTATGTTTTCTTTCTGGCCGGTGTGGATCTGTAGACACGTGAAGTGCTGTAGATGTGATTCAGATATTTTTACTTAAACATAAATCTTAAGTGCAAGCAAAATTCCCCCATCATATATGGTCCTGTAGTGTATGTAGTTCTTTTATAGCCATTTGTACATTAAAGGAACTCAAAAGTATTTTATATCTGAAACTAAAATGTTTTGCTAATACTGCTAATCGTGAAGCATGTTTTTCAGACTTCACTTTTGCTTTTATGTTTGGGCTTTCCAGCTATTCGACTGAAGTCACAGATGAAGTGCTGGGCCTTGTCAAAGTTGTTGATCGAATTGTCAAATCCACCTCACACCAATCCAACCCAGTCACACTCCAATCCAATACACCCCCCCCCCCGGATCCATTCCAGTCCACGCCACTCCAGACCAATACACCTCTCCCAATCCACTCCAATCCATCTCACCCCACTCCAACCCACCCCACTCCAATACAATCCACCTTACTCCAATAAAACCCACACCATCCCACTACAATACAACCCACTCTAATCCACCCCACTCAACCTACCTAATCTACCCCACTCCAATCCACCCCTCTCCAGTTAATTCACCCCACTTAAATCCCCATTTAATCTATTCCAGTCCAATTCACGCCACACCAGTCCAATTCACCCCACCCCCTTTCAATCCATACACCCCTCTTTACCCCAGTCCACCCAACCCCATCCCAGTTCAGTCTACCGCAGTCCAATCCAATACATCCAGCCTACCTCACTCCAATCCAACCCACCCTACAATTCGCCCCTTGTGTTCAATCCACCCCAGTCCAATCCATCCACCCCACCTTCATGCAATCCACCACACTCTAATCCACCCAGTCCATCCCACTGCAGCCCACCACACCCCAGTCCAATTCACCCCAGTCCAGTTCAATCCGCTGCACTGCAAACCAGTCCACTCCAATCCACCCCACCCCACTTACTCTATCACAGTCCAATTCACCCCAGTTCAGTGCACCCCAACCCCACTCACTTCAATTCAGTCCACTCCACCTATCCCTCTTCAGTCCATCCCACTTCAATCCAAACCATCCAACCCACCTAACTCCACCCCACCCCATCCCAGTCCACCCCACTCTTATCCAATCCACCCTACACCAACCAATCCACCCCACTCCAGTCCAATGTATGTTCACCCGATCACTCCAATCCACCCACGACAATCCAATCTAACTCATCCCACTCAAATCGGCCCCAAGCCAGTCCCTCATCCCATTTCAATCCACCCCACTACCTCAATCCACTCAAACCCATCCTCCCTGTTCCACACCACTCCATCCCACTCCACCAGATTCCACCCCAGCCTGACGCTCTATGCCACTGAACTCTACTCCCCTCCACTCTACAACCCTTTACTCCCCCACTCCACTACGACACTCCACGCTACAAAATTTTAGCCATGCTAGAACGCAGGTACACTGGTATACAACGTGGCAAAACACATTGCCTAAGCCAATAGCTCTTGTTTAGACAAGACCTATTGACTTGGCCAATGCTTGTTTTCAAATTATGCCTCCCCTTGATTATTTTACTCACATCATGCATTTTTTTGGTAAGTCCAGGGGCCCCGTACTTTTCCTTTAGCTGGATTGGTTGTCCTACGCGCATGACTGCATGCGTTATGTTGGCCCATAGTACTTGCTAAAGATCTGCTTTTTTTTTATTTTTATTTTTTTACATTTTTAGATCTACAACTGACAAACCTCAGGGATACTAACGCAATTCAATATTTAAAGACAGTGTAATAGAAAATGGTAAAAGCATTGCCATGTAGAAAAAAGTATTATCCTGCACATTTCTTTGTTTGGGAACATAAATCAGGAGTAGTTTTGAAGATTGTGCTAAACCAAGGTTTGAGCCTTTAACCAATGTGTGGTGTTAATTATGCACATCTCACTAAAGACTGTTTTTAATATTACCTACCTTTTCAGTAAGAGTTGTTGAAATAAAACCTTTGCTTTTCCCAGACTAGTTTCTATTCATTGATGAAAAGATGATCTTGGGAACTCTGTATTTCTCACAAATGAATTTACTTGGATATTAATTGGTATATTGTACCTCCAGCCTTTGTTTCAAGACTGCATATAAGCCTGTGAATTGATAACCTCTTCTATAGCTCCCTGTATGCAGACCATATGCTTATATCCCTGAGGTTTGAATGAGGATGTCCGGGGGAACTTTGCCCTTCATACCTTTGGCGGGATCTCAGGACTACAGGTGAAGTGGGATAAGTCCTAAGGGTACCCAGTGCGTTAACTGCTTGTCCTGGAGAGAAGGCTAGAGCTGGGAGAAAAGATTACAGTGCACACCGTACCTGGGTTGTCTGCATGTTTAGGACTGAAGATTTGTTGTTGAAGGGTAGCATAATAACTGATCTCCTCTTAGTATATTAATTTATAGCTAATGCTTCCCCTCTCTGTTACAGGAGGCATAATGCTCTAAGAAATGGTTCTGCATCCCACAGTTCTATTTGTGCCCTGCCCTTAAAAAATTCCCAGGAGTGTTTTCCAGGAGATGGATAGCATGCTCACAAATTTTATTTGGGGCCAAGGACAGATGCAGATTATCACTGGCTAAGCTTCAACTTCCCATCAACGAGGAGAGCCTGACTGTTTTACACCTGGAGCTGTTATGTTTGGCCACACAACTGCAGTGGGTAGCTAGATGGAGATCACAATACATGAACCCCATTGAGGATGGGGCCCGTGGCCGCCTTCACATATTTATGGGGCTGCTCATTAATCTCACTAGATCTCCTAATTGCGTCCCTACCATGTGTGTGGATAAGGGCACCACAGAGAATGCATGCTAAACTCGCACACGAGATTCCAAAATTATCGCTCAGTGCCCTGCCGCTTGGATGGAATTGTCATGTTTGAAGGATTTGGCAGGAAAAAGGCCTCACTCGCTTGAGTCATCTATATACGGGGGAAGCTGTTACTAGTTTTACAGACTTAGGTAGGGGTTATGAATTGCCAGATATGCACTTTTTGATGCAATGGGTCAGTAGTGGAAACACTAATTGGTGGGGCATGGTGGAACTAGCGACCCACACCTGCCTAAGCCACCTATATGCTTTGAGCGAAATACACAAATAAAAAACACTATTATACCAATCACTAATTAATCATTCTGATGTTAAACTGACAACACTGAGATACATGAGTAGGAGACCTAGCATCTCCCTTAAGTGAGGGTGACTGGTTAAAAAATACTCCCACAACACACTTCTAAAGTTTTTTCAGAACTCTAGGTTTGAATTGATTCAATAGCCCTTCAGGTTGTCCTAGATGTAACAGGGAATTAGGGGTTAGAAGTGCTTTTTTTTTTGTTTTAAATAAACAATACGGTGTGGCGTTCGGAGTTGAGTAGCTATTTGAACAAGCTGCTGCTGGACAGGTCTGTCTCGAATGCTCCAGCAACATGCTTACAAGGTTTGTTTCCAGGAACCAAAACTAACATGGTCTCCAGTACATTTATATGTCTAGCGCTTGTATCGATCAGAGGACGGATCAGTGGAAAAGTACAGCCGGTCCGGAGATGTGGAAACGGTACAATGAAGTCTCCAAGGAGGCTGAGTGTGACGAGGCAGCACTAAAAGCTCAGGAGAAGGAACAAAGGTGGCTCCATTGTGATGAAATATTGTGCTGACAATGCCAACAATTTACAATAGTGGCAACATGCATATCTGTTGATAATTATGACTGAAGTTGTTAAACTCTTCCACCCCCCCCCCTTCAAAATACTGACATTTCACCTATTAGAATTAAGAGCATAAATCGATCCTTCAGGCCATCGGAGTATCAGCTATCTTGGTTGTATCTTTAAGCATTTGGGATGACAGCAAAGGAATTTAAATATGGTATCACAGTTGGAAGTAAGATTTATCATCAGTTAAAAATCAAATTCAACCGTTTTCAACGCCCACTCTATTTAGCCAATAGCAGTGACAACCCCACAAATTGTGCCATCACCCTAGCTCCCCGGTGTCAGGGAAACATCCCTAGGATACAAGTATCAACAGTGTGCCAGGTGTCTCTTCTGGTTAGATCTGTCAGTATTGATCAGATCTGCATCCAGTAGGAGGACAAAACAGGCAGGTCTACAGCATATGCATTAGACCTGCATCAGCAGCATGGCAACGTGGGAATGCCGAGGACACCGCAGGATACTTTGCATTGAGTCTGTGTGGTATGAGAAGCTCTATGCAGTATTGAATACTGAATACATTTAAATCGGGAGTTGCAGGATAATTTCTTATGATATTTGAGCAGGAAAGCCCACTCTGTGTCCTGAAACTCTTGGCCCAGATCATTCTTCCATTTAATTCAGAGGGGTGTTAACGAGATCATTAAATGTTCCCCGAGTCCTTTGTACAGCCAGCGGATCAGATGCCTACCGTGTCCCAGGGTGTGTATCACTTGTACAAGTTCATGTGTAGGGGGTTCTGTACTGCCCAAGGCCCAGTGTTGCTTAATGCACCTTGTAATACTTGCATGTGTCAAAAACAAGCCCTCATGTGCATTCTGAGCATTGACATCTGTATGGCTCAAAAGGGTGTTGCCAAATAATGCTCAGACTGTCGTGACTCCACCCTGTTCCCAAGGATGGAACCTGTTACCTGTGAGAACACCAGCAGTCGTGGCAAGCCCTAACTGGTTATGTTTGAGGAGTACAGCGCTATTGCTGCAGTGTACCACATAGCCAGCTTCCAGTAGGCCAAGGCGATGCACAGCAGTAGAGGGGCCATAGAAAGTTTGGGAGACCCGGGGCAAACTATGCTGTGGAGCCTTCCTTGAGTTACCATCTTTGTGTAGCCTATTTCTTGAAGGTGTCACCCCGCTAACTAGTAGGAAAGCCCTTGCAGATGACCTGCGAGGCAGTAGGCATTTGATTAACATTAACACATAGGCCTGAAAGGGATGCAAAATCCGAGAATATCGGAGCTACTGTGGTAAAATCCAGTCGAAGATCCCTTGCATACAGTATTGGATCATCAGCATATTGGGAAATGGCTTGCATCGCAGATCCTGCTGGTATCTCCCAGTTTCCTGTCTAAGGTGCTGCACCAGAGGTTCCAGAACTATTACAAACAATAACCGGGATCAGGGGCAGCCCTGCTTGTACCCCGAAGTATGGAATAGGTGTCTGAGACATACACTCCAGTCTGCGCTCTTGCTGTGGGAGAGGTCTATAGTAGCCGAATCCATCATACGTATGTTTGGGGGGGATCCCAAATCTACAGAGTGCGGTAAGCATGTAATCCCACACCAGCATGTCAAAAGCCTGGCAGAGATCAAAGGAAAGGCAACCAGCCCAGGAATAATAGTCGCGGGCAGAATCCATTATGTGGTGCAACCTGCGGGTATTGAGGGCAGTGTTGCATATAGGGACAAATCCACACTGGTGTGTATGAATGAGTTTGGGAAGCAATGGCAGGAGGAGCCGGTGTGCTACAACCTTACTTAGAATTTTGATTTTGTTTGGTTTTCAACAATGACAACTGCCTCTAAGACCCTGTGTCCGCTGGGACCTTATCAGGCTTCAGTATCGAGTTCACCAATGCTTGTCTAGTAGAAGGTGGTAGTACACCCTCCTCCAAGGAGGACTTAAACAGTCTTTCCATTTGTTGGACCAGTCGGTTAATGTACGTGGCATAAAACTCGACCGGGAGGCCATCCGTCCTTGGAATCTTATTACGCGCTAAGCCTTTTATGGCTTTTCGGTTCTCCCCTGCCGTCAGTGGGACTTCTAGGATGGCTTTTTCTGTAGCCTGCAGCTATGGTAAGGTCAGTCCCCATAGGGGCTCTTTAATCGCCTCAGGGCCATTTGGGGGAGGAGCAGAATAGAGGCCCACATATAAATCACTGAATGCTGTATTGATTTTGAGCAGTGTGTTGGTGTTTGTCCTCTGCGAAAGGGGGTGGGGTTGGGTAATGATAATGATAATATGTAGAACAGGAGTGGGCGGGGTCATTTGACAGATTTATCTGCTTCACTACGTGTTTTCTGGATATATGCTGTTTAATCTAGAATGCGCAGCCATTACAGAAGCTCTGCGTGCTCCAGTCTGGCTCCCCGTAAGGTCTAAGAAAAGCATCTCTTACCACTGCCTGCTCCATAGGTCCCAAACTGTCCTGAACACAAGCCAACTTAAGAGCAACCGTCCGGTGGACACCTACTAGTGAGCCTATAGACACTCCTCTTATGGCCACCTGGAAGGTCTCATTCCACCAGTGGGAGAGGAGGCCGTGTTGGCTTTTCCTGCAAAATATGTATTTCTTATTGTGGCTAGTGTTTCTCAAAACGCTCCATCCTCTGAAAGCTGTGGCTTTAATCTCCATGTGTGTACGTGCGTCAGTACTGTACCCAATGCTAATGTTTGACCACAAACCATTGGAATTGTTTTCCCCTGATGCATTGCATGTGTGAAATTAGTTTGGAGATTTGCAGTGCACATGATTCAGTCAAGTTGCCCACGTGGTGTATATGGGGAGGTAAATAGAACGAGTTTTGCGCATACCCACCTTGCAGGTCCACCAAACATCCGTCAGTCTCTAGCCCTGTACCCAACACTGTAATGCATTGCCTTGTTTCACCGAGTTGGGGCTCAGAAGTGAGTGATGTGCGTGATCGAGATCCATGTCAAGGACTGTAATGAAGTCCCCTCCCAATATCCAAGGGTAGCATGTCCACTCTGCTACAACCGTGGAAAGTGAGCTAATAATGCATCCTGCTCTGTATTTTGTGCACATGTGCTTCCCAACATTACGGGCGCTCCATCTAGAGTACCCTAAAGGAGGACGTATCTACAGTGTATCTACATTTAGGTGTCCTGGTCTAGAAAGGGGTTCTCAGAGCTATCCATACTGCAGCTCCCCACACAAAAGCAGAATGTGATGTGGAACTTCCCCCCATTTTTTGCACAGTTTATAAGGGCCTCATGGAGACATACCACTTGTACGCGGTGTAGGTGGGCTAATATCCTATGACGTCTATGTATGGATCCCATACACAGGAATTCCAAGTAAGTATACTAACAAACATTAGTAATGCCCAAAAGAAAAACAAATAAACAACATAATGTGTGCAACCGCCTGTGGGGCGTGAGGTCTACCAAACATGGACATTGGGATAAGGGGCCTCCAGGCCTGAGTTCTACCATAATCAGCTCAGGTTGAGGAAGATGCTTAACGTGTGGTGCAATAGAGTACCTGTACAGTAAGGGCTTCCTCCGTAGGGCAGTAATACAGCTCCCCTCACATACGCCCCCCCACCCCCAAGACTGCAACACAATCGATTTATCCGTAAAAGACCAGGCTCCACCCAACAGCAAGAGCTGCTCTTCAGTCACTCCCCATTGACAGTACTTAGTCTCTGCTCCTACAAGTCATTAGCTGTTTGTGGTGTGATGACGGTTTCAACACAGTGCTGCCCTCGGAGTCCAAAGTAGAAGTGCTGTTGGATGAGAAAAGAATACTGCAGGGCAATCAGGTGTCTTGGCAGGTGGTCGACGAGACGAGTGCTGCCCTCTGGCAGTATAAAACCTGGTGTGGCATTGGTGTCTCGGTCGTCCTTGTTCTCTGCTCTGTCCTATGGTGTCACCTCTGAGGCAGTCATAGCTGTTTGAGCAGCTGAGACTGGGATTGTCTAGCACATTCAGGAATTGCTCTTCTAACAAGTACCCATGCTGCTTCGGGCGTATCAAAGAAGTTACTCCTATGCCCATGCATCACCTTGAGTGTAGCTGGGAACATTAGAGCATAGGAGAGGCTTTCCGCTCTATTCTGTTTTTACCGCCTGGAACGAGGCCCTGCGACACCCGACCAAGAGTGTATAATCTGGAAACAATGATACCCACACATTATCCACTAGGATAGGTGCTGCTTCCCCAGCACCACAAAGGAGGGCATCATGGTCTCGAATTCAGGAAGCGGGCCACCATTCAGCGGGCAATGCCCCAGGAGGAGGTTTTGTTTTGTAGGAACACAGTGCGCCCTCTCTTCCATGAAAAAGGGTAAGAGCATGTTGGTGCTACGGTGGTTTTCAGCCAGTTCCCGGCATATTGTGTAGCATTGGGTCCCTCATTTCCCTCCGGCATCCCAATAATCACAGACATAGTTTTGCCGTGCTTGCCCGCCAGCATCTTCTGCGCATTTCTGTAACATGTTAACTTGCCGTTGGACTTGTATAGTGGTGCGTTATGATTGCCAGGGCGTGAGGGTAGAGAGGGCAGGATCATGGTTTTTCATCCTGTCGACTAGTTTCGTATGGTCATCTCTGAGGAGGGCAAGAACAATGGGGATGGTCCCTAAACATTGCTCTACCGCCACTCTCGTGTTTCACACTGAGTAATATCATATTTATTCTGCGGAGGGCCCATGATTGTGGGGGGAATGCAGACTTCATTCATTGCCACAGGGGAACTGGAGGTGTAGATTGGGACTGACCATGAGTCTGAGAGTCAGTGTTTTTGCCCCTAGTTTCAAGAGCGCTGTCCTCCAGCAATGCTACAACGGGAATTCCAGGGAGGGAGGGCAGGAAAGGGAGCAGCACAATAACAGTTCCCGAGGTCACGCACCATGAGATCCGGTAGTTTTTGTCCAACATTCCATAGTGGCAAAGCAACAGCTCGCAAAACAGTTGCAGGGTACGTAGGGCCAACTCCACTGGCCGGTGCCAGTTCCTTGGAGGATATGTCCTGTACATCAGGGGCACAAAAAAAGTGAAGTGGGTAATGTGTCAGTAAGCAATGGTCCTACCCTTTGGAGAAGCTTGGTAGCAAAGTAGCTTATCGGGATCAGGGCTTGTCTATGAAGGGGACCCTCCTCACATTGCAGGATCTGTATTCAAGTGTGTTCCAGGGCTTCAGCAGTCCTTCTGCCCATGCGTTGCTCTGGCAGTGCCCTGGAACCCACACAAGAAGTCTATGTTCTGGCTTCAGGGCCTATAGTTTCCTTCCCGCTGCGGGCCTCCAGGCAGTGTGAGGCCCACAAGTGCTTCCACGTGTGCCGCCCTCCTCCACTTTGTGCGTGGGGTTCAACTTGCCAGTGCCTATAGGAGGGCTGCTCTGACCTCCCACGTCAGACCGCTTTGTCCAGACCAGGACCTCCAATGAGAACCGCCACCGCTTGGCTGGGCAGGCTCCTCTAGCAGGTGTGCTGAGAGTCCGCTTCTCCAAAGTCCAATACTCTGGCACAGCTGCCATTTACCTCTGCATCCTGTCTGCCTGTTTAATATGCTTGCTGGGGGATGTCAAAAATTTCACTGCCAGCATTGACTGTTTAACTGGTGAGTGGCAGGATTACTATCCTCCTCCGTACATCTGTGTTGACTCCAGTTTTCTGGCACCAGGCCACAGAGCAGAGGCGTGGTCAGATGGCTGGTAGGCCTAGTGAGGCGAGATTGCCTGCGGGGGAGCAGCGGGGACACCAGAGGCCATGCCTTGTCACCCCCGATGTAGTAAAGACACTGGTATAATGGAGGATGTTTGGGCCCAGGAGCTTCAGTTCTGTGGCTGCCATCTTTGGCAGTTGCCCACGGTCCCTCTGCCCAGCAGATCTGTTATTATTTTAGTTCGTTAAACAAGATTTAATATTGCTGTAGTATTCATGCTCAGGCCTCAACTAGATGTACCTCTACTTTGATGGACACTAAAGAATTTCCTTCTCCGTTATTGTTGTACTTGTATTGGACACCTCCCATGGATACAAGAACAGTCAAGTACTTACTGCACTTCTCACCGTAACTCTTAATAGTTAATAGAATTGTTATGATGGTCTCTCATAGAGCTCCTCTATCATTTAGTTCAGTTTCTAAATGTCATAAATCACTGCTATGATATGGAAACAGTGGGTAACGAAACTGGTTACCCACGGTTGTGATGCCATAAAGGACTTCCAGGACAGGCAGTTGGGCTCTCTGAGAACCTGTCAGCGCAGCTCTACTTGTTTGCCGTGAATGAAAGCTGAAAATATAGCTGCAGGAGGGGAAGGAATGTAGGGAAAGGGGTTATATTTGGTAGAGATTGACGGTAGTGTTTTTTTTTATTTTATTTTTTTATTTTATTTTGGGTCAGGAAGGAGAAGATGTTATGTATGGGTCCCCCATTACTCCTCTGCCCCTGTGCAGCAGTTGAAAGTAGAGGAAGATGATTTTGGGGCTATATTTAACATAAAACTATAGATGAGTAAAATATGAATCACATGTTTTTCACCTTTGTTCTAAGTGACATAGACCACTCTAGCTTTGGTTGCGTTGGGTATTTGTCACTCAAAACCCCTTGTTTACTTTTACTCATCTATAATTCCATAGGTGTTCCAAAAACAGGCTGCCTACAAGGCTGCTTTTTTGTTACTTATGGTTATCTGTGTGGAAACAAATTCCTATTATACGTCAGAATATTTCGTGCAATACCTATTTCTTACAAAGTAGTTTCACACCGTTTTGGAGGTCTGTACCTCAGCGCTAAAGTAGCATTTGATGCATCTCTGGTACAAGCCATTCATATAAAACAGAATACACTTCTGACAAAAGGCTCAAGTGTGACTATCCTGACTCAACATTGTGCCTTGACCAGACTTTGCAGATTTTGAGAATGAAAGAGCATTTTTGGAAATATGAAGAGTAAATATAGAATCTCTAGTGCAAATTTAAACAGATCGAAAAAGCTGTTGAATATTTGTTGCAAAACATATAAAAAAAGTTTAATAGAAGTTAGTTGTGGTTTTTTTAAAGGCACACTAGAAACATGCAGAAAGATTCTAATTTTCCATAAGTTACCATGAGAAGTGCAAATAATAAACCTGTTGCTATAAACATCTCATTTCTGTTTGTAAATGTACTGGTAGAAAAACAGAGCAGAAGAGAAGCAACTTTTTGTTCTTTATACAGCTGCTCTAATAATGCTCAGTGGCCTGACCCCTCCTCCCCTCAGTTGGTGGCTCTGGCAGGAAGCATTGCAATACCAGAACTCAACTGTAATAACTTATTGCAGTAGAGTTCGGACATCATTGCTTTTATACATGGAAATCTGCAGTCCCTGTATATCGAATGTCTTTATAATTGGTGACTTGTGATGCACCCTGTGTCAGAATATAAACAAATTACATCGGAACTGTAATAACCTATTGCTTGGAGTTACTTAGCCTTTTGTCTCCGTCCTCTAGATGGTCATGGAACTCCTCAGTGACTTGCAATATCCTTCTAATGTATGGCCAGGGGTACTTTATCCCATATTTTACAATTGAAATAAGACTTTTTTTTTTTTTTTTTTAATCTCTAAACTCTAAGGAATCATTACTGCTTTGCTGGGTGTAGTGACTGGAAGAAACATATTTGACATAAAAGGGAAAGCCACTCCATGAATCCGGTGCTACCACATAGAAACAAACATACACAAATGCCTTGTGCATATGTGAGTATTTGATAGTCTGACCTATTGACGTTACCAGTACTTGTTTTGTCTATTCTGTTGGTCCCCTTTAAAAATGTAATTGTTTGGGTCATGCAGGGACTCATCTTGAATTGTACTTTTTGGACAGTTCCTACCTGACAGGAGTTGCCCACAGCGAAAGCTACTCGAACTACTTGAAGCCGACCTGTATTATACCTGCTGGCACGTTACACTGACATTCTTAATTTCCGCTAATTAAGTTACTTTCCTTTGGGCCGGGAATTATAAAATATCAGCTGATTTGCTTGTAAGATGTCAATTTGCCTGTTTCGCTGGACTTTAGAAATGAAATTAATAGAGCGTATAGGCTGGCAGAGCTTCAATGCGCGCCAGTGCATTGGCAGGATTTGGGATGCTGTTGTGCATTCATAAATCTGTAGACGACAGACACTGGCAAAAGAACAGCAAAACCAATTATTTCATGCGCAAAATGAGTTCCCTCTTGCCCACTTAGCTCCTTTTGTTTATGCAAGCCACAGAATGTTAATAGTCCGGTTTTGGTGGCTGGTGCAGCTTGCAAGGCTTTTATCTAATGATCTTGAGCTTCCTGGGAGGTAACCCTGACACAGCAGTTTCCTGAGCGCGTTGTGATGTCATGGTATCCTGGATTG
This sequence comes from Pleurodeles waltl, assembly GCF_031143425.1. NCBI lineage: Eukaryota > Metazoa > Chordata > Amphibia > Caudata > Salamandridae > Pleurodeles > Pleurodeles waltl. The sequence goes on from NC_090438.1 coordinate 687,229,183, forward strand.
CCCTAAATATCAATCCCCTTGCATCTCTGCCTGTGTATTTCAGTGGTGGAAAACTGCCTGCAAGAGCTTTGGGCGTTTTCTGTATCATGATACCCCATTCAGATACACACTTAGTCCCGACCTTAAACCTACACTTGTGATGTTAGTTTTGCAGTGCTGACTATTTTCTGCACTTGTAGATGCACCTTGCCAATGTGAAATGTAATTGTGGTGCACACCAAAAACTATAACCAGGTTCCACTGGCGAGCGTACACGGACTAAGCCTTTGCATTCCGACAGCCTTTATTTATATCCTGATGGCATACATGGTGTTTGGGTGTGTAGCTGGGAACGTGTGTATTGTGTAGGAGCAGAGTGATCCCTTACATCCCTTCCCCTCATACATAAGACCTAAATTCGAACAAATACTGTCTTAGCTGCATTTGTCAAATGTTATGCTTCAAAAGACATTCTCACTCAGTCTTGCACTGTTGCAGATTAAGCTGTAACGACCTCTGCTGCAGCAGGGAGTTTGGACCCCTGTTTATTGATTGTTTGGGTTATGTTAGAAGAGTGATCTTCCTGAATTGGGGGGTGGGGGGGGGGGAGGCAGGCTGTTGGTGTTTGTATAGCTCCGTTCCCTACTCTGTCACACATCATTTGGAGCACCTTAAGAGTCTTATTCAGTTTGTCCTCCCATCCATTTCTTGAACTGGTATACGAGTGGTGGTGTCATGTCTCCAGGCTGTAACTATAGTGCTATTCATATTGACTATTAGTCCAGGACTTATTGTCATACAGCATCTTGACCTTAACTGTTGGTGGTCAGGTCCTCACAAGTACTGCACACCTGTTCAAATATCGCTGTGTAGTAGCCCTTGTTCCCCTTACTGTGTTGTTGCTCTTCCTCCATTTTTGGTGGCTCAGGCTGTGGTCAGGGTGCACTGGAGCCCATCCTGGTCATACCAGGGTGGTGTCAGTAAGTGACCAACCAGACAGCTTGGTTGCAGAAGTACTGTCTTGCACAAGAATGTTGTGGTGTATATTCTCAAAATTATTAGTAGTCCACTCAGTGGTGTCATACTACTTTGCACAAATCCTTATGGCCTCATTCATTATCCTCATTCTCTTGACATCACTGTGGCCACCGTTTTTTGTGTGGTACTGGATACCTAAGGACTCTAGGTGCTCTCTGGCTTCTATCCACAAAGTGATCAATTTTCTGTCTTTACTGTAGCCATACCCATACAGTTCTGATGCTCACCCAAAGTTGTGATGGATGTGTTCAAAAGCACTCGAGTACAATATTTTGGCAACCATTAATTTTGTGCAATAGTCCTTTGCAACTAGGTGTCTCCCATATAGAAATAGACCCAGATTCAGACTAGCCTCCTTCCACTATATCATACACTCTTCTTCGTTGATCATGGAAGCAGAGCGCTCAATTCTGCTTCCTGCTTGATACTCCTGGCCTTCACTTACTGGTCCACCAGGAATCCAAACCTTTCCTCTAAGCCTGGCTTTAGTTTTGGCTGCCCCTTAATGTCCCTGGTGGGTTATGCTGGACCACATGAGGGCCGAGGACTTTGTGGATGGGGAGATATGGCGATGAGGATTTGTCACTTAATAATAGGACAGCCTTATTATTGATAGGAATCTCATGGAACACACTTGGTAGCGCTTGAGTGTAGATTCTCGACTTGCCAAGCCTGTTGTGTGTTTAACAGGATAGTCTTCAAGTTACTCTTGGTTGCCTGTTTGCCTTATGTAAGCCTTTGTCCTCTGTTTTATCAGGTAAGGAAAGGACTGCCTGTGCAACATGGATGTTTTCGCTTTGTTTTTTTTGTGTTTGCATATACTGGCATGGGTACCTTGGCACAGGTAATCTGGTGGATGAAGAGTGATATCCTGAAACAGGATGCTTGTTCCTGTTCCAGGAAGGACTTGGCCTGTCAGTTCGGTCTGGACTGTTCCCATGGGGGGGGGGGGGGGGGGGGATAGGGTCAAGACTGATTGTCATATGCCTGGGTCCAAAGTGGGTGACAGGGTGAGAAAAAGTGATGGATTAAACCCATATATATGTCGGGGGTGAATGTTTGATTCCACATTCTGTCCATCATTTGTGTTTGCTTATAAAGAATTGTAGGCTGAGGTTTGCTCCAAAACCCTGTACCTCCTTAGGGCAGGTGTAACAAGGAGAAATGTTTATTCCTCCCCCTTTGTGTCCTCTGCTATGCAGGGCACATGCAAAGCGGCAAACTCCTTAAATAATAGTTTTTATACTGGAAGGGAGCCCTTAAAGCACAAAACCTATGCTTCTCACTTAGCAAACACCCTTTCTTTATGGCGCAAGGGTGTCTGCTTAGGGGCATGGCAGCTTAAAGCCCACCAGTAGAGTGATAAAACAGAACAGCGCCACTACTTAGTAGATATGATGCTGTTCTAATCTCTCTTGTTTGTGCAACACAGCAGCTTTACTTGCTGCACTGCGTCATATATAAATCTGGGTCTAGTGTATTTGGTTGTGTTTAAAACTTGGTCGTGATATTGGTGGGAGAAAAGATTGAGACTTCAGACTTTTGTCTACTTACTGAAATGCACTGGTTCTCATCGAAACACGTTGACCGTAAAATCCTTTTAAACAAATGACTAATGAAGGGATAAAAGTAATTGGTTGACATGCAAGGTTTTCATTTTTTTAAATGATCTTTAATACATTTCTTTGGCGACTGTTCTGTTGGAATGATTTAATGTGACCGATTTAAGCATTAGTGCATTTAATTCACGTCCCGTCAAAGAACAATAGGAGAACTGTACTGTTCTCACCAGTTGCATCCCTGAAAAACTCTACGGCATGTGTGGTCTGATTTCCAAATCCTGCCTTGGCAACACCTCAAATGCAGTATACTGTCTATATGAAGTATTTGCTCATTGTAATTTCCCAGTCAAGCTGAACATAATTTCTGATAGTGGGCCAGTTTTGTAAAAGTATTGACTTTATTTTAGTGATAAGCCATGTGCCATATTCATATTGGTTTGAATCTTCCTTCACGCAAGGCCAATGAATGGCATAAACTATTCAAGCAAATGGCTTTTTTGGAATCTTGCACAAGCAACAAAGGGATGGAAGGAATGCTTGAATATGATTAGCCGTTTGAAAACACTCATTCCAGTCAATCGTGTTTCACTCACTGTTTAGATGTGGGACCTGTGCTCACTGTGCCACATGAATCGAACTAGATCCCTGATGAGGCTGAAACTGTTCTGGGATTGCTTGTGTTCCCAGGCCTGATCTGGCAGTTTGGGCTGGACTGTTCCCTTTTAAAAGCATAACCAATGCTGATTTGCGTAAACCAGGTCCAGCCTATTGCATAGTGGAGACTAAAAACCAGACTGGAGTGCAGTCCCAAGTAATTCCCAGCTGTTGAGATTAGTTCAACCATTCCTTCGATTTCTTTTTTGTTTTCTTAGTGTGAAGAAAGTGGGTCCTTTGTTATGCCACTGGTGGCAATGTTTGCTTTTTAAGACCAAAACCATTTTTTTCTTTTTGCCCGTGTTTGTTACAATGGTGAGGGCCTGGCAACACCCACAATAGTATTGCAATGGCCATGTCAAAACAAGACACGCATTGACGAAACCAAAACACTCACAAAAAAATATCAGAATGGTTGGCTTTGCCAGTGCCTTTTTATTTTTATGCTTCTGAAATCTTGTTGAAAATGGTTACACTGATTTCCCTTTAGGCATATTTTTTACAAATACTATCAAGCATCAACACATTTTTCTAAATGACGCTTCAAAGAAATAATACCTACAATTTTATAGTATCAAAACATGCATTTTTTTTCTGAATATTTTATTTAGAAAGCAAAGAATCATCCCTCTTGCTTTTCAGTTTATGCAAACATTTGAGTCTAATCAGAGAGCATTCTACTTAGCCTCCTTTTGTTAAACTCTTCAAGTGTGTGTATGCTTTTTTTTTTTTTTCTTTTAAACTGGAACCTCTGTCATTAGTGCAGTGTGACTTTCAAATGTTTATTTACATTGCTCACCCTAATAATGGCTTTTCATTAATGAAGTATAAATATGTTCGAACAGTATTAACATATGGACACACACATTACCTCAACTGCAGACAGTTCCCTAGTCAGTAAATTGACAGCCAAAGAGCTTATGCTGCAGTGGGTTGGGCCTACTTGTCACAAGAACAAAATAAACATGAAAACTTGTTGCTCTTGACCCCAAACAATATGTCCTGGCGAAGGGAATTCCACATCCCTGAATGTGTAGGTGTGTGTATGTGTGTAAATATGTGCATATATGGGTATTGGGTGGTAAGGGTGTTTTTAGGGTTAGGTGAGTTATTGATCTTCATTACCACACCTTGTACGCTACCCCTTTTGTTAAATCCAAAGTAAAGTGGTCTGCAAAGTGCCGCATTCCGTTCATTTCGCAGATTCCTTTTATTGCGCCAACAGCATATCATCAGACTATAAGACTCATTTCGACTCTCCGTCTTTTGCATAGTGGTTTAGACTCTTCTGCCATGCCTTTATATTCACTCCAAGGCATTATGGGATTTATAGTTCAGTGTTTATCCCACCTGGAGGCCATTAACAATACCTCTAGTCACACCAAGGCAGTTTTTATTTGCAACAATTACAATACCAGCATGTATCTGCAGGGCTGGATTTAAAAAAATATATTCTTTATTGCAGAATCCTTGAGTGCGTGTGTTCGTCTGTTTGCAGGCATAGACATTGCAATTATTTTTATATATATATATATATATATATATATCTATAATCACTTACCTGACCAATACTTGCCATTTTGTTAAAGGCATCTGTGTGGTTAAGGCAGTGCTTGGTAAAGTAATTTGTTGCAATGTCATACAACCCCTTACTCTATTGCCTGTGAGTGGGATGCTTTCAGGCAATGGGAATATTGGGACTGTACATTTTTCTTCCCATCTGTGAATATATTGTTTGTTGCAGTGCATCTTGTGCAGAGAAAGCTCTTGACCTGGTCTGATGCTTAATTATTCACATGGGATTACTTTCGTCACTGAGCACGATACTGCACTGGGGTCTACAATTCCTCCTACCTTAAAGATGGAGTCCCATCTCAGAATGGCTTAATCTGTGGTGGTTACAATGTGTGATTAAAAATGTTATTTTTGGTTTATGGATATTGTGTACCCAAAACGGGCAGAGTGATTGGAATGACTCAAAAGAGGGAAAGATTGTTGGACAGGAAAGGAGTTTGACCAACGAGTTTGTAGTGTGTAGGTACTGTCTATTTGAGTATGCATTAGTTGGAAGAGGAAGTAGAACAGTTTTAGGTGCCTTTGTGACGGAAAGTTGCACATTGGAGCTTCTTTAAGGAAAAATGTGCTTCTGATGGATACTTTTACCTGCAGATTCATCACCTTGGAATTCTCCCCAGGCTTCAGACTGGATCCAGAATTTTTTCTTAGAAGTATTTCTGTGCACTGCTAGGTGGTGCCTTCTGGCTTTGCGTTGCCTTCGTACAGTTTAGAAGTGACAGAGCCACATATAAGCACCACCCCAGCACGCTGAGATCCCAACTTTGTCGCCCTTCTGACAACTTCTGAAAACGAATTTGAGTGTGCTAGGGAATGATGTCCCCACTGAAGTCTACTTTTCAAACAATGCTTCGACTGCAGAAATGTGATGTCCATCACAGATTGGGTCTGTGTTGTCTGGGCTTAGGCCTCCAATTGACGTTGTGCAATAAATATGCCTTCATGCAACCAAAGGCAATCCAGGACTGGGTTTGAAGCTGTAAGTCTTCAAACACAAGAACTCACACCCTTAGTGAATGTCCTGCTGTGAGGGGTGGGGACTTGGTCCCACTCCCGAGGCTGTTCCCATGAGCGGTTAGTGTTGGCCTCTGGTAAGTCTCAATCGAAGTCCATGGGCAACTTTAAAAGGCGAAGCAGAACTAAACCCATTACCTCTACTCTGAACCTAAAGAGAAGGCATAAGGATATCTTGTTGCTTGTTCACTTTTTGAGGTCTCAGTCGTAGAGTTGATTACTCAGTTGATCTCACTGTGTTTCAAATGTCCCAGGCCATCGGCAGAGCTGCAGCAGATTTAAGCCTGTAAGGAGGTCACCTTGCAGATTTTTGGTTAGCTTCTGAATCTTTAATTACCCCCCCCACCACCCTGCTTCCCTCCCACTGCTCCCCTCTGGCATACCATGGAAGTGTAGGGGGTTCCCCAATCACAATACTGTTGTCTGATCCATTCTTGGTGCTGTCTGGCCCCTTGGGGCCCACCCCAGACCCTGCTGGCTAATTCCACATCAGTTCTGGTACAAAGCCACTGGTGTGGGAAGGAGATCTGGGTCTGATACGTATGTTGGACACTGAACAGGTTTTGACTTATTCTTTACAGATGTCTCACTGAAAATACAAAAAAGCAGCTGTACATCATACCACCTGACTGTGTGCCTTCCATGGCATACATGCTAGCAGAGACTTGATCTTTTTGGCTCTCATTCACTGCAAGGGAACCCCACGATGTGGATGATACTGATGGCTTTCTTTCCTGTCACTACACAGAATGCCTTTAAAAGGGATTTGCAAGAGGCCAGTGCACTTTACACCTCTTCTGAGGTGCAGGGCGTAACTTGACTCTTGGTCTACCAATGTAAGAAAGTTTCCCTCTCTGCAGTGCTCTGGAGGCAGTAGAGATTCTCTATTTACTGCTGCTTCAGTCGAAATGAACCTACTGATAGATTTTGCAGCCTGCGCCAGCTATGTCTTGGCTCTTGCTGCCTTTTAACAAGAACCTCACTGTTACCTTGATGGTCTTAGTCAAAACACTGTTCCTACCTACCTGTAAATAGGCCTGTGGCCAGGTGTCAGACTGGCTTCTGGTGATCCGTATTTTCTAAACCAAGCATCCTACTCCAGAGAGCCTTGTGGTTCAGGCCTCAGCCACTAAACTGAATCCCAATTGATTTTTCACTACTAGTCTGGCTTGGGAATACAAGTGCTTGTTTTCTTCTGCCAGTCTAGCATTGTGGTCTGTTTATGCTGTTTGCTTACTGAGTTGATAAATGCATGTCCAATGAGATCTAACCAGCAAGATCTTGCTGCCAGTTTTGGAAGACCTTGGGACCTCTTTGGCTCAAACAAGTCATGATAGACAAGATCCATCTAAATGTTATTACAGTGGTCTAGATACTGCAGATTGCTTGGAAGGCAGGTGGCACCAGTGCTGTACTCCGATGTGTGGATGCGCTCCCATGTTTTTATGGAAATGTACAGGCCTCCTTTATGGATCTGCCTTTTGAGTCACACCTTTTCAGTGAGAAGGCAGGCCCTGTGCTGGAGCATTTTAAAGAAAGCAGATCCATGGCCTGCTTCTTTGGTCTTTTGGCCACTCCCAAGCAGTTTCCAAACACCCCCAAAATGTTAGTCTATTCCAGAGAACAATCCTGTAGGCAGACAACCTCCCCAACCGGTATAGCAGTTGCCATTGTCCTTTCAAGGCTATGGGCACAGATCTGGCAGGAAGGGCATGTGCCAGCAGGGGCGACAGTTCTCCCATTCCTCTTCCTCTGCTGCAGGAGCAAAAAAACGACTTCAGTTTGCCTTTAGTAGTGTCTGTCCATGGCAGGATCTTTTTCTCCCACAGTGGCGTTCCATCATGTTCGACAGATCGAGCTTACCAATCATTCAACATGGCTTGTCTTTTTATTTTACCCCTCCAAATACTGCCCCCCAGCCACTCAGAGGGAATTTCAGAAGAGCCCCCTGTCCATTGTGATGCAAGAATGCTAGTGTTACTCGCCAGAGTGCTATCAATAGGGTATTTGACTCTGATAGAGAAGAGGTTGTTACTCACCATTTCCTTGTGCTAAAGGACTGGGAGCACTGAGAAATATTTAGATCTTTATCTTCTAAATGCCTTCCTGCAGAAAGACAATTTCAGAATGCTCACTCTGTCCCAGATCATGTCTGTCCTCGACCTGAGCGACTAGATGGTGTCCTTGGACTGTCAGGACACGGATTTTCATGTACCCGTCCTATCGTCCCACAGACGCTTACCTGTGGTTCCAGGTAGGCTTGGAATGTTTTCACTTTGCGATGCTTCTTTTTGTCCTCACGAGCACCTCTTACTTGTTCATGAAAGTGATCGATGTGTTACTGCTCACCTTTGAGGTTGGAAATGAAGGCTTTCCCCTACCTCATTGACTGGCTGTTGAAGGTGGGCTCACCACAGTCGCAAACCTTTTGACATAATTTGGCTTCACAATCACTGTACTGGACTTCTTAACAGAGCAGAAAATTCATTAAACTATCCTGGATACCGCACAGTTGAGGCCTTTATACTGCCACAATGAGTCCTGGACATTTGGGCTATGATACTTGTCTTTCATCCTATATCCTGAAGCCAGGTAATAGCAGTTCTAAGGCTTCATAGCCGCCAGCATTGTCAGCTTCAACAGGTGGCATATAGGGGCTCTGCAGTGGATTCTGAAGTTCGTGTGCCGAGCATCAAGGATATTTTCCAGATGTAATGTTAATATACTTACAAAGTGCGAACTGTTATCTAGGAAGGCATCCTGGTGCTAGTTATCAGAGGCCGAATACAGACACTTTCAGAGTCCTAGAGATAATAAATCCATATTTTAAAGGCTTTTCTGAAGACATAGAGATTGCTGATGCAACACAGCAAGAAGAGGAGATTGTTCCAGAGACTGGCCTCTTGCACAGAAAATGCTCTGCCACCAGTGAGGACTTTCTTAAATTTAGGAACTTTCAGACGATTAGCATTAGTGCAGATATCTAGGCAGAGTGTAGCTTTGCAGTTTGTTAAAGCTGAATTGGCTTGGCTGCCAGGGGCCAATTAAGAGTCCAGAGCAGCTGAAGTAGGGGAATAATATGTCAAAGAAAGTGCAAGCTTTGCTGCCGCAGCTTGTATACAATACAAGCACTGAACAAGGTAGCCTGGTGCATCTTAACACAAGCCATTGAATTATTCAGTCTACTCAGAATGATGTGTTGTACCACAAGAGCGCAGAAGCGGTTTGGCAAGTTAGTAATTTACAAAGTGCCCTTATTAGGCCAAAGAAGTGGAGTAAAGTCTGTTGACATGACTAAAGTGATAAATCAGTTTCCATATTGACTCCTGAATTCCAAACAGACTTCGGAATAATTGAAATTGAGTTATCTTCAGGCGACCAAATGTCCACCGCCAAAGGATGCAGAAAAGACCCTGTGAAACAGCTCATGACAGCAGTCTTAGCCCTGTTAAATTTAAGGGATAATGCAGAATATCACCCATGCAATAAATAAGAAGCCATTAGGGGGTGTGGAGTACAGTCCAGTGTATGAATTGTACATCATCTGCATAATTAGCAAATGTATGCGACGAGCTCAAGTAGGTTGGCCAGGGGTCGTCGATACACATTAGTGTCTGGCTTAGCAAGGATGCCTGAGAGCCTCACTGCTCAACTGCTCTGAAGGAGGAGCACAAAGGGGAAGTTGGATTGCTTGCATCCTACCTTCCAGGAATGCCTGCCCCACTACAAAGCTCTTCCTTTGACTCCTATCTCTGCCATTCTTGAAATTAAAATGTCCTGGTTCAAGTTGTCATAGTTGACTGTCAAATAGGCTAGGTTAAGTAGTTCTAAGACTGTTTGATGACCCTTATCCACCACCATGCGCAGATCATCCATTGCCCCCTCTGTCGACAGGTGAAAAAAAAACGCAAATGGACTTCATCCAATAAGGTATGCTCCTCCAAAAAAAGAAAAACGATAAATTATATCCATATTCCCCAGAATTATACTAGGGAAGGACAAAAGGAAAATTGGTCTAGAATTCCTGAGGACTGTCGGATCTGAAGAAGGCCTCTGTAAGAGGGGCAGTGCTTATTTCCACTGTGGGTTCCTTAAGGCCCACTCCAGAGTGATTAAGTATGGTTGATAAAGATGGAGCGAGACAGATAGCAGCTTTTATACTGTGGAAGGTAGTGAATTCAGCGGCGAGCCAGATGTAAGAGTTAGCAAAGTTAAGAAGCTCACTTACTGATAGCTGACCTGGATCATGTAGCAGCACAGGGAAGAGCATACCTTGAGAGAGACGGACCCAAAATCCAATGTCAAAGAAGTTGAGTATGACGTATTTCATTGAAGTAAAAGTTGTGAGAATATCTTTGATCCTATTCTCAAACGAGGCTGCGAGATCGTCACAAAGTTATTGTGTAGGAGCTGTCTGATGGATGGAATTTGGCAGAGAGCATGTGACAGAAAAGATGGAGCATTAGCTGACAGGATTTTCTTTGCAAAGTATTCTGCTTTAGCTGTTTTAATCTTTGTTCATATCTCATTAAGCAAATTTATAATCAGTTATTAATGCCACTGAATAATTAGAGTGCCATGCTTTCAATTTTTACATGTGGGTCCCCCTGCAAAGCCTTTGGGTATAATTTAGACCTGGACCGCATAGGGCCAGCAAGGTCTTTTTTATAACTCGCACTCCTATAGGGGGCAGTATCAGCTGCCTGCAGATACAAAAGGAATGAGTGGTCGGGCCAGATTAGAGGACACACCTTCAAATCAAATTTGGTGGAGCAAAGATTAAATCCCAGTGTATGTTTGTGTGCATGTGTCTACCCAGTCACTAATTGCTGAAGACCCACTGCCACCAAGGAACTAACGAGGTCTGAGGTGACCTAAATATTCAAAGCACTCGCCTAAATATTAGTCACCTTTCATGACCAATACTGCGTGACATATAACCAAGGGTGATACAAAATCAGAAAAAGCTGGCGCAAAATACACCCAGGTCCCAGGGGAGGGTGGTAGCATACTAATCTGGCTAGAGCTTCATTCCAAAACACCTAAAATAAAACATAAGAGTTCAGCCTAGTGGAGGTCCTGTATCTATAATGTTTTTGTTATGTTTTATGAATAATAGAGAGTGCTAGGCTCTCTCGTCTCACTGAATCTTGTAGCCTTATTTTTGATACAAACGAAAAGCATGACTGGCACAGTGCATGGCCGGGCGCATCTGGGGTTATGTTTGGCATGTATTCGGCATGTCAAGTTGCATGTCCACTGCACTGGATGGAGTCTAAATAGGCAGGCATGTTTGAACAAACAAAAAAAAGCTAGAGCGCAAACCAAAATGGCGGCCCAGCTAGGGGAGTTTTGAAGTGCAAAAAATATGATCTGCTCCGAGCAACAGTGAAACACAGTGAGTGCCAAGTACAGTTATCCAGATGCTATTATCCAGGCAAAATATGAAGTGGTGGCTGTTCGAATGCAGTTGTTCCAGCTGCAGGCACCTCTCCCTTCCAAACCCGGAGCTGACTGACAAGTGGGTCCCTGCTGGACTGGGCAGGGCATCTAGGGAGATGGCAATTGGAGGACTCTGGTCTGTGATCGAAAACTGGCTCTCCATCAGTCTGTTGGGAGTTGCTGGCCATGTGTCAGGCTCTGAATGTCTTCTTGCTGCCCATCAAGGGGAGGCTGGTGCAAGTTCTCAAGGGGAAGAAAACAAATCTCCATGTGGTATTGCAACCAGCAGTGTCAAGTGGGGTCCTGCGCCTGGAGGCTTTGCGTCTTTGGAGTTGATTGGAGCACCAGGGCATTTCTGTGATAGAGAATGGCGTAGCAGGGTCCCCGAATGCCAGAGCAGATGAGCTGAGCTGGCAGCCCCTGGTGGATCACGAGTGTCTTCTACATCTCAAGGTGGCGTAGAGCATCTATTAGCCTATTTTAGGTTAATTGTTGGTCCTTTCTGCTTTTTGTTGTGGACTGGACCAACTGTCCTTGTTTAAATCTGAGTCGTATTTAGGGTCTGATACACGTTTCTCCCCAAATCAATTGTGATTCCAGTCTAGTGTAGCTTGGGCCTGTTCCTGTGCCCACCTCAGCCCACTTAAAATGAAGAAAGGAAAATACTATCATAAGAGAAACAAGGAAAAAGGTAAACAAAAAGGTGGATGGAGGCTAATTGAAAACAAATGGAAGGGAGTAAGTGGGAGTGGGAACTGCAGGGGAAAACCCTGCTAAAAGGTAAGAACAGGAGGGAGGGAGGTGGGGAAATTAAGAAAAAATGTATGGTGAAAAAAAAAAAAATCATGGAAACCTGTTTGAATATAGTTCATCTGTATCTGATTCTGCAAGTTTGCTTTCGTCCTAAGTAAGCGCACACAACCCACGTACACTAATGTATAAACCTGGGACTCGCAGTTCAAAGAATGCAGTGCTGCTAATGCTTGCCATGTCATTTTTGTTGCTAGTACGACGAGCCAGAGTCTGTGGACTTGACCTCAGAGCAGTGCGGTGGCGTCCTTCTTGGCAGAAGAGTTGCTAAGGCAAAACCTTCGAGGTGTGAAAGCACTTTAAGTTTCATGGCACTTCAAAAACAATGCCTCCTTTCAAAAGCAATGCCTCAGTTGTGTCATGACTTCTGAAGTCATGGAAGTTGCTTAATCGGCTGTTGACCACAAAATGCAGGGAGAAATATTGGTTGACGGCTCCTAGAGCCTTAGCTGTGCATGTAAAGCCTTAGAAGGGATGGTTATCAAACGACAATCATCATACAACGTACTTTGGCTGATAGTTGCATGATTTAGTGTTTGAAGAATGTCGTCAGATGAAGGGTAAGGTTGATGTGATCAGTTTTTTTCTAAGCAAGTTCTGGAATTGATCTCAAAAGGAAGGTTTTTTTGTTTGTTTTTGTTTTTTAAGCATGTCAAGATGTTTTTGATACCTGAATGACTAGCCTTACAGTGGAGGCTAATGTGATGGGGATATGTCAAAAGTTAGACCCTGGTATCGGCTATGTGATCTTGGTTCCCGGGAGTGTCACCTGTTAGATATTAAAAGGGGCAGAATACCATGAGCTGGGCATGAAGTGTACCATTTTTTTTATCTACATGTGGAAGAGTTCCTTTGTTTCCTTCGTGCAATTTCAAGTTTCTATAGCGTAGGTTTGAAAATGCATTTTTTTATATTGGTACTATCGGATTTACATTCTTAAGCATGTATGCAGTCTGCTAAGACTGGAGTTTTGTTTTGTTCTGTTCTCCTTGCAAACTTTCCCATTGAGCATATGTTTAAGGATCTCACTACCTATTTGAACATTGAAGACTGCACAGAGGTCTCTAAGGTCATGATTGCTAGTTTTACCACCATCTTTGGCAAAGGAGTGCTTACAGAAGCCAAAAGAACAAGGCACAACCACCCCTTCACCATTAGGGACACAGGGGAGCTAACCCAAGTGAAGGGCACCATGAGTGGGTGGGTAGACAGGAAAGTAACACTAAAGCTCCAAGCCCAACATAGGGTAAACTGAGAACACAACAGGAGGCCAGGAAGCTTACTGGTCCCTATTAAGAATCAAATGCCCAACTACAATCAAAGCCACCAGGAACAGTCCAGCACCAGTCCACACCCAAATTAAAGGAGAGGGACAAAAAGGCAGTTCAACAGGGATATGGAATTTAATTAAATATCTACTTGTCCATGGGGCTAGTTGCTTCATAATCTACTTGTCCTGTAAAAAAAAAAAATGTACTTGTCCCTTTGGTGTCCTGTATTGTGGGTACAAATTATGGCAGCAATCTCATTATATAAGAGGTAAGATAATAGCCTCTCTGATTATGTCAGGGCTAATACTGTAGTAGAATGCAATTTCCTTATTTTGCCACCTTTCCGTAAATCTACATACTGGGGCTGGAGGAAGCAGTAAGCAATATTTCCAGTGTTTGAATGCCTGTTGGTCCTGCCAACTTGCATGTTTTAAGGATTTTCACCAGCTCTTCTCCAACCTTTTCCCATACTGAGAGAGGTTTACTCCTGACAAGGGCAGAAGTATAAGTTCTTCAGGGTTGGGGATGAAAAATGTGGTTGAAGGGAAAGTAATCTTGTAAACGCTCAATAGATTTTCATATGAACAAATCTACACTTGCACACTTGCGCGTGCTAAAATGCAGTTCACAAATATTTTCTAGACCTACGGTTTTCTTGTCTACTTCTGTATATTCTTGTGAATTTATGAAAGGCATAAATCTACACTAATGCAAAGACGTATACCAGGGGCGCACTTTTGTGGCCCTTTAAGAAGTGGGCCTCTTTTTAGGACTGGGGATAAGCAGGACCTTTTGGTTTTATTAAAATTCTGTTTCTCTCACCATCAATCGACTGGCTTTGCTGTGAGTGATAGCAGTCTGCTTTTCCACAAGAAGCATACTGGCACGCAAAGTTATGTTCAGTGCCAGGAACTACTGTGACAATGTGTGCTTTTTTTAGACCAATTTTTTTTTGTTTTTTTTTTTTTGCTTTTTGCCTTTGGTGAGGGCCTGGCAGCTCCCACACAATAAAGTTTTCAAAAAAGGTGTCCCATAGCAATACACCCATTGACAAAACCAAGATACTGACCAAAAATGTATGATTGGTTGGCTTATACATTGCTTGTTTATTTTCATGTTTCATGTATTTTTTTTTAACTGATTTTCCAAAACGAATATTTTTTTGAAAATACAAGAATGGATCAACACATTTTACTAAGTGATGCTTCAAAGAAATAGTACCTAACATTTCATAGTAAATTAGCAAAACCTTTTTTTCCTATCTGCATTTTTTCTGAACATTTTATTTTGATAGCAATGAATCAATCTTGTTTACATGCTTCTGCAAACATCTACTTCTAATCAGAGTATTGTGGGAGGATTGTACGTAGCCTCGTATTGTTTAACCTTTCAAACGTGTATACGTTTCTTTACTGGGACAATTGTAAGTAGTGCAGTGTGAGCTTGTAACCTATATTTAGAGCACTCACCCTAATAAAAAAGGCTTTGCATTAATGAACCATAAATACAAGTTCGATAACCGTTAACATATGGGCACAAATTACCTCAACTGCAGACAGTTCCTTTACCTGTAAACTATCAGCCAAAGGAATTTTGCAGTAGGAGGTTGGGCCTATTTGTCCCAGGCCAAAATAAACATGGAAACTTGTTGTCCTTGACCCCAAACAATGTCCAGAGTAGGGAGTGCTTCTCTAATAAAAATCAACCAGGGAAACAAATGAAATGTAAGCACTCCAAATGTGGGCCTAAGTGCATAATTTCCAGATTTTACTGGACTTGTTCCCAATATGGAAGAGCGCCTGGGTCACCTCACCAGATACAAGAGTGGCACAGCAGAGTGTATGTAAAACCCTAATTCAGCCACAAAACCATGAGCAAAATTAAAAAATAACAGCGCAGGCCCACCATAGCCACAGGCATTCACGAGCAAATGGGATGGTCCACCCACTTACCAAACAAGGGGCAGGGCAAGAAGGCCATAGATGGGGAGTGAAAATTACCACAAACACCAAGGTAGCAAACAGAGTAAAGGCCAAGTCTGGAAAGGCCTGTACGACAAACCAATGACAAATCTTAAACTCTTTGAACAAGGGAGGGAAAGGGAAAAGCCAGACTTTCTGAAAGTCAGATGAGCTGGAACTCGCACCCATACGTCACAACTCACAGCCACATGAGATAGCAAAGGAGATGCTCAAATCCAACTTGCTCTAGGGAAAAGGGAAGCAGCACACTTTTGACCTCCTGGAATGGGGCAGTATCAGCACCTTATTTCAAGCAGGTACACCCTAACCCTAGCTTAATATGAGCCAACAACAAGCTCCTGCAGGTAAGGTGGGAAATTGCTTTCAACAATCGAGCAAGGAGATAGTTGCAACCTAAGGACCAAACTCAGCAGGGAGACTGTTCATTGGAACAAGCAACACAGAGCTCCAACACCAGCAGGCAGCCAGGAGCACAGAAGAAGCCATAAGATGGCGACAAGGGCACATTCTCTAGCTCATCAAGGAGCTTTAGGGAATCCTAAAACCATTTGGCACTCCAGAGCAAAGGTGAGGGCGCTTGTCTGTTCTCCAGCAAAGGGGGGCCCAATGGGAGGGGAGGCTGGGGTGGGGGTAGGGTTGGGAGAGTGTGTATGCGTGTGTGTATGTACGTGTGTGTGTGCGCGTGCATGTGTGCACGTGTGTGTGTGTATATATATGTGTGTGTGTGTATATGTATGTGTGTGTGTGTATATGTATGTGTGTGTATGTGTGTGTGTGTGTATGTGTATGTGTGTGTATGTGTATATATATATATATGTGTATATATATATATATATATATATATATATATATATATATGCAAAAAACAAAGGAGAACTCTGGGAAGTTCCCAATTTTAGGTGGAGAGCTGCTCTAGTAAGGAGCACCCTGCAACACCAGCGACACTCTAGATTTGCTCACCTCAAATGTCTGCTTATCTAGCAAAGTCTTTAAGCATAGGATTAGCACAGTGCTATCCTCACCGAGCTAGATAGTGACAAAGTCTTTTGCCATTTGTACAGCAAAATCTTTAAGCATAGGATTGACATAGTGTCATCCTTGCCGAGCTTGAGGTGAGCAAATCTAGAGTGTCGCTGGTGTTGCAGGGTGCTCCTTACTAGAGCAGCTCTCCACCTAAAATTGGGAACTTCCCAGAGTTCTCCTTTGTTTTTTGCATAATTTATGCGTCGCTCTATCCCTGAAAGGGTTTTGGTTTGACTTATACTGGGTGCTCCCTTGTGTCTGGACAAAGCTATACTCCTCTGAAGAGCTCTAATGAGAGCGAAACACCTGTCAGGGGTTGCTTTACTCATTCCAGGTTGGCTTGGATGGTATTTGACCAGTCCAAAGCTGTAATACTGTGCCTGGAGTGGTAAATGGCTTTTGTCATTTTACAGCTCGGCAAGGATGACACTATGTCAATCCTATGCTTAAAGATTTTGCTGTACAAATGGCAAAAGACTTTGTCACTATCTAGCTCGGTGAGGATAGCACTGTGCTAATCCTATGCTTAAAGACTTTGCTAGATAAGCAGACATTTGAGGTGAGCAAATCTAGAGTGTCGCTGGTGTTGCAGGGTGCTCCTTACTAGAGCAGCTCTCCACCTAAAATTGGGAACTTCCCAGAGTTCTCCTTTGTTTTTTGCATAATTTATGCGTCGCTCTATCCCTGAAAGGGTTTTGGTTAGATATAGATATAGATATAGATATGTGTGTATGTATGTGTGTGTATATATATATATATATATATATATATATATATATATATATATATATATATAGATGTGTGTGTGTATGTGTGTGTATATATATATATATAGATATGTGTGTATGTATGTGTGTATATATGTATGTATGTGTGTGTATATACACACACACACAAAAAACAGAAGAGAGAACTCTGGGTAGTTCCCAAGTTTAGGTGGAGAGCAGTAAGGAGCACCCTGCAGCACCAGCGACACAAGATTTACTCACCTCAAATGTCTGTTTTTCTAACAATGTTTTTAAGCATTGGATTGGCACAGTGCCATCTGCTGAGCTGTAAAATGACAAAAGCCTTTCACCACTCCAGGCACAGTATTACAGCTTTGGACTGGTAAAATACCATCCAAGCAAACCTGGAATGAGCAAAAGCACCCCCTGATGTGCTTTTAAGTCATTGCATCGCTTCAGAGAGGTTTAGCTTTGTCCAGACACAAGGGAACACCCAATATAAGTCAAAACAATATATAATATGCACCAAACTAAGGTTATTCTTTAGGGAAACTGTGCACACATCAAAGAAGCCTCAAGCCCAGCAGAGACAATAAGGCTGAGACAAATACAGTCCTAACCACATTAAAGACATGTGGTGGGCAGGAGGGTAAAGTACTAATTTGCCCTGCAGTGTAGGGGCTCATGAGCAGCATACACAGTGCCAAGCCCTAATAGGAGCACAAAGGTGTGCACCATACCCAGCACCCATTGGTGACTGCAAACCAGAGCCAGCACCAGTGAGCCCATGGACAATTCAAGAAGGGGGGGGGGGGGTGTGTGTGTGTGTGTGTGTACACACACACACATACTGTCAGCTGAACTCAGGCCACAAATGAAGTAGCGGATAAGATGTCAGTAAATAAACTGAACAAACGGTTGACTCAAGGGACAAAAAGGCCCAACCTTGCCCTCAAAGACAAGTAGGAACTCTTCCAGAGCAGAGGGCAATTTCCTTCCTGAGAAGACATACAAATTAGGAGTATTTTAGCAAGACAAGTTTTATAAACAACTAGAGATCATGGGTCATGGTAACTACACTTTTATTCAAAGCCAAATCCTCTTTGCATCTGTCATTTTATTTCAAATTCCTACTGGGGCAGGATGCCTCAGTAAGTCAAACGCTCACTGTTTGGGCTGTAACCAAGCTTGAACCTTAGCAAGACCAATTGTGTTCTTCATCCATTTGTTTGGTAAACGAAGCACCATTTTTAAAAAAAATTTTTTTGCTAACATCTGTTACATACTGCATCTGTAAACTGCTAAACTGTGGAATGGAGAACTTTGTTTCTTGAAAAATTGTAACTGAATAGAAATATTTCCAGGCAAAATGCTGAAATATGTACTGTTGCTCCAAAGTGACAGTGGTCAATTTCTGAAGCCCTACGTAAAAAAAAAAAAAAAAAAAAAACCTGTAATGCAGAAACCTTGTTTTACTTGCTTACCTCTTAATAGGTGAGCCCCGTCATTTAAAGTCACAAATTGCATTGAGCAAGTCTCATCTCGTCATTCTATAGTTTTATCATTTTTTTAACATTGTATAGCAGAAGAATATAATCTAAATTTAAGATCATTGTGTCCCTAATTGCATACACCACAGTCCAAAGAAACCAGGAAACAAGCAACAGAAAGAGGTCCCAACCATGCACCAAATCTGTCAAAGCATCTTGTTTAAACAATGAAGTTAGTGCCTTAAGATAGTTTTAAATAAATAAAATACAAAATAATAATAAAAAGTACTGAATTTAAGAAAGCTCATAAATGTCCGCAGTCGGTCTTGTCTCATTTGATACTAGTCTTAGTTGGGGTTTCATAAATCCCACACACACCTCACTGATTTGTTCTGCCGGTTGTTGATGAGATGCTTACTCAAGGTGCATGTCCAAAATGCGCTGAAGGCTCACTTGGTGCCTATTGGGGGACATCTCGTACGAAAAGGCCAAGATTCTCTAAGGCTGGGGGGTGCAGTTTAGTGCTTACCTGAGATAGTTAGCTATGCCTAACCTAAATTAAGGTTCGTTGGACTAGATCAAGTGTGGATTGCTCATTGGAACCTGCTTTGGAGTCTTGGGGGTGATACAAATGTATTTCAGTAATCAAAGTGTTTGTTTGCAGTGTCTGGGAGGCACTGCATTGCTGTGTGACCTTACTTGATCCTTTGAGCAAAGTTTGTGGTGCTAGTGAAAGCTCATTCTTTCTAACCAATTATGTTTTGATGTCACTCCAAGAAAACCTAGTCCTTCAATTCAAATCAGTAACTCCAGATTAGTTAATTTGAAGTTGCATAGATTAGTGGTTTAATGTTTTTCAGTGACTGAGCAATCTCCTTCCTAGGGGTTATTGTATGTCTTATGTTAGGTACCACAGCCTATACTTTGGTATCATTTACCCTGCTCTCAGTGTAAGGACCCCAAAGTGCTTTCAGTATTGGCTTGCATTTTGCCTCAAATATGATTCACCTGGATTCTCCTGGAGGCTAGTCTGACATTCTACCTTTTGTCAAATGCTAGTTAAGCCCAGGAGAATTGGGACTGATTTTCATTCTAAGTATTCCCATAGTTAATATTGCGGTGGTTGCAGTCTGTCAAAGACAAAATGATGTACGTAGGAAAAGTTTGGGGTGCAGGGATTCCTGGGCAGAGAACATGAAAATAAGTCTTAGTAAACTATTAGGCAGCATTCACCCTTGTTGAGTATTTGATGTTTCGATGACTGGTGGATATTTTAAGAGAATAATTCAAGCATTCCATCCATCTCCTTGTTGATGCCCTAAGCGCAACTGGTATGCCCAGACGTGGGTCTTGTGCTCACTGTACCATATGTCTCAAAGCTGTACCTCACTGATGAGACCTATGTAAGTCGAAATCAATCGGAGTTTGCTTGTGGCCTCTTCTGGAGGGGGGCCTCATCTGATGGTTCAGGACAGACTTCCCATGAAGAGCAGGCTTAGTACTGATTTGCATAAGGCAACCTTTTATCTAGAGGGGTGTGGTGGTTGAAAAACAGTGGACTGAACTTTCACCCAGTGTGTTAGCCAGTGGCTGAGATTAATTCAAGCATTCCATCTATCACGTTGTTCATGAATTGATTCGGCACCACATTGCATATATTGTCAAAAGCCATCAAAGTTCAGAAAAAATGGCAGTTCCGAGATAAAAATTATTAGTTCTTTTGATACGTAGTAATGCTGTGTCGACCAGCGTGGTGAGATCCCTACTTCTAAACAGCTTAAACAGGTTATTGGGTGAGAAGATGGCAGTTAGTTTCGAATGACCTTGATATGCAAGGAAGGGAGAAATGGCCGTTGGTTCTAAAATTACATTTTTTTTTAAATGCATTCTAATGGGGCATGGGGGTATTGAGAGATGATGCATAATGTCATCAGATACAGGGAAAGTGGAGAAGTCTTCCACTGTATATTTTGGCAGATGCACAAGGGTGACAAAATGTTGATGTAGGAAAATTAGCCTTCTGTGTAGTCTTGCCAGTTTTTTTTTTTTTTTTTTAATTAAACATGGTAGCTGACCTATTTTGATTCTGGTACTGGCAGATTACTAAACAGGCTTCCCACTACATGTAGTTGATATCTAAAATAGAGAAGAATGGGCAAATACCAGTTGGCTTGTTTGAGTTTGGGTAGACCCACAGACAAAATGGGTAAAAACAAGTGCAGGTGACATATGCTATATTTCGAGTTTTTGGAATAATGACATGCTGCTTCACACCACCACATGTAGGACTTAAAAATGCTAGGACATGGGTTGAAAGGCAGCTAACTCCCACTGGGATTAGGATCCATTAGAAAATTCCAAAGCAAAACAGATTTTGGCCTACAAGTCATAAATGTGACAGTAGTGCCGCTACCTAGCAGAAACATGGCCCAGTTCCATTCGGTGCATGTTTAACTCATACCCGTTATGCTTTCGATAGGAAAAAAAAGGAAACTTAAACATCCTGGTTTATCCTCCTGTCCATGCAGGGATTTTAATGAATTAATTAAATCATTAAATCATGCAACAGTTCTATAATCAATGGCATTTAACCTTCCTGCTTACGATAGTCCTCAGTAACCCTTATTTTAATTTTAAGCCAATGATGCTGTTGTGTTTTTTATATCTTTTATTTGTTTTTCAGAAACATAGCAACAAGACCACAGTACAGGTATTCATTACAGTAGAGAGCCACAGTACTTAAATACATACATTTGTTAAGTTGCGGGCATCCTTGGGAATTGGAGCCTTAGTGACTGCCATGCAATGTCTGTCTTCCCCCCCCCCCCCCCACCCCCTCTCTCCCCCTGACTCCATGCAATCTAGATGTCCTCTCCGTGTTGTCTGTATCTAGAGTCTTTTGTATCTGCAATAGTAGGTCCAAATCCCCTAGACCTTTTTCCATTTTTTTTTGGGGGGGGGGGGGGGGGGGGGCATTTTTGGGGCACCAGCCCATGTCTTTCTTCCACTCAGTAATAGCTGGAGGTATAGGGAATCCCCATGTCGGTGCCACATTGTTTTGCCATGCCAGCTCCCACTGCCTCAGATATTTGGGCCAAGCAAGATCTCAGAGTATATTGAGAAGGAGCCATTCAGCATCTGTCAGAACCTCCATGTTTTGGACCCTGGGCATCACCCAGGTCACCCCTTCCTAGTATGTCTGTATAACAGGGCAGGTCCATAGAGTATAATTAAAGGTGCTTTCCTGACCACAGCCTCTCAACAGGAGGAGATTCCCTTCCCAAACCTGTGAAGCAGTGTTTTAGAGTAATAGGAACTGTATAGTACGAGCTGAAACACTGTTTTGCAATGACTTGAAGTCCCTAGAAAGCCTCTATTGCTTGTCATTGTCTAATTAACCCAGGTATGTACTCCACTTATCTTGCAGACCCCCACCCACCCTCTCTCTCTCTTCCCCCACCCCATGGCATTGGGAGAATTGTTTATGGTCCTCTTGTAAGTAAGGGAGGTGACTTTGTCCTGCATCGAGTTGCCTATACCCTCACTTCCTACTCCCCTGATACATACACTCTAAATGCATGCATTGATGGAGGCAGCAATAATGTTCTGCATTAGCCAGACTATATTCACTCTACAGTGCCGCGAAAGTCTGGAAAGCAGACCCTCTCCAAGTGTCCAAGGCGATCTATGCTCAAGAGGTCCTACTTCGAGCAACTCTGCAAAGCCCCAAATTTCACAAGTGGGCTCTATCCCATGGAGTGGGTCTGTAACATCAACATCCCTTCCTAGCCCACCTCAGACATTTTATAACTCCTGTCCAAATGTCAACAACAGTCCGTGTCTGGATTTGGTAGTTTCTCTCTGCCCTCACTGATAAAATAGCGCAGGATTGCCCTTTGTTCCCATTGGTTCCCCATCATATATATGTTGAAATTAAAAAGCAAGGTCTTCATACAAGGCCGGAGCCACTTGGTAGGAAGTGAGTTCTTTATTTCATGTTATACCCTTAAGTTATGACGTTAGCAGGTAGGTCCTGTCAGGGCTCTCTTTCTTTCCAGGTTTCAAGCTGTGCTACGACTGTCACCTCATGAGGTCGGATCCGCATCAAGTCTGTTTGTGGTGCTTGGGGCACGACCACGACCCGAAGTCGTGCTCAGAGTGCCGGGCCATGCACCCGAAGGCCTTGACGGAGTGGTCCCTCAAGCTCATGGTGGCCTGGCACCCGACTCCACGTAGGTACTGGTCTCCTTCGAGGAGCAGCTCTCGAGACCACTCGCGGAGCCACCACCATTCTAATTCCTCCAAGTCTTCGGGCCCAGGTAAGAAGTAATCGAATTGGTTAAGTCACCCTTCCACTTCACCCCATCACTCTGTTGATGTGACGCGGAGGAGCGTCAGCGCTCGAGACCTCAGTCTTCGTAGCCTGCTTCTGGGTCCGCTCCTGCTCTTCCCAGAATTTCCGGGAGCCAGAGTGACCCCTGCCCAATTGAAAGTTTTATAAGGCCATGTGCTTCATTTTAGGTCAGGCCGACCCCGATACGGTGCCTTCGGGCCCAAGGGGTTCAGTCGAGGGGCCTTTGGGTTCCATGCCAGCGGCTTTGGCCACAGAGGTCCCCTCCAGATCCGCACCAATGCTGGTCGAACCACTAAGACCTTCCCCGGCGCCGGTTCGATTGTTGACGCTCCCGACGTCTGTGGTGCCCACCATCTACATCGACCCAATCCTCATCCCCTGGCTACTCGGAGTCAGAACAGCATCGGCGGACGCAGTCTTTGTCTTCGATAGGGCCTACTCACTCCAGGTCAGATTTGGACCCCTTTTTCTTATGGGTACAAATTTGGGGAAGGATTGTAGGGGTCCCTGGACCCTTATGAATACCAGGATAACCCTAATTTAGACTGGACAAAGGATTTGGGTGAGGCCAGAGTTTTGGACACCTCTCCAGACACCGGCATGCTGTCTCCTCCTACCATGGCTATGGCAGAGGGAGCGACTTATTCTATGGTGGTCAGTAGGGCGGCTGAGGGCCTTGGGCTGCCTACTGTACAGGTCAGGTCAAATCTTCTGATGGAGGTCCTTCAGCACTGGGCTTCCACGTCTGAGCCCCTTCTGCCATTCAATAAAGCTCTCACTGATGTCCTCTTGGGAACTTGGTCCAAACCCAACACAGGGACTCCCGTGAACAGGACTATCACACGCTGTTATTGGCCCACCCCAAACTACCCTAAATTCCTGTACCAACACCCCACAGCTGAGAGTCTTGTCATCCAGGCTTCCTATTCCTCTGGTGCATTCTCTTCCGCACCCCCAGATAGGGAATCAAAAAGGCTGGAACGATTTGGGAAGAAGAGGTTTTCTTCCACCAGTCTTGCGCTGCGGTCTGTGAACACTGCATGCCTTTTGGGCTGCTATACCTATTCTCTGTGGGATATGGCTGCACAAGTTCTGCCGCAGATACCGGAGAAGGCCCGTGCTATTGTCTCCCAAGCTGTCACCGATGGCAGCGATATGGCGAAGTTCACGATCTGATGTGGGCCGGACACAACTGATTCTCTAGGCAGATCGGTTGCGATGACGGTGGCCTTGAGGCGCCACGCCTGTTTTTTTTTTTTCAGGGGATGTCCAACAGTCTCTTATGGACATTCCCTTTGATGGCTCCCGTCTCTTTGGAGACTAGGCAGACTCTGCCTTGGAGAGGTTAAAGGACTCCAGGGCTAGGGCTTGGTCCTTTTGGCCTTTTCTCTGCCCCCTCATCCCCAACAGTCCGCCTTTCGCCCATTTCGTGGCCACAGAAGGGGCTCTTTGTTGCGTCCCAAACCCAGCCACCATGCTGTTCAACCACTGGGTGGCCATGGATGTGGAATTCCACATGGGCATGGGACAGGCAACAAAAGGTCTGCCCAGTCCGCTCCTGCCCCTGCTGCAGCCTCCAAACCCTCCTAGTCCGTCCCCTCACTCCGATTCAGTTGGTAGCAGGATTCGCCATCACCTGCCCCACTGGGAATCCATCACTACGGACAGGTGGGTTTTGCAGATAGTTTGAAAGGGCTATTCTTTCCCCTTCAAATCTGCCCCACCAGCCATGCCTCCATCAGTCAGCTATCTTCCGGAGGATCATTTGGCACTACTCCGCCAGGAAGTCACAGCTCTCTTGGCCAAGGGAGCCATAGAGAAGGCCCCTGTGCCAGTAGGTCGTGGTGGTTGTTCCTGCTACTTTCTGGTGCCGAAAAAGGACAATGGCTTACGTCCTATCCTAGACCTTCGGGACCTCAATTACTTCCTCAAGAAGGAGAAACTCAAAATGCTCACCCTGGCTCAGGTCCTGACTGCCTTAGATCAAGGAGACTGGATGGTAACGTTGGACTTACAGGATGCTTATTTCCACATTTCCATCCTGCCTGCCCACCGACATTACTTGCGATTCGTGGTATGTCACAAGCACTATCAGTTTACCGTGCTCCCCTTCAGCCTTACCAGCACCCCTTGGGTGTTAATGAAAGTGATGGCAGTGTTTGCAGCTCTTCTGCGCAGGTTAGGGTTTTCATTCTCTCCCCCCCCCCACCTCGACGACTGGCTGTTGAAGACCTACTCACCCAAGAAAGTCATCTCCCACCTTCCGACCTGCACAAGCTGGGGTTCATTATCAATGTGCCAAATTCACACCTGACTCCCTCTCAGATGCTCCCTTTTATCGGAGCTGTTCTCGACACAGTGCAGTTTCGAGCTTATCCTTCCGAAAAGCTAGTTCAAGACATTTGGGCTGTGATTCCGATCTTTCAGCCTCTGTATTGGGTTTCCGTGAGACTGACTGACTGCATCCTGCTAGTAACACATGCCAGTTGGCATATGCGGGCTCTGCAGTGGGACTTGAAGTTTCAGTGGGTGCAGCATCAGGGAAATCTCTCCGACATTGTCCAGATCTCAGACGGGGACTGTGAAAGACCTGCAGTGGTGGCTTTCAAATCCGCATTGGGTCCAGGGCAGATCCCTCTCTCTTCCCCCAGCCAGATCTTTCCATAGTGATAGATGAGTCACTTCTGGGTTGGGGCGGCCACATGGGAGAGGCGGAGATCAGACGCCTCTGGTGTCCAGAGGAGTCTGGGGTCCATATCAATCTTCTGGAGCTCTGGGCCATCAGGCTTGCTTTGAAAGCATTTCTTCCCTTTCTGAAAGGGAAAGCGGTGCAAGTGTCCACGCACAACAGTACCGCCCTGTGGTACTGCAACAAACAGGGTGGAGTGGGGTCCTAGACCCTTTGTCTGGAGGCACTGCACCTCTGGACATGGCTGGAACATCAGAACATTACCCTGGTGGTTCAACATCTGGCGGGGTTCCTCAACACCAGAGCAGACAAACTCAGCCGGCAATGCATAGCCGATCACTAATGGCGTCTCCATCTGGAGGTGGCGCAAGTCTTTCTGCAGTGAGGAGAGCCTTAGCTAGATCGGATTGCCTCCGCAGAGAATGCGCACTGTCAGCTGTTCTGCGTGTTGGAGTTTCCAAGGCAGCATTCGCTCGAAGACTTTTTGTCTCGAGTGGACGCTGGCCTCCTTTCCTCCTATACCACTTCTGACCAAGGTTCTCAAGAAGATCAGGAACGACCAGGCCCCAATTTATTTTGGTGGCTCCGGCCTGGGCAAGGAGAGTATGGTGTCCAGAGCTATTGGGCATGGCCACTGAGCCTCCACTCAGACTGCCTCTTCGGGAGGATCTTCTGTTGCAGCAGGGGACAGTTCTCCACACGAACCTGTCCAATCTCTGCCTTCATGTGTGGAGATTGAGCAGTGGGAGTTGGCGGCCTTTGACCTTCCACCTGAAGTGTTTGATGTGATCTTGGTAGCCAGGCATCCCTCCACCAAAACGGTGTTCGCCTGTCGTTGGCATAAATTTGTGGCATGGTGTAACAAAATATCTGTTCCCCTCTCTGCCCTATTTCTGAGGCTCTTTTGCTCATTCTTTCTTTAGCCCAGCAGGGCTCTTTGGGCACAGTTAAAGGGTATTTATCGGCAATTTTGGCCTTTCTTAGTTTACCTTTTCAGCCCTCACTCTTTAAGTCTCCTATTGTCAATCGATTCCTTAAAGGTCTCACCCATTTATTTCCCTCCACTCCATTTATCCTGCCTCAGTGGGACCTCAATCTTGTCCTTACTTACTTAATGTGTACTCCCTTTGAGCCGATGCACAATTGTCCTTTACGACTCCTCACTTTCAAGACTGTTTTCTTGTTGCCGTCACTTCTGCTCGCAGAGTTGCGTGAGCTTCAAGCTCTTTCTTCAAAGCCCCCATACTTGTCTGTACACCCTGACAAAGTGGTGTAGCGCACTAAGGCTTCCTTCCTTCCAAAGGTTGTTGCACCTTTTCATGTAGGCCAGTCCTACACCTTGCTTACTTTTTAAGCACCCCCACATCCTTCTCATGAGGAGGAAAGACTCCACCGTCTGGACCCAAAAGGAGCATTGGCGTTCTATCTCAATCATACTAAAGATTTCTGGGTGGACAATCAACCTTTTGTTGGCTATGTGGGTGCCAAAAAAGGAAAGGCGGCACAAAAAGTATCATCTCTCAATGGATACTTTTTTGCATCAAAATGTGCTACGCTTTGGTCAAGAAGCAACCCCCTGAGGGCTTGCGTGCTCATTCCACCAGATCAACTGCTGTGTCCACTGCGTTAGCACGGAAAGTTCCTGCCCTGGATATCTGCCAGGCAGCTATGTGTGCATCCCTGCACACGGTTGCTAAACATTACTACCTGGACAGTCCGGTCCGTCAGGATGGATACTTTGGTCGTTCGGTCCTGCAGGACTTTGTAGTATGATCTTGATTCGCAGCCCACCTCAGAGGATGGCATTGCTTGGGCATCTATTCTGAGGTAAGGGATCTGCAACTAGAAGTCTCTATCAGATGTACAAGTTACTTACCTTTGGTAACAAAATATCTGGTAGAGACATTCTAGTTGAGGATTCCTTACTGGCCCATTCCTCGCCCCCCCCCCCCCCCCCCTCCCCCCCCCCCCAGCCCGACTACCGCAAACTGATTTCTAGGGACAGGGATTCCCCGTTCAGGTCCTTAGCTCTGGTGCAGGTGCACCAATCTGTGTTCTTAGCGTGGAAAGTTGTAAAAAAAAAAAAAAAAAAACTGATATCACTGCTGAGGCGGTGTCTGTGTACTACTTCTGACGTCATCACGATGACTACAATGCCAACGACGCCCACGGAATCGACCGACGCCACCTACCGACGTGCACGGGTATTGCTCGAGGAAATAATCTCTGGATCCTTCTGATGCCTGGGGGAAAATTCTAAGGTAAGGAATCTGCAACTAGAATGTCTCTACCAGAAATTTGTCACCAAAGGTAAGTAACTTGTACTTCAGGCTCTGACCTGCATTGTCTGCTGCCTGAACAATTGAGGAGGTCTAGGTTTGCTTCCCTTGTCAGAAGCCATGGGAGCTCCTGCCTGGGTTGTAGACTAAGGAATTCGTCCATCAGCAGCTAATAGGCTTGTGGAAGACCATCTTGACTGCATACCACCTTGGTTAATCACTGTCTGCGATAGGGAGCAGTACAAAAGGTCTTGTGCACCCCATTTTCCTCAGATAGGGTTTTCCAGAAATGTACCTCTTTGCAACAGCTTCCAACTTGAAGTGTGCCTCTGTTCCAGGCAGCACCCTAATTTGGTTTCTCTGCCATAAACATGCTGGAATCCATTCTTCTTCCCACTTCACCTTGCCTTTCCAGCTGTACCTTTATTCTAGACGTCCATTCAGAAAATCTGATTCCATCTGCTTCTGTGTGATAACCTTCTACTGAGCTAGATCTTGGCATCCCATTCTTCTTCACCTCAGTCTTTCTCCTCCCTGGAGACTTCTGCTTCGAAAAGTACTTTCTTTAACAAGAGAAGGGAGATTCCTCACACCAGCTTGGACACTAAACTTGAGTGCATGGAACTTGAGCACCGAGCTCTTGCATCTATAACCTTCTAGCAGATCTTTTTCTCTCAGCAAATTGCTCTTCCAGTTTGGTGGTAAACTTAAGGTGGGATGTTTTGCTTCTGGCTACCTGTATAAATCTTTGGAATTCCTTGGTGTGGAAGTAGCCCCAGATATTATACAGCTTGCTGTATTTGTTTGAAAGGGTGTTGAACCAGGCAAGTAAATGGATATCTAGCCACTCCTTTGGTTTGCATACTCACAACTAATCGGGCATCACCTCTGATTGTGTGACCCTTTTTCTTCACTGAAATAGCGATCTCCTTGAAAGCTGCTTTCTCCTGATCACTGGTGATCTTAGTGCAACACTGATGTGAACAAGCAAATAATGGGCCTCTGACGGTTTCCAAATTCTTACCACTAGAAGCCCAGCATCTGCCACGTTGCGGCGCGTTCATATTCAAAACCATTTATAAAGCAATCAGTTAGGCCTCTTCCCCACTCCCTTCACTAAACATGATCTTTCGTAAAAGTTGGAGCATTTTCACATTAGAATAACAGTGCTGCAATCCTTCTCCTTTATTACTATCTAGGTCTCAACAATACTCTTTCAAGAGTGTTATGGGAATAGTTCACTTGAGAGGTCTACCTGAGTTGGTATCATTTTGAAGAATAACTTAACTTTGCTAACCTGCTTTTTGATGGGTATGATAGCCAATACAGGGTCTTCTGATCATCATACCTATCCCTTGTGAGGCTATCCAACCAATTTGTTTTATCACTTTTTGGCTCCCCCCTATGTCCCTTGTGTGCTCGGATGTTGTCAGATCCTGAACGGACTTAATACCAACACTGATACACACCTATATTGGATGCATCACTTCCAGGCTCCGGTGACTGAGCATTCCTATGAAATCGTTCTCAATCCATTCTGACACCTAGGAAGGGCGTTTTATGGAACCTGTGGAAACTAACCTGTCAATCACCAACATTACCAAAGAAAAGTAACGGGTTTGTTGGAAATTGTGACAAGTGAAATTATGAAAATGGTGATGTGCAAAGATACAGTGAATGACCTATCTAGAGGCTGCTGGTTTGTGGGAACAGGAATGTACTGTTACTGCATAGTATTCTTTAAAGACCAGCATCTTGTTTTGCCTGTAACTACGCACCAGCCCTATCTTGTTGAGATTTTAAACCTCACATGCCTTTTGTGAAACTAAGAAGAAACATTTTACATCCAAGATTTAGTGTTATGGTGATGCCTATATATTATGGACTTTTCTACTATTATTGGGTGGAAGGTTAGGGGGTTGTTGGTTGCGGTACATTTTTCTCCTTCAAAATTGGCTGATGTATAGACAGTTGCCTAGGGTGGATAGCGGGTGTGGTAATTTGAGGGTTGCTTCTTTCACTTGCTTAACTTTCCTCCACGTTTTGGTTTTTTCTGTTCCTTCTGAGGCACTTATTGCATAAGTAGGCCTGGCTTGCAGCTTGATTGGGCCCTATGGACTTTGATTTTGCCTGGATCTGGGAAAGCGGGAATTTCACGGCAGCGCTGCAGTTACCTGATCTTCAGTGCAGACCAGATCTCATGAGAGCATGAAGGGAGGGTGGAATTCAAATGAGCAGCTCACGCCCCTTTCGTAGTGTGTTCTCAAGGAAAATCTCCTGCTGGCAAAGCACTTGGCAGTAACAGAAGGTGAATTAACGAGCTGGATGGGAGTGGGTGGGGGGGCAGTCGAGCGGGAGATGGGCAAGCGTGCAGGTTCAAGGGCTGAGCTTGCATGTGGCAGGTATCAGCTGCAAGTAGGCAAGCTATTGTCTGCGCTATTTGGCACGGCGAGCTTCATTCGGTGTGCCGGCGCGCCCTTGACTCCGGCATTTTTTGGTGTCGCTTTACTTAGAACTTTTTGAATAGAGAAGGGCTTTGTTTCTAGCGCTGCTGCATCCTCGAACGAGAAATAGTTCTCTGGCGTTTTTTTTTTTCTTTTCGATTTGACTGGTAAAATTGGAAGTCTATAACTGCGTGTGGGAAAGGATTACATCAGTCTGAGGAGGACTACCATTGGCTTGCCGTCTGCAGTTTCTTTCAGTACCTAAAAGACTGTAACCCTTTGAGAGGCGAGCTGGGAGAGTTGCCTTCCTCCCCAGGAACGGTGCCATGCAACACTGGCGACGTGACAGGTACGGTACAGTAATCCGTTGACACTGTCTGGCGTCCTTGACGGTGCGGCTGTAGCCTGCCAGGGTTTGGAAGAGACCGCGCAGCAAACTCTCCAGGCAATCCTTACTTTAAAGATGCCGTCTTGCTCGTCCGACTGCTGCCTTTTACACGCTGTTGAGGTAAGATCTAAACAGGAACGCGCCCCTCGCGGTTTCTTTCCCTTGGGAGAAGGGTTTTGGGGGATGTTCGGGGGCGGTGCCCGAGGATGGGGTGAAGTTAGGCAGCGAGCCTGATTTTCAGCGTACGTAGTTTCCTTTAAGACCTGTAGGTTTAAGTGGCCGCGCAGCGTGCATTGAAAAAGGTGGTCTGTGTTAAGGTGCGATGCTTGTAATCCTAAAACGTCATGGTCGACTCTGAAAAGTTGTCGATCTGAGGGTGCGAGGTAGTACATTTTACGATACACCGATGAATTCCTTCATATTTACGATACACCGATGAATTCCTTCACCCCTCCAAAACAACCTGTCTTTTTTGTGACTGTGTGTCCTAGTGTCGAGGCCTCCTTTAAAATGGCGTTGTTTCATGGAAAATGGTATCTGTAATAATAGTGCTTCTGACAAAAGCGAGATCCCTTAAAAAGTCATTTATTAAGTAGCTATTTTACCATGTGGAAATGCTACTTCCTCTAGATAAAGTCTGAACCGATGCAAGATTGAAAGTAAATTGTTTGAGCAGGTGACTTAATACTTATGGCAACCTAAAGCACACAGGACGTTGAAGTATATTTTATAAAATGCATGCCGCCCCATCCTTCCGTTTTAACACAGCTGTTAGAGTAATTGGATTTCTTTCCTGAAGTTCACACTCCTGTTGATGTTTAGAGCTTCACTTACTTTCAGACCACTAAGTTATGAAAACCTGCAGATGCTAATGTTTAGAAACATTGATTTTGCACAAGGAAATAAGCAAATCCTTTCTTTTTTGTTAAATGTATTTTTGTTTTGTAGGTTGTGAAAATCTTCAGTGAAGATGGGACAAGCAAAGTGGTTGAGATTCTAGCCACCATGACGGCCAGGGATCTCTGCCAGCTGCTGGTATACAAAAGCCATTGCGTGGATGACAACAGCTGGTGCCTCGTGGAGCAGCACCCTCACCTAGGATTAGGTAGGATGTGGTCCCGGCTGACAGTGTTGTTGTGTAGCATATCCCTCTGCTAAAAGCTATTGGTTACTTATATTGCTCATGCCCCAGCCTGCACTTGCAGCTTTATTTTAGAGGCCCAGTATTTAAACAAGTTGGATCGCTTAGTCGAAAAAAATTGGAGATGAAGTGATGTTTTGCTGCTGCCTATGTGGACGACTGGCCCACTGACACCATCCAGTTAGTGAGAGCTTATATATACGGCGAGCACCGTTTCTGAAGACCTACTGTCTGGTTTTGTGGTGTCACAGATTTCATGGCATGAGTGCTGCCTCAATTTTGTTTGACAGAATCATGAGTAGACTGTTATTACGGTGGTAATGCTCGTACTGCTAGCCAGGCAGACAGCTGCACAACAGTCATGGATGGAAACTACACTTAAAAAAAAAAAAAAGCTGTGGCGTGAACGAATCAACACACATTCATATGTAGCAGGCCCGGTCTTAGTTAAATGTGTTTCCGACCAAGCTACTGCAAGTCTTTGACCCTCTCAAGTGGGTGCTTGAATCTGCACTGGTTTGTCATATTTCCCTTTGTGGTGTAAGGCCCATTTAGTCGGTGTTTTCATAAGACATTCGCTGTGTTTTAGTTGGTGCTTGGAGTCCCTGTACCCACCAATGACTATCCTCTTTGCATTTCAGCTGTGTGCATACTGTTCACCCTGTGCATCTTATTTGCAGTTTGCCTGACTAGACCTTTTACCTGTTGTATGGTACGTTTCCATTTGGATTTTTATGTCCATTTGCATTACAATTGCATCTTAGTCTTGGAACAGAGTACTCCTTACACGCCCAGAGAAAGCTAGGAATCTGAATGCAGCGTTTCTCTTCTGGTTCTGTAACCAACAGATGATCGATATGCATAAGGCCGAAGAGCATTCTGAATGTCAACCATCTCGCATTAAGCGTTAAGTTGACCATCCCCTAATCATACCCAGATCATCTCCTAGGTTTCACCTAGTGCTGTGGTAACTTTCACTATAGCTTCTACAATTCACTTTGGTGTAAAGAGCCGGAGCAAGACTGATGTTGCTCTGGTTGCTTCATCTGGACTGCCTCTTCACATGACGTATGGTTTAATGGTGTTTATTCCTAGACCAGCCCGAAAACAGTTAATTGAACATTGAGTTAACCTGCCAGTATTCTTCTCAGCCGTTCAATCAGTATGTCTCGTCCACCTCCTTTGCTTAAACCTTTTGTACTTGTTTCTTCTCGGCAAACTTCTACTCCACCTAGGAGTTAGGAAGATTGTAGCTGCTTTTCATTTCTCAAGAAGGGAGAGAGAAAGGCAGTCCATCCCAGATAGCATCTCTGTGTTGCCTGTAACAATGGAAGGCTCGCTCCTTTCTTGGTACAAAATGGAGAACACCTAAAGAACATATTGGGATTTTTGGAGCGGGTGGGCTTGGGAGGGAAGGTATTGTGGTGTTCCACTATCAGTGCCCTCCTTCGCGCTCAGCATCAAAACTGTAACAGTGTTTAGTTGGAGAATACCCAGGGGCGTAGCTACCATTGGTGCAGCAGGTGCAGTACACCAGGACCCAGAGCCCTGAGGAGGCCACTGAACCAGGGACCAGTGTGTCTTTGCTACAGTACTGAGAATACCCAAAAGTCTATCCAGTATGTGACTTGTCTAAACATATATGCTCAGATGGTGCATGAACCCTACATGTGCTCTGGTACAAGCTTGCACACATACTTTATGGAGGCCAGCTTTTAAAAGTGTCACGCCATATGAATCCCCTGGCCAAAGTTGAGTAAGTGGTATTGCCTCAGGTGGAAATAAGAAACTGAAATTCCAGATAAACATAATGTATTATATTGGTCGTCGCCAAAAGCACTGATTGCTAGGAACCATTTTGTTAAAATGTGAACCAGTTACAAACACACCAAGAGAGAATCCTTAAAAACGAAACTTAAACCCACAAAGAATTAGAAAACTGCCCCTGAAGAAGTCCTATTATGTTTTGGTACAGATTCTTTAAAAAAATTAAAAAAAAAAAATTAAACTCCTTTGCTGCCAGGCATCCCCCCACCACCCGCTAAGGTGGCAGGCCTTTTTTTTGGCTATTTGGGGTAGTTTGCGCTTAAGCCCTCAACGTTTTGTCCACATAAGCTACCCACAGCAATTTTGCATCCTTTTTTTCCCAACATCCTAGGGATTCTAGAGGTACCCAGAGTTTGTGGGTTCCCCTAAAGGAGACCAAGGAATTAGCCAAAAAAAACAGCAAAAATTTCGTTTAAAAAACAAAACAAAAATGGGGGAAAAGAGCTGAGCTGCAGAAGAAGGCTTGTGTTTTTTTCCCCTGAAAATGGCATCAACAAAAGGTTTGTGGTGCTAAAATCGCCATCTTCCCAGCTTTCAGGAACAGGCAGACCTCAATCAGAAAACTACATTTTTCAACACAATGTTGGCATTTTACTGAGACATAATCCATTTTTACTATTTTTTGTGCTTTTAGCCTCCTTTCCAGTTAGTGACAGAAATGGGTGTGAAACCATTGCTGGATCACGGAAAGTTAAACATTTCTGAAAAGTACACAATTCTGACTTCAGCAAGGGGTCATTTGTGTATATCCTACAAGGTTTTCCTACAGGAAATAACAGCTAAAATAGAACAAAATTGAAATTGAGGTGAAATAACAGCCGTTTCTCTCTACGTTTTCCTGCGATGTCAGATTTTCAAAAGTAATTTCCGTTACTTCTGCTGGACTCTTCTGGTTGCGGGGATGTATTGGGCTTGTAGGTTCATCAAGAGCCCTAGGTTTTCCAGAGCCAATAAAAGAGCTGCACCTTGCAATGGGTTTTCCTTGTATACCTGGTATGCAGCAATTCATTTGGTGAAATATAGAGTCAAAAATAGGTATCAAGAAAACCTATGTATCTCCAAAATGGGCACAAGATAAGGTGTTGAGAAGCAGTGGTTATTTGTACATCTCTGAATTCCTGGGTCCCCATACTAGCATGTGAATTACAGGGCATTTCTCAAATAGTCGTTTTTTTTTTTTTTTGTAAACTGTCTTATATTGGGAAGGAAAAAATATAGAGAAAGACAAGGGGCAGTAACACTTGTTCTGCTATTCTGTGTTCCCCAAAGTCTCCCAATAAAAATGGTACCTCACTTGTGTGGGTAGGCCCAATGCCCGTAACAGGAAACGCAATATGAACACATAACATTTTTACATTGAAATCTGACTTCTTTTTTGGGAAGTGCCTATCTGTGTATTTTGATCTTTAGCTCAACCGGCACCCATGGAAACCTATACATTTTTGAAAACTAGACACCTAGAAGAATTCAGAATGGGGTGACTTTTGGGGCTCTCACCAGGTTCTGTTACCCAGAATTCTTTGCAAACCTCAATTTAGCCAAAAAAACACTTTTTCCTCACATTTCGGTGACAAAGTTCTGGAATCTGAGAGGAGCCTCAAATTTCATTCCACTCAGCGTTCCCCCAAGTCTCCCGATAAAAATGGTACTTCACTTGTGTGGGTAGACCTTGTTCCCACAACAGGAAATGCCCCAAAACACAACGTGGACAAATCACATTTTCCCAAAGGAAATGAGAGCTGTTTTTTGCAAAGTGCCTAGCTGTGAATTTTGGCCTCTAGCTAAGCCGGGCCCATTGGGAAACCTGCCAAACCTATGCATTTTTGAAAACTAGACACCTAGGCGAATCTGGGATGGGGTGACTTGTGGGCTGTCACCAGGTTCTGTTACCCAGAATCCTTTGCAAACCTCAATTTAGCCCAAAAAACACTTTTTCCTCACACTTCGGTGACAAAGTTCTGGAATCTGAGAGGAGCCACAAAGTTCCTTCTACCCAGCGTTCCCCCAAGTCTCCAGATAAAAATGGTACCTCACTTGTGTGGGTAGGCCTAGCGCCAATGAAAGGAAATGCCCCAAAACAGTGTGGCCACATCAAAATGATAAAATACAAAACTACCTGTTTTTGCCTCAGCAAACCTCAAATTGAGCTAAAAAATAAAAACATTTCCCCACATTTCTGTGTGGGATCACTGCACCAGGACAAATTTCCTACCACCCAATGTTCCCCCTCAGTCTCCTGGTAAAAATGATACCTCACTTGTGTAGGTGGGCCATGTGCCTGTGACAGGGAAGAGCCAAAAACATGTTGAAATTGAGGGGGAACAACTTTGGCCCCATTTATTTGGGGTGGGGGTATGGCCATACCCCCACTTGTTTTTGAAAAAAAAAAATAACTTTCCTCTTCTCTGGTGGGCAGATGGGCCTTCCAAAAATAGGCCGATCTGCCCCCAAGGGGGGGCAGATATGGGCAACAATGTGCCCCCATGGCGAGCAACCATTACCCAAAGAGCTGCCCCCCTCCCCCCCAAACAAAACACACACCCCAGTCCCTAGTGCCTAAGTGGTTTCTCCCCACACCCCGGGGGCAGATCGGCCTAATCGAAATAGGCTGATCTGCCTCTAAGGAGAGCCAAAATGACCTAAAAGAAATTTACGCCCTCAGTAGAGCGACCCCTGCCTAAGAGGTCTCTCCCCTTGCTTGAAATGGGCACAAAAAAAATCCCTGCTGTCTAGTGGTTTCTGCTGCACCCCCCCCCCCCCCCCAGGGCAGATTGGCCTAATAAAAATAGGCCTGAAATTGCCTAAATATAATTTTGCCCCCCAGGGGAGCAACTCTTGCCTAAGGGGTTGCTCCCCACATAAAAAAAAATAAAAAATAAATCCCTTGTGCCTAGAGGTTTCTGAGATTTCTCCCCCACCCCACTGCCCCCCTCACCGCCCTGGGGGCAGATTGGCCTAAATACAGTAGGCCGATCTGCTCCCAAGGGGGGAGAACTGGCCTAAAATAAATGTGCCTCCCCATCCCAGGGGAGCGACCCTTGCCTAAGGGGTCGCTCCCATCACGTGTCACTGACCTAAAAAAGAAAATCCCTGGTGACTAGTGTTCTCTGCTCCTCTTGGGGGCAGATTATCCTAATAAAAATAGGCCGATCTGCCCCCAAGGGCCCATAGCAGGACGAAATGGACTTGTCCTCGGTACTGGGCAACCGTGGCCAGGAGAGACACCACCTCGTCCAAGGCACCCAAGCAGTTAAAAAAAAAAATGAATTCACTGGAGTACTTCAGGAAACATATGATATATTTTCATGCAAACTGCTTTTGCTCACTAGGGGTTCTCTTTGAAAAGTCCTCGTGAGTAGCACATACGTATGTTTCGGCATGCACAATTTTTCTCTCAATAGGGGGGGCATGTTTTTATTGTGGAGAACACATCACAGTTATGAAATGAGTTTCCAAATTCATTCGTTGAGAGGAACAATCATCTGTCTTGGATTGGAGAAAATGTGTCCACGTTCCTCCGTTTGAGAACCACCTCCAAAATGGTTACAAATGCTGACAAACCTATTACTAATAAAAAGGCATCACAAATGCTGGTGGATTTTCCACTTTCGTAAGTGCACTTTGCAAGAGTTAAATTGCTCTTCTCATGACCTTGGTAATTAGCTCTTCCAAATTGCTGTTTTTATACACAATGGAGTGGAAATTGGGTGTGCCAACTGTAGGAGGCTGGACTGGCTTGTAGTGAGTACCAGGGGGTACTTACACCTTGCACCAGGCCCAGGTATCCCTGATTAGTGTATAGGGTGTCTAGCAGCTTAGGCTGATAGTTAATGGTAGCTTAGCAGAGCAGCTTAGGCTGAACTAGAAGACGAGTGAAGCTCCTACAGTACCACTAGTGTCATATGCACAATATCATAAGAAAACACAATACACAGATATACTAAAAATAAAGGTACTTTATTTTTATGACAATATGCCAAAAGTATCTCAGTGAGTACCCTCAGTATGAGGATAGCAAATATACACAAGATATATGTACACAATACCAAAAATATGCAGTATAGTATTAGAAAACAGTGCAAACAATGTATAGTTACAATAGGATGCAATGGGGACATATAGGGATAGGGGCAACACAAACCATATACTCCAAAAGTGGAATGCGAACCACGAATGGACCCCAAACCTATGTGACCTTGTAGAGGGTCGCTGGGACTGTAAGAAAACAGTGAGGGTTAGAAAAATAGCCCACCCCAAGACCCTGAAAAGTGAGTGCAAAGTGCACTAAAGTTCCCCAAAGAGCACAGAAGTCGTGATAGGGGAATTCTGCAGGAAAGACCAAAACCAGCAATGCAACAACAATGGATTTCCAGACGAGGGTACCTGTGGAACAAGGGGACCAAGTCCAAAAGTCACGATCAAGTCGAGAGTGGGCAGATGCCCAGGAAATGCCAGCTGTGGGTGCAAAGAAGCTGCTACTGGACAGTAGAAGCTGAGGATTCTGCAAGAACGACAAGGGCTAGAAACTTCCTCTTTGGAGGATAGATGTCCCACGCCGTGGAGAGTCGTGCAGAAGTGTT
Source organism: Pleurodeles waltl (assembly GCF_031143425.1). Taxonomy (NCBI): domain Eukaryota; kingdom Metazoa; phylum Chordata; class Amphibia; order Caudata; family Salamandridae; genus Pleurodeles; species Pleurodeles waltl. The sequence continues at coordinate 687,267,453 of NC_090438.1, forward strand.
TTCCTGCGGAAAGACCGTAAACAAGCCTTGCTAGCTGCAAAGCTCGCGGTTGGGGTTTTTGGATGCTGCTGTGGCCCAGGAGGGACCAGGATGTCGCCAATTGCGTCAGGGGACAGAGGGGGCGCCCAGCAAGACAAGGAGCCCTCTCAGAAGCAGGCAGCACCTGCAGAAGTGCCGGAACAGGCACTACGAAGTGGAGTGAAACAGTGCTCACCCGAAGTTGCACAAAGGAGTCCCACGTCGCCGGAGGACAACTCAGGAGGTCGTGCAATGCAGGTTAGAGTGCCGTGGACCCAGGCTTGGCTGTGCACAAAGGATTCCCTCGGAAAGTGCACAGGAGCCGGAGTAGCTGCAAAACACGCGGTTCCCAGCAATGCAGTCTGGCGTGGGGAGGCAAGGACTTACCTCCACCAAACTTGGACTGAAGAGTCACTGGACTGTGGGAGTCACTTGGACAGAGTTGCTGAGTTTAAGGGACCTCGCTCGTCGTGCTGAGAGGAGACCCAGAGGACCGGTGATGCAGTTCTTTGGTGCCTGCGGTTGCAGGGGGAAGATTCCGTCGACCCACGGGAGATTTCTTCGGAGCTTCTAGTGCAGAGAGGAGGCAGACTACCCCCATAGCATGCACCACCAGGAAAACAGTCGAGAAGGCGGCTGGATCAGCGTTACAGTGTCGCAGTAGTCGTTGTTGCTACTTTGTTGCAGTTTTACAGGCTTCCAGCGCGGTCAGCAGTCGATTCCTTGGCAGAAGGTGAAGAGAGAGATGCAGAGGAACTCTGATGAGCTCTTGCATTCGTTATCTAAGGAAATCCCCAAAGCAGAGACCCTAAATAGCAAGAAAAGAGGGTTTGGCTACTTAGGAAAGAAGATAGGCTAGCAACACCTGAAGGAGCCTATCAGAAGGAGTCTCTGACGTCACCTGCTGGCCCTGGCCACTCAGAGCAGTCCAGTGTGCCAGCAGAACCTCTGTTTCCAAGATGGCAGAGGTCTGGAGCACACTGGAGGAGCTCTGGGCACCTCCCAGGGGAGGTGCAGGTCAGGGGATTGGTCACTTCCTTTGTCCAGTTTCGCGCCAGAGCAGGGCTGAGGGGTCCCTGAACCGGTGTAGACTGGCTTATGCAGAAATGGGCACCATCTGTGCCCATGAAAGCATTTCCAGAGGCTGGGGGAGGCTACTCCTCCCCTGCCTTAACACCTTATTCCAAAGGGAGAGGGTGTAACACCCTCTCTCTGAGGAAGTCCTTTGTTCTGCCTTCCTGGGCCAAGCCTGGCTGGACCCCAGGAGGGCAGAAACCTGTCTGAGGGGTTGGCAGCAGCAGCAGCAGCTGCAGTGAAACCCCTGAAAAGGCAGTTTGGCAGTACCCGGGTCTGTGCTAGAGACCCAGGGAATCATGGGATTGTCTCCCCAGTACCAGGATGGCATTGGTGGGGCACTTCCATGATCTTAGACATGTTACATGCCCATATTCGGAGTTACCATTGTGAAGCTACACATAGGTAGTGACCTATATGGAGTGCACGCGTGTAATGGTGTCCCCGCACTCACAAAGTCCGGTGAATTGGCCCTGAACAATGTGGGGGCACCTTGGCTAGTGCCAGGGTGCCCACACACTAAGTAACTTGGCACCCAACCTTTACCAGGTAAAGGTTAGACATATAGGTGACTTATAAGTTACTTAAGTGCAGTGTAAAATGGCTGTGAAATAAGGTGGATGTTTCACTCCGGCTGCAGTGGCAGGCATGTGTAAGAATTGTCAGAGCTCCCTATGGGTGGCAAAAGAAATGCTGCAGCCCATAGGGATCTCCTGGAACCCCAATACCCTGGGTACCTCAGTACCATATACTAGGGAATTATAAGGGTGTTCCAGTATGCCAATGTAAATTGGTAAAATTGGTCACTAGCCTGTTAGTGACAATTTGTACAGAGAGAGCATAACCACTGAGGTTCTGATTAGCAGAGCCTCAGTGAGACAGTTAGGCACCACACAGGGAACACATACATATAGGCCACAAACTTATGAGCACTGGGGTCCTGGCTAGCAGGGTCCCAGTGACTCATAACAAACATACTGAAAACACAGGGTTTTCACTATGAGCACTGGGCCCTGGCTAGCAGGATCCCAGTGAGACAGTGAAAACACCCTGACATGCACTCACAAACAGGCCAAAAGTGGGGGTAACAAGGCTAGAAAGAGGCTACTTTCTCACACCAACATGTGACAGTTTGGCCACAAACAGAGTTTCAGTAGACGCTGCTCTACACCTACAATGAAATCCAAAATTGCTGCTTTTCTCTAAAGGGTAGTTTTGAATGAGCAATATAGGAAGTTGGCTCTGTATATACTATTTCAAAGTAAGAAAGTGTGCACATAGTCCAAGGGTTCCCCTTAGAGGTAAGATAGTGGCAAAAGGAGATAATTCTAATGCTCTATTTTGTGGTAGTGTGGTCGAGCAGTAGACTTATCAGAGGGTAGTGTTAAGCATTCGTTATACACACACAGGCAATAAATGAGGAACACACACTCAAAGATAATTCCAGGCCAATAGGTTTTTATATAGAAAAAATATATTTTCTTAGTTTATTTTAAGAACCACAGGTTCAAGATTTGCAAACAATACTTTAAATGAAAGGTATTTCACTCAGGTATCTTAGGAACTTTGAATCATCACAATAGCATGTACAGTTTTGGCAAAAATGGCCATAAGCTTTTTTTTAAATGGACACAGTGCAAAAATCAACAGTTCCTGGGGGAGGTAAGTATTTGTTAGGTTCACAGGTAAGTAAAGCACTTACAAGGTTCAATGTTAGGTCCAAGGTAGCCCACCGATGGGGGTTCAAGGCAACCCCAAAGTTACCACACCAGCAGCTCAGGGCCGGTCAGGTGCAGAGGTCAAAGTGGTGCCCAAAACGCATAGGCTTCAATGGTAATAGGGGTGCCCCGGTTCCAGTCTGCCAGCAGGTAAGTACCCACGACTTCGGAGGGCAGACCAGAGGGGGTTTTGTAGGGCACCGGGGGGGGAGAACATAAGCAGGCACAGAAAGTACACCTTCAGCGGCACAGGGGCGGCCGGGTGCAGAGTGCAAACAGGCACCGGGTTTGTAATAGGATTCAATGGGGAGACCTGGGGGTCTCTTCAGCGATGCGGGGGTGGCTCCTCGGGGTAGCCACCACCTGGGCTAGGAAGAGGGCCCCTGGGGGTCGCTCCTGCACTGGAGTTTGGTTCCTTCAGGTCCTGGGGGCTGCGGGTGCAGTGTGTCTCCCAGGCGTCGGGTTCCTTGAAGCAGGCAGTCGCAGTCAGGGGGAGCCTCTGGATTCCCTCTGCTGGCGTCGCTGTGGGGGCTTAGGGGGGGGGTCAACTCTGGCTACTCACAGGCTCGCAGTCGCCGGGGAGTCCTCCCTGTAGAGTTAGTTTTCTGCAGGTCGAGTTGGTTGCAGAGTGGAAAGTTTCACGCTTCCGGTGGGAAAGTGTGGTCTTTAAAAGTTGCTTCTTTGTTGCAAAGTTGCAAGTTGGTTGAACAGGGCCGCTGTCCTCTGGAGTTTCTAGGTCCTTTTAGATGCAGGGCAGTCCTCTGAGGCTTCAGAGGTCGCTGGACTCTGGGGGACGCATTGCTGTTGCATTTTTTCTCGAAGTGGGGAGACAGGCTGGTAGGGCTGGGGCCAAAGCAGTTGGTGTCTCAGTCTTCTCTGCAGGGCTTCAGGTCAGCAGTCCTTCTTCGTCTTCAGGTTGCAGGAATCTATCTTCCTCGGTTCTGGGAGCCCCTAAATACTCAATCTAGGGGTGTGTTTAGGTCTGGTAGGATAGTAGCCAGTGGCTACTAGCCCTGAGGGTGGCTACACCCTCTTTGTGCCTCCTCCCAGTGGGGAGGGGGTCACATCCCTAATCCTATTGGGGGAATCCTCCAGCTGCAAGATGGAGGATTTCTAAAAGTCAGTCACCTCAGCTCAGGACACCTTAGGGGTTGTCCTGACTGGCCAGTGACACCTCCTTGTTTTTCTCATTATCTCCTCCGGCCTTGCTGCCAAAAGTGGGGGCAGTGGCCAGAGGGAGTGGCATCCCCACTAGCTGGGATGCCCTGTGGCGCTGTAACAAATGGGGTGAGCCTTTGAGGCCCACCGCCAGGTGTTACAGTTCCTGCAGGGGGAGGTGAGAAGCACCTCCACCCAGTACAGGCTTTGTTCCTGGCCGCAGAGTGACAAAGGCACTCTCGCCATGTGGCCAGCAACATGTCTGGTGTGTGGCAGGCTGCTAAAACTAGTCAGCCCACACTAGGAGTCGGGTATGTTTTCAGGGGGCATCTCTAAGATGCCCTCTGGGTGTATTTCACAATAAAATGTACACTGGCATCAGTGTGCATTTATTGTGCTGAGAAGTTTGCTACCAAACTTCCCAGTTTTCAGAGTAGCCATTATGGTGCCGTGGAGTTCGTGTATGACAGACTCCCAAACCATATACTCTTATGACTACCCTGCACTTACAATGTCTAAGGTTTTGCTTAGACACTGTAGGGGCATAGTGCTCATACACCTATGCCCTCACCTGTGGTATAGTGCACCCTGTCTTAGAGCTGTAAGGTCTGCTAGAGGGGTGACTTATCTATGCCATAGGCAATGTGAGGTTGGCATGGCACCCTGAGGGGAGTGCCATGTCGACTTAGTCATTTTCTCCCCACCAGCACACACAAGCTGGCAAGCAGTGTGCATGTGCTGAGTGAGGGGTCCCCAGGGTGGCATAAGACATGCTGCAGCCCTTAGAGACCTTCCCTGGCACCAGGGCCCTTGGTACCAGGGGTACCAGTTACAAGGGACTTACACCTGGGTGCCAGGGTTGTGCCAATTGTGGAGACAAAGGTACAGTTTAGGGAAAGAACACTGGTGCTGGGGCCTGGTTAGCAGGGTCCCAGCACACTTTCAAATCATAACTTGGCATCAGCAAAGGCAAAGTCAGGGGCTAACCATGCCAAGGAGGTATTTCCTTACAAGCCATAAAATATTTAGCATACTAGCATCAAGGGTTATTTCTTGTAACAAAACTGTCAAGTGCGTTCGTAATGTAAACAGGGCGAGGAAGAAGGCCCACGTGCAACCGATCAATGTTGAGCAGGGAAAATTAAGGTATTATTGTGGACAGTTCTGTAAATTCAGTTCCGTTTTGTACGAATGAAAGGAGGCATTGCCATAGGTTTAGAAAGGTTCAAAGTCAGTGGAAGTTTAATGGAAGAGTTGGTTTGGCGGACATGGGCTATTTAGATAACTTTGCCCAGTGATAGCAGTTTTGTCAGAGAGATAATTTGGGCGTAACACATCTTTCAGGGCACGTCAACAGGTGTGCTCATTTGACTATTAACATTGTGGTCCATTTGCTGGTTTAACCCCTTCGCTGCTAAGCCCTCTCCCCACCTCCTCCCCCCTCCCCTGGTGCTAAGCCTTTTTTTTTTTTTGGCTATTTGGGTAGTTCACTCTTAAGCATCCATAACTTTTTGTCCACGTATGGTATCCATGCCAAATCTGCACCAGTTTTTCCAACATCTTGGGTAAGGTTTGTGGATTCCCCTGGAGGGGACTTGCACTTTTGCCGGTTACATGGATAATTGCACTTTTACTGATAGATTTTACTGCAAGCGAACTTTTATTTACCTTTGTGTGTCTGCTCTGCGCTAATGGCGGCCGTTAGCTCGCTTATGTGAAACTTTTACTTTTCAGTTTAAATGGCAAGAAAAGTCTGGTTAGGAGTTTAAAATGCTAATAGCTCTAACTTGAGCAAACACAAGACCCATTACCTTGCAAATGCTTGTTTTTTTCATGTTTTTAGGCTGACTGTGCTTCGGCACCCACACAAGTATGGCCGAGTTAATCAGTACAGATGGGGCAACGCTGGGTGGTAGGAAGTTTGTGGATTCCTGAGGATTCTGGAAGCTTCATCACAGAAATGGAGGGAAAATGCATGATTTCTGGCAAAAGTTGGAGGTTTGCAGGGCATTGTGGGAAAGAAAATGGTTTGGGGTGCATGTGAAGCACACCACCCTTGACTCCCCCCAGATGTTTAGTTTTCAGTAGTGTCTGGTAGGTGTTTCCAGGTGGCAGCAAATCCAAGTCCTGATGGAAAAAAAATAAAAAAAAATAAGTGCAGCTGCTCACCATTGCAGGAAGGATGATATTAGGGATTAGATAAGTTCTCTTGGCCCAAATGTAAAATCAAAACCCACGTGTCGTATGTCCTCTTGCTTGCCATTGGAATGAGATGCTTTAGTCCGTAGAGGGAGTTGGGGCATAAACACTGTTGCCCTCTTCAGTTGGAGTTGCAGGGGGGCACAATTTTGCCCATGGTGGTGGCCACCCCCCCCACCCCTCTATTTATATATAAAAAAATGCTGCCCTGGTGTCTAGTGGGCTTTCTGCCTGCCCTGGGGGGCAGATTGTAGGTAATAGTCCCAATCTGCCCCCAGTGGGGGCAGAAAGACTATGCCCATTTATTTTGGGGGTGGGGGTATGCTGTGGCCATTTAGGGCAGCCCCCATCCCTAGATGTATTTAAATAATCCCTGGTTCCTGGTGGACTTTCTGCTCTCCCCCTGGGGTGCAGACTGAGGGCATCTGAAGGTCGGATATGCCCCTCCTCCCCCCCGGGAAAAAAAAAAAACAGGGGAAGCAAAAAGCCCTTTCCCAAGGGGCCGCTCCACCCTCCCTGGTGTCTAATGGGTGGATCCCTGCCTGGGGATCGCTGTCCTACAGTGATCCCCAAGCAGGATTCCACAAGTGAGGGGACCATTGGAAAGGGGAGATTCTTCCTTTTCCAGTGATACTACTTTTGCCTCAGTGCTTGGGGGGGGGGCTGAGACTGCCCCTTGAGCACTGAGGCAGTGAAGGTGAAATGAGCCAATCGGCTCATTTCACTTGCGGTTTCAGTGAAATGATGAGGGCTGCTTGGTGCGGATCATCATTTCACTGAAACAAAAGAAACTGCTTCGGGAGATGGGGAAGCTTTTCCCCATCTCCTGAGGCAGTTTTTCAGGTGGGAATCCTTCTGGTGCACCAGAGGGATTTCCTGTGCCATCCGAGGCACACAAGCACCATGGCATCTGATGACTTGCAGCCATCCAACACACCTCAGGGGTTAACATGTCTTTTGTGGTTCCTGAATATGGTGTAGACAGTCTCTGGATAATTGTAGAGTGGTGTCTGAATGACCAGTGCAGTTGATGCAAGATTATAGCTGCAGGACAGATTCCTTTTTGCTGATTCTTCCAACCTTCTATAGCAGCTTGTTTGACTTATCCTTTTAATGCCTAGCACATGCACTTCACCCTTTGCTTTTCAGTGCATGCTCGGGCTTCTCTTTTCTCCCAGTCCCTCCTCCACTTTGTCTGAAGGGATCCAGCCATGCCCGAGATGGGTGTCCCGCCTCGGAGTGTCTGTAGCCGATGATGGGATATTGTCTGAACTTTACTTTTTATTGGCAAGATTGCTGTAACGTAAATAAAAGGCTGCTTAAAATATTGTTTTGCTGTATTGAAACAATGTGCATGTGTGATTCCTGAGCAGTTTGAGGTAGACCTTTTTTCTAGTTCTTAATGTGCAGTAATTTACTGTGGTGTTCATTCTTATTCCATTGCCCCTCATTGAGTTGCATTGGTAAGTTCAGTCATGTTGAATCCCTTCACTTTTTCCTTTGTTGCACCAAAGTATGTGTAATGAAAGTATTCATGTACCAATAGAAAGCAGTTGAATATCTGTCACTGGTCCTAGATAATATAGAACAGATACAGATGTCTGAGGTTTCCACCAGAGCCAAACTTTTATTTTGCCCCAGAGCAACAGTGTTTCGTATCTGTACAAGTGATAACTGTTATTTGGAGGTTGTTTTCTTCCCATTTCTCAAATGCGGTCAAATGGTTATCAAATACTTTTTTTCCTTAAACCAACTTTTTGCCTTTATTGTTCATTCCTCTGTTGTGCATGGTACTCAGGAGCAGCAATGCGTCAGAGTCCTTAGACTGGAGCACCCGTTGACTGATAAGTGGCAGCTGCTGCAATGAATAGGGTGTGGCCTTGCCTCTCTATTCACTGACCGCCTCTAGGAAGGTGAGCTCCATGAATCCTGTTTCTTGAGTCTAAGGATAGAGGGATGTGTTCTCCCCAGCTCATAACTTACACATACATTGTTAGTTTCTGAAGTAATGAGCTAGAACTAACCCCTTCAGCCAGTACTGACACCATTGCTTGGTGAAGGTAGTTGGAGGAGAATTTGTGTTGTACTGCTCCACAACCCTCGCTGTCTTGCTGTACTGTCATTGTCCAGTGGTAAAAGGCAGTGGGCAGTAGACACTAGTCCCACTCAGATTGATTGCAGGGCATGGATCTGGATGACTGTGCAAGGACTCAGAAGCAATTTCTAGAATATAATATTGGTAGTTGCATGTATTATAGTTGAACCTGGGTTATGACTCCCTGGTCCTGCCCATCTGGGCTATCCCACCATTGGAGGCCCAGCCATTCCAAATGCATCAAACACCAATGCCGCCACCAGAAGCTGGTAGTGACACCTCCGTCAGGGCCTGCCCATACACAGCATCTGCAGCAAAACCCCTGTCTGTTTGGAAATTACCATTGGTACCCAGCTAGGAAGATGCAGAGTCCCCAATTCTGGAGAGGTTTCAGCAGGAGTTAGGTGTTAGACTACAGTGCCTCCTCATCCACCAGGTTGCTGGCTAGATATCTGCTCCACCTCCACATTTGGAGACATCTTTGTGGAAGAACTTTCTTGCAGGCCTCCCTCCCCATAACCCACACCCAAGAGATGCACAGACAGCCACCAGTCCTGTCATCTCCACAACAGTCCTCCCCATGCATCCCTACCTCCCTTGTTTCCACCACTCCCATGCACCCTTCCCCACTGCTTCTGACAGAATCACCAGATGGGTTCCCTCACCTCCAATTCTGATTTGCCGCCTGGTAGCTCTTATGGTGTCTTCGATTCTTATGATTAGCCACCAGGCCCCTGGGAAGATTATTATGAATCCCCAGGTGGCTTTGACTTAGACCACTAGAGTCAGAGCTTCATCCCCTGAAGACAGTACAGCATACCACAAGGTAATCAGAGGTGTGCAGGATACCATAGGGCTTACATGCATGTCACACATGAGGAGAAATATTTCTTACTGAAGATGCTTTCCAATTCTGAATCCTCAGTATAATTCCTCATATGCTCAAGGGCATGCTAAAAGCCACCACTGATAACTTCAAGAAGCCTGTCAAGGCTAGGGTGGTCACCCCAAAGTTAAGGAAGGAGAAGATAGTGTCTGATGTCATAGTCTTCTCTAACACCAGCATATGTTGAGAATTGGATGTAACACACAGAGCCTCCGGGGGTATCAACACCAGTGTCATCTTCAGGCTCTGTCTCCTGGCTCAAACATGAGGTCCCATAGCATCTCTTCAACCACCCGTTTGACAGGGAGCACTTTTCCGGCCACAGGTTGATGAAATGCTCAATAATGGATATAGAGACTGCCAGGTTCAAGTGGGCACTCCAGGCAACTCCATGCGGGGTGGGGCCTGGGGCTTTGACCAAAGGCAACAGCAGGCTTAATGTCACTAGGCTGGCAGGGGGTACAACAGAGGGAACCTTTAGAGGCAAAAACACGGACGTGTGTGTGTGTGGGGGGGAGGGGTCTCTATAAGGCAGTTACCCACCTCTAAGCAGTGACTTGCCAGCTCCCTTTCACTACACATCACCTACAACACTATTTCCTCAAACTATACTCCTTCCCCCAGCTTCCCCCACCCCCCATGATGGGCACACAATCTGCAGCAAACTCCCTTTCCTCTCCAGGAATAGGAGGACACTCTTCTGCAAAAGGGTGATGTCACAACACAAATGGAGTGACGTATACTCTCTGGCCCTTGGGTTTTTACAAAGTGCTTAGCAGTGGTAGCTGCACATTTGTGCAGGGCTGACATTCATGTATTCCAATACATCGATGATTGGCTGATCACGAGCAGCTGCAAGCTACACTGCCTGGTACACTTCCAAAGAGTGTCCTTGTTTTACCCCTAGGGCGTTAGTATATTTGCCACCAAATCCAAACTGCAGCATGTTGCAAATAAACTTGAAGTCCCATACACCGATGTAGATCCTTAGAAGTATCTTCTATTCAACCTGCCAAATAGGACTTCCCCTTGCCATCTTAACTGCAGCTGACTCAAGTTTAAACCCTACCCTCCAAATAGCTACAGAACTCTGTTACATCATAAGTACAACACATCCTTCTCCCTTAATAACAGATTATCAACATTAATTACTAGAAGTGTTAGTCTAAAGGTATGCTTACTTTTTTTTTTTACGGAGAGTGTACCTCTTACAGTATGAATAAAATATATATCTTTCCTAACTAAGGAACAATAAATAAAATATGATAAAAATAAATAAATGATGGAGCAAAGAAACATCTGGAAACTTTGTACAAACCATGAACAAACTATAAAATACACACCATTTTACTTCTCTTGATCCCTTACATAATCTTGCAAATAAGCTAGCGGGCTCCTGTCTCTTTGCACCCTACACATTTTTTCCAACTTCCTTTACACTCTTGCTAGTTTTTCATGTAAGGCAGGCACCTCTTCCAGCTCCTGCAATGCTCCACTCTCATTCAGCAACATGGATCTGCTACACCCCTCACTACCATGCACTTCAACATCTACATACTGTCTTTTCATATAGAGCCACTCTTTGTTCCACTTGTCAACGTTTCAAAGTACCACATACAAATCAAAAACTTGTTTGACCTTGTATGGGCATCTAAACTTGAATAAACCCTTCTTCATATGACCATCTTTCACTTTCACCCAATCTCCTACTTGAATACCTGCTGACTTGTTTCTCTGCAAATTACTAAGAACAAGGCACTCATCCTAGTTACTTCCTCTCAACCAGCTCGGCACCATTTTTGATCAAGGCTTTCGCCTCTTCTTTAACTCTAAGGGTGATTTACTGGTTCCTCTACCTTCAGTGATGCAATTTGCCCACATCATCTTCTTAACTGCCTCACACACTTCCAATCTGTTGCGAACTGCTCTCTGTATGGGCCCCTAGACCATGACGTTCATGCATTCTGCCATCCCATTTGCTTGAGGATTGTAGAGAGAAGTGTGATGTTTTATGCCCTATGCCTCCAAGAATTTCCTCATCTCTGTGGACGTAAAGCTGGGTGCCATTATCGGTTATCAACGTATGCGGAAAGCCTTCCCTCCAAAATACCTCCTTCAGTACTTTGATAGTGTTTCCCGTCGACACCGCCCTCATAAATTTACTCTCCAACCACTTTGAATATATGTCAACCAAGACCATGGTAAATCTTAAATCCTGTTCTATCCCCGTAAGAGGACCCATGAAATCCATACATACATTATGCCATGATTCCTCGGGACTCTGAATATTGCTAAAATCAGACTATGTACCAACCCTCAATCTCTTTTCGCCTTCCTTGCAGTAAAAACATTTTTCCACCTACTGAATGGTCTGCACATCAACACCTGGCCACCAGAAGTTTTCCTTCACTCTTCTGAGTCAGTCTGACCCAAATGACCCTTGTGTGCCAGTTGTATAATCCTTCTAAGGTTTTCAGGTGGAACAAATCTAGCCCCCCCTCATCAACAAATACCCCTCACTCACCAACAACTCATCCAACATCTTCAAGTAAGGTCTCACTGAAGGAACTACCATACTTTCTCTTCTACTCCCTGTTAATCATTTCGCACACCTCCTTCAAGACACAATCACACTTCATTACCTATACCCACTCCATTTTTGTGACCGCTCCAACCCCATTGTTCACTACTTCCTCCAACCATGTCACTGCTTCTTTTTCTTTGTTTGCCACACCTGCCTTGTCTGTTACTTCCCAGCTCCCAGGCAACCGAGAAAGTGCATCCGCTTGTATATTCCGCCACCCTGAAATATATTCAACAACGTACTGAAATTCTTGCAAATGGGCAGCCAATCTCACAAGTCCGGCTGATCCCATTACAGCCCCTCCTTGGAGTAGGTACCTTTAGCAGAAGTTTTGATCTGTTCTCAGTTTGAAACTAATACCCCACAAATACATCCTGAAATATTCAGCCAGTGCTTTGTGCTCTATAACTGAGTAGTTCTTCTGAGTCTGTCAAGGTACGTGATGCAAATGCTACAGTTCTCTCCCCTTCTTTATGGATTTGAGAGAGAATTGCACCGATCCCTGCAGGGCTGGCATCAGCTGTGAGAACAGTGCTCAATTAGACATCAAAAGACACTAGGGTAACTGCTTTACATACATCCTGGTTTATATTATCAAAGCACTTTTGTTGCTCCACACACCATTTAAATACATGTCCTTTCCTCAACAACACCTTTAATTCCTCAGCTTTTGAGGCAAAGTTTTCCACAAACTTTGAATAATACTCAATCAATCTCATGAACTGTCTTAATTGGTCTTTATCATTCGGTGGGGGGGACAATTCTATGGCTTCCAATAAATTTCTCTTTGGTTTAACACCCTCCACAGTAATGTTATGGTCCAAATATTCAATCTCCTCACACATAAATGCACATTTCTGTCTTGAGTATGAGACCTACTTCCAATAACTTTCTCAGAACTTTTTTCAATACCACGTTGTTCCCCTGTAGCCCCATAAATGAAAATATCATCTTGGAAAAACATAACATTTGTGAAGCCTTCAAATATGTGCGTTAATCGTTGAAAAACACTAGCGGCCAGTGACAACCCAAACGGCATTCTAGTAAAGCGTAATGTTCCTTCTAGGGTAATAAAGGCTGTCGGATCCTTGGATTCATAGTGCAAACGGATTTGCTGATAAGCACTTCTTGAATCTAACTTTAAGAAGCTTACCACCATTTAGCAATAGTAACAATTTGTTGATGTTGGGTAATGGAAAACTATCAGTAACTATATTTTGGTTGACACTTAAGTCCACACAGAACCTTATGCGTCCATCAGACATCTTTGCTATTATCACCTGGGACTTTCAACTAGTTAAATTTTTTCTTCTTCAGCCATTTCTTTCACCTCCTCTCTAACTATTACAGGGACCTTCCTTGCTGTGTGCTTCACTGGTGTTGCCCCACTCTTTAACCTAATCTTAAGCACATTCCCACCCAATTCACCTAACTCTTCCCGGAACACCTTTTCTACCTCAGCCAAAATTTCATCCACATTTTTGTCCTCAACAACTATTACTTGTTCATGTGCTCTGGGATTTACTATGATGTTCAAATCATATTGGTGCATCCAGCCTAAAATGAGAAGTCCTGCTTCTGCAACATATACTTTTCCCTTAGTTTTCATTGATTTTAAATTCAATTCCAGACCTAATCACCTAAAATATAAATCCTTTTGCCCTGATACCCACCCAAGCAAATATCTTTGGGTAATAAGGTCACATGCGGCCATGTTTTGAAGTAAATATCCTTAGGTATAAGTGTGTAACATGACCCGGTGTCCACCATAAGCTCTACATCTCTCCTAGGGATGTTGAACCATGCCTTAGGCCTACTTCCCCCCTCCATTTCATCATCTTCACCCACACTCGAAATAAGATCTTGAGTTAAATCTAGACTGTAATCATTCGAGTCAGCCACAACCATTACTTTAGACTTAGACCATTCTTTGCACATGCATGCATAATGGCCTTTACACCTGCATTTCCTGCACTCTTTATTGATGGTAAATCAAAACTTAAAATCATTTCCATGAAAACTGCTATGGCTACAACATCTATTTCATCCTTTCGTATCATAATTTTTTAGTGTGTGCTTTCTTTGTGGCTGCTTGTTCTTTCCTACTGCTCCAATATTATTGTTTACTTCTTTTTTCTCACTTGTCATGCCAATGCCACATTTATTAATCTCCCTCATACAATACTCTAATTCTTCAAACTTTGCCATTTCGATTAAACCTCTTAATGTTGGGTTTTTTGCTACACACAACCACTCTTGTATTTTACGACTCTTACACTGTACCATTAGCTGATCCCATATCACACCAAATTGACATTTCAGATAGTTCCAGGAATCAGAGTGTGTGCACGTCACTGCATAGCACGGCCACTATGGAGCACAGGTGTAGCGTGTCTCGTTCTCTGCACTCTGAAGATGCTGCACGATTTTCCCACTGCACACTGCTGTTACTCTAGCTGTGCCTCATGCTGCTTGTGTCATTGCTCTCTCCTGGCTCACACCAGGCTGGACATGCCTCGCGCTGGCAACACATGCACTGGATTGTAAAATTGTTTATGTAAAGATCAGTAACAAAAAATAAAGACTATCTAGTAGAATTTCTCTGACTGGAGTGTCAGGACTGCGCCTCAGGAACAAGTGCTATCCACGCATACCTCCATGTCACTTGGCAGGTTGATGTCCAGGTAGCTGGCTGACGCTTTTTGCCAAAAATTGTTGTAAATAAAATTGAAGTTCCATACACCGATGTAGATCCTTGGAAGTATCTTTTATTCAACCTGCCAAACATGACTTCCCTCTCACCAGCTTAACTGCAACTGGCACAAGTTTAAACTCTGCATTCCAAATAACTACAGAACTCTATTACATCACAAGTACAACATAGCACCTTCAAAAACAGCCCATCCTAGAGTGCCAATTTAAAAGCAGTTAGGCAAAGCCCACCCTAACGAGCAAAGTTTCTGCCTTTCAGCACCTGCTCCTTTTTTTCCAGCCCAGCCATCAGCTCCCTGTTCTTTCACACAACTTTTAGGAATGATGGCCCCCTGCATCACCATCGTTCCACATGCATGTGTGCATCTGCACCCCCCTTCAAGAGTATCTGGTGGCCATGTGGTTTCAAGTGGAGGCTCACTGGAACGATCTAGTGTCGGTACAGGTCAGGGTGCACTGCTCTCTGCACTGGAACACCAACTTGTTTCAAGGCAGGCCTTATGCAGACCCAGTTGTGCTCATGAGCATTATGACACTTGTATCTCATGGGACTCGCTCACTTCAACCAGTTCAGTCCAAAGTTTGTGGCCCTCATCACCAGAGTTGCCACATGGAGTACTTGGAACTGCTTGCCATTCACCTATCCCCCTAAGCCTTCTTGCTGGTCATTCGAGGCAAGGTATTACCCATCAGAACAGACATGACTGTTGTGTATTACATCCAAAACCAGACAGCGCCAACTCCCCTTTGATCTCTCTTATGGCAGAGGATCTGGCACAGGTGCTCTGCTGCAAATTTCACCTGATGGCAGAGTTGATCCCACAGCTCTATCACAATTTTGCAGACCTGCTCAGCAGGATGCAGCAAGTCCACAAGTTGGAGCTTCACTCTCAGGTCCTTCGTATGTACTTCAACCATTGAGGTACCCCACACCTACACCTGTTTGCTACCCTGGAAAATGCTAAATGTCCAAACTACTCTAAGTGTTTACATCCACAGTCCATTGGCAATGCACTACAGATTGATTGGTCATGGATATTTGTCCCTGCCTTTGACTCACCTGCTTCTTCCCTTTGTGCTGAGGAAGCTCAGGCAAACGTCACCAACTCTCATCCTAGTAGCACCAACCTGGTTGAGTCCGCTTTGGTACTCTACTCTCCTGGAGTTGTCATTCAGCCTCAATAAAAGGTTTCCTCTCAGGCCAGACCTTCTCTCATACAGGTTGACAGGCATTTTGATTTTGGGCAGCTGTGTTGTAATTTGGCACTTGAGGTCCTATGATTTGGTTATTTTAACCTTCCCTGAGATTGTATGTCCTTCTTGTAGGAGGTCCAGCAAGCTCCCCACAACACTGTCCTGTAATGCAGCAACCTGAAAGAGGTTTTTACGTTACAGCATTTTAAAACAAATGTGAACCCTTTAAAACCCTCTGTCCAGGAGATGGTTGCCTACATTTTGCACTTGCAAATGACAGGCCTTACGTACACCTCTATTCACCTACACTTAGCCACAGTTTTAACCTGTATGCAGAGCTGACAGAAACTCAGTTTAAGATTCCCTGTGGCCAGCCTCAGAAGGATCAATCCCCAGATTACCTCACGTTCCTGTGTGAACCCTCAACATTGTCCTCACCAGACTCATCTGTCCACTTTCACATTAATGATCTCTGCAGTTCATGTCTTGGAATGGGGTTTTCCTTGTAGCTGTCCTTTCATTTTGGCACATGAGCGAGCTGCAAGAGCTCACGCTATAGGAGCCTTTCATCCAGGTCCTAGATTTTAGCACTAATCTCAAGTTCCTCCCTGAAGTGGTACCACCCTTCCACCTTAACCAAACCGTAGACTCCCAGTCTTCTCTTCTCAGCCTGCTTCTATTGCGGATGGAGCATTGTATACATTAGATGTCAAAAGGGCTCTCATGTACTACATGGACGGGACCAAATCATTCTGTGAGTAAGACCAGCTCTTTGTTTCCTTTGCAAAGCCTCATATCGGTCACCCCCTCTAAAGCAGGCCTAATCATGTGGTTTGTCAAATGGATTCAAACATGTCCCCACAAGGCAAAGAGGGTTCAACCTGCTACGTAGGGTGCACTCCATTCACAGGACGGGGGCTACTCTGGCCTTCTAGGAAATATCCCTCTAGTGAAAAGAGGACCCACGTGGCAACCCCACGCACCTTTTATTAAGCACTTTTGTGTTGCTATCTTAGCCCATCAATAAGCTCTGAGTCAGGCTGTGTTAAGAACATTAGTTCAGACGTCTGCATCATTCACACTTTACATGTTCATATTATGATTATTTAAAATTGCAGGAAGTGAAAGTGGAAAATAATGTTGGTGTGCAGGGAGGGAGTTGCCGATTCTGGTCCACCTGTCCCTTTCTCTCCCCAGCAAAATAAACTATTGGGTGATCTGGGATTGTTGCTAGGCAAGCCTTTCAAGCTGGAGAGTGTAAACCAGTGCCGAATTGAAAGTTCACCATCTCCCACTGCTGGACTTCTTTGGTTTAGGTGAACCTAAGAGTTCTTTATCTCACCTCTCCTTATACTTAGTGGTTCCCAAAACCTTTTCCTCGCCACTGTCCAGTGGGTTTTAACTGCTCCTTTTTTTTTTTTTTTTTTAAGCATTCCTGAGAACAAATATACTTTAAGTAGATCGTGTTTTATCAATATGTCTTACCCCATTGGATTTTGTCTGCCGCTTCCTTGCCTGTCATGTCATTGCTTAGTCTATTCATCATTGCAATCATTTTTTAATACTGTGAGCTGTACTTGATTGCAATTAAAGTCCTTATTTTGAGTTATATTTTAATGGATTCTCAGACTTTAAATCTTGTCTGACAGTGAGCCCTCAACATTCTATAATATATAACCTCCAAGTTCGCACTCAACATAGGTCAAGTCTGCGTTTTCTAACTGCGTATCACTTTGAAAGTCGTCCATCATTTTATCTTTCGTTCATCGTTTTTTTTAAGTTGTCTGCTGGAAAACGGCTAGTAGTAGTGGGTTGGTCAAAGTACCTTTATTTATTTTTATTTTTTTGTTCTCCTAGTTCAGTGCTTCATCTCGTCTTCTGAGACTCAGATACTGAACCTTGGGACAACTTGAAAGCCGTGCTCTTGTTAACGCAAGAGTAACGTTTGTGAATTACGAAGCAAGTCTCCCCCTCCCAATACCACATATTTTAGGGATATATTCTGCTGAGCAAAGGGGGCCTTCTCGAGTACATTTTTTATATGTATTGAAGGACTCATGGGGTGTACTAATGGTGCAGGTAATAAGGTGATGTAGTTTCTTTTAGCAGCCAGTCTCACTGCTGCAGTTTTGGCATTTTGGAGCTGGGAGTTTATACAGACACACACACCTCATTCCCATCTTCACATATATCTATCTGCTGGTTAACATACCGTAATGTTTGAAATTTCGTTATTTTTGTTTGTTCATTTGCAGTTAGATCTGGTGGCTTGTGCTCACTAGATGCATAACCACTTTAGGTATGCACCCATATTTCCACTTTTGTTTTAACCATTAATGCCCTTATATATTGCTTGCAATCGTAAGGTACATTTTACAAAGCTTTCGCCAACTATGTTAAACCAATCTAACCATTTGATCCACAGTTATTCTGTACTAACAACCCCAGAGTCGTATGCTTGTGGTTTCCAGTTTTGTACTTAGGTAATGTTTTGTAATAGTCGTTCGACTTTATTGATTGGAGCCTTTGTTTGCGAACAGCAAAAGCAAGCTGATGGAGAGGAAATCCCTGGTGATGTACATTACAGTGCACCTACAACTATCAAGGCAAAGGAAGTGTTTCTTGGAGATTGATAAGTCGGTAGCCAGAAGTTAAAGCCACATCGTTGAATAGGAATATGTAGTCTTGGGCTTTTAAAATTGAGATAGCTCATTATCTAGGGCCTCTTACTCGATGTTGATGTCCATCTGCTCTGTCCACCCTCCATGTAGGACATAGGTTTTCTCTGGTGGACTGTAAAATCCAATGTTAAATCAAACAGCTGATTTTTATGTGCAGCCATTTCATGGGTACTGCGTTCAGGCCTGTGGCCCTAGAAAAGATCCATGCTACCTACAGTTGTTTGGGTATTCCGGTGGCAAATTCATTTTTGAAGTGCCATCAGGGTCCCTGATTGAGCGAACCTAATATTGAGATACCTCTGATATGCATCCTTTGTTACTGAATTAGGGAGGATTTTTTTTTAGAACTTGACAGAATGTAGTAGCATAAAGTGAAGGAATAGCACCTGCTGAATTTTACTCCGCATCCCGTGTCTGCAACAATGGTGGCAGTTGCAGCCAAAATTAGGACGTGGAGTATATGCACTGCCACACCTTCGCTCAACTCTTCATATTCGAGCCAATGTCTCTTACAGGGATCCTGATTGGACCTTTCTTTGTTGAGGACACATACTGTGGTGCTCCTAGTTAGCAACGTTAAAAAGCATTTTGTAATTCATTGGCACCCATATGGCCTTCATTGCAGCCTGCCTCTCTGGCAAAATTGCTATGCTGCGTTGTTGGAAGTTAATTTCTAGCCTCCCTTCCTTCAGCTAAATGTGCATCGTATTCTAAACTGATGGGATAGTGACACGAATGTTTTCTGTGGTTTTGAATCTATATGTCCAGGTTATCTTGAGATTTGTCTATGCTGGAAAAAAAGTTGGAAAACCAGTAAAACTTTTTTCTCTGGTTTCCTTGTTGATATGACAGCTTATTGGACAGCTCCACTGCACCCCAGCATGATTCATCACCTCCAAAACAAAAACTAACCTCTTCTTCAATAGGACCATTAATATAATTTCCTTGACTTCAAAGCTAGAGGTCACTTGTGCTGTGTCCGGCCTAAGATCTGTCCTTTGCATGAAGTGTTCAGTGTATGCATGATGGCATACCAGGCACTGAAAATCCAATGTCCGATTCTCTCCTGCATTCCATAGAGGCGAAGTTTTGTACTCTGTTCTTATACAAACGTTAATGATTCAGCAAGCCAAAATAGGTGTTGGTTTGCATAATTCGTAGGGATGCATTTTAATACATTGTCAGGACCGGTCGAACAGTTTGTTGCTCTAGGCAAGTCGACATAGCACACAAAACTGCACCCCATGAACTATCTTTTTTGGCTTGTAGGCGTTGTATTTTTGCCTTCAGAAAAACCCTTACTACACACAGCATTAGCACAGCTGAGGCAAATCAGAGGCCACCTGACCTCTGTCGAATTGTGTGGCTGCAACACATCACTGATAGGGTGGCTGTGAGCCAGCAAGCACAAATATGTAAACCCTTCAACCAGACTGTCTACAGGCTTCGAAACAAATGCAGCAGAGGTAGGCTTGTGCTGTATAGGCACGCGATACAATTTTGACGTTTTATATAATAAAGGGATTGTTTTTGTAGACTAAGGCTCCTGTACTTAAAGTTGAGGAAAAGCTTAGCGGTGTGGTCCGGACATAGGAACATGTGACGTCGTTTAACACTATATCACTCTACAGCGGGGTACTTTGTCCAGGTGCTAAAGTCAGAACACACCTACGTTTAGTATTTTTTAAATGCGGTCAAAACACGTTCTTCTACTTATAAATGTGAGAACCACGTCAGTGATGGTTTTCCATTGCACTTTACCAGTTTACATCATGAAATACTAGATTGCTGAAAGCCCCTTAAAACTGCTTTTATCTGATATTGAATTTGGCTGTTCGTGCTAGAGAACACACAGGAATCTTAGTGACCTTCCAATAACACAGTATGTGGCAATGATGTGTATTAAAGGGCAGCCACCAACTAAAAGAACCCAAGCTCGAAGATGTAAATCATGTTCTACGGATGTGCCTGTCGGCCCTTAAATTGTGCCTGGATGTCAGTCCTTCCGGTCTCTCCTTTGACATCGTCATCTGAGCTTACTGTCCTACTCTCCTTTCTTCTGCAGCTCCTACTTTTCTCTACAGTTCACTTCAGCCTCTCTCCTCCACAAAAAGAATTCACCTTTTCCAGTTTTGCTCTCTTGTGCTTTTAGTCGTAGGTTTTGAATTACTGCTCCTCATCCCACATTGTCAGCAGCTTTCCAACTGCCCCCTAGCGATGTTCTCCAGTTCCGAGTCTGTGCCCAGCATCCCAAGAGGTGGGCACACTATTTGCCGGAGTGGTAATCTGATTATGGTCACAGCAACAGTGAAATCCCACACCTTTACTATCCTGCACCACTTCTACCCCTTTTCACCACATTGAAAAAGCACACATGTTCTAAGTGGCTTGTACCACACCATATGTTCTTGAGTGCCCACAAGAAAATTAGTTGGAACCGAAATCACATGTGCATCAGGGCACTGCTCATCCATTATTTGTTAATTTGTTAGCAGTGGAGAGGGGCCACCAAGGTGGGGTTGATGTGACCCTCCTGTGCAGACTTCTGTTTCCTTGTATGGGATGTTTTGAAGTGAGATCTCCAATTTTGGCCTTTTCACTCCCCAGTGTCTCCCAACTGGAAATGTATGTTATCTGTTACCAATGAGCTTTGCAACGTAGTGCCTTTGATCATAATCTGCAGTACCCCTGATAATTCATCAGAACTACTGGTGCTACAGGCTGCAAGTAAGTTTTCTTCATGGCGACTTAAGTTTTGATAGTCTATTCTAATGAAAATTGACAGTGTTCCATAACACAGAAGCTAATCTCCATCCTGCCCAACTGTCAAACATGCCGACCCGTGTACTTTCAAATGACAAAATTATTTTTTTTAACTTATTTCCTATGCAAATCTCCCCTCTGTCAGGACCGTCCCTTCACCGGTACCCGGTCCATCAAGGTAGTTTTGTTTTTGTGATTCATCATCTTCTGTTAAGACAGTGATGATGGGAAGAAGGCTTTCAAGTCACCCATTTCCCAGTAAGTTTGGTTCTGTTGGTTGAAGAACGTTCTTTGTTTTTTCCTAAATAACTGGCACAGCATTGACTTTCACAGTTTAAGCATGTATCCTGGGGGAAGGCTGAAGGAATTGGAAGGGGAGTGGTGTTGAAGAGCGAAGTTGAGGCTAGGAGCGGGATTGCCTGTGAACTGCCAGGCAGCCATATTGACTGCTACTGAAATCTTCTTTGAAATTTATGTTGAATGATCGCTTTGGAGCTGCTCAGTTTAATCTGGCCACGTTGAAAAACAACATTGACTGGACCTTAGGCCTAGTATTAGTTTCATATCCCCTTTCTTCCCCCATGGGGATCTTGTATATGTTTGAGAACCTTCTTAAACATAGCAGGAATTGGGCCTAAGAAGTAGATTTACAAGTCAGACTCAGTGCTGATTTTATTTTGTGCAACAGCCACCGCATCCCCAACTCTGTGACAAACTCTACAGACTTGCTACCTAGTTAGATGGAGCGCAAGGGAACTAAAGGGGAAATGATCAGGACAGGGACTCGATGGGTACCTAGTAGGTCACCTATGCTTCTTTATTTTGTCTTTGCTTTGAGAGGCATGACTGTTCTGTTCTAGCAGAGGAAATATACCACATATGTACTCGGCAGTTTGCAAAATTATCACCTTAGCACATGTGTAGTACAGGGAGGAGAGAATTTCATTAGAATAAAAGGCTGTCTTAAAGATAAGATCGTCATTAGAAATAACTCGCATCAGAAGGGTGAGACCTGTAGTTTAGGACTTGGCTACACAAAATTGAAAAGTCGGAGTTGCATTGTTTCCCTTAAAATGAAGGAACCGATATATCTAGCAGGTACTGCCATTCATCTGTCAACTCAATGGGACGTTCATTTCAAATGTCACTGTGCAGTTCTCAAATTGCATAACTTTCATTATTCTACGCTAACTGGTGACGATCTGGCATTTTGGTTTGTGGTAGTGTACCTAGTAGTTGGCCTCCAGAATGGCCAGGCTGTATCTTCATCCCATCCCCTTCCTGCAATACAACTGTCTACCACCGGTATGCATACACAGTTCTGTAACTCTAGTTTAAGCTACAAGTACATTTTGGAGAAAGGCTAAAGGAAAGCTTGTATCTCGGTGGCTTGAGAGGTTCGTCCTGAGCAGTTTGGTGCCTTTGTATGCAGGTATAAATGCAGGTATGTAGATGGTATTTGCATAGCTCAAATCTTTCCAAATAGCAGTGGAGCTCTGACCAGGGTCACTGGCAAGGAAATAAGTGACTGGAGTACAAACCAAGTTCCAAAGTAGAGGTGGGGTGGTACTTTGTGGTGATACACTGCTCTTTAGAGAGGTGTCTTCAGCTCATTTCTAATTGGAGCAGGATTGAAACAATCCCGAGGAATACAGGGATGATTTTCCAGATAATGGGTGTATAAATGAAGGCCTGATGCCTTTTTTCCCCAATGTATGCCCTTGTAAGTCTCCAGTCTGGTGTTCTAGCTGTGGGTGTGCCTAGAGCTAACGGATAGCGTGGGAGTAGTTGGAAAGTCTGGGAGGAGAAAGGGTGTTGCCATCATCCAGATGCAAAAAGTATGAGGGCTTTAATGGCAGTTCTGAAGCAGGTTTCTAGGAGGAATGGCGCCAGTTTGTTTAGAAGATGTTACATGACACTATTTATTCTCTGAGATGTGAAGTTGGTGTTCTAGGATGAATTAAGACAATTTGGCAATGGGTCAAAGCTGGGGTCCTAATCCATCCATGTTAATTCTGTTGAGCCATTTTTGGAATAGTTGTTGCTAATAGTTCTAGTAGCCTCAAGTATCCATGTGAAGTGCCTTCAAAAAGGTCGTCCTAAGATGGGTGTGAGATCTAGAAATCTACCTTGCAACTAATCAAAGTAATGCTGTGCAATGACCTGAAGAGGATGACTTCAGATGCTGATTGCATATTTTAAGGCTTTGGTTCATGCACTGCATTTTCAATCTTTGTGAATGTCGGGCATTAAGTACTCACCTTTAAAAGACAGTTCAATAGGAAAATACCTACTGTGAGAAGGTAGCCTCTTTCTAGCCTTGTTACCCCCACTTTTGGCCTGTTTGTGAGTGTATGTCAGGGTGTTTGTCACTGTTTTCACTGTCTCACTGGGATCCTGATAGCCAGGCCTCAGTGCTCATAGTGAAAACACTGTTTTCAGTATGTTTGTTATGTGTCACTGGGATCCTGCTGGTCAGGACCCCAGTGCTCATAGGTTTGTGGCCTATATGTATGTGTCACTGGGACCCTGTCACACAGGGCCCCAGTGCTCATAGGTGTGCATGTATATGTTCCCTGTGTGGTGCCTAACTGTCTCACTGAGGCTCTGCTAACCAGAACCTCAGTGGTTATGCTCTCTCATTACTTTCAAATTGTCACTAACAGGCTAGTGACCAATTTTACCAATTTACATTGGCTTACTGGAACACCCTTATAATTCCCTAGTATATGGTACTGAGGTACCCAGGGTATTGGGGTTCCAGGAGATCCCTATGGGCTGCAGCATTTCTTTTGCCACCCATAGGGAGCTCTGACAATTCTTACACAGGCCTGCCACTGCAGCCTGAGTGAAATAACGTCCACGTTATTTCACAGCCATTTTACACTGCACTTAAGTAACTTATAAGTCACCTATATGTCTAACCTTTACCTGGTAAAGGTTAGGTGCAAAGTTACTTAGTGTGAGGGCACCCTGGCACTAGCCAAGGTGCCCCCACATTGTTCAGAGCCAATTCCCTGAACTTTGTGAGTGCGGGGACACCATTACACGCGTGCACTACATATGGGTCACTACCTATATGTAGCTTCACAATGGTAACTCCGAATATGGCCATGTAACATGTCTATGATCATGGAATTGCCCCCTCTATGCCATCCTGGCATAGTTGGCACAATCCCATGATCCCAGTGGTCTGTAGCACAGACCCTGGTACTGCCAAACTGCCCTTCCTGGGGTTTCACTGCAGCTGCTGCCAACCCCTCAGACAGGCATCTGCCCTCCTGGGGTCCAGCCAGGCCTGGCCCAGGATGGCAGAACAAAGAACTTCCTCTGAGAGAGGGTGTGACACCCTCTCCCTTTGGAAAATGGTGTGAAGGCAGGGGAGGAGTAGCCTCCCCCAGCCTCTGGAAATGCTTTCTTGGGCACAGATGTGCCCAATTCTGCATAAGCCAGTCTACACCGGTTCAGGGACCCCTTAGCCCCTGCTCTGGCGCGAAACTGGACAAAGGAAAGGGGAGTGACCACTCCCCTGACCTGCACCTCCCCTGGGAGGTGTCCAGAGCTCCTCCAGTGTGCTCCAGACCTCTGCCATCTTGGAAACAGAGGTGCTGCTGGCACACTGGACTGCTCTGAGTGGCCAGTGCCACCAGGTGACGTCAGAGACTCCTTGTGATAGGCTCCTTCAGGTGTTGCTAGCCTATCCTCTCTCCTAGGTAGCCAAACCCTCTTTTCTGGCTATTTAGGGTCTCTGTCTCTGGGGAAACTTCAGATAACGAATGCAAGAGCTCATCCGAGTTCCTCTGCATCTCTCTCTTCACCTTCTGATAAGGAATCGACTGCTGACCGCGCTGGAAGCCTGCAAACCTGCAACATAGTAGCAAAGACGACTACTGCAACTCTGTAACGCTGATCCTGCCGCCTTCTCAACCGTTTTCCTGGTGGTGCATGCTGTGGGGGTAGTCTGCCTCCTCTCTGCACCAGAAGCTCCGAAGAAATCTCCCGTGGGTCGACGGAATCTTCCCCCTGCAACCGCAGGCACCAAAAAGCTTCATTACCGGTCCCTTGGGTCTCCTCTCAGCACGACGAGTGAGGTCCCTCGAATCCAGCGACTCTGTCCAAGTGACCCCCACAGTCCAGTGACTCTTCAGTCCAAGTTTGGTGGAGGTAAGTCCTTGCCTCACCTCGCTGGGCTGCATTGCTGGGAACCGCGACTTTGCAGCTACTCCGGCCCCTGTGCACTTCCGGCGGAAATCCTTTGTGCACATCCAAGCCTGGGTCCACGGCACTCTAACCTGCATTGCACGACTTTCTAAGTTGGTCTCCGGCGACGTGGGACTCCTTTGTGCAACTTCGGCGAGCACCGTTTCACGCATCCTCGTAGTGCCTGTTTCTGGCACTTCTCCGGGTGCTACCTGCTTCAGTGAGGGCTCTTTGTCTTGCTCGACGTCCCCTCTCTCTTCAGGTCCAATTTGCGACCTCCTGGTCCCTCCTGGGCCCCAGCAGCGTCCAAAAACGCCAAACGCCCGATTTGCGACTAGCAAGGCTTGTTGGCGTCCTTTCGGCGGGAAAACACTTCTGCACGACTCTCCAAGGCGAGAGGGATCCGTCCACCAAAGGGGAAGTCTCTAGCCCTTTTCGTTCCTGCAGAAACCTCCGCTTCTTCTGTCCAGTCGAAGCTTCTTTGCACCCGCAGCTGGCATTTCCTGGGCATCTGCCCATCTCCGACTTGCTTGTGACTTTTGGACTTGGTCCCCTTGTTCCACAGGTACCCTAGATTGGAAATCCACAGTGTTGCATTGCTGGTTTGTGTCTTTCCTGCATTATTCCTCTAACACGACTACTTTGTCCTTAGGGGAACTTTAGTGCACTTTGCACTCACTTTTCAGGGTCTTGGGGAGGGTTATTTTTCTAACTCTCACTATTTTCTAATAGTCCCAGCGACCCTCTACAAGGTCACATAGGTTTGGGGTCCATTCGTGGTTCGCATTCCACTTTTGGAGTATATGGTTTGTGTTGCCCCTATCCCTATGTTTCCCCATTGCATCCTATTGTAACTATACATTGTTTGCACTGTTTTCTAAGACTATACTGCATATTTTTGCTATTGTGTATATATATCTTGTGTATATTTCCTATCCTCTCACTGAGGGTACACTCTAAGATACTTTGGCATATTGTCATAAAAATAAAGTACCTTTATTTTTAGTATAACTGTGTATTGTGTTTTCTTATGATATTGTGCATATGACACTAAGTGGTACTGTAGTAGCTTCACACGTCTCCTAGTTCAGCCTAAGCTGCTCTGCTAAGCTACCATTATCTATCAGCCTAAGCTGCTAGACACCCTATACACTAATAAGGGATAACTGGGCCTGGTGCAAGGTGCAAGTACCCCTTGGTACTCACTACAAGCCAGTCCAGCCTCCTACACCTACTTACCGTTTTAATAGTGGGATGGCTCCGGCACTGTTCAATGAAATATAAGCCTGATCAGATGAGACGATGTAAATCCTGTCTGCGTTCTGAGCTCGTGTGCACATCACTGGAAGCAAAGTCTCCTTAGTCTTCCATTTTGGGAGCAGAGTTGTAATGGCAGGCCTGTTTGTATGTTTTTTTCTACATGGATTGAAATTGTTTCTCTCCACAGAGAGGTGCTTGGAAGACCACGAACTTGTAGCCCACGTTCAGTCAATGATGGGAACGGACAGTAAATTTTTGTTCCGGAAGAACTATGCAAAATATGAATTTTTCAGAAATCCTGTGGTGAGTGGTTTTGTTTTCTTACAGATGCATTGCATGTACAGCTGGATACTTGAAGGCCTTGCAAGCCAGGCCTTGTCATTGATGGAGTAATTAAAGCAAGCAGTTGCTCAATTAAGACGTTGGCTTTTCATAAATAAAAAAAAAAAAAAACTGGCACATGGTCCATTGGTAAATCCTTTTTAATTAAAATAAGGAATGGCAAGTGTTCAGAATTAAACCATTGCCTCGGATTCTGGGAAGTATTTCAGCCACAGTGTCAACCTTTTTCCAGTGACGCTGGAAGGTCAGAATTAGTGGACCCGGAAGGAGAGGATGTTCGAATGGACTTGACGCATTACTGCAAGCAGAAGCTTATGAACTGCACAGTGCCCAATTCCGCGGAGTGATCGCTTGGTTATTGATGTCGACTATAATTTTGAGTGAACTGCAGGTTTGCTAACTTTGCCTTAGGTGAAAAAATGTCCCATATTCTCTAATAGCTCTACCATAAAGAAATGCAGCCGTACACGACAGGCTTTTAGCCTGAAGCCCTCAAATATAATCTTCAAAAATTGGCATTTGTTCTCGATTTAAAAAAACGTTATCCCCTTTGAGTTGTGTAGTAGACCATACGTCTGTGGTTCTAGTCCCGGTGCTTTTTTATTGTTGTACTTTTACAAATGAACCAGGCCCAAAAGGAGGCTGTATATACTTTGCATTTGAAGAATCTAAGACTTTTTAACATAGGTGTATGCATTGTATTACTTAATGTACCACATGGAGAGCTTTAGATCCTGGTGCATCTGAAACCGAGAACACATGATAACCTAAAACAATTAGAAAACATTTGTGTATAGGTTACTTCTATAGCTCTTCAATTGCATTTAGTATGCCTTTTTCTAGTAATTAAAGTAGCCAAGTGGTACCAGTATCTGGCAGAGTACTATCCCGTTGTTTAAAGCGTTCGATGCCCCCTTAATGGCTAACCGCACCTACTTGAAAGGACCATAGCAAAACTTTCCAAAGGTCTCACTGATCAGCCACCAAAAAAAATCTTCTAAAATGGTTGTGGACAGTGGCGTAGCGTGGGTTGTCAGCACCCAGGGCAAGGCAAGTAATTTGCGCCCCCTAACCCGTGGATTTTAGCACCCCCCAGATGTTGCGCCCGGTGCGGCCGGCCCCCCCTGCACCCCCCACGCTACGCCACTGGTTGTGGAAGTTATGACATTGTGACCCATTGTAGTACTGTAACTGTTTGTTCGATGGCATGTGTGGCTGTAGATACATGTTTTGCATAAGTCTGCCATCTAGTGTTGGGTCCTGAGTGTTGCAAGATGTTTTTGTTCAAAGAATCTTTGAGTCACGAGATTCAGTGCTTCCTATAGTGCTCATGGGCAATGAGTCCTTTGTTTGTTTTTTCTCTCCACCATTGGGTTCGGACGTGTTTTACTTTTGCTCCAGTATTCCACGGCACACAACGGGTGACACTCCTGAAGATTTGGAGTCAGATGTTCAGTAGGACATTGAAAGCCAGCCTCTCACCTCTGTGCAACCTGTGAGTACATCAGCCCTGGCCTCCCATGTAAAGACTTTAAAAAAGCCCAAAAAAGAGGTTGTTGGTCCACCACTGCCCCCAGACCATGGTCGGATCAGAAAATTACATTTGGATGTCCCACCTTTCGGCTCAGCACCGAAAATAGCCAAGACTAAAACGTCTTCGGCATCGACCTCTGGCTTAACACTATCTCATTCAGCCTTGGTATCGAGTTGAACCTTTGACCCGAGTGCTTCTGCTCCAAGCAAAAAGCCATCTACATCTGCGTTAGAGCTGACCGCTTTGAGCCAACACAAGGCTTCCTCTCTGAATGCTTCAGAACAGAAAATTCTGCCTTCCCAAGATTTGAGCTGTTCAGAAGCAGCATTACTAGTGGAGCCAATCCTTGAAATAATGGACGCTCGTCAGCACCAGCTCCATATTCAAAAGGGAACAGGACAAATTCTTGCTTCTCCTGTCCCAATTAAGAGGAAAATTACTTTTCAGGAGACTTTGGACACTGCTCCACCACCTAAAAAGGTCTCCAGGGACAAGACTCTAATTCAACCTCAGCGTTCCACCATCTCCACAATCTCCTCCACCTATTATTGAACCACAATGTTCACCATCACTTCAGGGAAATGATTTGGGGAGATATCCCACAATACCTAGAACAATGGGATTCAATGATCCAGATCCCATACTTCCAAATTACCCTGATTTGTACCCTGCATGCCCTTCACCTTCTGAAGACGCAACATAATTTCAGGAGGTCATAGCACCAGCAGCTGCATATCATAATGTACAAATGCATTCTGACACATTTGAGGAAGATTTTCTTTTTGACACACTGACTGCCACTAATAAAGAAAGTCTGTTTCTGCCCATGCTACCAGACATGGCACAGACACTTTCAAAGAGCCGGTTCGATCTAGTCATTACTTCAAGAGTTGCAAGATTTATAAGTCGGCCCCTACAGAGATCATTATTTTTATTTATATATATGTCACAAATATCCCCTGACTGTTGTTGTCAGCCCGGAAACATGCTAACAGTCAATCAACTGGAAATGTACTTCCCCTTGACAAAGTAAAAACAATAAAAATAGATGCAGCAGGAAAACAAGTAGCTGCACAAGCAGCCAATCATTGGCGTATTGCCAATTCACAGGTACCCCTAACACGCTATAATAGGGGTCACTGGGATAAAATGGAAGACTTCCTCCAGTATTTTCCAGAGGAGCATCGCAAAAGGGGACAAATGGTTTGAGGGCCAAACTATTTCAAATAATGCCATTAGCTGTGCAACTGGTGCTGCTGCATGTGGTGTTAATACCGGCATCATTATTGAAAGGCATGCTTGGCTCAGATGTCAGGTTTCAAACCTGAAATTCAACAAGTGGTTCTAAATATGCCTTTTGACAAACAACATCTGTTTGGCCAGGAGGTGGACACCACTATTGAAACATTCAGAAACAAAGGCCATGGGGGGCCCTACTCATTATACCACAAAGGTTTAATTTTCATTGCCAACAATTCAGGGGAGGTTTCAAACCCTCATGTAATGTACCCTCCACCTCACAAGCTAAACAAGGCATCAGTTTCTAACTTGGACGTTCCTTTAGAGGGTTGTATAGAGGTGTAAGCACTAAAGGCAGAGGTAAGGCATCCACCTCTAGAGGATCTGCCTCTAATACACACTAGTGACTACTTATACCTTCCACAGGCTCACACCTCTCTAGGGGAAAGATTAATGGAGTTTTGCCAACAATGGTCCAATATCACCACAGACCATTGGGTTCTATCAATTATCGGACATGGTTACTGCCTAGAACGCATGTCTACCCCTCCACATATCTCCCCTCGCGCTCACTGGCATTCACAAGACCATCTTGCTATTCTAAAAGAGGTACAATCCATTCTTCTCAACGGGGGCTGTAGAGCTGGTTCCTTTCTCACAACAAGGTCTAGGAGTATATTCCATATGCTTCCTTATAACAAGGATGGGTCACTAAGGCCAATTCTAGACCTCAGGCCACTCAATGCTCTCAGAGCATTTCCATGTGGTCGCTTTCTGAGATATTTTTCCCCTATTACAACAAGACAACATCTTGACAGCTCTAGATCTAAAGGATGCATACTTTCACATTCCTATTCACCCAGCACACCTCAAGTATCTAAGATTTGTCATTGCGGGGAAACCTTATCATTTCAAAGTCTTACCATTCAGGGTGACCACTGATCCCAGGGTCTTCACAAAGTGTCTTGCAGTGGTTGCGTCATTTCTCAGAAGACAACACATACTTGTATTCCCCTACTTGATGGTTGGCTCATCAAAGCCAGTACCATCCATCAGTGTCAGTCATATCCAAGCCACAATAGATCTTCTCCAAACTCTAGAGTTCACAATCAACTTTCTCAAATCCCACTTCCAACCTCTACAGATACAGCCCTATTTGGGAGCAGTCCTCAGTACTCAGTGTGCTTTGGCATATCCAAACCCTGCTCAAATTAAAACCTTTTTAGACTTTCCTTTCACAGCTACAACAAAACTAATCTTGCCCAGTAAGAACAGTGATGCAGTTGTTGGGGATGATGGTGTCGTATATTGTCATAGTTCCCTATGCCAGACTATACATGTGCCCCTTACAGCAGTATCTCTCGTCAGTAGCCTCAATTACAGGTTCATCTGCAGGATGTAGTGTTGTTGAAGCACCAGACTCGCTGCTCACTGCAATGGTGGAATCTTACCAACCTTTCCAGGGGGTGGTCCTTTCAAGACCCTGTACCTCGGATCACTCTGACTACAGATGCATCACAAACAGGTTGGAGAGCACATCTCAACAACCCCACAAACAAGGGTATGGGATCCAGTTCAATACATTTATCACGTCAACTATTTGGAGTTACAGGCAGTCTTTCTAGCACTCTGAGCTTTTCTACCTCATCTCTCCTCCAAAGTTGTTCTAGTCTGCACAGACAACATGACAGCCATGTATTCTCTGCAGAAACAAGAGGACACGGTCTTCTCAGCTGTTCCTACTTGCTCAGACAATTTGGAAATGGGCAATTCACCACCACATTCACTTACTGGCAGTTTGTCTTCCAAGGATGAAGAATCAATTTGCAGACCTCCTCAGCAGGAAGCAGCAACAAGTCCACACATGGGAACTCCCTCCATAATACCCCACCAAGTACTTCTATCAGCACTTTTAAACGTGGGGGACACCAGAAATAGATCTCTTTGCCACCACACAAAATTCAAAATGCCAGAACTTTGCATCCAAATACACACACCCTCAGTCCAAGGGAAATGCTCTGTGGCTGAATTGGTCAGGGATATTTGCTTATGCTTTTCCACCTCTCCCAGTCATTCAGTCTCTAGTTCAGAAAATGAGACAAACCTCACTCACTATGATCCTTGTAGCTCCCATATGGCTACCTCAACCTTGGTTCACAACCCTGCTGGATCTTTTGCTGGTTCCTCACAAGAAACTCCCCAGCAGACTGTACCTTCTCACTCAGTCAATGTCAAATCAGACCTTCAGATCCCAAGACACTCAGTCTTGTGATAGGGTTCTTGAGGTAATAGAATTCGGTTACTTGAATCTCCCCTCTGAATGCATGGAAATTCTTAGGGAAGACAGTGTCATGCTGCAATATGAAACACATTCACCCATTCAAAGCCTCAGTTCAGGACACTGTTACTTGTTACATTTACAAAATGCAAACTTGGCATACTCATCTATTAGACTGCATTTGGCAACTATAGCTGCTTACCTTCAGAACAGACAACATACCTCTTTATTCACGATTCTGGTTATTAAAACCTTCATGGAAGGTCTCAAGAGTCATCCCACCCAGGACTCCCCCAGTCCCAATATGGAACCTAAATGTTGTCCTCACTAGACTCATAGGTCCACCTTTTGAGCCTATTCTTTCTTGTTCTTTGCAGTTCCTTTCATGGAAGGTAGCCTTCTTGGTAGCTATCACTATTTTAAGGCGTGCAAGTGAAATACAGGCTTTAACTTTAGAAGAACCATTTTTCAACTACAAAATGATAAAATAGCTTGTAGGACAAATCCTAAATTCATTCCAAAAGTGGTTTCACAATTTCATATTAATCAGTCAATTGAGTTACCTGTCCCCCCCCCCAAACCAGACTCAGTCGCAGAGATAGCTCTTCACACACTTGACACTGAGAGCCCTCTTATGTATATTGACTGAACTAAGCAGTTTAGGAAATCTAAACAGCTTTTTGTAGCGTTCTCCATGCCTCAAAAAGGTAATCCCATTTCAAAAAATGGTAAAGCCAGACGGATAGTCAAGTAAATTCAAACTTTTCTAAAAGACAGTTGCCTGTTACTCCTAGGGCTCATTCCACTAGAAGAAAGGGTGCCTCTATGGACTATTTAGGTAACATTCCAGTTGCTGACATTTGCAAAGCAGCTACTTGGTCTACACCATATATATTTACTAAACACTTTTTTGTAAATGTTTTAGCACAGCAACAAGCTAATGTTGGTCAAGCTGTGCTTAGGACACTGTTTCAAGCCACTCCAACTCCTACAGGCTAGCCACCACTTTATTGGAGGGGACTGCTTTACAGTCTATGCAAATAATGTGTATCTACAGCCACACATACCATTGAATGGATAATGCTACTTACCCAGTAGACATCTGTTCATGGCATGATGTGCTTTTTTTTTATTTTATTTTTTAAATCTGGTCCAAAAACAAAATCGCTAACTAAGGAAATGCCTCCTTGGCATGGTTGCCCCCTGACATTTAGCCTTTGCTGATGCCAAGTTTTGATTGAAAGTGTGCTGGGACCCTGCTAACCAGGCCCCAGCACAAGTGTTCTTTAACTAAACTGTACCTCTGCTTCCACAATTGGCACACCCCTGGCACTCCGATAAGTCCCTTGTAACTGGTATCCCTGGTACCAAGGGCCCTGATGCCAGGGAAGGTCTCTAAGGGCTGCAGCACGTATTATGCCACCCTGGGGACCCCTCACTCAGCACATGCACACTGCCTCACAGCTTGTGTGTGCTGGTGGGGAGAAAATGACTAAGTCGACATGACACTCCCCTCAGAGTGCCATACCCACCTTTCACTGCCTGTGGCATAGGTAAGTCTCCCCTCTAGCAGGCCTTACAACCCTAGGGCAGGGTGCACTATACCACAGGTGAGGGCATATGTGCAGGAGCACTATACCCTACAGTGTCTAAGCAAAACCTTAGACATTGTAAGTGCAGGGTAGCCATAAGAGTATATGGTCTGGGAGTTTGTCAAACACTAACTCCACAGTACCATAATGGCTACACTGAAATCTGGGAAGTTTGGTATCAAACTTCTCAGAACAATAAATGTACACTGATAATCTTAGAGATGCCCCCTGAATACCAATCCGACTTCGAGTGGGGCTGACCAGTTTCTGCCAGCCTGCCACAACCAGACGAGTTGCTGTCCACATGGGGGGGAGAGTGCCTTTGTCACTCTGTGGCCAGGAACAAAGCCTGCACTGGGTGGAGGTGCTTCACACCTCCCCCTGCAGGAACTGTAACATCTAACGGTGAGCCTCAAAGGCTCATCCCCTTTGTTACAACGCCCCAGGGCATCCCTGCTAGTGGAGATGCCCTCCCCTCTGGCCACTGCCCCCACTTTTGGTGGCAAGGCTGGAGGAGATAATGAGAAAAACAAGGAGGAGTCACCCACCAGTCAGGACAGCCCCTAAGGTGCCCTGAGTTGTTGAGGTGACCCCTGCCTTTAGAAACCCTCCATCTTAGTTTTGGAGGATTCCCCCAATAGGATTAGGGATGTGCCCCCCTCCCCACAGGGAGGGGTCACAAAGAGGGTGTAGCCACCCTCCACGACAGTAGCCATTGGCTACTGCCCTCCCAGACCTAAACACACCCCTAAATCTAGTACTTACGGGCACCCAAGAACCTGAGTCGAAGACCAGTTACCTCTGAAGCCTCAGAGGACTGCCCTGACCCCCAGGACCAACAAACTCCCGTGAGCAGCGGCTCTGCTCACCAACAGCAACATCTTTGAAACAAAGAAGCAACTTTCAAAGAGCTCACTTCCCGCCGGAAGCGTAAGACTTCACACTCTGCACCCGACGCCCCGGCTCAAGATCCAGAGAACCAACACCGCAGGGAGGACTCCCTGGCGACTGTGACCCCGTGAGTAGCCTGAGACAACCCCCCCTGAACCACCACAGCGACGCCCATAGAGAGAATCCAGAGGCTCCCCTGACCGCGACTGCCTGTAACAAGGGACCCGACGCCTGGACGAAGTACTGCACCCGCAGCCCCCAGGACCTGAAGGCACCGAACCTCAGTGCAGGAGTGTCCCCCAGGCGTCCCTCTGCCTAGCCCAGGTCATGGCTGTCCCGAGAAGCCCCCGTGCCTGCCTGCACCGCTAGAGTGACCCCCGGGTCCCTCCAATGAAATCTAAAACCCGACGCCTGCTTTGCACACTGCACCCGGCCGCCCCTGTGCCACTGAGGGTGTATTTTGTGTGCCTACTTGTGTCCCCCCAGTGCTCTACAAAACCTCCCTGGTCTGCCCCCCAAGGACGCGGGTACTTACCTGCTGGCAGACTGGAACCGGAGCACCCCTGTTCTCCATAGGCGCCTATGTGTTTTGGGCACCTCTTTGACCTCTGCACCTGACCGGCCCTGAGCTGCTGGTGTGGTAACTTTGGGGTTGCCTTGAACCCCTAACGGTGGGCTGCCTATGCCCAGGAACTGAGACTTGTAAGTGTCTTACTTACCTCACAATCTAACCATTACTTACCTCCCCTAGGAATGTTTATTTTTGCACTGTCCACTTTTAAAATAGCGTATTGCCATTTTAACAAAAACTGTATGTTATTGCTCTATTTCAAAGTTCCTAACTTACCTGTGTTCAGTACCTTGCATTTTATGTATTTACTTCAAATCTTGAACTTGTGGTTCTTAAAATAAATTAAGAAAATATATTTTTCTATATAAAAACTAGCTCTCTTAGAGTGATGTGCAGTTTTTGATTGAGTGCATCTGTTTCTCTTTGAATTTATTTTTAAACCCAGTTTGTTTTAACTAAAACACTTTAATCTGGGATTCTTTTTATCTTCATAGCTAACCTATTCACATTTCAGTTTTTCTCCATAGGAAGATGTTCTCACTTTTATGGATCAAATCTATTTATTGATATTTTGAGAAAGAAAGAAAAAAGGGGTACACAGCTATATGCCTACAACCTTACAGGCCGGCATCATTGATAACCCTCCCTTTTCATACAAATTAATGAGGATTTTGTCAGAGTGCTGTTATAGCCAGTGTCCCATATGCAATATTACCAAACAATCAACAGTCAACGAAACCAACTGGTGGAAATGAAGTAGCTCCCCCCTGCTGTTACATCAAGCTTCCCCCCCTCCCCCCTCCCCACACTCGGACACAAGCTAGTTATCCAATTCCCTCTGGGACCCAGAAGCCAAACAATCAACAGTCAACGAAAACAACTGGTGGAAATGAAGTAGCTCCCCCCTGCTGTTACATCAAGCTTCCCCCCCCCCGCCTCCCCACACTCGGACACAAGCTAGTTATCCAATTCCCTCTGGGACCCAGAAGCCAGACAGGTGGTTCTGACTGTACTTGTGGGCATCACTTGTCTTTCAGCAGACGCAGGGTCTTTAGATATGCAGGGCAAGTAAGTTCATTGAATTCAGCAGACAATCTGTATAAAGGGTTCCCATACTGTGAAAACTTCTTCTGCTCGCCTTTCCGCTGCCAACAATAGCTTCTCCATCGCTAAAATGAACCATAGTTTATGGAGCCATGATGTATAGCTCGGAATCTTGTCCGTGCCCCACAGGGCTAATATCGGCTGGTGAGCCTCTTTGAGGGAGAGGGCAATCTGCTGCCCTCGTAAGGATTGGAGGGGGAAGGTGAGAGGGTTAGGTAAGCCCAGAATAGTGTATGTTGGGAATGTGCGTGGAATACTCTATCGATTTCGTCTAGGATGCTGCTCCAGTATCGTTTCAGCTTGTGACAGTGCCATAGCAAGTGTATGAGTGTGCCTGTGTTTCTGCACCCCCTCCAACAGAGCTCAGTTTTAGTGGGATCCCACCTGTGTATTCTCGCAGGGGTGTAGTACCAATATGTTGCTATTTTATAGGTTGTTTCAGCACCTGATATGTTGTGAGTTGTGTGGTGTGCCCTGTAGCGTATTCCTTCCCATTCCTCTTCCGTCAGGTCCCTCCCCACCTCTTTTGTCCCTTAGTTTTAGGAAGTGCTTATAGCTCTTGGAAATCCGCCGCTTGTCATCTTTTTTGATCAGTATTGTGACTTCTCGAATGCTGCGAGTGTTTTCGCTACTAGGGGCTTGACCGTTGGCTGGAGCACCCAGTGTCTAGCCTGGTAATATGTCAACCTATCTGCTTCTGTGAGCCCATATGCTTCTTTTAGGCGGTCAAAGGGTATAATGCCGTCCGTGTCGAATAAGCTCCCCACCCTCTTGCATCCCCCCCTTGTGCCATCGCTGAAACCCCCTCGGATTTCAGGCCGTGGGCGAAGTAGAGATTCGTGCAAATCAGAGTCAGAGGAGGGAAAGGACATTAGACAGTTTCTGGTTGCCACAGAGTCCCAGACCCGGAAGGTCATGTTAGTGATAGGGGAAGAGTACAAGCCTACAGTTCTGTGCCTATGCTGCAGCCAGGGCTCCTTCCATATGAGACCCCACGACAGGTTGGTCCATGGAACACCAGTGTTTCTCTGTGAGCGGGCGGCTCCACTCCAGCGAGAAACGCAATTGAGCTGCCTGATAGTATTTCAAGAGGCACAGGAATGCCAGCCTCCCCCCTCCCCCCCACCCCCCCAAAACCCCTATCTTAGGAGGGGTTTCCAGTCCCATATACATTTTAGTAACGCTGAATGAAGTATAGCTATGGTTCTAGGTGTCGGGGCAAGGGGGAGTGCTTGGAATAGGTAGAGTATGCGTGGTAGGATTGTAATTTGTATTGCAGCAATTCTGCCTAACCAGGAGAGTTTGTTTACCCCAAACCGCCAAGTCCTTTATTAGAGCATTGGAGAGGGCAGCATAGTTCTTGTGGGCTGTTTTCGTGGTCATCGTTGCTAGATCAATGCCCAGGTACGGGACATGCGAAGATGTCCAAACGAAGAGAAATTTGGAGCGCAATTCCGCATTGTGCGCAGGAAGGCCCGACAAGTTCAGAATTTGCGATTTTTGTGCACTCACTTTGAAACCTGAATTGGAACGGAATGTGTGCAATGTGTCAGTAAGCGCCGGAAGTGAGACCATAGCTTCCGACAGAGTAAGGATCACATCGTTTGCATAAAGGCTAATAAAGGTGGGAGTTGCCCCCAAATTTAATGCCTGTTATAAGGGGATTGGCACGCAATCTCTGTGCAAGGGCTCCATGTAGAGAGCGAATAGAAGCAGGGAAAGTGGACAGCCCTGTTTCGTTCCTCACCGAATCAAGAATGGCGATGACAACGTGCCATTGACTCGAACCGCTGCCATGGGTTCTTGATAAACACATT
The DNA here is from genome assembly GCF_031143425.1 of Pleurodeles waltl. Lineage (NCBI taxonomy): Eukaryota > Metazoa > Chordata > Amphibia > Caudata > Salamandridae > Pleurodeles > Pleurodeles waltl. The sequence continues at coordinate 687,305,363 of NC_090438.1, forward strand.
TTATCCACTTCAGAAGTATCGGTCCAAACCCGAAGTGCTCCAACACCTGGAAGAGATAGGGCCAGTGCACCCTATCAAACGCCTTCTCTACGTCAATAGTAAGGATGAGTGCCTCCCTGCGCGATTTGTGCGTTTTGTCTATCAGATGTAAAAGTTGCTTCGTGTTGTCGCTGCACTGTTGAAGTATGAAACCCGCCTGGTCTGGGTCGACCAGCCCAGGCCTGTAGGGTTTGAGGTGTTGTTCCAAGATGCCAGTGAACAGCTTGGCATCGATGTTTGTTTAAAAGGGAAATAGGCAGATACGAGCCACACTCTTCTGGGTCCTTTCCTGGCTTGTGGATTACAGTGATAATCGCATCTAGCATGCTGGGAGCAAGAGCGTTGGTTTCTGTGAAGGAGTTAGTCGTGTGAGTGTTGGGGCCAGTTCATGGCAGAACGTTTTATAAAAAATAAAAAAAAAGGGGGGTTGTAGCCATCCGATCCTGCCGACTTCCCTGTCTTGAGATGGGAAATGGCTGAAATTACTTCCTCTATCTGGATTGGTTTGTTGAGGAGAACTGCATCCCTCTCTAAGAGTGGAGTGATTGTGCAATCAGTGAGGTATGGGGAGGGATCTAGGTTGATAGCGGTGTCTGCCGCATATAACTCTCTGTAAAATTCGAAGAACAATTCTGCTATTTGCATGTCAGTGCACGCCTCTGCCTGAGAGGAGGAGTGTACCATATTGATGGTGCTAGCATGACGTTGCGCCCGTAGTTTGTGGGCAATAAGCTTCCCACAATGGTTGCCACCAATGTAATATTTATGTTTAAGCCGCGCTATAGCGTATTCGGCCCGATCCCAGTCTAATCATTTCAGTTGGAGGCAGGTTTTCTCCAATTCCCTCCAAACACTTGGGGCTCACGTGTGCTTGTGGGAATGCTCCAGTGCAGCCACCCTCTGCTCTAACAATGCCTTATGTTCTCTCCGGGCCTTGTTTTCCATTGTGGAGAGAGAAATGACCTCTCCGCGTACTACTGTATTGAGAGCTTCCCAGAGTACCGATAAGGAGGTACACCCATCATCATTTTGGCTAAGGTAATCAGTGATCGTGTGTTTCAATGTGTCTGCCACACTCTGCGACTGCAGGAGCGTGTCCCAAAAACGCCAGCCAGGACCCAGAGTGCGGTTGAGATTAAGTTGGGTCGTTAAAGTTATAGGGGCATGGTCCGCGAGAGCACGGGGCTCTATTGTGGCCTCCTGAATACAGGCTTGGAACTCCGAAGAGGCCAGAAATAATCTATGCGTGTATAAGTCTGTGGCAGCCGAGTAAAACATGCAATCTCAAAGGTTCGGATGAGCCTTCTGCCAGATATCGGTCAGTCTGCGAGCCATTGTAGACCTGCTGGAGTAAGAACCCCCGTCTGACCGTGTCGTTGCCCTGACCGATCTAGCTCGTTGTCCATAACGAGGTTGAAGTCACCTCCCATGAGTATGGCGTGTCAGGGGTGGTTAGCGTTGAAGAAAGAAAGAGCCTCAGTCATGAATGCCTCTTGTGTATTAGGCACATAAATATTTGCTATTGTGAAATGGAATTAATCTATCCGCACCCTGTAGGCTAAATATCTACCCTTTATCTCATGAACCTTGGTGAAGAATACCCCAGGAATCGCCACCCCTCCGTGTTTTGTGGAAGCGGAAGACCAGTATTGTTGAGGGAACCATTTGGAGCGCCTTCGGTATGTGTCTTTGGCCAACAGATGTCTCTTGTAGTAAGCATATATAGCTCTCTGACTGCTCAAGAAAGGAGAGGATCCCCAACTGTTTCCAGGGATTATTAAGGCCTCGGACATTGAGGCCAAGGCACTTAATGGTCCAGTGCATGAGTGCAAGGTGGAGGACTATGGCATCCATGTGCTGTGGGTAACCTGGACCCGAGGGCAGCCCCGTATGGCGTTTTTATGTAGGAGTCTACAGGCATATGTGCCAGATGGCGTTTCTTGCGGGAGGAGCATACTATTACTAACAACAACAGCACAACAGGTGCACATCAAACAACGATCAAGTCCTCTATAGGAAGTCCAGAAGAATTGGGGCTTCAAACAAAGCTTGGGTGTCTCGTAGAGTCAGAGTGTGACGTTCAGCGGCCCCGCCGCCCAGGCCACACATCAGTGCCCGTCACATCCGGGCTCTCTGGGCAGCCCGCGTATCCCTCCACCGGCAGCAGGGGATGATTATGGGCTGGCGCCGGCAGCAATGCTCTTCAACACAGATTGCCTCTCAAGAGCTCTCTCCACAGACGATGGCCACAGCGCGGTAGTAATTTCCGTTCCTTTTGCCTCCGTCCAGTACGTCTCTGGGGGATTCCCCCCCCGGGTACCCTCGCCCCAGCATCGTCCTCCTCCAAGTTTAAGATCCGTTGGGCCTCCTGAGGTGATTTCACCTGTCACGTCTGGTTGCCCCAGCAAAATGAGTCGGAAGTGGTGACCCCAGCTGTAAGGTGTGGAGTTAGCCCGGAGGTGGTCCGTGATGGGCTTGAACGCCCTACGCTTCTGTAGTGTAAGTAGGGAGTTCTTGGTAGAGCAGCAAGGTATGCCCCTAAAGTGGATCTGGGGTAGGTTTCGCGCCTTTTGGAGAATATCATCTTTGGTCATAAAGTTGTGGATACAGGCTAGGATGTCGGGTGGGTGCAACCTTCCCCCCCCCCCCATTGGTCAGCCTATTCTGTGGACCCGGTACAGCATGATCGCCTGTGTACTCTCTGGGCCCAGAAGTGAGCAGAACAAAGCCATAGCATACTCTGTCGTCCCCTTTAGCCCCATTAGGAGCCCCTCTAATTCGTATGTTGTGGCGATGGGAGTGATTTTCCAGGTCCTAAGTCGCAATCTGCAGTTGCTCCTGCCGTTCACCCAAGCGAATGATCTCTTGTTGGAGTTGTTCGACTTAGTCTCCTCTGCATATCTCATTGTCCTCAATACCTGACACACTTTCCCCCAATGAGGTGAGATAAGCGCGCAGCTCGTGCATCTCCTGGGAAAGATTCCTCCGCAGGTCTTGAAGATCCGTCTTCAGGGAGTTGAAAAAGGAGGTGAGGAATCCTCTTGTAACTGATGCCGCCCCGTTGTCCTCCTCATCTCCCTTGTCTGCAAGCCCCCGTGCCTGGGTGGGAGCGTCGGCGTGTTTGCCCTGTGGTGGATGGGATCTGGTCAGCATCTCCCAGACAGACTGATCCTCTTTGATTTGGAGGAGGCCATTGCCTGCCGCCGCCCGTGGGGGAATTCTTACACCAACTGTCGTGGGGAGGCAACCCCCTCTTTTGCGCTCAAAGGCTGCGCACTACTGTTGGTCGACTGGCACCGGCGAGCAGCCACCTCCTACCGCGCTGCGCACCTGGTCACCCGGTCCTCAGGCAGCAAATAGTTCAAGAAGGGCAGAGGGGGGCCCCAGCCAACCCTCCTAGCCCTATCCGGGCCTCCGGGGGTCCCCAATCAGGACCTCCGATGCTTTAGAGGGCCGGGGGGGGCCCAGGCCACGCACTGCAGCAGCCAAAATCCGAGCCTGCCCCCGTTCCATTACCTCCACGGCCTGATCCGTGCCGCCGCTCACTGTCCTCACATTCGCACCACCGGCCTGGGTCCTCCCGCTCCTTTGTCAGGGTGCCCCGTGCCCTCTCCACTGGTTGGGGTCCTGCCTGGCTGCGTGCAGGCCCAAGGCCCGGCTCTCGCCGACCAGTGCCTTCCGGGCCTCCCAAACGGTCCAGCCAGAAGCAGCCCTTCCTCCGGCTCCGCGGCAGCGCCGGACCGCTCCCCCCGGCACTCCCCACTGGCAGAGCTCCGAATTGCCTGGAGGCAGCCGAGATCGGGCTACTATGCCATTTTTCCAGTCCCTGGCTGCGGAACACCCACAGACGCGTCCGACCACGCCCTGTGTTCTCACTTTTAAGATACTGTCTATTTCAGGGAGACAAGTTAGGGAATATTTTGAGGAAGTTCCGACACACTTGTTTAAATCCGTTGTGCTTGCTGTACTCTTACATCTAGGTAACTTTTCAAGCCACACTGCGTGCTAGTGTATCTTTTCCAGAGCACCATTGTATATGGCAGTGACCTGCGTGCCTAAACAAATAACACCATTATGACAGAAATCAGTGGCCATACTTGGAATATTCAGTTGATGAAAATATAACATTTTATGTACAGTCTGACTAGTCAAGAATTGTGCGTGTAAGATCGAAGAAGTATAAAAGCATATTTCTTTAATGACTGCAGTCCACATTGAATCTGTCTAGTGGATGAACAATACATGTCATTTTCACTCCAGACCTGGCCATTCAAACATAATTGTATGCTTATTGTTCCAGTACCGCTAGATAGGTGTCATTATTGTGTGTTGCAGAAAGACCTCAGTTATTCATAGATTTCGGTGTCTGGCCTTAGTTGCACCTTAAAGCAGTGCTGTGATCAAAACGTATTGTTGTTTACCTTGTAAATTGCTACATCTACATATTGTCAAACACAGTTTCTAGGTGTAATGAAGGTTCACCCCATCCGTTACCAGGGAAAAACACAGGTCATGCGTTGTAAGAGAAAGAGGACATTCCTCTTAATATTGTGAGAATGGGAACTAGGAAATAAACAGGATGCCTATGGCAGAGGAGAAGCTGTCAGTATCCCCAGACCTCCGTTCCTGGAGAACACCAGCCTGCAAAACTGCCCTATGGTCCATCACCACTGCCCCCCCCCCCCCCCCCCCCCCCAGGGCACCCAATGCGCTGACTTGCTTTTCTTCTCCAAATCCGCACTCAACCACCCCAACCCTCTCCTTTTGCTGCATCCAAAAAGCACTGATCTGGTCCCAGTGACCAGCCTGCCCTTCATGCTGTAGCCAGCAGTCATTTCTAATCCTAAATGCTGTTGTTCAACAAGCAGCAAGTACACTGTGCCCAGGCGGTAGAGGAGAGGCTTGCTGGATCAGCACTTGAGGCGTCAAAGTTGAGATGGCATCTGAAGTTGTCTTTCTTTTTTTTTTTTTTTTTTTTTTTTTTTTACTTGAATTGTGGTGTGTTTTGTACCTCATGCCCATCGTTGATAAAATGCGGACTCTCTGAAATGTTGATTCTTGAGAACTTGTGTGCTTTTAGCTCATGTCTATCAAAGTCCTGTCTAGCCATGGTTAAATGTTGACCATGGCATACTTAAGTAAATGCCTACATTTTGTCTATTATTACTGATCCTGACTGTTGATCATTCTTGTCAGTTTGTGAGAAGCCATGCCCTATGATCCTTTCTTGCCCCTCCAGCTCTGGACAGCTCTTTTCTACCCACTTACCTTCTTTCTCACTCAAACTTTTAACCCTTAATGGATGTAATTTCCTCATTTGTCCTGCTTGTTTAACTGTTTTTGAAAGACAACGCTGCTTGCGCTCTTGATATGCAGATTGCACAGAAACCTCGGAAACAGGCAGATTAACCCCCTGGGGTCCCTCACAAGGCAGCAGTGCTCCACAGGGTTTTAGAGTAGCTTTCTAATCACCCACAGATTTCACCACTGGACTGCCCATCTCCCTCCCCTACTTGTTCCTATTTGGATTTACCTCAAAAGAGCTTTAATATATCATTGACCTTCACTTTCCTCTGACTTACCAAACTCTGCTAGGATGCCTGAAGGAGGAGAACCAGGTTGAGCTTCCAACTACTCTCCTGAGGCCTCCACTAGCCTGGCTGCATCAAAGGGCACCCTCCTCGTAAACAGGAACAAATAGCTCTAAGCCTTGCCAGTTACAGTGTGACTCACTCTGTTTGACTACCTTTGCTGAGTTGCCGCCTGAGGTGCAATGAAGGGTTTAGAATAGACAGGCAGTCAGACTTTCTGCTGGTAGCAGCACACAAACTGTAATAAAGGTTAAACTGAACACAGTAAAAGTCCTAAACCAATTTAGAAAAAAATTAAATGACACCCGAGCCACAAAAATAAAATCAGTAGAGCCGGAGATAGTCAATTGAATGTAAAAGCGCTACTTGCAATCATCTGGTCTCAGCAAGCGAGTATTGAAGTCTGCCATGGTTGTTTGCTCTTACCTTTTCTGTTCCTGCTGGCTATAGACTGGGTCATAAAAATATCCACAACAGGAAGGAAAAATGGGATCCATTTGACACCTCAGATGCAGCTCGACGACCTGGACTTTACAGATGACCTACACTTACTCTCCAGGACCTAATGTTGCAAACCAAGATCAGGCTTTTTAACACCAACATAAAGTTAGTCCTTCTGTGTGAAGAAACTTAAAGGTCAAAAGTGACCAGATCCTCATCAACACCTAGCTTAGGAAAATCCTCCAAATCTGCTGGCCAAACACTATCACCAATGACCTATGCCACACTTTCCAGCTTCCCTGCTCATGACCAAATCATAAAAAGATGGAGGCTTCGAGGCTGAGGACGGGGGGGGGGGGGGGGGGTGGAAGTAGGCATAGATAAGTAAGCACAGGACCGGTAGAAATTGCAAGTTCAGGCTGACCACGATGGAGTGCAGGCCAGATCCAGATGTCATTTTAGTCTCCCTGAAAAGTTACTTTGAGTATGGTGCAAAAAGCTCTGTCGTGGTGGAGGGGACTGTGAGGAACATGGAGAGTGTTGTAGATGGTCATCACAGAGAGCATGCCTGGTGTCAGGTGGTCGTATCTGTAGTGCGAAGAGCCAGTTGGGCATTGCAGATGGTCGTTGTGGGGGCTTTGCGTTGGCAATCACTGCAGGCTGTTACTGCTGTAGAGCAAAGTGCAATTCTTGCATTGGCGGTGGCTGTAGTTCGAAGAGCAGGTCTCATTGGAACTTCAAATTGCAGTCATCGCACATGGCAGAGACTTGGGGCAAGAATGGTCTCTTTTTCAGTAGTGAAGAGCCTAAACTTCAAGATTTCACCTTCGCACTTCAGGAAGATTGAAACCTGATGCAAACCAAGGGTGCAGAACCTGAGGAGGCACCTCTTGGTGATCAGGGACTCCATTAGAGGACAGCATGTGCGGGCATGTCCAGTGTAGCAGGTCAGCTGGGCAGTGTCACGCACAACTCTGGAGCTTGATGTGCCCCTGTAGCTCACACAGGTCAGCCAATTGACCCTTGGATAATTCAGAATGCCCTGGGATGAAAGTAATGGGGGTCCAGTCTTCCTTCTCATACAGTAAGGCAGTCTCTGGCAGCAGGGCAGCCCTGCCTCTGTAACTTTTGTAGGTCCAGGAGTGTTCTGATTAGTGGCTCTGCAGGCCTAATATTTGTACCTGGAATCCCTGTCCCCCCCCCCCCCAACCTGGTTCTGTAAAGGTTTTCCCTTTACCTGTCGAGGCTCCAAACTGTCTGGAGAGTGGGGGGTGACAGAAGGCAGGGCAGGCCTGGTGTTGATTCATTTGTGTTGTGAGGCTGAGCTGTTTGAAGTGCAAGTAGGGGCTGGTTCCTGCTCCTCTCCAGTCGTCCTGCCTGGGTAGCCCATCCTTTCCACACCTCCTTGGTAGAACTGTCTGGAAGGAATACGCAACCCCCAAAACCAGAGCCATTCACTCATGTGACCAAGGATACTGGCAGTTGGCATTTTCTTGCCCTAACCATCTGTGTCATCTCTCTAAAAGTGTCATTTTCAGAATTGTGACTTAAAATCCAATTTAAAGAGGATTTTAATCTACAGTTCTTTTGCATGCAAACACGCCATATCTCGATCTGTTCCCAATCTAAAGTTATCACTTATTAAATATAATGGGATTAGTCCTGTGTTAGTGAATGGGAGAGAGATGTCTTGACAGTATTGAAAAACGACTTTAGGTTTTACATATCCTGGCAGTGAAATATTCCTAAACACAAACATCCTACTTTTTAGATCGTGCACTCTGCCTCATGAGCCTAACTTAAGGGTTCCTTCTAAAGTGTTAAAAACGAAGGTTTAGGCCTGGCATAAGGTTTATTTTGCCAGGTGAAAATAGTGCTTCAAAACTGCATTACAGGCTTCAGTGGCTGGCCAAGACATGTTTAAAAGGCTACTTTAGAGGGTAGCAGACTGAGTCTTGGTGCCCACTAGTAGCATTTAATTTACATGCCCTGGAGACCCTCAGTAGCATATACTAGGGACTCATAAGTTAATTGAAAGTACCACTCAGGTGTAATGTTTTATGGAGACCACACAAGCACTTTGTGTGCTTTATCATTGGTAACCAGTCCTGGAGACCTAAATGCCACCAAAAACGGGTTCAGCAAAGAAAGGGAGTAAAGGCAAAAAGTTTGCAACTCTGCCGAAAGTGACAGGTTCACCACTACATATCCTCCTAGATGGAGAACGTTGAGGTTTACTACTTTAGTCCTGAGTAGGGGAGCCTAAAGGTCAGACAGATTGTGATTAAATCATATTTTGAGCTTTGATGGCAATTTTGTATGCTTGCCTCTGTGGTTGATCCTTAGGTGTTCCTTTACTGGACGGTAATTAGGTGTCTGGTAACCACTAAGGCAGATTCTGGAACGACCTTCACATCAGACTGTCGTCAGAGTGCTCCCGGATGTTTTTTTCTTTTTAATACTTTAATTGAAAATTCAACAGATAACTGACAGAAATATGTGCACTATTTCAGCAGCCTTCTCTTTGTTTTTGTTGGTTTGTCTATTTTCTACCAATTGTGTGCAGCAGTCTGTAGTCCATGTTTTTCTTACGATTGCTAGCACAGGTGTATTAATAAAAATTGAGTGTTCATGTATTTTGAATAATTGTGTAGAAAATATAATGTATAAAAATAATGCATGCATTTAAAAATGTGATTATGAAGAATGGCCATCAATGTTAACAAAATGTACTAATTGATTTAATATTGTGCAATGTTGAATATGTTTGACTAATGTAGAAGTGCCTCATATTAAGGGTTATGCATTATGCTTTATTAATTGTAGGCCTTAACTTAGCGAATGTCTTGGCCTATTTCCCAGGCCTCATCCAGGTATTAATGTTTAATAAAATGGCTGTCCTAGAGAGTTAAACTGTGATTTCTATTGTATTAAGTATGCTCATAACGGAAGCTTTCTCATGAGAACCGACTGCTAGAAGATGCTGTTTCTGCTAATGTAACATTTTATGTGTAGTGTGTGTGAGACTGACTTTCTCAGGAGAATAAAAAAGGAGATACTGACTGGAGTGGAAGTTGCTACAATACTGTTACTGGACAAGCCGAATGATGAGGACATTGCAAGACAAACCAATCAACGACATGTGAACGGAGTAATAGTAGAATTCCTAGATGTGGGATTTTAGTTTTATTGGACAAAGTGTGAACATGCGATTAACTGACCAATAGGGATTTGGGAAGTAGTTTTACTAGTCTTAATATAACGATACTACACTGAGAGAAGACAGAGCCATTGTCCATTTTCTTCCTGACCGAAAGGTTTTTATTTTCTTGTGTGTCTTGACAAGGGACGCGCTTAACTTTAATGCTTAGCGACCTTGCGTTTTCCGAATTTTGATGCTGAATCCTGATGCTTTGCTGATCGACTGATGTCCTGGGGAGGAAGACTGACTCTGCTTGCTGATCCATACTGAGGATAGGTATTATGACCTAGACTGTTGATTATTATGCATATTTGCTTTTCCTTTCTAGGTATCAACTGCATTGTTTTGATAGAGCAATAGTTAGATGTTTTCCAAATTTGTGGTACTAAATCTTTTTGCATGAAGCCCAACGTGCTGATGCTAATCGGATGTTAGTTAAGTATCCTCTCTAATGAAATCATAACAGGGATTAATGCTTGATTAATTTCTCTGCTAAACTTAATGTAATTACTTTGACGCAGTTGACTTTATTGATTTGCACCATAACTTTAGGTGTATTGTAGTTCAGGCTTTTCTTAGATTACGTTTCTTCCGCCGCTTTGGACAGCCAGTATTGTTTCTATATGTGTTTCATTTGATATTGAGATTAATCTACATGACCTTAGCATTGCTAATTTAGGGAAATAAATATTCTAACCTCTACTAAAAGGTGTGGTTATTCATGACTGAAAGGTCGTGGTGCGTGACAAATACTGACTCCATTGATTATTGTCGTTGATTGCTAATGATTGTGTATCGATTATGTACTGGAGCTATGGTAACATCTTAATTGCGGGTCAAAAGGTTCATCACCTATTTGCGTCCCCTTGTAAGTTTACTTATTAAGGTCAGACGTGGTAACACTAAGGTTTTCTAACTTCACAAAGATTTTAACCTCTTCTGTGCCTTGGACGAGATGATCTCGTCCAAGGCTACAGTTCCCCTGTGCCTTGGACGAGATCATCTCGTCCATGGCACAGGGGAACTTGGGGGCGCGCTAGCGCGCCCCCCGTGCACCCCCCTCCCCCCCCCAAGTCGGGGATGGAAGGGGAAGACCTTTTTTTTTTTTGTGTTTTTTTTTTTTTGTTGTTTCTTTTTTTAGAGATGGGGAGCGACCCATCAGGCAAGGGTCGCTCCCCTGGGGGGGCAAATTGTATTTAGACCATTTCTGCCCCCCTGGGGGCAGATTGGCCAATTTTAGGTCAATCTGCCCCCAAGGGGGCAGAAACCACTAGGCACCGGGGATTTGTTTTTTGGCGCCAATGTCACGCAGGGGGAGCGACCCTGTAGGCAAGGGTCGCTCCCGGGGGGGGGTGGGGGGGGCAAATTTATTTTAGGCCATTTCTGCCCCCCCGGGGGACAGATCGGCCTATTATTAGGCCGAACTGCCCCCGGGGGGGGGGGGGGGGGGGCAGAACACTCTAGGCACCAGGGCAATTTTTTTTTTTGTTTTTTTTTTTTTGTTGTTTCTTTTTTTAGAGATGGGGAGCGACCCATCAGGCAAGGGTCGCTCCCCTGGGGGGGCAAATTGTATTTAGACCATTTCTGCCCCCCTGGGGGCAGATTTGTCAATTTTAGGTCAATCTGCCCCCAAGGGGACAGAAACCACTAGGCACCGGGGATTTGTTTTTTGGCGCCAATGTCACGCAGGGGGAGCGACCCCGTAGGCAAGGGTCGCTCCCGGGGGGGGGGGTGGGTGTTGGGGGGGCAAATTTATTTTAGGCCATTTCTGCCCCCCCGGGGGGCAGATCGGCCTATTATTAGGCCGATCTGCCCCCCGGGGGGGGGGGGGGGCAGAAACCTCTAGGCGCCAGGGGAATTTTTCATTTTTTTCTTTTTTTTTTTCTTTGTTTTTTTTTTTTAGAGATGGGGAGCGACCCATCAGGCAAAAGTCGCTCCCCTGAGGGACAAATTGTATTTAGGCCATTTCTGCCCCCCTTGGGGGCAGATTGGCTGATTTTAGGTCAACCTGCCCCCAAGGGGGCAGAAACCACTAGGCACCGGGGATTTGTTTTTTGGTGCCAATGTCACGCAGGGGGAGCGACCCCGTAGGCAAGGGTCGCTCCCGACGGGGGAGGGTGGGGGTTGGGGGGGCAAATTTATTTTAGGGCATTTCTGCCCCCCCCCACCCCCCCCCCCCCTGGGGCCGGCTGAGCTACAGGCCAAACACCACAGGTAGGCACCTTGCAAAAAACACCTCTGTTTTCTGTGAAAAATATGTTGTGTCCACGTTGTGTTTTGGGCCATTTCCTTTTGTGGGCGCTAGGCCTACCCACAGAAGTGATGTACCATTTTTATCGAGAGACTTAGGGGAACGCTGGGTGGAAGGAAATTTGTGGCTCCTCTCAGATTCCAGAACTTTCTGTCACCGAAATGAGAGGAAAAAGTGTTTTTTGGGCCAAATTTTGATGTTTGCAAAGGATTCTGGGTAACATAACCTGGTCAGAGCCCCGCAAGTCACCCCATCTTGGATTCCCCTGGGTTTCTAGTTTTCAAAAATGCACTGGTTTGCTAGGTTTCCTCAGGTGTCGGCTGAGCTACAGGCCAAAATCCACAGGTAGGCACTGCTTTTTATAAAAAAATGTGATGTGTCCACGTTGTGTTTTGGGCCCTTTCCTTTCGTGGGCGCTAGTCCTACCCACACAAGTGAGGTATCATTTTTATCGGGAGACTTGGGGGAACGCTGGGTAGAAGGAAATTTGTGGCTCCTCTCAGATTCCAGAACTTTCTGCCACAGAAATGTGAGTAACATGTGTATTTTTAGCCAAATTTTGAGGTTTGCAAAGGATTCTGGGTAACAGAACCTGGTCCGAGCCCCGCAAGTCACCCCTCCTTGGATTCCCCTAGGTCTCTAGTTTTCAGAAATGCACAGGTTTGGTAGGTTTCCCTAGGTGCCGGCTGAGCTAGAGGCCAAAATCTACAGGTAGGCACTTCGCAAAAAACACCTCTGTTTTTTTCCAAAATTTAGGATGTGTCCACGTTGCGCTTTGGGGTGTTTCCTGTCGCCGGCGCTAGGCCTACCCACGCAAGTGAGGTATCATTTTTATCGGGAGACTTGGGGGAACGCTGGGTGGAAGGAAATTTGTAGCTCCTCTCAGATTCCAGAACTTTCTGCCACAGAAATGTGAGGGACATGTGTTTTTTTAGCCAAATTTTGAGGTTTGCAAAGGATTCTGGGTAACAGAACCTGGTCCGAGCCCCGCAAGTCACCCCTCCTTGGATTCCCCTAGGTCTCTAGTTTTCAGAAATGCACAGGTTTGGTAGGTTTCCCTAGGTGCCGGCTGAGCTAGAGGCCAAAATCTACAGGTAGGCACTTCGCAAAAAACACCTCTGTTTTTTTCCAAAATTTAGGATGTGTCCACGTTGCGCTTTGGGGTGTTTCCTGTCGCCGGCGCTAGGCCTACCCACGCAAGTGAGGTATCATTTTTATCGGGAGACTTGGGGGAACGCTGGGTGGAAGGAAATTTGTAGCTCCTCTCAGATTCCAGAACTTTCTGCCACAGAAATTTGAGGGACAAGTGTTTTTTTAGCCAAATTTTGAGGTTTGCAAAGGATTCAGGGTAACAGAACCTGGTCCGAGCCACACAAGTCACCCCTCCTTGGATTCCCCTAGGTCTCTAGTTTTCAGAAATGTACAGGTTTGGTAGGTTTCCCTAGGTGGCGGCTGAGCTAGAGGCCAAAATCTCCAGGTAGTCACTTTGCTAAAAACAGCTCTGTTTTCTGTGATGTGTCCACGTTGTGTTTTGGGGCATATCCTGTCGCGGGCGCTAGGCCTACCCACACAAGTGAGGTATCATTTTTATCGGGAGACGTGGGGGAACGCTGGGTGGAAGGAAATTTGTGGCTCCTCTCAGATTCCAGAACTTTCTGCCACAGAAATGTGAGGAACATGTGTTTTTTTAGCCAAATTTTGAGGTTTGCAAAGGATTCTGGGTAACAGAACCTGGTCCGAGCCACACAAGTCACCCCTCCTTGGATTCCCCTAGGTCTCTAGTTTTCAGAAATGCACAGGTTTGGTAGGTTTCCCTAGGTGCCGGCTGAGCTAGAGGCCAAAATCTACAGGTAGTCACTTTGCTAAAAACAGCTCTGTTTTCTGTGATATGTCCACGTTGTGTTTTGGGGCATATCCTGTCGTGGGCGCTAGGCCTACCCACACAAGTGAGGTATCATTTTTATCGGGAGACGTGGGGGAACGCTGGGTGGAAGGAAATTTGTGGCTCATCTCAGATTCCAGAACTTTCTGCCACAGAAATGTGAGGAACATGTGTTTTTTTAGCCAAATTTTGAGATTTGCAAAGGATTCTGGGTAACAGAACCTGGTCCGAGCCCCGCAAGTCACCCCTCCTTGGATTCCCCTAGGTCTCTAGTTTTCAGAAATGCACAGGTTTGGTAGGTTTCCCTAGGTGGCGGCTGAGCTAGAGGCCAAAATCTACAGGTAGTCACTTTGCTAAAAACAGCTCTGTTTTCTGTGATATGTCCACGTTGTGTTTTGGGGCATATCCTGTCGCGGGCGCTAGGCCTACCCACACAAGTGAGGTATCATTTTTATCGGGAGACGTGGGGGAACGCTGGGTGGAAGGAAATTTGTGGCTCCTCTCAGATTCCAGAACTTTCTGCCACAGAAATGTGAGGAACATGTGTTTTTTTAGCCAAATTTTGAGGTTTGCAAAGGATTCTGGGTAACAGAACCTGGTCCGAGCCCCGCAAGTCACCCCTCCTTGGATTCCCCTAGGTCTCTAGTTTTCACAAATGCACAGGTTTGGTAGGTTTCCCTAGGTGGCGGCTGAGCTAGAGGCCAAAATCTACAGGTAGTCACTTTGCTAAAAACAGCTCTGTTTTCTGTGATATGTCCACGTTGTGTTTTGGGGCATATCCTGTCGCGGGCGCTAGGCCTACCCACACAAGTGAGGTATCATTTTTATCGGGAGACGTGGGGGAACGCTGGGTGGAAGGAAATTTGTGGCTCCTCTCAGATTCCAGAACTTTCTGCCACAGAAATGTGAGGAACATGTGTTTTTTTAGCCAAATTTTGAGATTTGCAAAGGATTCTGGGTAACAGAACCTGGTCCGAGCCCCGCAAGTCACCCCTCCTTGGATTCCCCTAGGTCTCTAGTTTTCAGAAATGCACAGGTTTGGTAGGTTTCCCTAGGTGGCGGCTGAGCTAGAGGCCAAAATCTACAGTTAGTCACTTTGCTAAAAACAGCTCTGTTTTCTGTGATATGTCCACGTTGTGTTTTGGGGCATATCCTGTCGCGGGCGCTAGGCCTACCCACACAAGTGAGGTATCATTTTTATCGGGAGACGTGGGGGAACCCTGGGTGGAAGGAAATTTGTGGCTCCTCTCAGATTCCAGAACTTTCTGCCACAGAAATGTGAGGAACATGTGTTTTTTTAGCCAAATTTTGAGGTTTGCAAAGGATTCTGGGTAACAGAACCTGGTCCGAGCCCCGCAAGTCACCCCTCCTTGGATTCCCCTAGGTCTCTAGTTTTCAGAAATGCACAGGTTTGGTAGGTTTCCCTAGGTGGCGGCTGAGCTAGAGGCCAAAATCTACAGGTAGTCACTTTGCTAAAAACAGCTCTGTTTTCTGTGATATGTCCACGTTGTGTTTTGGGGCATATCCTGTCGCGGGCGCTAGGCCTACCCACACAAGTGAGGTATCATTTTTATCGGGAGACGTGGGGGAACGCTGGGTGGAAGGAAATTTGTGGCTCCTCTCAGATTCCAGAACTTTCTGCCACAGAAATGTGAGGAACATGTGTTTTTTTAGCCAAATTTTGAGGTTTGCAATGGATTCTGGGTAACAGAACCTGGTCCGAGCCACACAAGTCACCCCTCCTTGGATTCCCCTAGGTCTCTAGTTTTCAGAAATGCACAGGTTTGGTAGGTTTCCCTAGGTGACGGGTGAGCTAGAGGCCAAAATCTACAGGTAGTCACTTTGCTAAAAACAGCTCTGTTTTCTGTGATGTGTCCACGTTGTGTTTTGGGGCATATCCTGTTGCGGGTGCTAGGCCTACCCACACAAGTGAGGTATCATTTTTATCGGGAGACGTGGGGGAACGCTGGGTGGAAGGAAATTTGTGGCTCCTCTCAGATTCCAGAACTTTCTGCCACAGAAATGTGAGGAACATGTGTTTTTTTAGCCAAATTTTGAGGTTTGCAAAGGATTCTGGGTAACAGAACCTGGTCCGAGCCACACAAGTCACCCCTCCTTGGATTCCCCTAGGTCTCTAGTTTTCAGAAATGCACAGGTTTGGTAGGTTTCCCTAGGTGGCGGCTGAGCTAGAGGCCAAAATCTACAGGTAGTCACTTTGCTAAAAACAGCTCTGTTTTCTGTGATGTGTCCACGTTGTGTTTTGGGGCATATCCTGTCGCGGGTGCTAGGCCTACCCACACAAGTGAGGTACCATTTTTATCGGGAGACTTGGGGGAACATAGATTAGCAAAACAAGTACTATTGCCCCTTGTCTTTCTCTACATTTTTTCCTTCCAAATATAGGAGTGTGTGTAAAAAAGACATCTATTTGAGAAATTCCCTGTAATTCACGTGCTACTATGGTCACCCCGGAATTCAGAGATGTGCAAATAACCACTGCTCCTCAACACCTTATCTTGGGCCCTTTTTGGAAATGCAAAGGTTTTCTTGATAGCAATTTTTTACTCCTTATATTTCAGCAAATGAATTGCTGTATACCCGGTATAGAATGAAAACGCACTGCAGGGTGCAGCTCATTTATTGGCTCTGGGTTCCTCGGGTTCTTGATGAACCTACAAACCCTATATATCCCCGCAACCAGAGGAGTCCAGCAGACGTAACGGTATATTGCTTTCGATAATCTGACATTGCAGGGAAAAGTTACAGAGTAAAACGTAGAGAAAAATTGATGGTTTTTTCACCTCAATTTCAATATTTTTCTTTTTCAGCTGTTATTTTCTGTAGGAAACCCTTGTAGGATCTACACAAATGACCCCTTGCTGAATTCAGAATTTTGTCTACTTTTCAGAAATGTTTAGGTTTCTGGGATCCAGCATTGGTTTCATGACCATTCCTGTCACTGACTGGAAGGAGACTGAAAGCACAAAAAATTGCACAAATGGGGTATGCCCCAGTAAAATGCCAAAATTGTGTTGAAAAATTGGGTTTTCGGATTCAAGTCTGCCTGTTCCTGAAAGCTGGGAAGCTGCTGAGTTTAGCACCGCAGACCCTTTGTTGATGCCATTTTCAGGGGAAAAACCACAAGCCTTCTTCTGCAGCCCCTTTTTCCAATTTTTTTGAAAAAAACGAAATTTTCACTGTATTTTGGCTAATTTCTTGGCCTCCTTCAGGGGAACCCACAAAGTCTGGGTACCTTTAGAATCCCTAGGATGTTGGAAAAAAAGGACGCAAATTTGGCTTGGTTAGCTTATGTGGACAAAAAGTTATGAGGGCCTAAGCGCGAACTGCCCCAAATAGGCAAAAAAGGGCCTGGCACAGGAGGGGGAAAAGGCCTGGCAGCGAAGGGGTTAATCTTCAGTTGGGGGTAGGCACGTTAATGTCTCGTTTTAGGAGGATCAATTTGTTTTACGTTAGTTAACCATGAATGTACAGTAAAATGAAGAATTAGAGTGTGGTACCGGATGTAGTGCCATAGAAAATAAAAGTAGCTAGTTGCATATTGTATGTGACATAATCAGTAACTTAACAAGCCATGCATGAGGGGAGAGCTTTGTGGGTTTCATAGCTTCATTATTATTTTTATTTATTTTTTATAAACAATGTTATTGTTTTATGCAGATAAGTAAGTTAGTTACAGCCCAGCATGCCCAGTCCGTCCCAACCAATACACATCCATTGTGTTATTCATATAGCATGTAGTAAGGAGCAGCATTACCATATCATAGACACTCCATCCCAGCATTCTACAGTTCAGTAGCTAGTCTTGCAACGTCTAACCATCTACCTATTTGGACCAGATTTTGACATACTTTTGTGGGCATCCTCTTGCTATGCACACCGACCGTTCAATGTGAGAGCACCAGTCGACCCCACGTCTCCACTGCAAAATCTCTGGGAGTGTAGACTCCTTCCAGTGTGCCGCCACTCGTTTGGCAACCACTAATGCGGCACCCAGCAGAGCCCCGTCAGCACAGGAACGCTCAGTCCCTTCACCCACCCCCAGCAAAACCATGAGCATGGAGAGGGCCAGACTCTGACCCAGTATCAGGGAAAGTTTAGCTAGTAGCTTCTACCAATAGCTTGTTATAACCGGACATGACCATGCCACATGGAAGAAGTCAGCGAGTGCGAGCAGCGGTTACACTATGAGGAGGCCTACCTATTTTTTTTTTTTTTTGCTGATAGCCTTTGGATGGTAACCATAATACTGCTTCATCTGAAATATTAAGATTTATTTGAGGTGACAAAAAGTGTGCGATCTAAATGACCATATGTAACATTGATTTAGGGCTGTTCGGTGAGTTTCTGTGGTTTTGTAACAGCAAACATTGCTCTCTGTACACAGAAACTGGTAAGCATGGTCTGCCGCCATGCCCAGTGCACACTGGGCACAGTGAGCGGCCTCTACACGTCTGCCATACCATGTAACTTTATCGGCCGAAGCAGCAGCCCTGGCCTTCCACGCAGGCTCCCAGAGCCTGCCTGTTTTTGTTTTTAGTTTTTTTTGCATTTTAGCTGTTTTGCGATTATTTTTAAAGTGTCAATTAGGGAAACCGTTTTAATTAAACTGATATTTTTTAGGCAGTAAGATGTAATCCACCACCCATTGAACTGGTGTCTTCCTTTGCAGCAAGCTGACAAACTAAATTCCTTTAATACTGTCCTGTGGTGTACTTCGTAATAACTTCTGGCCCACGAAGACACGAAATGAGACCAGCCTGTCACTGCAGAGACTGCTTCGTAAAATTCCACAAACCGCTGTGCAGCATGATCACTGAAATACAGCTGTGGTACTGCGCCTTGTGTATTCTGTTGGACTGGGACTTTGGATTCACCATAAGGTTATTGCTTAAGTAGGAAACAGTGCCCACATTTCTATCGAGTGGTGTGAAAGTAGTCCAAAACCTACTGGGAGTAACACTGTGGACTGCCAGGTGTTCCCACCGAGGACTGCCAGTTCTTCACAGAAGAGCTTGGGTCATAAGAGCTCCAGCCACATTTAGACACTGACATTATTAATGCTCATTCTGTACTTTTTATAATAGAGTAGTCCTAGGACTAGCATAGTTTGACCTGGGATTATGAAACTAAGAACAGTGCATGTAAGAGCATACACTGCTGCAAAAGCAGTTTGTTACTACAAAAGTACTTGATCCCCCAAGTCCTGTTAGTTCTTCTGGCCCTTTCCAAAGAATAATTTTAATATGAATATGGGGAAGAATTTGCGAAGCTCGACATGGAAGAACTCCCAGGCCTGTCCACTCCTGTTTAGGTGGAGAAAGCAGGAGGCATGGACCCCAAACGCTAGCACTAGAATAAAAGCTGGTTAATGGAGTTACGCATATACGCGCTTTAATAGCGGTCAGAAGACTCAACAAAAATATGCTGAGACCAGGAAGAAACATAAAATGAAAAATGAACACTATCCATCTCTAGGCAGCCCCAAAGTTCATAATGTTATGAGGCGTATGTAGTGTTTTGACATATCAAGGAACAGCTACGAGCTGGGGAAATGGATTTGGTCTCAGGAACCTCAAGTATATAACGGGCATGTAGCCAAAGAGGCAGCACCATAGTGTAGACCCTGACACTAATTACATCAGTGGGACAGACTTCTGAAGTGCAAGCAGAAAAGATGGGCTGAGCAATGCATGCAGCACAGATGGAGAAAAATTCGCCTCTGAGAAGGCTGTTCGCTAGAATTCGCCATTCCATTCACAGTATGCACACATGTTAATAGTCAGCAGTGTCTTTGTCCAAGCGACGGCACTTTCAGGGGAGTGAAAGGACATGGTCTAGACTACACACCATGGCTTGCCCAACATTTGTGTACAAATAAACCAATGATTGAGTCGTTAACATAATCAGGTCTGCCTATATGACACACTGGACCTATACACATGTTGGCACGACTATTATCCGAGGCAATTACTAGGTAAGAGTCTCATAGGAAGAGGGCTAGACGACTTATTCAGTCACACCTGCCTCTACCACAGGAGACCGTTGTGTGCAGTGGCAATAAGTAGTCGGCATACATGGCTGAGGCCATAGGGGTTGTTCGGGTTTTTGTTTTAACTATGTTTTTAACCAAACATTGAGATATTAGAACTATCATAGTTGTGTCCAGGTGTAAAGTAATTGCTGCATGCAGTCTGTGAATCAAAATTTATTTTAACCAGGCTAGTTGGGGTGCACTGTGGTAATAAACTCGAATGTGACATTTGCACTGTGGTAATAACTTTAAATGCATGTATTAGTGCAAGTGCTCTAAATAACATTTCCCTCCCATGCCCCATCTGCCTCTACTTCTCCCTAGCTTTTTCTCGCTTTATCTTCTGATTTGTTACTTAGCCCATGGTTTAGTGTAGATTATTGGCAAATGATGAAGGAAACATGAGGAACTGCTTTTGCCACCATTAACGAGTGCTTCATTTTAAGGTAATGTCAGTTGGTTTACATAAGCCCCCGTTGCTTTTCATCATTTATTGGGCACGATATTAATTATTTTTTACCACTTAAACAATGGACTAATTTCATGAAGTGGGCTGCTTCAGCTAGACATTGAGAATCATATGTGTTCCGCCCCAGCATAATCTGAGCTGAGGCAATGTTAGATGGATCTCGGAAGCTCAAAGTGCAAAAGTGAATATTGTGTTCTATGAAAGACATTATCTATGAACAGATTTTATAAACCTGACTTTATGTACATGAAAGAGCTGTATTTGTAGTTTTCAAGTCTTGCTTGACTGAGCACCTAAAAATATTTTGCATTATCAAACTTTCCTTGTCCTATTTGCTAAACCGGTGGTTCCCAACCTGTGGTCTGGGAACCCCTAATTGTCCACGAAGCCTCTTCAGGCGGTCAATGATGCTTAGAAAATTAAATAATATTAACAGATTAACAAGGTTTATATAAATAAAATGGGTAACTGTACAATTGCAAATATTAAAACATACTGTAAATGTCAAGGAATTTGAAATTCGGGGCTAAAAATTAAATTAGTAACCTCAGATTGATTCGTGGGAGGAATGCAGGTGTATCCAACAGAAATATACTATGGACGAAGTGTAGCTTCAATTGAATTTAGAAAAGCTCCAACCTTCCTATTAAAATTAAATGTGTTTTTTTATTTACTTTTGCATATAAATGAAGTGAAATGTGCTATCAGTTGTGTATGTGTTTGAATCTGGTTTCTGTATTTTTTGTGTATTGTTTTGCTTTTCAAATCAACAGCAATGTTTAGGCCAGGGTCCTCGGCTTCCAGTAATGACTCCTTGGGGCATCCCCGGATTCCAATAATGATGAAGTGAGGGTCTACAGAAGTCAAAAGTTTGTGAACCACTGTGCTAAAATATAGAAACATTTTTGCTGTATTGAGTTAGGTGTTTAGTCATCTTGAAGGCAAAGGTTTAAAACATTTTTTTCCTTTTGCTTTTTTGGACGGGCATTTCGACATTGGTTTGCCTACCTGGACAAATAAACCAAATTACATGCTGATATTTCTCCTTTTTTGAATGTAAATGTTTCAGTGTAGTGATCCAGACAGAGCGGCATCTTTGAGTGCTGCACTCTCCATACGGTGATCATGGCAGTGTGTGGCTTTAGATGATTGGTAGGCAGTATATTTCATGATTGAAAATGTACTCAAGGATTTGCACATTCACGAGTTTTTGTTGTTGTATGATGATGCAAACGTGTTTGGATTGTGATGGCATTTCTCATTCTCCCTTAGAACTTCTTTCCAGAACAAATGGTGGCTTGGTGTCAACAGACGAATGGTAGTATTCCACAGTCGCAGCTCCTGCAGGTAAAATCTAGTTTTCGGTAATGTTTTGCTAGCAAAGCTAAGTCACTGTAGCCTTAAAGAAAATGAAGCTCGACTTTCTTATGCTAAATATTTAGCAAGTTGAATTAAAAATGTGTTCTCTAGCTAGCTGACATTTTAAATAGCTTCTAGGTTATGCTCTGCCCGGTGAGATAGCAATAGCGGCGAATATTTTGTGGGTTGCAATGAATCCAGAACACTTGCCCAACATCACTCTTCGCTTGCATGGGCCTAGTGTTATTGAAACTCTCTGAAGAAACTGAAAAGCCCATTGCCCCGCATAGCACATACTGCCAGATGTTTGGTGTTAAGAGAACAGTACTTTGAGGTTTATAGTTTGACCTAAAGATTTCCACGTAAAAAGATAGTCGGATAAAGGAAAGGGGCAAATGTTTGGCAAGTGAAACTTTGATAGTGTTGTGATCCATAGTCCCAGGCCGAGCTACTCCATTAAGCTTCTCAAACGTTCACATACCTATAGATGGGTAGGTTGTTTTATAACTAACTGAATATTTTGCAAATAAATCACCCAGGAATTCATTAAAAACAGCTATGTAGCTGGCATTTTGCCAGTGATAGGTTTAATGTTCTAATCTGCGGTGTGATAAACAGGCAACATGGAGTTCGCCTAAATTTACTGGCGCCTAAATGTTTGACTAGTAAAGGGAGCTACGAACACCTCCTAACAACTGTCTGCGTTGACTAAACATTGACTCCTGGCAGCTCAGTGAAACTAATATTAACAAAGCAAAGTCTTTGACAGTTGATACACTCTGGGAAGCTTACTTCTACCCATGGAATCCTCTTCCAGAACCTGCAATTAATGAAGAATAGCCACATTGTGCCCAACAACTCACCTCTACAGTGAAGTCATGGACACTTGGCGCCGAGGCTGCCATGTTTACCTGCCACTGCTGCACCAAGTGCCTACGAGACAGATCAAGAAGAGCGTGGGGTACAACTTCCGTTGTTTTTATTTCCCAGCCTTCTTTAGGCCCAGTAGTGGAATCCACTTCCACACCTACATTCCCCCACCTGTAGCATAGGGGATTTGTTAAATAAGGAGCCAGTAGAAATATCACTAAAATGCTAGTGCCGGAAGTCTCCGCTCACACTCGTATTTCCCACAGGATTTTCAGAACTAACCGCTGGTCCCCATCACAGCATATGGGAGTGCGTGCATATAGGGATGACATTCCTCCCTAGACGTTTTGGCTGCTTACATCCTTAGTGGGCCCCAGGGCAGTGACTGTTATTTTACCAGATGTTTTTTGTTTAATACATTTTATTGATTTTTATCTCATATCAATCAAGCAAGGCGTCAGTCACATAGATGAACCTCACAAACAGGGGAGCTTCTACATTGAAGGCAACACGGTAATCACACGGTAAAGGCTCAGTGATTCACCAACAAACCCCAGCCTTCCCCCTCTTGGGTTTCAAGCTGATGTAGTACTTTTATAGGTCCGAATTTGGTTGCCCAGTGAACAAAGCAGGTCTTCACACCATTCGAGGAAGATACTTTTGTATTGGCACCACTTTGCCCAAATTATGTATTGTCTGTGGACACCCTTAGGCCGTATAGATGAGAATTTCCATGCTCGTATGACTGTCTAGTCCAGTTTTCAGTTTTTACAAGTATGGAGGGTCCTCAGATGTCCAGGCCTTAGCAATGTCCCATTTCCCACTTCCAGTGCCAAACACATTAAGGCTATGTGATACCTATCCCTTTGAGTGTCTCTTGTGACAAGTAGGAGAGCAAATGTAGGATCCCTCGGTAACCTCCATCCCAACCTTACTACAGGCTCACAAGCACACCCACCCTCAGACATCCAAACAGTGTGTAATAGGTCCCCTCTCTGAGTTCCAAACCTCATGCAGTTCGAAGTTATTGCCTCCATTCTCCAGTCTTTCCTGCTTAGACCCTGTGTAAGGAGTGCAATTGGATGAGCCTAAACGGAGACATTGTAATCAAACCACCACTGATTATCAGATGAGGCACTCTGTAGTAAGAGGCTGTGTCTGGAGTAGCAATTCCTCAGTTTTGGGTAAACTTCTAAAATTTAGAGGAATTCTTGGAGATTCATGGTTCCATGGGCCTTCCAGCAGGAATGAATCTACTTTCCTAAAAAAGGAACGCAGCAGGTTGGAGGTATAGTTTTGTAGTAGATATAAAAGATGTGACAGGACAACCACTTTATATTTGGAGGAGCGTCCCATTAGAACCCAAGGTCACGGGACAGGCAATTCAGCTGCGGCTCGTTGTTTCGATCCCATGCTAGTTGCAGTCTTCTTGTCACTTGGACACAAAGGTATTTAAACCCATCCCTTAGCACATGTAAGTGGGAGAGGCCCATTGTAAGGTAATCTAGGGATATACAGAGCATTTAGCAATATTGATGGCTAGCACTGAGAATACACCAAAGATTTGGAATATTGGGATCAGGAGTCCAGAGTCCTGTTGGTCATCAAAGAGTACAAACACATCCGCATATAGTGCTATTCTGTCCAAAATATCCAACATCCATTTTAGGCCCATGACCAGGGCATCTATCCTTAGCCACCTCACAAGTGGTTCAGTTGGAATTGCAAATAGGAAAGGCAACAGAGGGCACCCATACCTTGTCCCTTTTTTTATTGGGAAAGTATAAGAGAGGGAGCCTTCACCCTGTTAACCTGGCCATCCAGTCCTTTATATAATCCTCGGACCCAACATTCTCGAGCAGAAGTTAATTTCAGTAAGAAGCAAAATTGGTAGTCTGTGTACCACAATAAGACCTTTTAAAAGTACGGGCAAGAGGATCTCATGTGCCCCAGGTATTCTTTTAACCAAGGCCAGAGCGTTGTAGACTGGGTGGCCATTTGGGCTCAATGAGACATGAAGTCAGATTGGTTTGGGTGGACCAGGGGGCTGTATCACCTGCAGAAGGTGATTTGTAAGTGCTTTGGCCCATATTTTAGCTCCCATATTCAAGAGGGAAATAGTGCGATACCAGGGACAGGAGTCACGCAGATGGCCTAGTTAAGTATAACCATAACTTCTGGTAATCCAAGGTCTGGTGAAAGTGTTTCCATCTTCTGCGCTATGGCAAAGACCTCGATCAGTGAGTCGAAGAGCTGTGATTTGTACTTTATAGAATAAAGCTCTGCCAGGAACCCACTAGGGCCTAGGTTCTGCCTGTTCATCTCCTGTGATGTCTCAAGTGACTTTCTATCTATCTTCAGGTGACCGGTAAGAAAGCCTGCAACAAACCTCCTTGGGGCACACCAGTCAGCCAGCATGGGTTAGGATTATAAGGCTACTTAATAGGAGGTAATGCAACAAGTGGTGTCAGTGTCACTGGACACTGTTGTCCTCTGCATCGTAAATACAGTCAATGGCCTTGCAGTAGGTAATGTTGGTGCAGAGCCAGCTTAGTGTTTTTCTCACCTTGTCTCCCCATTAGATGTGGCTCTGTGTGGTGCGCCATGCTGTCCATGACTCGTGTAGGAGAGGTTGTCATGGAACTGCTTGTCAGTGCAGGGAAATGCCTAATGGTGGAGTGTGGATGGGATACCTCAAACCCCTTCTCTTGTTTCAGGATTTGAATCTCAAGTACCGTCCCCCTTCTGTTGCAGTTGTCTGTCTGCTGAGATGGCTAATGGCATCTCTTAGCAAAGTGGCTTTGAGTGCCTTGTAGAGTGCGTCTATGGATGCAAACAATTTTTTGTTTACTTAAGACAGCATTCAATAGCTTTTAAGACATACATCTTAGTGTTAGCCTCCTGAAGCCACAAAGCACTCAAGCTCCAGCCTGGTCATGACCTTCCTGGCCCAGTCTCATTGTCACTGGTCAATGGTCGGACCTCTAGCAAGAATGCGTGTCCCATCCACCTTGTGAGTCTTGGAGCTCGACAGAAAAAAGTGATCTAGCCGAAAGAACATTTAGTGTGCCCCTGAATAAAAAGTGAGGTGGCAGTCGTGATGATGTAGGGCACTCCATATTTTCTGATAGGCCCAGCGCCTCCAGGAATCTAGCCAGAAGTGATAGTCAACAGAACTTTCCTTCCACCTAACTGGATCTGTCCATTCTCCAGACTACCACTCCATTGAGGTCGCCTCCCAGTATCCAAGGCCCCACTAGGTTTTGTGCCACCAGTGCCCCAATGACTTTAAGAAAGTCCTTTTGTGAGGTAAGGGGGGAGGAAGGGGGCATAGACAAATGGGTACAGCAGTGAGTTTGTCAAAGACGAGCCCTGATATTAACATATTGACCCTAGTTATCAAGCCATACTTGTGACTTTTAGGGGCAGATGATTGTGAATCATTATGAGCACCCCATCGTAAAGCCTGCGTGAGCAAGTGTCTCTTGAAAAAGTATGTCCACAGCAGGTGATTGGCTACTCTCAGGATCACACTTATTTTAACTGGGTCTAAGAGAGCAATGTTGGAAATGGCCCTTTTTGCAGGGTTATTCCCAAACTTTTTGCCTTCCTCCTATTTTTTCAGGTCTGTTTTTGCTGGTTTATTGTCTCGGCGCACTTTACCACTGCTAATCAGTGCTAAAGCGCAAGTGCTCCCTAGGTAAATTGTACTGTTGATTGGTTTATCCATGTTTGGCATATTTGATTTACTGGTAAGTCCCTAGTAAAGTGGCCCAGAGGTGCCCAGAGCCTGTAAATCGAATGCTACTAGTTGGCCTGCAGCACTGATTGTGCCTCCCACATAAGTAGCCCTGTAAACATGTCTCAGACCTGCCACTTCAGTGTCTGTGTGCACTTTCAACTGCCAATTCGACCTGGCAAGTGTACCCACTTGCCAGGCCCAAACCTTCCCTTTTGGTACATGTAAGGCACCCCTATGGTAGGCCCTAGGTAGCCCTATGGGCAGGGTGCAGTGTATTTAAAAGGTAGGACATGTACTGGTGTGTTTTACATGTCCTAACGGTGAAATACTGCCAAATTCGGGTTTCACTGTTGCAAGGCCTATCTCCCTCATAGGTTAACATGGGGGCTGCCTTTAACTTTAAAGTGCGGATTCCCTTTGAGGGCAGATAGAAATACGGAGTTTGGGGTCTCTGAACTCATAATTTGAAAATAAATCTTTTAGTGAAGTTGGTTTTAAGATTGTGAGTTTGAAAATGTCACTATTAAAAAGTAGGCATTGTGGCTCTGCTGGTTTCTGTATTCCCCGTCTGGGTCAGTTTGACAGTTGGGCTATTTCACACCTCTCCTTTAAACCGTGACACAAAGGGAGCTGGGGTGTAGCCTGCATATCTTGATGAGCCGTCTGAGCTAGAGTGGAGGGAGGCATGGTTGCTTGCACCTGAAAGGACTGCGCCTGCCCTTATACATGCCAGTCTCTGCCAACTTCAAAGGAAGAATGGGGTATCAAAAGAAGACTCAAAACCCCAGACTTTCAAAATCTTTCTGGAATCAAGAGGAACCTCTGACCAGGAGGAGTACTGTCCCTTTGCTGTGTTGCTTTGCTGGACTGGCCTGCAGTTGCTTCTTCTGCGTGAAGAGTGCAAAGGGTGAACTTTGCTGTGTGTCCTGCTTGAGAGAGTTCTCCAAGAGCTTGGAGTAGAGCTTGCCTCCTGTTGGAAGTCTCAGGGACACCAAAGACTTCAGTTTCCTCGACCTGCAGCACTGGGAACTGTTTTCTGCTATTTGAGAGGAAAAACCATTGTGATACTGCCAACGACACCGGTGGCCTGCACTGTGACCTGCCAGTGCTTCACTGCCCTGCTTCAGACCACAACCCTGGTCTCACAGACAGTCATCAGATGACTTCACCAAGTTGCTGCTTACACCGCAACCTGTGGGCCCTGGACTCTGGAATCGCCTGCTCACACCACAGTCTGAGCATCCCTGACGCCACCGCTCCTGCTGACACTGGTGCTGCCGCCTGCACTGTGGCCTGTGGACACCGCTCATGAGGTTCAAGAGGCACCGTCCTGTTCCGTACTTCAGCCCGATCCACTGACGCCAGCACCATCAACTCCAGTGTTGTCACCATGCATCCCTGCCTACACCTTGGCCTGTGGACACCGCTTGTGAGGGTCACGAAGCACCGTCCTCTCCCACACTGCCAGCTTGGGCCTGCCGACGACAGCGCTTCAGCAACGACGACGCTGCCTGCACTGTGACCTGGTGACACCGCACGTCGCACCACCCCGCTTCACACCGCAGGCCTGGTCTCACTGACTGTGCTGGATGCAGTCACCGAGCCGCTGCCTGCACTGTGACCTGTGGGCACTGCCCGTTGCATCGTCCCACTTCGCACTGCATCCCCAATTCCATCCACGCCAGCGCTCCTCACTTCATCAGACCGGAGTTCGATCCGCAAGGCGTGTGACTTCAAGGGCCCAACAACTCCTGCACCAACTCCGGAACAGACACCAGCGATGCTGCTCTCTGGAGCTCACCGCGAGGATCACGACACCCTGCAAAATCCAAAGGTACTGTTTGTGGGTCTTCGCGACACCTTAGCTGGCACATGAATCCGCGGCTGGCCTGAACTGTTGCTTTTGTTGAGGGAGCTGTCGACTTCAAGAAACTATTTTTTAGTAAAACTTGAAGAACTCTTATATCTATTACTGTATGGTGAATTTTTATCCTATTTGGTCTTGTTTTATTTAGATAAATATTGGCTATTTTTCTAAAACTGATATGGTGTCCTTTTGTAGTGTTCATTTATTACTGTGTTATGTGCAAATGCTTTACACATTGCTTCTGAGATAAGCCTGACTGCTCGTGCCAAGCTACCAAGGGGGTTTGAAGGGGTTATCTGAGCGAGTATATCCCTTATCCTGACTAGAGTGAGGGTCCCTTGGACAGGGTGCAAACTGACTGCCAAGTAGAGACCCCATTTCTAACAATCATCATTCCATCTCAAGAGAGGAACGTTACCACCCATTTGTGTTCAGCCATGTGGGGAAGTTCATGCAACGGCAGAGGGCATGAGGAGTGTGCATGTGGTGTTCAGGGCCAGGAGTGAGCCCATTTGGACATGTCTGACATAAATATAGACAGAACAGATAAGTGAAAACAAAACTCCCACCCTATACTTAGACAACTTGAAGTGCTTGTTGTGAAATAAATGGGTAACGGTTTCTAACTAGACAAACAAAGCCCAACAGTGTTCCTTTTCAGCAACAACACTCCAGAATCCCCCAACACAATTCCAAAACACAGAAAAGTGAAATCCTCTCTGAATAGGCTACGCCTTCTGAGAATTGCTCAGCCTTGTAACAGATCTTCAGAGCACAGAGGCCAGTCTAGATGCATAGATTGGCTACAAGTCATTATCCAGTGGTTACGGAGATGTGGGCCTTATGAACATTCTCAGGTTCCACAGATGTCAAGCGTGAGGCTTTGCTTTGTCCGGGGGGCTTTCTGCTGAACGGTATTCGTAGCCCATCAGGACTGTTGTGGAAGTTGCTACCACTCAGTGTCATCACCAGAGCTCTCTTGGGTCCCAGAGAGCTGACTTGCGTCAGTGGAAGTTTGGTCTTTCCTCCAGCCATTCCCACACATCCTCTGTTGTGTCAAAAGGGTTTTCTTCTGAATGATAATCTTGAGGCGGGCTGGAAAGAGCAACAAGTAGTGTACTGTATAAGTTTGATTTTTGCTTTACTGCCAAGAAGGTATGTCTTTGTTGTTGGATTTTCAATGGAGAAGTTCACTAACAGCAAGAGCTGGCCCTACCACATGCCCCACTCCATCTCCAAATGGCTCTAGAGGCTGGTGGTATACACTGACAGTGTTGGTTCCACAGATGTGCAAGGCAGTCGTTACTGATATCATTAGTGAATATGGGACCGTCCAGCCCCAGAAGTGGCAGATCTTTAGCGGGAGAAGCCATTGGGAGGGAGCCACCAGATCTTCAGTGCGTCAGCCTTTCTCAAGCCCATGCCTTTCCCACCTCTGGCATGGGTGAGTGGGTGGGGAAACGACACACTTTGTCAAGACCATATTAACAGCAGACTTCCTTCTGTCCTTTCTGGACAGTCTGTGGTCATGTGGGGCCGGAGATGCGCCATCTCCCCAATTCCTCCCAGCTGCCAAGCAGTAACTTAATTACAGCCACAGCAGGCAGTCAGGGTCTGAGGTTTGGACTGGGTCCACAAGGCAGCTGACTCCCACAGCAACCCCTTGCCGAAAGTCTCTTCTCTCTCTCTCGCTTCTCTCTTCTTTCTCTCTTCTCACTCCTCTCTCTTTTCTCTTCTTTCTTTTCTCCTTTCTTTTCTCTCTCCTCTCTTCTTTCTCTGTCCCCCCCCTTTCCTTTCCCGGTAGTTGGAGGGTGGGGAGTGAGGGGGTCAGTTTGCCTTATTTCTTTCCATGTTGTCCCCAGACAGTGCTCTGCTCCGAGGTCTATCCGCGCCTCCAACATCAGTGATGCTGGCGGCCCACATGCAGCTACAGGATGCGTGGCACTCCTATGTCATTTGCATGCTAGCCAGTAGTTTGCTGAAACAAGGCGATAGATGGAGTGCTTGAATTAATCTCAGCCACTGGCTTTTGCTCGGGCTGCATCTCAATCCATCATTTGTTGCAAACCATGCCACCTCAGTTTGTACCCAGCCATATGTAAACCAGTAATGACCCTGCTTCTCATGGGTACAGTCCAGGAAAAAGTGCCAAGGCAAGTCCTCCCTAAACTAGAATCTAAGCAACCTTAAACTGGTTTCACTCTAGGGGATCATCAGCCAGGTATAGCTTGATTCCAGTGGCACAGTGCGCATGGGACCCACACCTGGGCATACCTGTCACACTTAGGACATGAACTGCAACAAGAAGGTGATGGATTGATTGCTTTAATTAATCTAAGCCACTGGCAGTCGCTCAGGGTCGCATCCCAATCCATTGTTGTTCCCCCATCATGTCATCTCAGTTTGGACCCAGCCACATGAAAATCAGTCTTGACCCTGCTTCTCATGGGAACAGCGAAGCCTGAACTACCAAGCCAGGGCCTCCCTGAACCAGAATACAAGCAGTCTTAGACCTAATAAGGGCTCATCAGCCAGGTATAGCTTGATTCCAGGGCATACATGAGCACAGGACCCACGTCCGGGCATTCCTGTTGCGCTTAGTGTCAGCTGCAACTGGTTTGCCCATACGTGGGTCTTGTGCACACCCAACCAAGCTATACCTGGCAGATGAACCCTTACTAGGGCAAAGCCAGTCCTGGGTTGCATGGTTTGTGGTTCAGGGAGAACCTGAATTGGAGGTTAGGGCTGGAATGTTCCCATTACAGCAGGGACAAGACTGATTTGCGTAGAGCTGGGTTCATCCGGAGGTACCATGGTGTGAAAAATAGCAATGAAGTGGGATGCAGACCTGAGTAATTACCAGTGGCTGGGATTAATTTAGGTATTTCATCTAGCACTTTTTGTATACTTCAGTTAGTCAGTGGTTCACAGCAATGTACATGACCAGTTGGGGAATTCCTTGTGGCCCTGATGGAAACTGATTAGTGACGGAGCTCAGTATAGAGCATCCACCATGTTTGCCGTTGGCACGACCCAGCCATATCATCCACTGTTGAGTTCTTCTAGCCTTGCTTCTGAACTGAAAAAATTAACTGCTGCCGCTGCCTTTAACTGTCCTTGCTTAAGTGCTAGGTGGGGTCATGTGTGCCCTGCAGGGGTGCTCAAACTTTTTAAACACGGGGCCAGTTCACTGTCCCTCACACTGTTGGGGGCCGGACTATAGTTTGAAAAAAAAGAAAAATGAAAATTCCTATGCACACTGCAAATACTTTATTTGTGGTGCACAAAAAGCAGGAGAAACAATGCAATGAAGAATGATTTTAATCAACATAAATTTATTTCAGTGGGAAGTATGGGCCTGCTTTTGGCTAATGAGATGGTTAATATCCGGTTCCATATTTGTCACTGCTAGTCGTCGCAAGTGATTCAAGTGTTAATCAGTTAGTCTGGATCTGGTTGGAGATTTCAGACGTTTCATTTGTGGAAAAGTCTGTTCACAGATATAGGTGCTGCCAAAGATGGTTGCAATTTTGAGTGCATGGTTCCTGAGATTAAGATGTTTCTCAGAGGGAAGAGATGCATAGAAATTAGTAAGGCCGCTTGATTTGAATGTTTCTTTCAGAGAGTCACAATTCTGTAGTTTGGCCAATTCCATTTGGTAAATGGGATCAACAACTTCAATGCCAACAGAAAATGGATTCCGGAAAAGCTGCATGTCTTGTTCATGGAGATGAAGCTCTTGAAGTCTAATTTGAAACTCCTTTTGCAACATTTCTAGTAAATCCACACGTTTTGTTTGGGAATGCAACTGCTGGTTTTTCCGCCAAAAGGTTTTGAGTGGTGGGAAGAGGGCAGAAGTTTTCCTTCACTTGTTTAATGAGGTCTAATTTTACTTGAAATGCTTTCCCATGTGAATGCATATCACAGATGAGCTTCCCCTTTCCTTGAAGTTGAATATTGAAACTGTTGAGTAGCTCTGTTATATCTGTCAGAAAGGCAAGGTACCATTTCCATTCTGCATCTTTGAGCTCTGGTACATCTTTGTTTTTTGAAAGCATAAAATCAGAAACCTGTGGAAGTAAGTCATAAAAACGTTTCAAAACTCTTCCTCGACTCCACCAACAGACCTCTGTGTGGTACAGATTATCTCCATAGGCAACATTTAGCTCAGACAAAAATTCCTGAAACTGTTTGTGGTTTAGTGCATGAGCTCTAATGAAGTTAACACAAGATACCACAATTTTCATGACAGTCCAACTTCAGTGATTTATAACACCGTGCTTGTTGGTGGATGAGTCAGTGTATGGCTATTGGATGTGAATGGTTGTTTGTCCATCTTTCTTAATGCATGCAACCACTCTTTTCATAGACCCCCACCATGCTAGGTTCACCATCAGTTGTCACACTGGCTAGTTTATCCCAGTCCAGCTCCAAATCATTCACAGTTTGGCAAACATTTTCATAGATATCCTCTCCTGTTGTTGTTCCTTTCATGCTTTTCAGTGCAGAAAGCTCCTCTGTGACTTCGAAATAATCGTTAGTCCCACAAATGAAAATTAGAAGTTGTGCAGATTCACAAACATTATTGTTTTCGTCGAGTGCCAATGAAAAATAGCAAAGATTTTTTTTTTAAAGTTTTTTTTTTTTAAGGAGTTTTGCAAATGCAGATACACATTTTCCCCCATTTCTTCAATCCTTCCTGTAATTGTAGGTTCTGAAAGACTCACTGTACTAAATAAATCAGCCTTCTCTGGACACATCACTTTGGCAACCGAAAGAAGGCATTCTTTTACAAATTCTCCCTCTATGAATGGTCTGCCATTGCACGCTATGAGCTTGGCAACTTGAAAACTTGCTTGCAATGATCTATTTAGCTGCTTTTGCTTCACAAAAGTATTTTGCTGAGTTGTCAATCCATTTTTCAGTTTTAATATTTTATCTTTTCTCACTTGTCCGACCAAACAATCATAGTGATCTTTATGTTGAGTTTCATAGTGTCAACGCAAATTGTATTCCTTGAACACACACATTAAATTCTGGCATATTAGACAAACAGCTCTTTCTTTGTACTGCATGGAAGTAATTGTAAGTCCACTGTTCTTTAAATACCCTGCACTCAGTCAATTTTTCTTTTTGTTGACATAATGATTTCCTAGGGATTATAATTGCTATTAGTAAAATACCCAAAAATACACAGGTACAAAAACAATGTACCAGCAAGAATGACTAAACAAAAATAAAAAATGTCAGCGGTCAGCAGCAACGCAAATGTTCAGCAGTAACTCACAAACTTGCTCACTAGCAGGCGCACACACGCTCGCTCACTAGGAGGCGCACACACACGCTCGCTCACTAGGAGGCGCGCGCACACACGCTCGCTCACTAGGAGGCGCGCGCACACACGCTCGCTCACTAGGAGGCGCGCGCACACACGCTCGCTCACTAGGAGAGGCGCGCACACACGCTCGCTCACTAGGAGGCGCGCACACACGCTCGGTCACTAGCAGGCAGACACACACACACACGCTCGCTCACTAGCAGGCAGACACACACACACACGCTCGCTCACTAGCAGGCAGACACACACACACACGCTCGCTCACTAGCAGGCAGACACACACACACACACGCTCGCTCACTAGCAGGCAGACACACACACACACACGCTCGCTCGCTCACTAGCAGGCAGACACACACACGCTCGCTCACTAGCAGGCAGACACACACACGCTCGCTCACTAGCAGGCACACACACACGCTTGCTCACTAGCAGGCACACACACACGCTTGCTCACTAGCAGGCACTTATCACAATAATTTGTAAAAAGAATGACCCCACACCCCCAGCATGTCATGCTTCATCACTGTCCTAGATTGCTTGCCAAAGAAGTCTCTAATAGTGGGCAAGCTTCCTACGTTCACAGGAAGCACCTATGGATGGAGGGTGGGCGTTGGGATCCAATTAATGCAAACTACATCAAACATACAGTAAACATCAACATTTGTGTTATGCCCAATTATTGAGAACACACTTGTGGCAATTGATTTTGCTGGATGCAATTAATATTGACAGACACACATACTGACATACATATACATACCCATACATACTGACATTCATACACACAGACACACACACTGACATACACACATACATACAGCTACTAACATACATGCATATGCACACAGCTAATTTTTCTTCCTTTTTTGTTGTTGTTTTGTTTTTTGCAGGAGGGTGGCTGTGGGTCATGGAAGTCGGCGTGGCTCTCCTATCCTCGTGGCTGGTCTCTTCCCTCCCATGTGGAAGGAGCTGGGAGGAAGTGACTGGCCGTCACTTCCTCCCATTTAGTTGGGCCTGCAATTTTTTCATGGGCCCGGTCGCGCTATGCAGCAGCGCTGACCAGGCCCCAGACAAGCAAAGGCTTGTCTCTTCCCTCCTGCGCGGAGGGAGCGGGGAGGAAGTGACCGGCCATTACTTCCACCCATTACCTTGGGCCTGCAATTTTTTCATGGGCTCAGTTCGCTGTATGCAGCTGCGCTGACTGGGCCCCTCCCACACGGAATGAGCGGGGAGGAAGTGACCGGCCATCACTTCCGCCCATTACCTTGCTTGAGGCTGCAATTTTTTAAAGGGGCCCGGTCGTGTTGACCAGGCCCCTGAAGCAAAGGCTCATCTGGGGTTCAGGACCCTGGCGGGCTGGATGCAGGCCGTAGTTTGAGGACCCCTGCTGTAGCCCATGAGTTACTTCTGGACCGACTCAATGAGACAGAGGTTCAGGGTAAAGTTCTAGCTTGGTTCTTCTCCTTCCTAAAAAATAAAATCTCTTTTCAGGTGATTGCCCTGCCATTTTCATCCACAAAGCATTAGTTTGGAGTTGCACAGTGTAAAGAAATGGCTCCCTGTTGCAGTTACCCCCCCCCCCCCCACACACACTTTTTGCCTGATACTGATGCTGACTTGACTGAAAAGTGTGCTGGGACCCTGCTAACCAGGCCCCAGCACCAGTGTTCTTTCACCTAA
Source organism: Pleurodeles waltl (assembly GCF_031143425.1). Taxonomy (NCBI): domain Eukaryota; kingdom Metazoa; phylum Chordata; class Amphibia; order Caudata; family Salamandridae; genus Pleurodeles; species Pleurodeles waltl. The sequence goes on from NC_090438.1 coordinate 687,340,149, forward strand.
AATGTACCATTGTCTCCACAATTGGCACAACCCTGGCATCCAGGTAAGTCCCTTGTAACTGGTACCCCTGGTACCAAGGGCCCTGATGCCAGGGAAGGTCTCTAAAGGCTGCAGCATGTCTTATGCCACCCTGGGGACCCCTCACACAGAACACACACTGCTTGCCAGCTTGTGTGTGCTGATGGGGAAAAAAATGACTAAGTCGACATGGCACTACCCTCAGGGTGCCATGCCAACCTCACACTGCCTGTGGCATAGGTAAGTCACCCCTCTAGCAGGCCTTACAGCCCTAAGGCAGGGTGCACTATACCACAGGTGAGGGCATATGTGCATGAGTACTATGCCCCTACATTGTCTAAACAAAACCTTAGACATTGTAAGTGCAGGGTAGCCATAAGAGTATATGGTCTGGGAGTCTGTCAAAAACGAACTCCACAGCTCCATAATGGCTACACTGAATACTGGGAAGTTTAGTATCAAACTTCTCAGAACAATAAACCCACACTGATGCCAGTGTTGGATTTATTAAAAAATGCACACAGAGGGCATCTTAGAGATGCCCCCTGTATTTTACCCAATTGTTCGGTGCAGGACTGACTGGTCTGTGCCAGCCTGCTGCTGAGAGACGAGTTTCTGACCCCATGTGGTGAGGGCCTTTGTGCTCTCTGAGGACAGAAACAAAAGCCTGCTCTGGGTGGAGGTGCTTCACACCTCCCCCCTGCAGGAACTGTAACACCTAGCAGTGAGCTTCAAAGGCTCAGGCTTCGTGTTACAATGCCCCAGGGCACTCCAGCTAGTGGAGATGCCCAACCCCTGGACACAGCCCCCACGTTTGGCGGCAAGTCCAGGAGAGATAATGAGAAAAACAAGGAGTCATCACTGGCCAGTCAGGACAGCCCCTAAGGTGTCCCGAGCTGAGGTGACTGACTTTTAGAAATCCTCCATCTTGCAGATGGAGGATTTCTCCAATAGGATTAGGGATGTGCCACCCTCCCCTCAAGGAGGAGGCACAAAGAGGGTGTACCCACCCTCAGGGCTAGTAGCCATTGGCTACTAACCCCCCAGACCTAAACACGCCCTTAAATTTAGTATTTAAGGGCTCCCCAGAGCCTAGGAACTCAGATTCCTGCAACCTAAGAAGAAGAGGACTGCTAAGCTGAAAAACCCTGCAGAGAAGACGGAGACACCAACTGCTTTGGCCCCAGCTTTACCGGCCTGTCTCCCCCACTTCTAAAGACACTGCTCCAGCAACGCTTTCCCCAGGGACCAGCGACCTCTGAATCCTCAGAGGACTGCCCTGCTCTAGAAGGACCAAGAAACTCCTGAGGACAGCGGCCCTGTTCAACCAAGACTGCAACTTTGTTTCAAAGGAGCAACTTTAAAACAACTGCGTTTCCCGCCGGAAGCGTGAGACTTGCTACTCTGCACCCGACGCCCCCGGCTCGACTTGTGGAGAAACAACACTTCAGGGAGGACTCCCCGGCGACTGCGAGACCGTGAGTAGCCAGAGTTGCCTCCCCTGAGCCCCCACAGCGACGCCTGCAGAGGGAATCCTGAGGCTCCCCCTGACCGCGACTGCCTGACTCCCAGATCCCGACACCTGGTAAAGACTCTGCAACCGCAGCCCCCAGGACCTGAAAGATCAGAACTCCAGTGCAGGAGTGACCCTCAGGAGGCCCTCTCCCTTGCCCAGGTGGTGGCTACCCCGAGGAGCCCCCCCCCTTGCCTGCCTGCAACGCTGAAGAGACCCCTTGGTCTCCCATTGGTTTACATTGGAAACCCGACGTGTGTTTGCACACTGCACCCGGCCGCCCCTGTGCTGCTGAGGGTGTACTTTCTGTGCTAACTTGTGTCCCCCCAGGTGCTCTACAAAACCCCCCTGGCCTGCCCTCCGAAGACATGGGTACTTACCTGCTGGCAGACTGGAACCGGGGCACTCCCTTCTCCATTGAAGCCTATGCGTTTTGGGCACCACTTTGACCTCTGCACCTGACCGGCCCTGAGCTGCTGGTGTGGTAACTTTGGGGATTGCTCTGAACCCCCAACGGTGGGCTACTTTGTACCCAAACTTGAACCCCGTAGGTGGTTTACTTATCTGCAAAAATGAACTAACTCTTACTGCCCCCAGGAACTGTTGAAAATTGCACTGTCTAGTTTTAAAATAGCTATATGTGATTTATTTGACAACTGTGTATGCTATTTTGATTATTCAAAGTTCCTAAAGTACCTACCTGCAATACCTTTCATTTGAAGTATTACATGTAAAATTTTAACCTGTGGTTCTTAAAATAAACTAAGAAAATATATTTTTCTATACAAAAACCTATTGGCCTGGAATTGTCTTTGAGTGTGTGTTCCTCATTTATTGTCTGTGTGTGTACAACAAATGCTTAACACTACTCCTTTGATAAGCCTACTGCTCAACCACACTACCACAAAATAGAGCATTAGTATTATCTCTTTTTGCCACTATCTTACCTCTAAGGGGAACCCTTGGACTCTCTGCATACTATTCCTTACTTTGAAATAGTGCATACAGAGCCAACTTCCTACACACAGGATTCAGTCCATCCTTGTTTAATGTATATTTCAGGCCATTAGCATCTTTGCCTGCCCAGGAGGGGAACAGCCCTGCAAACTTTATGAACTGTATGTCAGCTGTGGCAAAGTGAATGCATGCAAACTATCTAAAGCTTAATGGCAACAAAACTGACATTCTTCTGATGGGACAACACTCTAGATTGGGGTGCTCATTGGTGGCCTCATATGCTGGGACGGTCCCCTGTGCCCAAATCTGTGAATAAGAACCAAGCAACTACTTCCAGTGCAAGGGGAATCTATAACCTGATTCGGCTGAATTAAAATGCTTGGTGTACTTAAAAAAAAAAAAAAAAAAAAAATGTTATCATGACCACTTTTTCTTAGCTATGTGTACAGTGCTTGTTCACATCTTGTCTAGCACACTCCCTTGTTTGATTGCTTTTCCATACAGCCAAATCTAGAGTGCCGTTATTGATCGCAGTGTGTAAAACTGCACACAAATGCTTAAACCTTTCTTCTTTTATGAACATAATGGTTTCTGTTTTTCTCAACAGAGCTTCCTGAACACCAGCAGCTGTCCTGAAATTCAGGGTTTTTTACATGTGAAAGAATTGGGAAGAAAATCGTGGAAAAGGATGTTTGTATGTTTGCGACGATCAGGACTGTACTGTTCTACGAAAGGGACATCCAAGGTGAAGAGCCCTTATTTTTTGAATTTTACTACAGTGAAACCTTCTCTGTGCATATTTGGTGCAAAACTGGGATGTTCGTAATAGGTGTCGAATGCTTTTCTTGGTGGCTTGTTGCATATTCCATTTCATTTGTCACTGGATTTGCAGTTGAATACCATGAACATTTGAGCCTTAAATCCTGCATTCCCATTCCTACTAATTACCATTAAGACTTTTTCAGTGTGTAGAAATTTTGGTTGTCACAAAAAAATCCACCCTAAAATGTGCGTAAATGGGTGTGTTCATTGTAGCATATGTGCTGTTGTATAAACCCCACCTGGAAAAAAGACTAAACATTTTGATAGTAGTTGATCATCTGGTGAATGATGAGATGAAAGTGTTGTGCAGTAGAAGAAAGCACGTAGATTTTATTTTGAAATAACCTATACTGTTACCAGTGCGGCTGAGCTATGTCAGTGCATACCATTCTTTTCTTTCCAGAGATGGTTTGAGTTTTCAGCAATGCACTCTTGCACGGTGATTGGCGGATGAGTGTTGCCCCTTTCATGTTCTAGTTTTTCCATAAGTTAAGGTATGTCTGCTCACTTAGGTGAGGAGTACATTGACAGGTTTGTCTAATTGAACAGGCTGTAGAGGGGTACCTTGCTAAAAACCTGTGGGCAAATGAATGATCGAGAAGGGGTCAAGGTGTATCGTTCTGTCAACTTGCTGATAGATTTATTAGTGCAGCTGGTAAGGAAAGCTGTCTGGAACATAGCAACCTGCTACTCCATTATTCTCCACAGAGGAGAGGTTTGAGGTGATACTAGAAAATGCAAATTGCACTACGGCCTCATTGCAGCTCTGTAGTCGGGAAGGGGTGACTCATGAATGTAAATTTCCATGCTCAAAGATTTCCAGATAACGATAAGAAAGATATGATTACGCTGATTATTAAAGCCTTTTTTTAGTTATTAAGGTACAGCAGGTTCAGCTTTTGTTGGACATAGTGAATGCTGTGTCTGAGGTCCACTCAGTTGGACTCGAGACGGAAACATTAACTCCATTCAGGATGGTCATCTGCTCAAGCATCCTTTAACAGAGCAGTAGTTTTTCAGCATAGGACTGGTCTAGTGAAATTTTTTTTGCCCGCAGTCATGACTGTTTTAGCAAAATCATTTTCACAGTTTTCAGGTTTGGTCAATGGTCTGTTTCGCTGCGTCAGAAGAAAGTGTTAGTCAGCTGTAGTGGGAAAGATATTGGTAATTCATTGTTACATAGATTAGTTGAACATCATGCATATTACAATTTGTTGGAATGCTCGCAGATGTTGCCATTCATACAGTAACTGATGCATACTCAATATCACCAGGAATTCTTTGTTTAATGTACACATAGGATCTGTAAACAGGTCAAGGGAACCACAGCAGAGGGAAGTCCGAAGAATAGATTGGCTTCCACTGCTCTTCTGCAATCTAAATTATTGGAGACTTGTAGCTAGAATCACCTGTCCTAGGGTTTTGCACTCCACCTGCAGACAAGTTTGAAATCTAATCATAACAAGCTTCCATTCTGATCCAAATGGTCTGATCTTGCCAAAATATTACTCAGTAATGTTTGTCCTGCAAAATAGAAATTATAATGAGCTATCCACAAACATCTTGGGATCAAGGTAGGCACTGTAATTTCCGGTGTGCTTCTGTATATGTATATTGTTAGACCTGGCATCATTGGCTTGGTATTCCCCTAACTTTTTTACTACTCTTTTTCTAACTTTGTATTTGCTGGCCTGAGGACGACTGCCACCCAGTGCTAAAGTGCCTGTGCTTCGTCCTTCAAACATGTCAGATTGGCTTATATCCAATTGCCATATTTAATTTACTTGTAAACCCCTAGTAAAGTGGCACTGCCTATTCCCAGGGCCTCTAGATTAAATGCTACTAGTGGGCCTGCAGCAATGATTGTGTCAGAGATATACGAAGCACTTTAAACATGTCTTAGGCCTGCCATTGCAGTCTGTGTGCAGTTTTACACTGCCATTTTGACCTGGCAAAATACATCTTTTGCCAGACACAAACTTTCTTTTTAATACACATAAGTCACCCTTAGGTTAGGCCCTGGATAGGCCCAAGGGCAGGGTGCAGTTTTATTTAAAAACTTGGGCATGTACTTTTAAACTTTACCTGTCATTGTAGTGAAAAACTTACATTACTTTTTCACTCCTGCAAGGCCCACCTCTCCCATCGGATAACATTTGCGTTACCTTATTATATTTTATAAGTTTAATTTCAAAATGGGAACAGGTAATACCATGTTTGTCTCTGGGATTATAATGAAAAATCTTAACTTATGGTGAAGATGGATTTTAAATGACAAATTTGAAAATGTCACTTCTAGGAAGTTGGCATTTTCCTGGCTTAGCCATTTTGTGCCTGCAAGCCTGTCTGTCGATCACATGACTAGGTACAGTTGGGCTTTGTGAATTCCTCCTAAACAGCCAACCACAATGGGTTAGGTGTGACCGGATTGGACATCACTGGAAGAATGGAAGTGAGAAGCTGGACCCCACTTAAACTTGAATAGGCTGCGTCCTGCCTCTAACCAAAGGGCTGCATACCTCCTGTAGTTAGTCTGAAGCCAAGGCCAAGAAGACATGGTTCTAGAAGCTTCTTCTCCTTCAAAGGCACAAGTGGGTTTAAATACTGGCTCTCAAGACAAACTCTTGAGTTCACTTCTAGACCTGTTGATACTCTGCCTGGCAGGACGGCTTCTGTGGTGCTGAAATGACTGCTACTCCACTGGACTGCAGATTGGAAGAACTGCTGTCCTGCTGTGCAGACCTGCTGCCCTCTTGCCTGGGTGAAAAGGACTGGACCTGCATCCCTTGCATCCAGTTACTCCAAGGGCTAGTTGGTTAGCCTGCTTTTCTGAAGTCTCAGGAGCACAACAGGCTTCCAACAACTTTGTGCCTGGACTTTGCCATCTGTGAGTCTACCCTGCCAAGTGATGCCACCCCAGCCCTGGACTCTTGGAAATGGGCTTAAGCTGCTCTGCCAGCCTCTATGGATCAAGCAGAACTGACATATATACTCTGCTGCGTGTCCCAACCCTGAGCAGAACTGACTCGTCTCTGCTGATGCGCGGATTAGACCGGTTTAAAAACATGCATTGCCTCCTCAGCCCATAATGCAGTTTGAACCGCCGCTGCATGATGCATCCTTGGCGCAGGCCCTCTCATCCATTGTTGACAGAAGATTAGATTAATACACCGGACTCCGCATTGCAGCCTCACTACTCCTCGGAACTTACATTTCCTAACCAAGCAATGCATACGTGACTCTGTCCTGTGCTCCATCGTGATCAGCCTGAACTTGTGACTTTGTCCTGGTCCTCCGCAACCAGATATCCACAGATGGTGTTATGTGCTTTTTAGTGCTAATTTCACTTAAATTTTCAAAGCTGCAATGGGGGCATGGCTACAGCCAGACAAAGATGGTGGCTTAGCTTGCGAGCTCCACCGCGCCTGAATAGCATTTCTTCTCCGCATACCGCCCTAACCTGTTTTCTTATCCCGGTGAGATCCACCACAGTCTGCTCACAATGCAGTGAGCACAGTGCTCCATCCAGGGACCTCAAACTGACTTGTTGCAACCGTTTTCTGAATCGAGGTTCTGAGCGCCTCTGAAACCTTCGTGTTTGCCTGACTGTCATGGTCCCCACGGGGACTCTAAAATAACCGGCAACCATTGCACTGTTTATTTGGACCTACATGCAAATGTGAGTGCTCTATTGTATTTCTACCTGCTTATCAGAGGTGTAATTCCTATCGTAGCAACAGCCTTTGTTGACAACTAATGTCTACAGTTTACATTCTAAACCTCTCTGAGCCTGATCTTAAGATGGCTGCCATGGAGGCTCATTGTTTCTTCTAGACCTCTTTTAAGCTAAAAACTACTAATTAACTGTAGCTGCGTCTACTTACACTGCCTGCAAATAGGGTCACACCACCTGCGCTTCCTTGTGCATGTGATAGTATCCATTTCCCCAGCATGACTTAACAGAGAATGACTGATGCAAGGGGCACAAGGGGGGGGGGTCTCCAAAGACTCCAAACCGGTGCAAAAAAAAGGTCAAAACAGGAACCACCTACCCTTGAGTCTCCCATCAAAGCAAAATTAGACAATAGTGGACCTTGGACTTGATCATGCAAGAACTCGATACACTGCACACCGTTGTGCAATCCACCAAAAATACCACGGAATCCATGCAAGTAGATCTTTCTCCCTGAAAATAGGACATTCTTTATCTTGGGAATAGTCTCTGAAGCAGAAACATATGTATAAGCCACCTGGAAGACAAACACAGCTCTGCTAAAATGATCTCAACGAATGTGGTGAAAATAGCAAGACTATAAACAAACATAGACATTAGATGACCGAAATGCAAGGGGCAACTTACGAATATTTTGATTACAAGAAGGAAAAGAAAGCCAGGCCCTTTACTGCACAACATTTAAAGAACAATGGATACCAAGGGTCCAAGATATGCAATTTGCCAAAGACTTTGAAATAACACGGGCTCACAGAGTACCTACCCTCACTACGAAAAACTGACCCACCTAGATCCCTGATCTTCAGACCCCTACGCTACTCACACACCGAAGCGATCGTTCATCACATCAAGAAAATGAAGAGGGTCAAATGGCAAGAGTTATCTATTGGGATTTCACCAGACTACTCAAAAGGTACCTTTAAAAGGAAAGCGTTCTTATCCCTACGCCAAGCTCCACGAGACTTATCAATACAGTTCTCCTTTAACATTCCTTTTGATCCAAAAGACCTGGACTCCTTCATCGCTGACACTCAAGACATGAAAATGAACTCCTAACTTTCAGATTTCCTCTTGTCTGACGTGGTTCATAATCACCCCCAACTAACAATCTCTATCAAGAGCTAACAGCTACTAACAGAATCCTGCATCTACAACCAGTTCTTCCTTAATAACATGGTTGTCTAACACCAGACTAAAATCATTATCACGTCTCTCGTATCCAAACACAAATGGATACAATATGCTAGACAACATGGGGCATAGACATCTTCTAACCCATCGGTTGGTCTTTCTGCAACTAACATCCCCTTTTTGTTACCCCCAATATTTGATTTGCCCTGTCTAGATTTGCCCATTGTGCACTGTGTAAATCTTGTTAATGTGCAATAACATTCTGTACTGCTGTTTTTCTCTACTATACTTCCAATTTACCTGTCTAATATATAGCTATATTCTATTAGTAGATGTAGTTTCTGCAACCCTCTTTGGGAAGCCTTGTTTCAGAGAAAGTCGTCTTATGTTAAACCAGAGGTTCACCTACCTACATTGGTAGAACATTACTAAGAGTTTGAACTGCTTTCACTGTGTTTATCAGTTACTAGAACAACACTTCTGCATTTCTAAAATGCATATCTGCTTTGTTCCCCGTTTGCTACTCTGCAGTATTGTCAATTAACCTATGCATTAAGGTCATTTAAGGGCTACATAATTGCGACCAGCTCTGTCATCTTATATTACACATCATTTCACTCTGCTCCTTAATTCAGTCCACCCCTCATAGCGCGTCAAAAGCACACTCACAGTAATCCGTAGTTAATGTATTCTAGTCCACTCACACTTCATACGCCCCCAGCTCCTTGATCCTAGGCTCTTCCTCCTGTGGCCCCCTCAGCTCACACTTTTTTGAGCCTGCTTGGTACCTTCTCGGTTACCATGCCACGTGTTACGTACACTGATATTACTTTCTTACTACCTTCATCACCTCTTCTTAGTCTAGCCTTTTCTTCCTTTTTTTAATCTTTCGTTTTCTGCTACAGATCTTCTGGCTCTTCCCTGCCTCCCTCCTTATGCCTCTTCTATGCCTAGGCCTCTGACTCCCTACCCCACTCTCCATAGTTTGCCCATCACCCCTCCATTCCCCCCCTCCCCGACCCCTCTGCCCCACATGGCATAAGACATGGATCTGCTCTGATTGTGTCCCCAACATTGCGTTATGCATAATTTAATGAATCTTCCCCTCAATGTTAAGGGTTTAAACCCTCCTACTAAAAGACAAAAAATCCTAAACTATACTCATAAATTCAAGGGGGATCTAATACTCCTGCAAGAGCCAAAGGTCACACAAAAAGTAGCTCTCCTACTAAATAAATCCTCAGTTAGTAACATTTTGTGTGTCCCTGCTATCAACAAGAAAAATGGCCTAATTACACTTATATCTACCTCCTCTGGTCTTGCCATTACCTCATCTGAGGCTAACCCAGAAGGCAGATGGCTTACAACACTACATAAAGACAATACTGACCTCAGTCGTAAATACCTACGCTCCAAATATCAATACCCCAACCTATTGGACTCACCTTAGCGAAAAAAATGTTCAATGGCATGTGTAGCTGTAGATACACAAGATGTGCATAAGCTAGCCATCTAGTGTTGGGTTCGGAGTAATACAACTTGTTTTTGTTCAATGAAAGTTTTCGAGTCACAGGATTAAGTGACTCCCCCTCTCAGTAATACTGTGCATGGGCATAGAGTCCTTTGTTAGATTTTTTTTTTTTTTTTTCTGCCGTCTGGTTCGGATGCGTGTTCCTCTTGCGCTGAGTTCTCAGCTCCAAACAGTCTAAAACGGTATTCTTTCCTTCTCACTTTCATCTTCAGTATTGTTTTCGAACACGTATTCTTTAATTCAACTTTCGGTTCCTTTTCCATACTCTTAGTCAAATTTCTCGGCCCTTTTGGCTAGAAAGGCCCTCTTTGGGCCTACCTCTCCCATGTGGTATCAAAGAATGCAGCCCTAATGGAACATACTCCATCCCGGTTTTGCCCTCAATGCCATTCAAAGTTTTTACACACCGACCATCAACAGGTGTGTAATTAGTGTCTTTGACCAGACCACAATGACCAGGCCTGCGAAGCGTGCCATTCTTTTCGATCAAAGAAGATGCTTGAAGATCGAGGAGCTCGTAGAATGGAAATGGAGTCTCGACATTCAGATGATACACCAGACATCTTCGGTGACGAGCACGCTCAAGAAGACTTGGAACAGGAGGGGGTTTTGGACATTCAAGATTCAGACTGATGTGCAGTCGGGCATCGAAAGTCAACCAATACAGCCAGCACAAACGAAGTAAAAAGCCCCCTTTTCCATTGGACAAATCAGCCACTAAAGAGGACACCGGTCCACCACTGCCTGCCAGCCATGGTCTGAGCCAAGAAACTTATTTGGATGCATCGCATACCAGCTCGGCACCGAAAAAAGCCAAAGATAAATCTTCCGCATTGACCTCCAGTACCTCAATTTCAGCACCGACAAAACAGAAATTACATGGTGCTTCAGTGCCTACCACTTCAACACCGAAAATGTTCCATCCGCAAAAACCTCCAGAACCGAAAACCTCACAAAAGACTTTCAGTGACTCTAGACAGTCTATAACAACCCCTACATCACTGGTGGAACCAATTTTAGAAGTTATGGACGCTAGGCAGCGCTGACTTCAAATTCAGCAAAGAACAGGGAGGATTATAACATCACCTCTGTCACCTTTAAAAAAGGAAATTCACTTTTCGAGTCGTGATTACTTTACACCTCCTAAGAAGAATACCAAAGAAAAGACTTATTTTCATACTCTGACATCTCCACCTTTACCTACTTTTCCACAACATACTCCTCCACCAATATCTCTCCCTCATTCAGGGTTCACACCACCTAGGTTCACCACCTGGTGGGTCTCAAGATATAGAGGGGATACATTAGATGAACAAGCCCCATGGGATGAATACGATCTGGATCTTATTACTCCAAATGATCCAGCTCTTTACCCAGCTAGACCTTCACCACCTGAGGATTCCACATCATACAGATAGGTTATATCTAGAGCAGCAGCATTTCACAATGTACATATGTACACTGATCCAGTGTAGGAAGAAAGTTGGTTCCTTCCAATGCTTCCAGGCATGCTCAGACATGCAAAATAAATATTTAGAGAGCCTGGGTTATCACTCCCAGAATTGATTTAAAAAAAAAAAAAAAAAAAAAAAAAAAAGTTCAGGACTTCTCCTACTGATCCTTTATATATAAAAACACAAATACCTCCAGACTCTTGTTGCATCTACTGCACGCAAAAGGGCTAATAGCCAGTCAACAGGAGACACACCTCCCCCTGATAAAGAAAGTAAGAAAATTAGATGCGGCTGGGAAAAGAGTGGCAGCTCAGGCAGCCAATCACTGGCAAATTACTAATGTATGACCTTTCATATCCAGATATGACAGAGCTCACTGGGATGCTAGGGAGGAACTTTGACAGTACCTACCAGAAGAACATCGTAAAAGAGGGACAGAAATTGTAAATGGTAGGGACAAATAATTTCAAATAACTCCATTCGATGTGCGCCTGATGCTGCTGATACAGCAACACGTAGTATTAACACAAGTGTCTTAAGGCGCTGTGCCTGGCTCAGATGTTCAGGGTTTAAACAGGAGGTACAGCAGGCAGTTTTAAACCTGCTTTTTGATAAAGAGCATTTTTTTCTGTTCACAAGTGGATACCACACTTGAAAAGTTAAATAAAGATAATCAAACTGCCAAAGCTATGGGAGCCTTAAAAGCCAGCACACCCAGGGGTAATTTTCGTCATACAGGGTTTACAAGAGGAGTTAGGTAATCATTTCAAGAACATTCCACAAATCAAACTAAACCCACCTCTCGATAAACCAGAGGGTACTTTAGAGGATCAAATAGAGGAAACAATAATAAGGTAAGAGGAAAACCATCTACATCTAGAGGCTCCATATCAGTCACAGAACAATGACTTACAACAAACAATACTAACACACACCACTCCTGTAGAGGGAAGGTTACAACATTTGTTACCTCCAGTGGACTCAAATTACCACAGATCAATGGGTACTTCCAATTATCCAAAATGGTTATTGTCTGGAGCTCATTTCAAAGCCACCAAATATACCCCCTTGTACTCACACACTCGATCATCTCACTCTTCTCTAAGAGGAAGTACATTCCCTTCTTCTAAAAGGAGCTATAGAACCAGTACCATTACAGCACCCAGGAACAGGAGTTTACTCCTTGTATTTTCTAATTCCCAAAAAAGACAGGACTCAGACCAATATTAAATCTCAGACCCTTAAACCACCACATCCAATCAGAAAAATTTTATATAGTCACTCTCAAGGATGTTATTCCTCTATTGCAACTTCATGACAGTTATATCTAAAGGACGCTTAGTTTCACATTCCTATTCATCCTGCATACCGCAAATACCTAAGAGATGTAGTAGCAGGAAAACATTACCAGTTCAGTGTATTAACACTCAGTCACAACTGCTCCCAGAGTATTCACAAAATGCCTCGCAGTGGTTGCAACACATCTCAGAAGAAAACAAATTCATGTTTTCCCTCATTTGGACTCATGCTCTCATCAAAGCCAATTCTTTCGCACTGTGTCAAAAAACATACTCAAACTACAATTTGTCTCTTACACTCTCTAGGGTTCACCATAAATTACTTCAAATATCATCTGCAACCTCTCCAATTAGAACCCTATCTAGGAGCTGTCCTAAATGCACAGTTAGGAATAGCTTTCTCCAAACCGGGTGCAAATCTTTTTAAACATTGATCACAACATTAAAACGGAACCAAACATACATAGTATGAACTGTTATGAAACTTAGGGATGATGGCATCTTGCATTGCCATAGAGCCTCATGCCAGACTTCATATGCGCCTCTTCAACAATATCTCTTGTAAGTGGACTCTGGCACAGACTCAAATGGAAGATCTAGTGCTGTTGGACCGCTAGACTTATCTCTTTTTACATTGGTGGAATATCACAAACCTTATGAAAGGGTGGCCCATTGTAGACCCTGTGCCTCAGATCACTCAACAGATGCCTCAAGCAACAGATGGGGAGCTCATCTCCTCGACCTAACAATCCAGGGGATATGAGACAATACTAGTCAGTCTCTTCATATCCATTACCTGGAACTGCAAGCAATATTCTTGGCAATGAAAGCATTCCTTTCACAGTTGCAACACAAAACAGTGTTGATATGTACAAACATGACTGCCATGTACTATCTTCAAAAACAGGGGAGGGGACACAATCTCATCAACTGTCCCATCTCGCACAAACAATATGGAAATGGCGATTTGTCACCACATTCACATAGTGGCACAATGTCTCCTGGGGACAAGACAATCGCTTAGCAAACCTACTAAGCAGGATGCATCAACAAACACGAATGGAAACTCCACCCACAAGTCCTTCAACAGTACTTCAAAAAGTGGGGGAACACCTCAAATAGATCTGTTCGCAACATATCAAAACAAACAAATGCCAAAACTTTGCCTCCAGGTACCCAAACCCTCAGTCCAAGTGCAATGCTCTATGGATGAGTTGGTCAGGGATATTTGCTTACACTTTTCCCCCTCTCCCACTCTTACCATTTCTAGTCTGGAAGATAAAACAATGTTCCCTCAACATGATCTTAGTGACCCCTATATGGGCATGTAACCATGGTACACAACACTTTAGGAACTCAGTTGTTCCTCATCAAAAACTTCCCAACAGACCAGATCTCCTTACCCAAAAACAGGGACAAATAAGACACCCAAATCACTCTACCTACCAATGTGGCTCCTGAAGTCATAGAACTTGGATATTTACAATTACCACAGAAATGTATGGATATCCTTAAACAAGCACGAAAACCTACAACTAGACAATGCTATGCAGCAAAATGGAAATGTTTTGTTTGTTACTCCCAAACAAAAGACACTGGCTCCCTCGAACCAATAGTACAAGACATTGTACAATATTTATTACACTTACAAAAAGCAAATTTAGCTTGCACATCTATTCATTTACATTTAGCTGCATAGCTTCAAAATAAACAACATATTTCTTTGTTTAAAATTCCAGTTATTAAAGCATTTATGGAAGGACTAAAAAGGATAATTCCACCAAGAATTCCTCCAACTCCATCTTCGAATTTTAACATTGTACTCAGGGCTCCACCGTTTGAGCCACGTCACTTCTGCCCCCTACATTTCCTTTCATGGAAAGTAGCCTTTTTAATTGCTATCACCTCCCTCAGATGTGTCGGTGAGCTCCCAGGCATTAACTTTAGAAGAACCTTCCTTTCAAGTTCAGAAAGACAAAATTGTGTTAAGAACCCTCCAAAATTCCTTCCAAAAGTAATTTCATATTAATCAAACAATAGAATTACCAGTTTTCTTTGCAAAACCAGATTCCGTTGCAGAAAGAGATCTACATACTCTAGATGTTAAGAGCTTTTAGGAAAACAAAACAACTTTTTGTGGCTTTCTCCTTACCACCCAAAGGAGATCCTATATCTAAAACAACTATAACAAGATGGATAGTCAAATGCATTCAAACATGCTATACTGAAGCTAAGCGACAATTACCTAGAGCACATTCCACTAGGGGAAAATGGTGCATCTATGGCATTTTTGGGTAACAGACATTTGTAAAGCAGCAACATGGTCTACTCCACACATGTTTCCAAAACATTATTTTTTTAGACTTCTTTGCAAGGCAAGCTAATGTTGGACAAGCTGTACTTAAAACACTTTTTCAAACAATTGCAACCCCCTGCACACTAGCCACCACTTTACGGATGAACTGCTTTACAGTCTATGCACTGCATGTGTATCTACAGCTACACATGCCATAGAACGGAAAATGTTACCAGTAGACATCTGTTCATGGCATGTAGTGCTGTAGATTCACATCCGCCTTACCTCCTCCCCAGACGTGTGTAGATGTTGCTCTATATATATGTATATATGTGTGTGTGTGTATATATATATATATATATATATATGTATGTATATATATGTATGTATGTATATATATATGTATGTGTATATATATATATATATGTATGTATATGTGTTTGGTATGTGTAGCTGCAGATACACATGCCATGCATAGCTCTTCCGACATCTAGTGTTGTGCTCGGAGTTGTTTTTCTTCAAAGAAGTCTTTTCGGAGTCACAGGATCGAGTGATTCCTCCTCTCGGTTACAGTGCGCATGGGCATCGATTCCAATGTTAGATTGTTTTCTTTCCGCTGCCTGGTTCGGACGTCTTTCCTCTTGCTCCGAGATTTCGATTTGGAAAACCTCAGAAAACCTACTTATTTGTCGGTATTGTTTCGCTCTCGTTTCCCTGCTAGCCTCGAAACCAGTAGTACCGTCGGAACCTTCATCTTGCCCTTCGGGGCGCACGCCCAACTCTGGCCTGTTCGGGCCTACCGCGTGGAAAGCCTGATGGATCTGACTCCATTCCGATTCTGCCCTCTGTCCCACACAAAGTACCCCTATACAGACCAACTCCTGGTTTGTAATTTGTGCCTTTCTCCAGACCATCGGGAGGAAGATTGCGAGGCCTGTCGATCTTTCGATCAAAGATTACCCTGAGAGGTCGCAGAGCCAGAAGACTCGAAATGGCGTCAAAGCACCAAACATCTTGACGTCGAGGAGGAAGAGCAGGCGCAGACGACAGTCTCCATCCGAGACACTGAATCTGAACAAGAATCGGAAGACGATAGGCCTGTCGCAGCTGGCCAGCATGTGAGTACGTTTGCTCCTCCACCCATACTGAAAAAACATCCGAAGGCCTTGGGTACACCACTGCCGGAAGGCCATGGTTCGGCCCGAAAAGACTGATGACGACTGATCGCCGGTGCCGAAAAAAAGCCACTCCTCCGTCCACCTCAGTCGAGTAAATCTGTTAAATTTCCAATTCAGACTCCAGTATAAGGCCTGCAAAAATCCTCATACACAGAGGAACAGAGACTTTCGAGAAAATTAAAGCAAATCTCAAAGCCCATGCTGAAATCTCATAAAGCTTCGGAAGAAGAGACTGAGATTGAGCCAATATTAGCGGTTATGGATGAAAGTCAATCGAGAATCCATATACATAAGGAGACTGAAAGAATAATCACGGCACCTCCTTTAAAGACTAAAAGAAAGCTGGCTTTTCAAGAGGAGTTAGACTCTGTTCAACCACCAGCAAAAGTGCAGAAACAAAAGGAGAAACAAGCACCTCTCCCTACTTCTCCTCCTCACTCTCCACAGCTTTCTTTTTCACCTCACAATAGTCCATCCCCACGGCCTTCTCCAACCCATTCATTATATTCACATGGAGAAACAGTAGACCCATGGGATCTCTGACACTGATCCCATTCCAGACAACGATCCAGAACTGTACCCATTTAAACCTCCTCCAGAAGGCACCACTGCCTCCACCTAAGTAATATCTAGGGCAGCAGCTTATCATGGAGTGCTTATACATTCTGAACCCCTGGAAGAAGACTTTCTATTTAACACACTGTCTTCCACTCATTCCAGGTACCAGTGTCTCCCTAAGTTGCCGGGAATGGTTAAACATGCAGACCAAATTTTTAATGAGCCTATCCAAGCTAGAGTCATCACCCCTAGAATTGATAAAAAATATATAAGCCTGCTCCTACTGACCCAGACTAGATCACTCATCAGGTACTTCCAGACTCAGTGGAAGTCAGTGCGGCAAGTAAGAGAGCAAACAGCCAGTCATCAGGAGACTCACCTCCTCCTGATAAAGAAAGTAGGAAATTTGATGCAGCTGGGAAACATTGCCACACAAGTGGCTAACAAATGGAGAATTGTCAATTCTCAGGCACTTCTATCCAGATATGACAGGGCAAAATTGGGACGAGATGCAAGATCTTATACAACACCTCCCAAAGAAGCATCAAAAGAGAGCACAACATGTTGTGGAAGAGGGACAAGCTATAAGCAATACCAGATAAGGTCTGCCCTCGATGCTGCTGATACAGCCGCAAGGAGTGTCAATACTGCCATCACATTTAGAAGGCATGCATGGCTACGCTCCTCTGGTTTTAAACCAGAAATTCAACAGGCAATACTTAATGTGCCTTTTGACAAACATCTATTCAGCCCAGAAGTAGACACCGCTATTGAGAAATTGAGAAAAGACTCCGATACTGCGAAAGCAATGGGGGCTTCATACACCACACCATATAGAGGCTCCTTTAGCAGATCGCAGTTTAGAGGAGGTTTTAAGCTGCAGTCCTCTGATGCTGCCACCTCCCACACAAAGCAGGGACAACAAACCCAATATCAAAGAGGGGGGTTTAGAGGGTCCTATAAAGGACAATATTTCAGGAGCAGAGGTAAATTCCAAGCCTCAAACCAACCACTACACAACCTAAGCAGTGACTTCCTTCCCACCCTTCCACTCCACACTTCTCCTGTGGGGAGGAGGGGGGAGAGAGACTACAGCAATTCCACTCTCATTGGCAAAATATCACCACCGACAATTGGGTATTATCAATTATGTGCAATGACTATTGCCTAGAATTAATCTCCAACCCTCCAAACATTCCACCAACATACCACAAGTTGTCCCCAGAACACAGCGTTCTGTTGCAACAAGAGGTACAATCTCTACTATTAAAACAAGCAATAGAATTGGTTCCACATTCTCAACCAGGAACAGGAGTATACTCACTATACTTCCTGATTCCCAAAAAAGGCGGCACTCAGGCCCATCTTGGACCTCAGGCCCCTCAATCTATACATCCCGTCAGAACCTTTTCTCATTGTAACTCTGCAAGATGTCATTCCACTACTACAAAAACAAGACTACATGACTGCTTTAGACCTCAAAGATGCATATTTCCACATACCCATCCATCCAGCTCACAGAAAATACCTCAGGTTTGCCATAGCTGGAAAACATTACCAGTTCAAAGTATTGCCATTCGGCATAACAGCGCCAAGAGTGTTCACAAAATGTCCAGCAGTAGTAGCAGCCTCCCTAAGAAGACAACACATCCACATCTTTCCATATCTAGACGACTGGCTAATAAAATCAAGCAATTTTACACAATGCCAACAACACACTTGTTATGTGATAGAAACCTTGCATAGACTAGGGTTCACTCTCAATTACCAAAAATTACTTTCAACCAGCACAAGTACAACCTTACCTAGGTGCTATCCTAAATACTCAAAAAGCCCTAGCTTATCCAAATACACAAAGGATACAAGCTTTCCAAAATCTCATACCACACATACAGCCAAATCAACAATATACTGTAAAATGTATCCCGAAGATTCTAGGAATGATGGCATCTTGCGTAACCATAGTTTCACATGCAAGACTAAACATGAGGCCCTTACAACAGTGCCTCTCAACAGTGGTCTCGGGCACACCGTCAACTTCAAGATCTAGTATTGATGGACCGCCAAACACATATGTCCCTTTAGTGGTGGAATCACAGCAATCTAATGAAGGGGCGTCATTCCAAGACCCTGTGCCTCAGACCATAATCACAACAGACTTATTAATGATTGGTTGGGGAGCTCACCTCAACAATCAGACCATTCAAGGTCAATGGGATGCCCAACAGAAACAGCTTCATATAAACCACCTATAACTATTAGCTGTAAGCCTTGCTCTAAAAGCGTTTCAACCTCTTCTCAAATAGAAGACTGTTCTCATAAAAACAGACAACATGACAGCCATGTATTACCTCAACAAACAGGGCGGGGCACACTCATCTCAACTGTCTCTGCTAGCCCAAACAATATGGAAATTGGCAACTCACAATCACATTAATCTATTAGCACAATACATTCCAGGGATAGACAATCAGCTGGCAGATCTCCTAAGCAGAAATCACCAACAAACACGAATGGGAGATTCACTCCCAAGTACTTCAAAAGTGGGGAATACCAGAGATAGATTTATTCGCAACAAGCGAAAACGCAGAATGCCTAAACTTCGCATCCAGACACCCATATCCTCTAACCAAGGACAATGCTCTATGGATCAAATGGTCAGGGATATTTGCTTACGCTTTTCCCCCTCTCCCACTCCTTCCCTTTCTGGTCAGCAAACTACATCAAACATCACTCACCATGATTTTAATAGCACCAACACGAGCACGCCAGCACTTTTACACAACACTCCTAGATCTGTCTGTAGTACCACATTCCAAATCCCAATGCTCTCAATCTAGTGAGTTGGCTCCTGAAGTCATAGAATTTGGTTACCTAAAGCTTCCACCAGAATGTATGAAAGTAATTAAACAAGCACGTAAACCTACTACTAGACAATGCTACGGAAACAAGTGGAAAAGATTTGTATACTACTGTCAATCTAAAAACACTGACCCACTTACAGCATCCATACAAGAAATTGTATGCTATTTACTTCATTTGCAAAAGTCACACTTGGCTTTCTCACCCATCAAGATACATCTCACTGCAATATCTGCATACTGCCAGAATATTCAACATACTTCTCTTCAGAGTTCCTGTTATTAAAGCCTTCATGGAAGGATTAAAACGCATTATTCCCCTTAGAACACCACCTGTTCCACTGTGGAATTTAAATATCGTACTTACCAGACTCATGGGAACACCTTTTGAACCCATTCAATATTTAACATGGAAGGTTGCTTTCCTTGTAGCTATTACTTCAAGAAGAGTTAATGAAATACAAGGCTTCACTCTTGAAGAACCTTTTTTCCAAGTACACAAACATAAAGCTGTACTTAGAACAAATCCAAAATTTCAACCAAAAGTAACATCTCCTTTTCACATCAACCAAACAGTGTAATAGCAAGTCTTCTTTCCACAGCCAGACTCTGTGGCAGAAAGAGCTCTTCATACCCTAGATCTCAAAAGAGCTCTTAAGTACTATATAGACGGAACCAAAGATTTTAGAAAAACAAAACAACTTTTTGTTGCTTTCCAACAACCACATAAAGGCGATCCTATATCAAAACAAGGTTTAGCAAGATGGATTGTTAGATGCATACAAACATGCTACATCAAAGCAAAAAGACAACTTTTGATCAGTCCTAGAACACATTCTACAAGAAAGAAAGGTGCATCAATGGCAATTTTAGGAAACATACCAATAGTTGATATGTAAAGCAGCCACATGGTCAACCCCTCATACATTTACAAACCAGTAATGTTTTTTTTTTCACAGCAACAAGCCACTGTAGGCCAAGCTGTCTTAACACTATTTCAAACAACTTCAACTCCTACAGGCTAGCCACCGCATTTTTTGGAGGACTAACTGCTTTGTAGTCTATGCATAGCATGTGTATTCGCAGCTACACATGCCATTGAACGGAAAATGTCACTTAACCAGTGTACATCTGTTCGTGGCAGGTAGTCCTACAGATTCACATGCACCCTCCCTCCGCCCCAAAAGCCTATAGTTGTTTAAGTTTTAACATTTGTACATATGTATATACATTTACATGGACATCTCTTTGTATTCTTATACTCTATCACTCATTCCTTTACCCTTTGCGGGAAAACAATCTAACAATGGAGTCGATGCCCATGCGCACTGTAACCGAGAGGAGGAGTCACTCGATCCTGTGACTCTAAAGACTTCTTCGAAGAAAAACAACTTGTAACACTCCAAGCCCAACACCAGATGTCGGAAGAGCTATGCATAGTATGTAAATCTGCAGCACTACATGCCATTTCCTACTATCTATTTTTCGCTACTTCACTCTCCTGCCTGCGGAGAAACAATCTAATAAAGGATTCGATGCCCATGCGCAGTATTTACCGAGAGGAGTCACTTGATCATGTGACTCAAACTCTTTGGAAACAAAACAAGTTGTACTACTCCGAACTCAACACTAGATGGCGAGCTTTATGCACAGCATGTTAATCTACAGCACTACATGCCACGAACAGATGTCTACAGGTAAGTAACATTTTCCTTCCCTCTTGCCTAACTGATGTAGACAATTAAAGGATGGAGACTTCAACCTCCCATGGGATGCCTCTCTGTACAGGAACTCTGCTTGCCCTTTTAGACCGAACAGTCTCACAAAAAAATGCTAAACCTTTGTAAAACTCATAAACTAAGACATTTGGAGACTCTTTAATCCACCCAGTAAGGACTACTAATTTTTCTCCTATCCCCCACAACTCATTTTCAAGAATAGATTATATTTTAGTAGATCTACGTGTTTCAAGCACCTCAAACCCAAAATCGAGTCTTAGTATCCGACCACGCCCACATTTCTTTACTCTGATATTGCCGGTATTGCACCTATGGCCAAAATATGGAGTATGAATGACCTCATTTAAGGAATCAATAAAAAATTAGATTGAACACTATTTAGAAGCTAACAAAAACTGTCTCTAATCCTTAAATGTGGGATGCTCTGAAGGCTACAATTAGAGGACACATGATCAAGCTTGTGTTCAGGAAAAACAAACAAGATAAAAAGAACAAATGGAGCTCCAAATAAAGACACTAGATAAATCCCTTAAATGCTCCAGGGATAAATCACAACTAATCATTCTGACTAAAGCACGAATACAACAAAATTCTAAGTAACAAAGCTCACATTCTAGTTCAAAGATACAAAGGCATCAAAGTCTGCGGTCAAAATGAATCTGTTAGAACACTAGCCTCATACTAAAATAAAACTACGAACAAACAGGGCATACCATCTAACAATGAGAAGGATATTTTGAACACATTTGAGAATTTTTATCAAACTCTATACTAAAAGTAATGATTCTCCATTTGACTCCAGCTTAGGCTATCTTAAAGGGACTAATATCAAAACAATAGATGAGGACACCAAACTCTCCTTAGAAAGCCCTTTTTCCCAACAAGAAATTCTAAATGCAATCCAAAACTCAAACCCAAGAAGGCCCCCACCAAAATGTTTAAACTGGGACTCCGGGGCTCGTTGGAGCTGTGAAAAAGAACCAGGTGACCTGGAACAAATGCTGCTAAGCTGCACCTTCTTTAAAAACTTCTAGGCTAAAATCAGTATTACTATATAAAATTATGAAACTAACATGGACACTTACCCTGGCTTCTATTTCCCTCGGTATGCCCCCTCCAACCCCCCCCCCCCCTCAAACTAACTTGCACCACAAACTAAACAAAGAGGACCACCTGCTTTAAGATATCCTTTTATCAACTGGTCTCAGTCATTCTCACTGACTGGAAGGATCTTTACAAACTTAGCCCTCACACATGTTGGGAATGGATTCACCAGATGGACAGGCAACTCCTTGAATACATACCTAAAGAATAACTCAAAAACAAAAGACTGAATCTGGTCCAAATTAGACAATGTTATTCAAAATACTTATCCAAAGTCTCTGCTAGCCCACCCTTCCCTCCCATATCTACCCCCTTCCCTTACTTCATTACCTCGACCACCCCTCCTCATACGTCCCCCATGTCTTACCTCCTCCCTAATACTGCCTGTCCTATCTTCTGCCTATTCCTTTCTCACCTTCCTCCCATACTCACACGATCATTGGGGGTAGCCTACTTTCTGATGGCCGCTTACTAGTCATTTCATTGATAACCCCCATACAAATATCATATTTAACCCACATTGACTCTTCGCTCTTTATACAGATACTCAATCCCCTCATGTATGCTAATCTACTTACCCGTACTTATGGTATTGTTTTGAACTGACAGCTGTGACACCCATACAATACATTTGTGTCTTCTCTTATAGCCCTACTTGTGTTGTACTTTTGTTGTTCTTTACTCATGTAAAAACCCTGATAAATTTTATCTTGAAATTAAAAAAATATATATCTCTTTAAAGTTGCATATCTCCGGTTATACTAATTGGGTTTTTGTCCTTTAGGTCTTGTTTTATTTATTAAAGAAAGCTCTATTTTTCTAACTCTGTGTGGGATCCTTTTTGTTTGGTGCTTTCTCTTTATTACTGTTTGAAGTGTTGCACAAATACTTGCCTCAAAGTTAAGCCTGACTGCTCAGTGCTAAGCTACCGGAGGTTGGAGCACAGGTTAATTTAGTGATGGATTGTGCCGCACCCTGGCAACGATTTTGGTTGCTGCGTAACCAGGGAGTGCATGTGTGTACACACGCACACGTGCACAAACACACAAGCCTGCACACACACCATTATAGTTAGGACCTTATTGCCATAGACAGTGGTTTTTGGGTTCGAGCCTGCTAGCACATGCATCTCTCTTGTGAGAGAATGTTTGCAGTAAAGAGCTTGGAGCCTGCCTGTCGCTCACCATTTGTTTTGTGTGGCACTCTTCTTTTCAGCCTCGTAATTAGTCAAAGTAGGCCTGTCATCATTTCCGTTCCTCTGTGGAGCGAGACCAAGCACTGATTGCTTCAACTTAATCAGTGCCCATCCTCTGCTCCCGAAGTGATTGAGGTACTATTTTGTTCTTTTAAACGTATAGTGCCCTGCAAGTACTACTCTGCTCTTTTCTACAGCACATTCTTACCTCTTCCTAAGGCTCCAAAATGCCTTCCAGTCAGTCCTTCTCCACAAAAAAGCCTAATCTCTAGTGCCCAGGAAGGACCCCTTGGGAGCGGACTTTCTGTCTGTTTTCCTGCCTGCTGCCTCCACAGGCACCAACCCCATGCTGCACCAACCCAATCTGCCCCACTCGAATCCACTCCAGTTTGCCCCTTTCCAATCCAAAACAATGTCACTCCAATCTAAAACAATCTGCCCCACTCCAGTCTAAAGCAATCCCCTCCACTCCAGTCTGTATTTTTGTCAAGGTTCCTAGATCCTTGAGTCACTTTATACTTTGGAAACATAAGCTTGTATAGGTGGCCACTCTCTAGAACGTCCTATGTTTGCATTTTCTCTGCCAGAATAAATGCAGTGAGTCTTAGCATGAAGCATCACCCTGTTTGGTGGTGCACGGGTCTCCATGTACTTCTAACAGTGGAGTACACTGAAGACTTGCTAGTTTGTGTTGAGGTCACCTGGCTTCCTTTGCTCACTAAGTGTCATGCATGATCCTCAGCAGCATGGTGCAGACCGAAGGACGATCATGGGGACTCCAAGTGGACACAATCTCCCCCAAGGACGGTGAACGAACATGTGGAGGCCTGTCTATCTACCCCTATTGCTCTGCGTAGTCACCCGAAGACATCTCAGTCTGTGCACAGAACCTCCTCTACCACAGCAAGACTGGTCCGAAGTCTCGTGCATTGATTATTACCCTCACCAATGTGGCTCTTGGAAACCTACTCCTTTGCCGTGATTCTTTTTTTTTTTTTTTTTTTTTTTTTCAAATGGACCTTCTCCGCCCTGGTCCTCTTCCTCTGGGTAACGCTAAAACCCGTATTCCTTGTTGCCTTGTGCCAGCTACTTTGTACACTTTAACCTGTCCTACTTTAGCCTCCTATCTACTTTTATGCCCCCCTCTTTCTTTGAACTTCTTTGACCTCTTCTGTGCTTCACCTTTATTAGCCATTCAAACACAAGTTCCTGATAATTCATTTATTTCCCTTCTTGCTTTGTAGCTCCCGTGCCCTGTCCCACATTTCATTGACTGCATGTGTTTTTCTGAACAAAGCTGACCTTCCCGAAGAAGGGAACAACTTCTACAGTGAACTTTGATACCCGCTGCTGGTTATGGAGGGACTGGACGGGTGTTAGTGATAACGTGGCAGAAGGTGATTGGTCACAGCAGAGTAATTTTAACATATATTCTTTTTTTTTTCACTTGTGTTTTAAATAGACTTCAGTTTCTTCACTGTTGCAACTATTATAGCCTTCAAAGAAGCCTTCGGTTTCTTTCAGAATACGTATGTCATAGGCTCATAACTTGGAACCCTGTACTTCAGGCATCAGCCTCTTACTTGCACAGGCATGCCATAAACCCACCTCGATTTTATTTTTCGTTTTTTTTTATATAGCCGTAGTCTACATTATTAGCTACATGTTTATTACAAGCAACAGTTACTGATGGCCAGGGCTCTTTCGTCTGCTAACACAAATAAGGTCTGCCTGTCTTCTGAATAATATAAAATGGATATCAGTTAATAGAATGAAAAGTAATGGACATATTAAAGAAACGAGACCGCACAGTCTCTCTGGCACAGGCACATACCATGTACTGTTCGCATGAAATGACTTTCAATAGCTGATATCTAGCTAAAGACGACAATTGATATATAAAGTTGACTAGTAAGCATGACCGACGAGTTTGCTGAGCTCCTGTCTGGATTTCTATCTTCCTGAAGGCCTCTTGCTGCTCCCACATTCTCCCTCTGGGATATCAGTTCCTTTTTTTCTTTTTTTAAACCGTATACAAGACCTTCTGGCTTTTTTCCAGTGATTGTTTTTATAAACTTCATGCATAATATTTACACCTTCTTTAATCCTAAAGGAATTGCCTGCTTTAAACCATTCTTCTCAGATAGTGGCTCAGTTGCATACTATTCTCGGACGGCGTCAACCAGCAGTGAAACTGTTTTGTGGAAGGTGATTCTAGCTGGGATATTTACGTGAGTTTTGTTAAGCCAGGTTATTCCGTATCCCTCACCTGGCTTTGTTATTGCTTCACGAGTCACTATAGTTTGTGCACCAACTCCGAATATTAATTAGAGATGGGATGGTGGTCGTTTGAAGGCTGTCTATTGTAATATAATGGTGTTCTGCAGAAATCTAAACTGATCTTAATGTTTGGTTGCATGTTTTGTTGCTCTTTGAAAAACATTAGTCACGTCTTGCAAACACATATGCTCTGGTAAATGAGGGTTTATTTTCTAGTGATTTTTGCTTCCTCCTGTCCATTTTTTTTCGTAAACCTTTGTAATCTTTGTGCTTGGAATCATATGAAGTAATCATATCTGCCATCCATAGCCCATTTAAATGCATCATAGTGAATGGCTGGTTTTGAGGTTTACAAAAATGTGAATCTAGAAGAGGAGATACATTTTGCATTCAATATAATCATTTGTTACGGACATGCTAATTCTAAGAAAACTGACGCTTTTCACATGTTTGATGAACCATGCTTAAGAAAATGTTTCTCAACTTCTTGAAGAGTAAGTTCTCCAGAAGCTAAAACGAAGACATCTTTGCTATAAGTTGACCAATATCCTTGTGGTGTCCTCGTTCTTATCTAAACAGATTTAGAAATCAGTGAGTGGTAGAATGTGCTGCTTAGGTTAGAATGAAATGTGATTGGGCTAGTGCGCCAGCCAGTGCGATCCAACCTTCTTCTTCTTCTACTATTATTATTATTGAGGTTGAATGGGTCAACTTCACCTTGGAGACGATTGTCCTAAGTGGTGGTGTGAGTGGAGCAGTAATCTGAGGCATCTACGGGAGCGTCAGCATAAATGGACAGGGGACAAAATGAGCCACATGCAGTACCAACACGGTTGCTAGCAGAATCAATGTAGAGACTCTTATTGGGCAAGACCCATTTGCTGTGTAACACATGCATTTTATAGAACTTCTATAATCGTAGAAGGGCACACGCTTGAGTTGTTGGCATTCTTGGTAGCCCGGAAGGCGTGGGCGCTTGACGTGCTTTAGAAACCGAGAGCAAATCAAGCGCCAGTGGTTTTTATGTTTAGGAAAGCTATTGTTGCCTCGGACACACAAATATGTAATCAGGGCACTAATACAGAGGAGTTTAATGACCGATGATTGAAGTATGTAAACAGTGGATACTCACCGGAAGAGAAATTAAAGCAGCAGTTTTAGCATTTGTGTAGGAGGAAGACTGACACAACTAAATGAGAGAAGCTGCACTTCTGAAGCAACTTGGATTGCAGTGACAGGCTCATCTGAAGTGATAAGGGCTGTTTTAGGGTATGTTTGGTCTGTGACTTGATTTTTCACAGTTCTTGTCATGCAGATGCATTCTAGTCAAATGGAGGCTCTACTTGCAGGACAATTCTTATTTGCTACACCTTTTGGAAATGGACATATTACTTCCAGATTGTTGTGACAAGAACGAGTGTGTGAAATTGGATACATAATTCTATAAACACCAGAATTCTCAGGTCTACATACCATTGTGTTACTAGTTAAAGAAGCTGATGCTGCCTGTCACTTGAAGGTCAGAGTAGGGATGACAAAGGTGCAGAGCAGTTGTTGTTTCACAGCATTTGGCGCAAACATGTCAAAAGTCAAATCTCCTGTTTTTTTTTCTTATCCTCTTCTATGGAACTCTTATAAAATGTAACAAATTAAAAAAAAAAAAAAAAAAATTGTTGCTGTCTACCATTCACACTGAATGCCCACTTCTTGCAACACCTGGGCACCGTGGATGGTGGCAAGGAAGTGCTGATTTGGTTTCTCTACTGGGCAGGCATCAGCACATTAGGGGAGGGAATGAAGAGGATATTTTGTTGTTGTTGGAATTTTAGGTTGAAGGTATATAATAGATTTCCATTAGTTTTTTAAATACTCCTGCCAAGGACCCTGCTCCCTTGTACGACATTAGCATTTGGAAAATAGTTTAATGCTACATTCTTTTGCAAACACTGGCTTGTAACTTGATTGTCTGTAAATCGTTTGCCTCCATTGGTATAACTCACTACCCATGTACCATATGCACTTGCATAGAGCACAGCCTCATGCTCAAACCACATTACTGCAGGTGAGTCGGGTTCTTATTTCCGAGAACTGGTTTGACTCTTTATCCGGGCGTGGGGGAATTCAAAGTATGGCCACTAAGACTGTTTGGCCTCAAGAAATATGCACACCAGTTCTCCCAGCCAATTCTCAGAGGCTTTTTCTGTGGCATCCTGGTATTCATTGAAGGGGAAGGGAAACGAGTATCGGAGGTGCATTTGACAGTCACGTAGACACAGACAAGGTCTGGAGCAGTGCATGTCCCATGAGCTCACTTGCCTACACACCAGGGTCTCAGTAAGTGAAAACTGCGCACTGGGCCCCTTCTTTAAAGAAAGTAAACGGGTCTTCTGCCGTGTTCCATGGCCAAAGACAAACAGCATTTTTTAACCATCCTACATGCTTGTCATTATGGACCTATTTTATGTCTATACGGTTGCACGAACATTAAAATGTTTTGTTGTCGTACAAAAACATTACTTATGAAAATATATTTAAAAAGCTTTCTGTTCTGTTTTCTTGCTTAACGTTATTCAATACTGTGCACTTAGTTTGGATGCTCCAGTGTGTTGCCTAAATGTAACCATATCTTTCCACAGGAACCGAGACACTTGCAAGTTATAGCTGACCTAGAGGACAGTAATGTATTTTCATTAATAAGTTGCAAGAAGCTGTATGGTTATCCCACAGACTATGGATTTTGCATAAAGGTAACTTAAAACTCAAGGACACATACCCTTTCTATCATGACCTGCTTCTTTCAAAGCAATGTTGACTCAAAGGCCTACTGCCGTAAATGCAGTTCATTATGAGCTTTTATAAGTGTGGTCAGACATACTGGCATCAGTTTATGCATTCACATATATGGAAATGACCTGCCCATCCTATCATGTCTGAGGCTGATCAGCAACCTTCAAGCATTTATTCTTCTGATTTCTACATTAACTGCACTTTTTGAATCCATTCGGTCACTGTTTATGATAAATTGCCATTTCGCTCCCCTTGTTTACCACCCATCCTTGTTTCTCCCCCCCTCCTAGTGTATACCCCCTTTCCCACTCAGCAAACAAATTCCCGATACTGTGCTCCTTAACTTAGTTTATTGTTTAATAAAATGTCATGTTTACTACTTGATGTATTGGACTGCTAAGTCTTTATTACTCCAGCTTCTCCAAAGACTTGTTAAATTTATTGTGTCCATTTTATGTATGTGATCTCGTTTGTCAAATTCTACAGCCTAACCGAGTAAGGAACGAAGCCAAGGAGTTGAGGTTGTTGTGTGCAGAGGATGAGCAGAGCAGAACCTGTTGGATGACTGCTTATAGACTCCTAAAGGTACCGCAGGCGCTTACCACTTGAGATTTGAGCATGTGGATGCTGAAGGGGTGACTGAAGTCCTTCTGCACAGTGACCCTGACTTGTTTTCGTAGCATTAAAGTACCCATCAGATTCCATTTGGTAGCATGATTAAGGTGACCCTTTATTACCCGTGGGTCAGTGATTTCATTGTGAAGTCTATTCTAGAACATGGTCTTATTTTAGAATGTGATCTGCAAAACACAAATGTTCTATAATGTCCTCTGCTCCTTTGTTAAGCTGTGTGCTCTATCATTGGTCTGATCATTGTATCTATAATGCCATATCCGTGGGATGGGTGAGAGGCTTAAGGAAAACCTGTTTAAGATAGTTGTTTCAGCTTTTCACTTCTTCTGTTCGATCCTCGTATCAATATTTTGGTTAAAGGTGATAACATTGATGTATCATGTTTCTAGATACTGTCTTCCCTCCCCCCACACCCCACACCCTTAATATTCTGTGTTTGATAGTTTTGGCCGAAAATACCCTTAATATGTTTCTTTTGCCTTTAGTATGGGATGCTTCTTTACCAAAACTACCATATTCCTCAGCAAAAAAAGAATGTGCACATTAATCCAGCTGCTCCAGTGGTAAGTGTGAGTGAGGACTTAAATATGCTTACGCAAAATGTACAGGGTTGCTGTTAATCCACTCTGTCATCTGTCAGTTATCCAGTAAGAAGTGATTTGTGACTGCGCGTTCATGAGTGCAGTATTATTTCCATAATCTGCCTTATTTAGAGTGTGATTGATCATGGGTGACCACGCAGATATGAGCGGTCATAATCCTGCTGTTCACTTTATTTGCTAAATTGTTTTGCATGATTTAATAATACACATTACTGATACAACTTGAGGTAAAGGGAGCTGGATATTATAATCAGTTGTGTAACATATCGGTCGTTTAAGCTTGAGTCTACGTCATAGGACACCAGCAGCCAACGGTGGCCCACTCGGGGCCACCACGAATTCCAGCGATCGCTCAGTCTGGTGAGGTACAGCACTGTCTCCTGCATATTGAAGAGGTTTGTATCAGGCTGCTCCAGACGTGCACTGCAAACATGTGATTGCGAGGGTTTTGTCACACGTACAGTTTTAGGACCAGAAGTATGTAGCTATTTTCATGTCGCAAACGGGCTGTTTAGCAGAATTGGGCTGTTTGCGATATGAAAATATCATTTTGTTATGTACCAATTCTGTTTTGCGATTTGGTAATCTCTTTACAGAATCGCAAAATAGGTTTGGGAGTCACTATTTGCAAGTGGTGTGCAAAGGACGTTCCTTCCATATAGCGAGTCGCAGTGGTATGTAAACAGTTACCACCAATTTCAAGTTGCTGGCAGCCCATTCGCAAACGTGAAGGGGTCCCCACGAGACCATTCCCATTTGTGAATGGAAGCGAAAATATTTTTTCAGAGCCGTAGTGGTCCCACAGGAGAATGAAAAGAAAATGTTTTTTTTTTGTTTGTTTGAAATGCAGCCCGTTTTCCTTAAAGGAAAGCGGGCTGCATTTACAAAAAAAACCCGATTTATTTAGAAAGCAGTCAGACATGGTGGTCAGCTGTCCCCAGATCTGAGAGTGCAGCCATTCCCAATGGGGTTGCAAATTGTGAGCTACCGCATGAACATTGATGAGGTATGTCATTTGCAACATCATTGGGAATCGCTAAATGTGTCTGAGGCACATTAATATTTTTCATTTTGCAGGTCTTTAATGGTGACTCACAAAAAATCACTATTGAAGACTCGCAAAATGAAATTGCCGTACATCTGGCCCTTAGCATTTTTTTGGGTAGTGAGTATACTAAAGGCCCTGTCAGATGAAACAACCCTTTGCCGTCAGTGCTCTAGGAGCACTCCACATCCACTATGCATAGATCAGAGAGCCTAAGGTTGGGCCTGACCTCTGACATCACACAGTGCGACTCACTTTGTAAGAACTGCTAAGTGGCGAGCTCCCAGGAAGCACTTTGCTTATGGTAGTTGGCTGTGTTGCAAGTCCCTGGCTTTCCACCTGAGATTAAGGCCAGGTGAGTAGAGATGGAATGACAGTAGAGGAAGGGACTAAATATAAACCATCTAGAATTTTGCACCTGCCTTCATATCTATTCTGCTTCCTATGTGGCAGGCAGAAACCAGTCCACCACCCTTCACCCCGCTTTGACTTCTTAACATACCAAAATCATATGCTTGTTCCTACTTGCAGTTTGAGGTCCACTCTCCCATGGTGGTATCTTCTCAGGCATATTGTGGGCACTCTTCACATTAAGGTGCCATATTTGGAATAACTAAACCCATGACAAAATGATGAATACACGTGACATTGTCGGCATTTATAGCAGAATTGCATCCCTCCCATGTACAGTGACGCCCTTCACCTGTCTGTTAGAGACATTCTTGGAATCATGGCATACCTTGGGCATCCTTGTCGATAGTGGCCATTTCTGTAATAATGGGGGTCCAGGCAAAAAGGGCAAGCACTCTTGGCTTTTTGAAAGCATCCTTCCAATTATTGTTGCAATCACTGGCATTATGGTCCTCATCTCGACAGCTCTGTCTATTCTAGCAATTGTAGAAGTCCTGGCATAATATTGGCTTTAGTGTAATAGTAGGCCTCTTATCTAATGGTGGCCAGTCTTGCATTTTGTATGCATGCTTAGCATTATGGTTTCTATCCTATTATAAACGTTTTGTTCTTCTCCGACTGTGTAAATTCTATGTTTATGCTTTGATAGTCCCTCGCATATAGTGGATATACCTAGCATGCAGTGGTGATAAATGGCCAGTGACAGCTGTGCATGTGAGTACTTAATCAGAATGATGAATTGTGTGAACACTGACTTAAACAAATGAAACTGTTTTCTTTGGGCAAAATGGAGGTTTTCAGAATACTTTTGTGAATTGAATTCATTTGACCTTAATGTAATTATACCACACATGATTAATAAGATGTACATAGTTGGGGAGATCTGTTGCAAACATTTTCTTTGTGCCAGAATGGCATTTGTATTTTAGAATTATTTAATCCTCAAACTGGTGATTTTTTTTTTTTTTGGTAATATTTTCATATTTGCTGACTGAAGTCTAGGGTATGTAAGTTTGGTGTAATATAACACGTCTGATGCCTGAACTTGCAAGGTATTTGTAACAATGGTATTAGGTTTGCTGTTTAGTCTGAGATTGTTCTAACTAGACTGGTAGCTCTGGTTTCTAAGCCTGAGAATGAGACATCTGTATAACTTTTAATGTCCACATCTTGTCCATTCTAAGTTGATTCAGTAAATATATATACTTAATCTATCTGTAAGATGCTGTATGAAAACCTAAAAGGAAGTAGATGGTGTAAGTGAAGACAGATGTACTATATGCATTTTGAGAAAATTAAATTTTGCTGCCATGTTTTGGTGTTGTGCACTCTGAGCACAAAAAGGAACTGGGTGTTCTTTCTTGTCACACCATAAAAGATTTGGACATTAATTCATATGGGGTTTTGTCGACTTTTCTGGAAGATATGATAAAAAATGAACCATGGTCCAATTTATTTGCAAAGATTTTCAAAGATTTCTTGATTAAAATGTAGGGATGATAACGCCAAACCCTACCTGGTAACTGGAGGTGGAAGTGCTGGGCATGGAATCATTATCCAACAAACTTTGTTGTGCTTTCCTTTCAAGAAGTACATATGCCTCTTGCACATTGATGTCCTACAAGGAATGGTTCCCAGCGAGGGCAACAGCAACCTGTGTGCCTGTAGGTTGAGTACTCCCTAGAAACTGAACAGGTGACATTCTGACATTCTGGCATTTCCGCTGAGGGACCCGTTTGGCAGCTCTGTGGTAGAGGAAGATAGGTGTAGTTGTGGGCTGTTTTTTTGGCATGGTCATTCTCCACTAATTCATTATTTATTAGACTGATTTATCCCGAGGTATCCAGGCACTATTGGATCTGATTTTTACTTCAATGGTTTCCAACTACCCATCAATTCTTGGGGGACAGAAGACCCTTTTGTCCTTGTCTCAAACTTTTTGGCTTGACTGAGTTTGTGTGCAATGAGCTTCAAGAGCTTTTGTCAGTCTTTGGAGCTAGTTAAGTTGCTCACTCGGTTGGTCCTGAACCACACAAACGTTGGTGGCACCAGTAGGTCACAGGCTTGAATTTTCCAAGCAAAACTTTGAATTCTTTCTGAGGTTGGTGAAAGTAATGCAATCATAATGCATACGTACAGCCTAGGTTTGTAGCATATGCTGCTGTTGATCATGTTTTGCATCCTCCTGCCATCTAGCGTAGGGTGCATATGTTAGCACATTTTTCCCTTAATCTTTCTCACAAGTCCTGCCTGAAGCCACAATGCACCTGAACAAAGACTCCACCTCAGATTGCTTTTTTTCACCATCTTGTTCATCTGGTTGACATATTCATCTCATGCCCTGGATACGCCTAACTAGATCTATTCTTTTTTCTGTTCCAATTGTTGATTGATATACTACAGCATCAGAAACCTCATTGCTAATCTTACCTTTCCGAAGTGGATCCACACCAAAGTGTTTGACTGTGGCTGACTCTTTATGGGTGGTGTGAGGAAGGAGTATTAAAAATATTGTTTCAAATTTTAGCAAATTCCCATGGTTGGACCAACATTGCGCTCTCAAGACCACGAGGATTCAAACTGTTAAGCATTGAAAGCCAATACAAATCAATAACACAATGCAGTATCTGAAGGAGCGTCCCTAGGTGCACTCAAGGATGCGTTGCTGGGTCTCACGGTGATGCTACTGACGCTCAGTTCACTTTATATGCTTTTTTTTTTTTCTTTTTCTTTTTTTTTTTTTAAAGGAAAACAGTCTTGATGGACAACATGACCACCATGTACTACACTCAGAAGCAAGGAGGGGACTCACCTCAGCTGTCAGCGTAAGCTCAGTTTGGCAGTGAGCCATTCGCAGTAACATCCACCTACTTTTGAGCACCTTCCTAGGTGGTGGATGGTGACTTGGCAGTCCTGCTAAGCTGAGCACATCCGCAAGTACGCAGGTTGGAGATGAATTTCCCAAGTACTTGAATATTTTCAGGAATGGGGTCCACCTACAGTCTATTTCTTTGAAACCACAGAAAATGCCTAATCAAAGCCTCCAGACCCACTGACCATGGGCAACGAACCATGAGTGAACTGGTCAAATATTTTACACTGTTCCTCCACCACCTCTGATCTCTTATTTGGTGAGTAAATTTAGGCAGGTGACAATGACTTTTATCCTTGTCGCACCAATGTGAACACGACAACCATGGTATTTATTGCTCCTGGAAATGTCTATGTACATCCTGGGGAATGATTACTCACTAGAGCAGACCTATGGAGTCAGCCTAGACTTTCACCTTCAGGAAATTAACCTAGTAATCTAGCAACTGAGGCCTTAAAGTTTGGTTACGTGAAATTAACAGGGAAGAGTGCAAATTCTGTACTAGGCACATAAGCCAGGGAGGGCCTGGCTTGGCAGTTCGGGCTGGACTGTTCCCATGAGGAGCAGGGTCAAGACTGATTTGCATATGGCTGGGTCTGAACTGGGGTGGCATGGTGAGCAAAAGAACGATGGATTAAACCCAGATCTGTGACTGGGGGTGAGTGTTTGCATTGTCAGCACTCCGTCCATCATCCTTTTGTGTTACATAAGCCAACCAACCGTGTATTATACTGCATAATGAAAGATAATTGCCCAATACTGCTCAAATAAACAAGTGGAACCATATGCTATAAGCAGGGTACCATCTATTTGATGCACCTTCAAAAGACTGACTGGTCATACACTTCTGTTCAACTACATCTAACAACAGTAGCCACTTGCATGCAAAAGAGAAAGCATATATCTTTGCTTAAGAGCGGTATTATTGGGATGGTCTTGAAAGAACCATTCCTCCTAGAACAGCATCGACCTCTAAATGAGACATAAATATTTACCAGGTTCAAGGGACCATCCCACAGGCCAATGCACTCTTGTGACATAGAATATATATTCTGGAAGGTAGCCTTTCTTGCAATTACTTTACCCAGAAGAGTCAACTGAGCTGCAAGTATTACGAGTAGAAGAACCTTTATTCAGGTTCACAGTGATGTAGTTCTCTTGAGAACGCATTCTAAATTCCTAATAAAGGTGTTTTCCCCTTTCCGTCTAAATTACTCTTTAGTTGCCTATATTTTCCCACACCTTGAAACAGTGTTAGAAAGACTGCTGTACTCATTTGATGTTGAGAGCACTTATGCCTTACATTGATAGAACCAAATTCTCAAGCAAATCCAAGCGACTTTTTTTTTTTTTTTTGCAAAATCTCACTTGGGAAATCCTATTTTAACGTCTGGCCTAGCAAGACGAACACTAAAATGTATATAAATATGCTATGCCAAAGCAGTTCAGTTCCCAGGGTTCATTTACGCTAGCGATAATTGAGCTACAATGGCTGGCCTAGGAAAAGTACCAGTAGCAGACATCCGTGTAATTCTCCTGTGTGGTCAATACCCACACTTCTAAGTATTATTGTGTGGCTTTCCAAGACCGACAAAGCATTAGTTGGCTAAACTGTATTAAAGGCTTTAGTCTAACACACTGTCTAATTTGCTCTCTAGCATCTGCCTTTTTACTACGGCAGTGCATTGCTTTATAGAATACGCAGAGCATGTGATCTACAACAGCACATACTACAGACTGACATCGTTACCCTGTAAGTAACTGTGGCTAGTAGTGATGTATATTCACATGTTCCCTGCCACCTCATCAGATGCGATCAGAGGTTCTAGATGTTTTTCTATTACTTTTTACATATTTCTCTACAATATGCAATGCACATTTAATGTCCTGCTTTGCAACACTCTTATAGCATTCACCCACTTGGGGGGAACATCCATATGATGAGTCGGTCATGGTGCATTTTGGCCTTCAAGAGGATATTGCGAGGCAAGATTTCCTCTTCAAAGAAAAACAGCTTTTAAAGGTCCATACCCAGAAGCAAAAATACATAGAGAATGTGAATCTACAGCACTGCCACCTCAAACCAATAGTTACAGGGTAAGAACCATTTTCGTCCCAAACTATAGCTGCCACTGCTTGCACAGCTTTTGCTGCATAGCATTAATGGTAGGCAAATTATTGCTTTGTAACATGCTTGTACACCTGTCAGTTTTAAATGTTCCATGTTTTTGAACAGTAGACATTAACGATGGACAGCAAATGTTTGTAGTGGTTTAGACCTGGCGATGGTTTGAAGTTCTCTATCCTCTTTGGTGGTCTGACATGGTGTTTAATCTATTGCTGTAAGGTCAGTTGCTGAAATGTGTAGTGGTTGTAGACGGCTCTGCACATTGTTTCTATTTGCAGCTGTATGTCTTTGTGCTGTACCCTCAGATTGTTTTAGTTTAATGAAAATAATTTAACCTGGATACCGTGATGGGCCCTGCCCACTTGGTCCATGCATTGAACACTGCTTCAGAGAGGTAGTGGGCA
This sequence comes from Pleurodeles waltl, assembly GCF_031143425.1. NCBI lineage: Eukaryota > Metazoa > Chordata > Amphibia > Caudata > Salamandridae > Pleurodeles > Pleurodeles waltl. The sequence goes on from NC_090438.1 coordinate 687,376,699, forward strand.
ACTGAGACAGCTTCCTTGTTTTTACCTTCGAGGTGGGCCCTCTATCTAATAGAGGGCCCAATAACCAACCTGCTTTAAATTTACTTTTATCTAGTTCAATAAAACATGTTTTTATATGAAAATTAGCAAGTCGAGGAAGCTCAACATGAGGTTTCGCATTAAATGCAGAGGGTGCACCTTTTCCCTTGGAGAAGGCTGGGATATCTAACACCCACTGTGGCACCAAAAGGTCCACAGGTAGCAGAGAGGGCGGCAGTTATCTGATATCTGGCTTAATTGATAGTCATCTCATCTCTAGAAGATAATTGTCTAACATGTTGAATCCTTTCAAGCCTCTCACACGGTGCAATGTCAATATAGTAATAGTGGCTTACACTTTTCAGTGTTAAATTGTGATTGTGTGCATTTTCTCATATGCAGCCAGCTTAAAATGAGTGTTTGCCTTGCAGAGAAGTGTTTCTGAAAATTCCCTTGTTGCCATGGATTTCTCTGGACAAACAGGAAGAGTTATTCAAAATCCTCTAGAAGCTGAAAGTGCCGCCATTGAGGAAGGACATGCATGGAGGGTAAGTGGGGGTTATTGTTTGGGTTTGTTAGATAACTTTGAGTGAATGAAGAAAGAACCCTTGACCTATCATGGCTGCTGACTTCCTATCCTACCTGTTGCTGCTTCTAGTGACATAAGGTAGTCCTTTGAGTTTTCACCACCTAGTCCTGCCCCACCACTGTTTGTTCTGGCCACTCCTTAGTGCATGATTGCAAACTGAGCATTCTACTTGCTGCCTAACAAGCTCCTCCTTCTTCCATAAAAAAAACAAGCAAAAGGGACAGATGTTCTGCATCTCCCTTGGGACATTTGCAATATAGACAGAATATCCGACAAAACTCTTCCTTACCTGGGAAAATACTGGACAGGCCTTTTACTTAACAAGCAGAGGTCCCCTTGCTTTTTCCTTGGTTACCTTAAACAACAAACATGCCTCCTGCCAAGAAACAGTAAATACTTTAGGTAGAAAGACCCATTCATCCCAGTCTTCATGAGCACATGCACCAGTACCTGCTAGTAAGGCAGCTGTGACTGCTGTTAAGGGTGAAAGGGGAAGCTATCACTTGGTTTTCTATTTCTTCAAGACTTACTCTTGTTTCCTTGTGTAACTCCCATCAAGAATTCTTCAAAGAGTCCAAATCCGAGCCTCATAGCATACGCAGCTGTTGATGCACGTGTTCTGCGTGCCTCTGCTATCTAGTGTTGGGCTTGAACGTTTGCAAGTTTTTCTTTAACAACTTGTTTTGAGTCACATGAGGTGCTGGATGTAACTCCTCCTTTAGTCCACAGGGCACATGGGCACTGACTCAGTCTTAAATTGTGTGTTTTTTTTGTGCCATCTGGTTCAGGCATACATAGAGGGCTCAGAGCTCTTCATGTTCGTTTTTCAGGCCCACATGGTTCATTTCAAGGACATTTTGGATTAACAGTCTGTGCTTCAAGATGAACACTCTACTTAACGGGATAACTTTGGAGGACCACAGCCTTCAACTTGATATCCTGGACACTTTAGCCCTCCCCACACCCTTTGGAGACTGTGTGTATGCCCTTGATGTAGGAGAATGCAGACTGGAAGAGGGTTGTGAAACAGACTTCCATTCAACATTTCCCCTGGTGCTATTTGGACTATCTGTGGTTGGATCATCATAATGTCTTCTGTCTGTGCCTCTCCACCCTTCTAAACCACACCAACGCCTGCTGCAAGCTCTAACTTGCCTGCCCTTCAAGAAGACCTTAGGAAACCAGAGGGGCACAGGGCCTACTGCAAAATTCCCAAATAAGTATGCTATGAAACTTCGGGTACTTTCGTAGAATATTCCGTTGGTGCTGAAAGTCGATGATGCAGGACCATCATCCTATAGATGTAAACACCACACCTATCTGTGAGAGGCAAGAAAGCTAAGCAAGGTTAAAGGGGATTGAGCCTTGTCAGCTATCAAGCCCCACTCATGCCTGGACCTCCAGCATCCCTGGTCATGTATTCTAAACAAATATATTCTGTTGAACATTTCAATTTGACAATCCTGCAGGACATCATCCCTCTGCTCTGACATGGCAATTTACATGAGAGAGGTCTACCTCATAGATGCCTACTTCCACATGCCAATCTACCATGCCCATCGACTGTACCTTTGCTTTGTGATAAACAGACTTCACTGCCAATTCAAAGTACTTCCTTTTGGGGTCACTATGACTTTAAGAATATTCTAAATTGGTGGTGACTGCCCATCTGTGAAGGGGGCACTCACTTCTTCCCTTACCTTGCCGTTTGCTGATCAAGAGCAGCAACATGCAGCAATTCCAAAGCGCACTTCGAGCAGCAATCTCCCTGATCCAGTTTGTGATTCATAGTAAATGGCACCTAGTCTTTCCTCCATAGATGTAACCCTTCCTGCCATCTGTGTTGAACAATTACAGGGAAAGATTACTCCAACCAAGTGGAGTGTTGGCATTCCTGCAACTGCTGCCTCGTTTTGAGCCCAGTCTTCAGCTCCCTGTCCAAACTGTGAAGCAGGTCCTATGAATGATGGCCTTGTGCATCTCTGTGGTATCCTACTCAAGACTCTGCATGCGCCCCCTACTAAGAGCACATTGTAAGGCAGTGGTTACAAATGGAGGGTCACTGGGAAGATGGTGTTGGCGACAGCCTGCATTCACTGCTCTCTGCATTGGTGTACCAGCAAAAATTTGCTTGAGGGCAGGCCTTTATCAGTCCTGATTCCACAGATCACCATTACCAAACATGTCTTCCTGACAGGCTAAAGTGCTTATCTCAACACCATGTCTGTTCAGGGAATGTGGGCCCCTTAACACAAGGGCCATCATACCAGTTACCTAGAGATACTACCCATACAGTTGGCCCTCAGAGCTGCTTTTTTGTTTGTTCAAGTGAAGGTAGTCCTCATCAAGACAGACAAGGTGACAGCCATGTATGACGTGCAGAAACAGGGTGGCAAGCACAAATCTTAGCTCTCAGCATTAGAGCTTGGTATTTAACATTGGGCATTCTGCCACGATATACAGCTCGTAGCGGAACATCTACCAGGGGTGATCAATGACCTTGCAGAAACGCTCAGCAGGAGGCATCAACAGGTCCATGAATAGGAACGTCACCTGCAAGTCGTATGCAACCTACAAATAAACGCTTTTGCCACCCCTGAGAACCAGAAATTCCAAAGCTTTGGCTCAGGGTAACAGCACACATAATCCGTGGGGCAATGCACTGTGAATGAACTACTCTGGGATCTTTGGCTGCGCTTTTCCTCCTTGCCTACTCCTTCTGTACGTGATGAGGAAAATGAGACCGGGGGCCTTGACTATCATTTTGGTGGCCCCCGCTAGGACCAGGCAGCCCGGGTAGTCCTTGTTCCTGAAAACATCCATCATCCCCCACTAGAAGGTGCTGTTCAAGCCGGAATTTCTTAGAGGTGAGGCCATATCAGACACCCCTACAGCTCAGTCTAACAATCCTGCACATGGCGTCCTAAATACACCCCAAGGAACGCCAAGAGTTCTGTGGGTGGCGTGTAAGCTGACCACATATTATGGGACAAAGTGAAAAAGGTTTGTCTATTACTTCATTTCCAAAAACCTAGAGACCCTAAAGGCTAAAATCCAGAACATTGGCCTTTACATCTGCAGATGTTGGACTTTACCTACACATCAGCATACCTACACCTCTCTGCAGTAGCAGCTTGAGTGCAAAACTGGGAACGTTCATCCCACTTTAGGTTCCCAGTAGTCCAGGCTCTCATGGAGTATCTTATCAGGGATCTACCTCCTAGAGTAAATCCTGCCCCCATGTGGAGCCTCAATGTAGACTTCCTAAGGTCTATGCAAGAACTTTTCTAACCTTTACATTTGTGTCCTCTACAATTCCTTCCCTGGAAGGATCCTTCTTATTGTCCATAACTTTCAGCAGATGCATTAGTGAACTGTAAGGACAAGAACCATACTTTCAAGTTTACTAAGATGAGGTTGGTCTCTGGAACAGACTGTTTTTTCTTAAGATGGTATCACCTTTTCTTTTCAGTCAGACTATAAAGCTCCCAGTCTTTTTTTCCCCAGCCAGATTCAGTAGTGGAAATAGTTCTACTCCGACCAAGCCCTTTTACAAGTGCGACTACCTCTTTGTACACTTTGCAAAACCTCACAAGGGTCATCCCATCTCTAAGGCAGGAATTACCAAATGGATAGTCCAGTACATTCATGTCTGCTAGTACAAAGCTAAGAGTATTAACTGTCCATCCAGGGCACACTCGACCATTAAAGGGGCAACCAAGGCTTTCTAAGGGGAGCATCTTGCTAGCTGACAACCGCACATCAGCCCCCTGGTCACACCACATACTTACAACAGTCATTACTGAGTCACCAGCAAGCAATGGTTGGCCAGACAGTTTTAAGGACTTTGTTCCAGACATCTGCATCATCTGCATGTTAGCTACTGCTTATTGAGTCTTTGCTTTACAGCCCTTGCAGAGCATATGTATCTACAGCTGCACATTACAAACTGCAAATGTCACCTTGTAAGCATCTGTTCGTAGAATGTTGTGCACTAGTTTCATATGCACCGGACCCTCTCATTAAATTTGCCATGAATGCAGATTTTTTTTTTAATGACTTTTTAGTGGATACTACCCAATACTCATGGTGCACCAACCTATGCTGTCTCATCAGTTCATACACATTTTTGCCTGCTGTCTGAATCCAAAAGTAAGCTTGGCGCCCATATGCATTGTTGACCAAAGGAGGAGTTTCAGCACAACTTGTGACCTGAAAAACTTCTTTAAAGAAAATAAACTTGAAAATGTCCAATCCCAACACTAGATAGCAAGAGAATGCAGAGCATGTGAATCTACGGCACAACGCAGCATGCATTTGGTATACTATACAGTCTCGAGCAGGGGGTCTGCACGCAATGTGATGCTGACGCAGCAGCAAGGTGTAAGGATGGCTGCTGGTGTTGGTAAGTTTGACACGTTTTTGGAAAGTTTGCAGCACTAGGGGTGGGTGTTTAAAGTCATGGCTTGTGCAGTTAAAAGTAAATATTGTAAGTGAAGTCTTGCTGATGGACACGCATAGTGATTGGTCCTGCAGGGGGCCAGGGTTGGGAGCCCAACATGTTAATCATAGCTGCTACAGTTGTGTTGTAGCACGCAGATTATGGCAGTGAGATGGGGCGAAGGATATCATTGTAGATGTAAAATTAACAATGGGTTAGCATGCCAAATGCTACTTCTGAAGATTCATGCAAAATATTTTGCAGCAGATAAGTATTATGGTTGATTGTGACTGCATCAAAGGAATAGCATGCAAGTTGTGGATGCTGAAGGATGTCTTATATTAAACGTTTTACACAAAGCATGTCAAGTTATGGTTGTTGTTGCAGTCAGATTGCATATATGGTTGCAGTAAAGATTGTCTAGCTTGCTCAAGCTGCAGTAGAGGTTATCTCTATGTAGTCACATGTAGTACTGCTTACCTAGTGCGGAACAAGCTAGAAAACAGTGGGGTGACGTGCTGTGATCAGTGCAGTAGAGTAAAGCAATCTTGATTAGCAGCTCATCATTAATTAGCTGGATGCAATTCCTTTATTAGAAATTCAACTCATTTCTTGTTTCTTGATGGGTGCCAGCCTCAACATGTTGATGTCCATAAACGTACATTACTGAAGCAATAAAGTTTCATATGATCAGGCAAAATGTTTCCATGTGCTTTCTGGCTGATCTTGATTTAGAAAATTATCTTTGTCTTCATGCAGAGAATCCCCTCTTCAAAGGGGCCTTACCTCTCTGGTTGCAGATAATTACGTTTAGGGGTACTTTTGGCCCACAGAGTGTATAAATGGAGCACCCGTTGAGCTACAGCAGAAGAGTAATTGAGATGAGTACCCAGAGATGAGTCATTGTTTTAAGAATTAAGAGGTAGCAACAGTGCATGCAGTTAGGATATTGGCATATATCCTATGAAATAAATACGGTAGAACAGTAAGCTGACTACTGAACAGTAAATCTACCATGAGGTGTTCCATGATCCACATTGGCAGCGTTCCACCCTAGTGGAAGGGCAGGTGCCATAATGATACACCTTTGGGTTTTATTGATGGAGTGTGCCTCTTCAAATTCCTAATGAAAGTTAGGAAAAATCCCTTCCATTGTTTGTTGTAGAAGTGATTCCTGAGAAAATTGTGACGTATTTCACTGCACTTGTGCCTTTTTGCTTAATGTACATTTTCACTGGAGAACAGTTTGGTATGCAGGCTACAGTGCTGTGTTCATTTTCGTTGATGATGACTTTTGGAAAAAAGGCTAATTAGTGCTTCTGGGTCTGTAGAGAGTGAGTGGTTGTTTGCGTTTTCACTTTACACAACCTTGCTTGTATATTTAGGTTCTGCCTCTTCCTGGGGCAAGTTCATCTGTGAAAGTGTAAACACTAGCCTGGTTGTCTTAGAAGTTGGAAGTCCATGTTTGTAGTGACATTTTCCTGCGATCTGCTTAAGTATGAAATGTGGGAATGTCACTTTTAGAATTTGTAGACACGTGGACAGAAATAATGAAAATAAGGGTAGCTTTAGAATTGTTTTTTTGCACACCTAGTGGGGGGGGGGGCTGGGGGGGGGGGAGTACAAAAATCAGTTTTTTCCATCCCTTAAGACCTATGAAGATGGGAAGAATTTTGTTGATCTTGTAAAATGTTTAGGTTCAGGCCTGTCAGTAATGTGGCTTCAAATATAAGTTTTGAGACTAGATATGTGGACTGTGGTTCACTGGTTAATATGTAGCCTTCAAATGTTAAAAATAGGTTGTAGCAATTTTAGTTAATTTGATTCTTTTACAGCAATCACATTTGTGAAGGCCATGGTACTGTGAGGAGGGACCCTTTGTATATAATGCGCTCATGCTAAGTATACAGAGGCGATGCCAGGGGAAAAAGGAATTAATAAGAAAATGGGATCATAATAGAATTATAGGTCAGTAAAGTCCCATATTTCGGATCAGCGCATCCCATTCGCATTGTTGCCGTTCATTTTCCACTTTACATTTGAACTTGTTTCTTCAGCTCTAGCAAAATTAAGTCATGAATTAGAACAGCTGAAAAAGTAGTGTACTACATTGAGCATATAATATCGCTGCCATAGACCTTTATTTGAAAAAGGCCACCTGGAGGGTAAGTGGAGGAGCCACGGTAATTCTGAAAATGCTTTAGCCTGTTATTCTGAAAGACTTCTCCCAAAGCCACCAACTTACAGGACCTTCAGATAGTGCTGCAGATATATGTAGACGGTCTCTCAGAGAATTCATGCCAGTTTGAGATTTCCAATTACCTGGTTACAAAATTATTGTAATGACACTCTGATGAATATGTCTAACAATAGATTCCTCGCCTTGTGAACATCTCCAGGCACAAGACTGGATTTGCAAGATTTTACAGCATAACCCCTTGTGCCATTACATGGTGTTTCACCCTGGAAGTGAAGGCTGAAGCCGCATAGTAGTCCATTTTCTTTCTGCACCTTTCTATGCAGATTTGAAGCTTGCCCCCTAATTTTTCTCGCTAGGTGATAAGTTTTTTTTTGTCTCAAAATTCTCGTTTTCCAGTGTACAAAACGGAGTAAGATTACTGTTTCAAACAGATATCTGTGCCAGATACACATAAGATCTATTTTGGTGCTTGGGATCGGACAACGACTCCAATTTGTGCAATGAGGGTGCCCTTATGAATCCAAAGACTATCTGGGAAGTGAAGCCAAGCTGTATACTGCCATCCACAGAAAGAAGTTGTGTAAATCCTGTTCCTACTCAAAGGGATGGACCTCTTCCTGTTCAGGGTCTGTTCTCGTGACAGGTTGTCGTTGCGGCCTGAGTTTTTAGATAAGTCAGAGTAGGCACAAGATGGCCAGGTGGTACTTGTTCCAGCCTAGCCACTCTACTCGAAGTTTTGAGGACGTCAGGGTTCCTCTAGGTCTTGTGCCCAGTTCACCATCAAGGAGTGGGTTCTGTAGCTAATGCCCCTCAAATTTCCGTGGACGTCGCCAAAGGTTGCTGCTTTCAGAGGAGGCATTTTGACAATTTCTGCCTTTCTACTGATTCCCTCTGGAACACCTCCAGACCCCCTGGATTTGCAAAGGTCTCCAATCTGGCTACTACCAGTAGGTCAGGCCTCTGCACCATCCGTGCCTCCTGAACCTGCTTCAAGGTCAGCTCCAACTCCGGAGCAGACTTGACATCCAGCAACAAAATCCACACTGCCTGCTGTGCCAACTTTAGAGGAGGATGCAGTTTCTTTTGTCTTGTCTTATTCAGAACTGAATCAGTCACTACTTTGATTAAGGTCTTGTCCCAGACAAGTACTGATGCACCCTGTTGATTCTAACTCTGGCAAAACATTGCCTTTACCTAGAACACCCTCCAGTACTCCAACAACATTTTATCTAAGACTCTGACATGACAGTTTATATTTGGACCTACAAGAGGACAGTGGGTTGGAAACTCCCCCCCCCCACCTCCCCCCCTATACTGGGTTGGTTTCTCCACCTGGCCCTTTTAAAGGAAGACCGCTTCATATGGTATGGTCAAAAAGCATGCAGTGGAAGTCCTTGATATAAGTTTCCTTCTCTTAAGTTAAAAAAACAATATCCTCACTGAAGTTTTAGCATGGACAGGCTTTATTCAAGTCTTTGTTGTTGCCTTTCACTAAAGCCCTAGTTTTACACTCTTTCCCCTGTGTAAGTCGATGCCAGCAGATTGCTGAGTAGGTATTCCTACACCTTGTGGGTCTTGGTCGCAGAGATCCTGTTGGCAGTCTCCGAGAAATTCTGTGCCAACCTGGCACATACCATCCAGGTTGGTCTTGATGTAACAGTCATCAGATCAGGATTTGAACACTGATTGCTTAGGCAAAGCTGTAAGGACTGTTTTCCGGCATCACAAGCTCATGAGAATAACATCGCTAAAGGATATTCCTTTTGACTGGTCCCATTTGTTTAGTGAGCTGGCTGATTACAGAATACTAACATTGCTGTCATGCGTTTCACGCATGGAGCACAGTGGTGGCAGCGTATCATGTTTGGAGAAATATAGTGACAGGTCTTTTTACCTGAGACATGAATACATACACAGTCCAATTTGTCTGAGGTTCTACTGCTCATGGTGAACCTGTAATCCTGAATGCCAGCCATGCCATGCATTCTACATGTACTTGTGTGCTGGTGTTCATAGTGTGCCTTGCATGAATGACAGGTCACTGGGTTCCATTTTGGAAGCCCACAGCCTGGAACGGAATGCAAGATGGAGGAGAGCTTGTTTCACTAGACACCATATGTATTGTTGACATTTCCTAGAAGGGAGGGGAGGGACACCAGACACTATCATAAGGAAAAAAGACTGGCTTTCTGTTGTGTGTGAAGTCATGTTGTCAAAGAATTCTGGGGTAGAATGTTAGGTGTCAATTGCCTGAGCAACAGCAGTTGTGGTTGAGCAGTTGCCAGATCCAGTCACTCCTTCTGGTGGTCTCTGTTCTACAGTAAATGCGTGAAAATCTCTCTTCTCTGTTTTCAGTACACAATTACTGGTGACAATTCTGTTACAGAGACCACGAACGCAGTGTGTTGTCACAGACGAACAAGAAATAACTATGAGGAATTTGCATGCTAAACTCACTTGCTTCCTTAATACAGGGTAGCATCTTTTGGGGTGGCTGATGTGTGTAAGCCCTCACGGTCTGTGTGCTTGCAAAAGAAAAAAAAAAATTAGAACAGCCAGGTTCACAGGCTAGTTATCAGTTACTTTGCACATTTTATCAGTTGAGTGCTGGGCAATATAACAGCTTGAGGGTGAAAGTAATTTTTGACTGCTTATACAAAGGAAACCCACCCCACACAAGGCAAACCTCAGTGATGCACACTTTTCTTTTTTCTTTTTTTTTTTTAAATATAGAAGGAAAGAAATTCTGTGAAACACATAGTGACACAACATTCAATTGATGTCCTATTTGGTCTGTCACAATTGTGCATCCAGTTTGCCTTTCTCGGTGATACGCACACCTTATTATGAATTGGTCTAGAAAAATAGTGCATCCAGTTGGCGAGTTTGAGTGACAATGTACTCATTGCGGTGACACGCACACCTCATCATAGTGACATGCACAATTTGTTATCAGACTAGAAAATTAGTAATCTTTTCACAAGCACAGTCTGTGTGTCACGGTGATTACCTCATCACATTTTAGTATTATTTCTCAATCCAATTTTTTTTATTCTGATGTATAAGTATACAGGTGATGTAGTTAGTGGAAGTTATGTAGTTTTAAAATAGTAAATTTGTCAAGTGTTTCTTCCCTGAAATAAATAAATATATATATATATATATATATATATATATATATATATATATATATATATATATATATATATATATATATATATATATATATGTTCGATGGCATGTGTAGCTGCAGATACACATGCTGTGCACATCCAGCCATCTGGTGTTGGGCTCGGAGTGTTACAAGTTGTTTTTCTTCGAAGAAGTCTTTTTTCGAGTCACGAGACCGAGGGACTCCTCCCATTTCGACTCGCATGGGCGTCGACTCCATCTTAGATTGTTTTTTTTCCGCCATCGGGTTCGGACGTGTTCCTTTTCGCTCCGTGTTTCGGGTTGGAAAGTTAGTTAGAATCTCGGAAAAATCATCGGTATTGTTTGCGTTCGGTATCGGGTTAGTTACAACAGATCGACACCGAATTAAGAAGAGCTCCGGTGGCCCTTCGGGTTTTTTTTTCCATCCCCGTCGGGGCCTGGTCGGCCCGGCCACGTGTCTCTTCAAGGCTGATGGAATGGACCCCATTCCGCTTCTGTCCAAAATGCCATAACAAGTATCCATCTACAGATCCACATCTGGTCTGTAACTTGTATTTGTCACCAGAACACAAGGAGGATACTTGTGAGGCCTGTCGAGCGTTTCGGTCCAGGAAGACCCTCGGGGACCGAAGAGCAAGAAGACTGCAAATGGCGTCGGCGCCGACAGGACAAGAGCGTTTCGAGGAGGAGGAAGAAACATTCTCCACCCAGGAGTCGGACTCTGAGGAGATCGTTCCCGAGGAAACGCCTAAAACCGTGAGTAAGACGTCGAAACCAAGAACTCACGAGAAAAGCGCTAAAGCCCAGGGGACGCCACCGCCAACAGGCCATGGCTTAACCCGAAAAGTAGGTGACCGTTCATCGGCACCGAAAAAGGGTGAGCTGGTGTCGAAGTCATCCGACTCCGGTCGAGATACGGCACACAGCAATCTCGGGCCCGAGATAGTGGCACAGAGAAGATTCGGCACCGAGACAGCGGCACCGAAACGGGTCGGCACCGAGAGAGCACGATGCCGAAAGTAAAAAAGGTTTCGTCTGAGCCGAAAAAAGCAGCCGAAAAGGTTTCGGTACCGAAATATCCGGCCTCGGAACCGAAAACAAGTTCCTACACTGAGGAACAAGGACTGTCCACACAAATGAAGACACATAGATTTGGACAGGAATTACAGGCAATAGAGCCAGATCACACACAAAGACGGCTCTTTATTCAAAAAGATACAGGGAAGATCAGCACTCTTCCTCCAGTCAAAATGAAACGCAAGCTTGCCTTCCAAGACAAGGACAAACAGCCACACGCAAAAGTGGCTAAACAAGTAACACCGCCACCATCCCCACATCACTCTCCGCAACCATCACCGGTAGCCACTCCACCAATGATGCAATCCCCAACTCATACAGGAATGAGTCAAGATGACCCTGACGCATGGGACCTTTATGACGCACCTGTGTCAGATAATAGTCCAGAAAGCTATCTAGCTAAACCATCGCCACCAGAGGATAGTACAAGCTACGCACAGGTGGTGTCAAGAGCACCGGCATTTCATAATGTCCGCCTTCATTCAGAGCCCATTGAAGACGACTTTCTTTTTAATACACTGTCGTCCACACACAGCCAATATCAGAGTCTTCCTATGCTACCCGGAATGCTAAAACACTCTAAACAAGTGTTTGAGGAGCCTGTTAAAGGGAGAGCCATTACTCCAAGAGTAGATAAAAAGTATAAACCGCCACCAACAGACCCAGTGTACATTACACAGCAGCTAACACCAGACTCTGTTGTAGTGGGAGCAGCGCGCAAAAGAGCCAACTCTCATACTTCAGGAGATGCACCACCTCCAGATACAGAAAGTCGAAAATTCGATGCTGCAGGCAAAAGGGTGGCGGCACAGGCAGCAAACCAGTGGCGTATTGCAAATTCGCAAGCTTTGCTAGCCAGATATGATAGGGCCCATTGGGATGAGATGCAACACCTTATTGAACATTTACCCAAGGAGTTCCAAAAAAGAGCGCAGCAAGTAGTAGAAGAAGGACATGGTATCTCCAATAATCAGATACGGTCAGCACTGGATGCTGCAGACACAGCTGCTAGAACTGTCAACACAGCAGTAACAATAAGGAGACATGCATGGCTGCGTACATCAGGATTTAAACCAGAGATACAGCAAGCTGTGCTGAATATGCCATTCAACGGACAGCAGTTGTTTGGCCCGGAGGTGGACACTGCGATCGAAAAACTTAAGAAAGACACTGACACGACCAAAGCCATGGGCGCACTCTACTCCCCACAGAGCAGAGGCACATTTCGAAAGACACAATTTCAAGGGGGGTTTCGAGGGGAAACCACAGAAGCCACAACCTCAGAAACAAAGCCCACTTACCAGAGCCAGTATCAGCGGGGAGGTTCTCGGGGACAATATAGAGGGGGGGAATTTCAAAGGAATAGAGGAAAGTTCCAAAGTCCCAAAACTCCTCCAAACAAGCAGTGACTTCAAGGTCACAAATCCCCAACACAACACCTGTGGGGGGGGGGGAGACTAACCAAGTTTTACAAGCATTGGGAGGAAATAACACCAGACACTTGGGTCTTAGCAATTATCCAGCATGGTTATTGCATAGAATTTCTCAAATTCCCTCCAAACATCCCACCGAAAACACACAATATGTCAAAACAACATATAGATCTTCTAGGACTAGAAGCTCAGGCATTGCTACAAAAAGAAGCAATAGAGTTAGTACCAAAACAACAAATAAACACACGAGTTTACTCCCTGTACTTTCTGATACCCAAAAAAGACAAGAGTCTGAGACCTATACTAGATCTCAGAACATTAAATACCTACATCAAATCAGATCACTTTCACATGGTTACATTACAAGACGTAATCCCACTGCTCAAACAACAAGACTACATGACAACACTAGACCTAAAGGATGCATATTTCCATATACCAATACATCCTTCACACAGAAAGTACCTAAGGTTTGTATTCCAAGGGATACATTACCAATTCAAAGTGTTGCCATTCGGAATAACAACTGCACCAAGAGTTTTTACAAAATGCCTAGCAGTAGTAGCTGCACATATCAGAAGGCAGCAAATACATGTGTTCCCGTACCTAGACGATTGGTTAATCAAAACCAACACGCTAAGACGGTGTTCACAACACTCAAAATATGTCATAGAAATCCTCCACAAACTAGGTTTCTCAATCAACTACACAAAGTCACACCTTCTGCCGTGTCAAACACAGCAATACTTAGGAGCAACAATCAACACAGCAAAATGGATTGCCACTCCAAGTCCACAAAGAGTTCACACATTTCACAATGTGATACAGACCATGTATCCAAATCAAGATACAAGTCAAACTGGTGATGAAACTACTAGGCATGATGTCTTCATGCATAGCCATTGTCCCAAACGCAAGGTTGCACATGCGGCCCTTACAACAGTGCCTAGCATCACAATGGTCACAAGCACAGGATCAGCTTCTAGATCTGGTGTTGATAGACCGCCAAACATACATCTCGCTTCAATGGTGGAACAGTATAAATTTAAACCAAGGGCGGCCTTTCCAAGACCCAGTGCTACAATACGTAATAACAGATGCTTCCATGATAGGGTGGGGAGCACACCTCAATCCACAAAGCATCCAAGGACAATGGGACATACAGCAAAAACAGTTTCACATAAATCACTTAGAACTGTTAGCGGTATTTCTAGCGCTCAAAGCATTTCAACCCATAATAAGACACAAACACATTCTTGTCAAAACAGACAACATGACAACAATGTATTTCCTAAACAAACAGGGAGGCGCACACTCGACACAGTTGTGTCTCCTAACACAGAAAATATGGCATTGGGCGATTCACAACCACATTCGCCTAATAGCACAATTTATTCCAGGAATTCAGAACCAGTTAGCAGACAATCTCTCTCGGGATCACCAACAGATCCACGAATGGGAGATTCACCCCAAATACTAAACACTTACTTCCAAATGTGGGGAACACCACAAATAGATCTATTTGCAACAAAGAAACTCAAATTGCCAAAACTTCGCATCCAGGTACCCACAAGATCAGTCTCAGGGCAATGCGTTATGGATGAGCTGGTCAGGGATATTTGCTTACGCTTTTCCCCCTCTCCCACTCCTTCCATATCTAGTAAACAAATTGAGTCAAAACAAACTCAAACTCATACTAATAGCACCGACATGGGCAAGACAACCTTGGTACACAACACTACTAGACCTCTCAGTAGTACCTCATGTCAAACTACCAAACAGACCAGATCTGTTAACACAACACAAACAACAGATCAGACATCCAAATCCAGCATCGCTGAATCTAGCAATTTGGCTCCTGAAATCCTAGAATTCAGACACTTAGACCTCACACAAGAATGTATGGAGGTCATAAGACAAGCTAGGAAACCTACCACTAGACACTGCTATGCAAATAAGTGGAAAAGATTTGTTTATTACTGCCATAATAATCAAATTCAACCCTTACACGCATCTGCCAAAGATATAGTAGGATACTTACTACAATTGCTAGCTTTCTCTTCAATAAAGATACATCTGACCGCAATTTCAGCCTACCTGCAAATTACGCACTCAACTTCATTATTTAGGATACCAGTCATAAAAGCATTTATGGAAGGCCTAAAGAGAATTATACCACCACGAACACCACCAGTTCCTTCATGGAACCTCAACATTGTCTTAACACGACTCATAGGTCCACCTTTTGAGCCCATGCACTCTTGTGATATGTAGCTGCAGATACACATGCTATGCACAGGTCCTGCCATCTAGTGTTGGGCTCTGAGTGTTACAAGTTGCTTTTCTTCGAAGAATTCTTTTCGAGTAATGGGACCGAGTGACTCCTCCTTTTCGGCTCCATTGCGCATGGGCATCGACTCCATCTTAGATTGTTTTTTTTTTCCCCATCAGGTTCGGACGTGTTCCTCTTCACTCCGGTTGTTTGAGGTGGAAACTTATAATTCATCTAAATTCGTCAGTATTGTTCTCGATCGCATCCTATCTAGCAACGACACCTCGGTACCGGCAGACACACATCTTCGGTTGAAGCCTCATGGACGGGACCCCGTTCAGATTCTGCCCTCGGTGCCACGCCAAGTATCCCTACACAGATCAACATCGGGTCTGTAATCTGTGTTTGTCTTCAGATCACCGAGAGGATACTTGTGAAGCCTGCAGATCCTTCCATTCCAAAAAGACCTTGCGAGACAGAAGAGCGAGAAGGATACAGATGGCGTCCAAAAGCACCGAACGCCTTGACGCGTAAGAAGAGGAGATGATTCACACTGCCATCCCCGTTCAAGGTTTCGATTCCGACGAATCTGACCTCGACTGACCATCGACAGCGGGCCAGCATGTGAGTACACTTGCCCCGATCCAGACCAAGACCAAACATAAGGCCTCGGGGACGCCACTGCCGGAAGGCCATGGCTCCACCTGTAAAAAATCGACCGGTGACCAAGTAACACCTTCGGCACCGAAAAAGGCCACACCCGCTTCGAAGTCTTCAGACTCGAGTCAAGACACAGGCTCTGAAACAATACAGCACCGACCCATCAAGTTGAGACCCCGAAAGTCACTTTCGGAGCCGAGGCCAACTACCACCCCGGGCCCTCTGGTGCTGAAGAAACCTGCTTCGTAGCTGAAAAGACAGTCCTACACAGAGGAGCATGGACTTTCAAAACAGCCTAAAGAAAGCCATAGATTTGAGGAAGAGCTACAACAAATGGAGGATTTCGATGACAGACAAGCCAGGATACACATCCACAAGGACACTGGCAAGATCCTCACAGCACCTCCCCTCAAAATTAAAAGAAAACTGGCCTTCCATGGACGTTTGGACACTGATCAGCCAAGAGAGAGATCTCCGCCTCGCCAGTTTTCTCCTCACCAGTCTCCTCCTCACTCTCCTCAACGTACTGTCTCTCCACCTGCTACACCCACTGCACAGTCTCCTACACACACTATGCAGTCACATCAGGACACAGATTCATGGGATCTTTATGATGACCCTGTATCAGATAACAGCCCAGAGTGCTACCCATCTAAGCCCTCCCCACCTGAGGATAGCACCTTGTATACACAAGTTTTAGCTAGGGAGCAGCTTTCCACAACGTAAGCATGCACACAGAACCACTAGAGGATGACTTTTTATTCAATACATTGTCCTCAACACACGCCACATACCAAAGCCTACCCATGCTCCCAGGTATGCTCAAACATGCCCAGCAGGTATTCCAGGAGCCGGTTAAAGGAAGAGCTATAACCCCAAGGGTAGAAAAAAAGTACAAACCACCACCCTCAGACCCGGTGTATATCACACAACAGCTGCCCCCCGATTTAGTAGTGGTCAGCGCAGCAAGGAAAAGAGGTAACTCGCAGTCCTCTGGAGTTGCACCCCCTCCAGATAAGGAAAACAAAAAAATATATGCTGCAGGGAAAAGGGTGGCGTCACAAGCAGCCAATCAGTGGCGCATAGCTAATTCACAGGCTCTCCTCGCTAGATACTATAGGGCTCATTGGGATGAGATGAAGGACATTATTCAACATGTCCCCAAGGAACACCAAAAGAGAGCTCAGCAGGTGGTAGAGGAGGGACAAGCGATAACAATCAACCAGATTAGATCAGCGCTAGACTCAGATGGTACAGCCGCAAGGGCTATAAATACGGCTGTCACCATTAGGCGCCATTCATGGCTCAGATCATCAGGTTTTAAACCTGAAATCCAACAGGCTGTCCTCAACATGCCTTTAACCAACAGCAATTATTCGGCACACAGGTGGACACAGCCATAGATAAAATGAAAAAAGATGCCAACACTGCTAAAGCGATGGGTGCTTTATTCGTCCCAATACAGAGGCACATTTCGGAAGCCTCAATATAGGAGAGGCTTCAGGCCACAGTCCTCCGAGCCATCCACCTCACAAGCCAAGCCCTCATACCAAACACAATATCAAAGAGGGGGATTTTGGGGATCCTACAGAGGACAATTTCCCAAGTCTAGGGGAAAATTCCAATCCTCAAAGCAAGCCACTAACTACAGTGACTTTGTCATCACCTTCCCTCAACACACTTCCCCTGTGGGAGGAAGACTGAAAATGTTCCCCGAGCAACGGTTAGATATCACAACAGACACATGGGTCCTATCCATTATCCAACATGGTTGCTGCAATAGAGTTCATACAGTTTCCTCCGGACATTCCCACAAAAGCGCACAAACTTTCATCGCAACATCTTGCAATGTTAGAAACCGAGGTACAGGCACTATTGCTCAAGCAAGCCATAGAACTAGTGCCTCAACATCAAAAAGGAACAGGGGGTTTACTCCCTGTACTTCCTTATTCCCAAGAAAGACAAAACGCTATGGCCAATATTAGATCTCAGGACTCTCAACCTCTACATCCAATCAGAACACTTTCACATGGTGACACTACAAGATGTAGTCCCATTGCTGCAACAGGGAAAATTTATGTCAACACTGGATTTATACGATGTGTATTTTCACATACCCATCCATCCAGCTCACAGAAAATACCTCAGGTTTGTTATACAAGGAAAACATTACCAATTCAATGATTACCCTTTGGGATAACAACAGCCCCCAGAGTCTTTACAAAATGCCTTGCTGTAGTAGCAGCATACATAAGGAGACAACATATGCATGTATTCCCATATCTCGACGATTGGCTAATAGAAGCCAACACTCAAAAGCAGTGTCAACATCACACATGTTATGTAATAGATACCCTACACACACTAGGGTTCTCGATAAATTACCAAAAATCACACCTGCAACAATTGCAAATTCAGCAGTACTTGGCTACACTAAACACTCAAAAGGCGCCTGCAAGTCCAAGCCCGCAAAGAGTGCAATCGTTCCACACCATGTTCCCAAAACTCCAGCCAAATCAGCACTACACTGTCCGTTTGGTCATGAAACTCCTAGGCATGATGGCATCATGCATCGCGATTTTCCCAACCTCACGGTTACACATGTGGTCCTTACAACAGTGCCTTGCAAAACAATGATCGCAGACACAGGGTCATCTCCAAGATCTAGTGTTGCTGGACCGCCAAACACACATTTCGCTTCAGTGGTGGAATCCTACAAATTTAAACAAATGGCAGCCTTTTCAAGACCCTGTGCCTCACGCCATTCTCACAACAGATGCATTGATGATTGGATGGGGAGCACACCTCAACAATCACAATATTCCGGGACAATGGGACAGCAAACAGAAGCAGCTACACATAAATCACTTAGAACTGCTAGCAGTCTCTCTAGCACTAAGAGCCTTTCAACCTCTTCTGGCTCACAAACACATTCTTGTCAGAAAAGACAATATGACAACAATGTACTACTTAAACAAGGAGGGACCCACTCATCACAACTTTACCTCCTAGCACAAAAAAATTGGCATTGGGCAATTCACAACACCTGATCGCTCAATACATTCCAGGGATTCACAATCAGTTAGCAGACAACTTCAGTCGAGATCACCAGCAGACTCACAAGTGGGAAATTCACACCCAGGTACTCAACAAATACTTTCGTCAGTAGGGGACACCAGACCTAGATCTGTTCGCAACCAACAACAACGCAAAATGCCAAAACTTCGCGTCCAGGTACCCACACCCTCAGTCCAAGGGCAATGCTATATGGCTCAACTGGTCAGGGATATTTGCTTACGCTTTTCCCCCTCTCCCACTCATTCAATTTTTGGTCAACAAACTGCGTCAAAACAAACGCAAACTCTTACTTATAGCACCAACGTGGGCACGCCAACCATGGTACACCACACTGCTATACCTGTCAATAGTACCACATGTCAAACTCCCAAACAGGCCAGACCTGCTGATGTAACACAAACAGCAGATCAGACACCCCAATCCAGCGATGCTCAATCAAGCAATCTGGCTCCTACAATCTTCGAGTTTGGCTATCTAAATCTTCCACCAGAGTGTATGGAAGTCATTAAACAGGCAAGAAAACCTACCACCAGGCAGTGTTATGCTAACAAATGGAAAAGATTTGTTTTCTACTGTCAAGCAAAACATCGCTTTGGATGCGTCCATACAAGACATCGTAGGTTATTTACTCCACCTACAAAAAGCAAATCTAGCTTTTTCATCCATCAAAATACATCTTGCAGCAATTTCTGCTTATTTTCAAAATAAACGGACCAAATCCCTATTTAGAATACCAGTCATTAAAGCCTTCATGGAGGGCCTAAAACGAAATCATGCCTCCAAGAACTCCACCAGTACCCTCATGGAATCTTAACATTGTACTTAACACGACTCATGGGTCCACCATTTGAACCCATGCACTCTTGTCAGATCCAGTTCTTAACCCGGAAAGTAGCATTTCTAGTGGCAATCACTTCATTACGAAGAGTTAGTGAAATACAAGCATTCACTATTGAAGAACCTTTTATACAGGTACACAAACATAAAGTTGTGCTCTGCACAAACCCTAAATTTCTACCAAAAGTAATCTCACCGTTTCATCTAAATCAAACAGTGGAACTCCCAGTCTTCTTCCCACAGCCAGACCCAGTAGCAGAAAGAGCACTGCATACATTAGATATTAAAAGTGCTCTAATGTATTACATCGACAGAACAAAATCATTTTGTCGCACTCCAAAAAACCCATACTGGTAATCCTATATCCAAACAAGGCATAGACAGATGGATAGTGGAATGTATACAAACTTGTTACCTGAAAGCTAAAAGACAACTGCTCATTACGCCAAAGGCACACTCCACTAGAAAAAAGGGAGCAACAATGGCGTTTCTGGGAAACATACCAATGACAGAAATTTGTAATGCAGCCACTTGGTCGACACCTCATACTTTTACCAAGCATTACTGTGTAGATGTTAGCAACACAACAAGCCACAGTAGGACAGGCTGTACTAAGAACATTATTTCACACAACTTCAACTCCTACAGGCTGACCACCGCTTAGGGGAGGATTACTGATTTGTAGTCTATGAATAGCATGTGTATCTGCAGCTACACATGCCACAGAACGGAAAATGCCACCCAGTGTACATCTGTTCGTGGCATGTTCCGCTGCAGATTCACATGCGCCCTCCCTCCTCGCTGGGAGCCTGTAGCAGTTTAAGTTATAATTAACATTTGTACATATGTATATAAACATTCCTTTATTTAAACTTTGTAGATACATCTCCATTCCATTGCATGGACATCTCTCTTTACACTCTATCCACGCCTACCTTACCCTCTGCGGGACAACAATCTAAGATGGAGTCGATGCCCATGCGCAATGGAGCTGAAAAGGTCCGTGACTCGAAAAGACTTCGAAGAAAAACAACTTGTAACACTCCGAGCCCAACACTATATGGCAGGACCTGTGCATAGCATGTGAATCTGCAGCAGAACATGCCACAAACGGATGCACACTGGGTAAGTGACATTTTCCATATGCACACGCACACACACACACACACGGGTGGCTATGTTGCCAAAGTAGTAAGCGAGGTGTAAGTTTAACACAACACCCCCAGGAATATGAATGGTGTTGGTGCAGTTAATATGTTTGAAGGCAAATGTGATGAAGTACACAAAATACAAGAGGATCTTGGAGACATTGTAATGGTCATTGCAGAGAGTCCAGTGAGTAGTGGTGAACCAGACACGTGTAGATCCATATGTCAATATAGATGTTGACGATAAGAACATTAAACTATTGGTAAATTCAGGAGCCAGGATCATGATGATTACGCTGGAACTTTTCAAAGAAGTATGGAGTAGTAGGCCATCACATTAGAGCAACCAGACAATGGCACCTGTGTTGCACGAAGGATGGAGAATTGAAGTGCCATGATTCTTTGAAGATATTCTAGAATTCAGAGGTAGGAAGATTCCAGGAAAAGTATATGTAACAATCAAGGGTTCGAACATTTTAGGCTGGTTCCACCAGGAATTGTTTAGTAAGGTATTAAGTCCTGGTACCAAAGAGAAGGTATCTGTTATGTCTGATGATTTCATAGATAATATAGTTAAACAATTTCCTCAGTTTTTGCAGAAAAATTGGGCACCATCAAAGTGTTCACTCATCAGATCAAGATTAAAGATGGTGCAATTCCTCTGAAGGGTAAATTGAGAAGCATGTCAGGGAAAAATTCGAAAAAGGACTCACAGAATTGAGTAAAAAAGGGATAATCAAACCAGTAGAGTCTTCCCTGTGGTTGTGACCTCTGACAGTGGCACGGAAAAAAAACCTGTGATTTTAGTGTGTGGACCTGAGGAGTCTAAATGGATATATTTGGATAGATTCTCATCCCCTTCTGAAAATAAATGACCTGCTAACTGGTGGTTCGAAATGGTTTTTCTAAACTTGATTTGGCTGCAGCTTATCAGGTGGTTCTTTATCCATCTTCAAGACACCTCATGGCATTTGTTTCGCTGATCAGTAAGTTTTAGTGGAGTAGAATTCCATTTGGATTGGCACCAGCTGCTGCTGTTTTTCACCTGCTGTCGTTTTTCAGAGGATAATGTTCTGGATGCTTAAGGAGATAAAAGGCGTGGCAGTTTTTCAAGATGTTTTGATTTATGGAGCAGCAAAAAGAGCATGATGCAATTTTACGCAAAGTTTTAAGCAAAATGCAAAGAACAGGTGTTGTGTTGAACGCTGAAAATTTTAAAATTCTTACAGATTAATTGGAATATTTGGGTTGTGTCTCTGGGCAGGGTGTTGAGCCAAGGTCTGGCTTAGTCAGGGCTATCATTGATGTGACCACCACTTGTTGACAAAGTTGGACTTTAGTCGTTCATTGGGCTTTGAGTTTTATTTAAGATTCATATTGGATTATGCGTCCAGGGTAAAACCTTTCACCAACATGCTAAAGAAAAACACAATTTTTGTTTAGGGCAAAACTTGTCAGGAGGCTTTTGAGTGGATTAAATCTCATTTGCTTGGGTCAAGGATATTAAAGCCTTTTGATCCTAGTGTGCAGTGTAGTATTGCAGTGGATCCTAGCGGTTTGGGGCTAGGAGCATTTCTCATTCTGGTTAAGGGAGGAGTGGAAAACACTTTGGGGTATACCTCGAGTGTTGAAAGAAGCAGAAATGAACTGTTGGGTAATTGAAAAAGTATTATTGTCATTTTGGTGGGGTTTTAGGAAATGTCACCCATACAAATAGGGTAACCGATTCAGTTTGCATACTGGTCATAGCCCGCTGTCAGGAGATAGGCTGAAAGACCACACTCTGAGAATATTAAAATTGTCCACTAAATTGTTACAGTAAGATTTTGAGGTCTTGTATCTACCTGGTTACAAAAATGTCAGAGCAGACTTTTTGTCTAGGTTTACAGTGGATGACATAGGTGTGGAAGTTACTGAAAAAGATGAGCCCGAAGATTATTTAATGGCATCTATGAATGTTAAAAAATGTGTGCTATTAGTGAGGCTGAATGGAGGGAAGAGTTGTACAAACATGTGACTCTGAATTTTGTTTAAAAAAAACAAAAAAAAACTCAGAAGTATGTACCCTATCAGTTTCAGACATATGTAAAAGTATCTGCGGAACGGTCTGTTAAAGATGGGATTCTAATGCGGGAAGAGAAATTTGTCCCTCCGGAGAGAATTATAAGTGGTGCCCATGAGGGACATTTAGACAGAACACTAGACCGAGTAGGGGAAACACTTTGGTGGCCCAGTATGGACAAACATATTGATGA
The DNA here is from genome assembly GCF_031143425.1 of Pleurodeles waltl. Taxonomy (NCBI): domain Eukaryota; kingdom Metazoa; phylum Chordata; class Amphibia; order Caudata; family Salamandridae; genus Pleurodeles; species Pleurodeles waltl. The sequence goes on from NC_090438.1 coordinate 687,399,860, forward strand.
GCATATAAAAGATTGTTTTGTGCAACAGTGCTGATAAACTTCTCCAAGTTCGAAGCCCACCATTGCACCCTATTGAATTGCCCTTCAGACCATGGGAGATAATTGGTATTGATCTTGTAGGCCCTTTCAGTGTTCTATCATCATTTTCTAGATTTGCCATAGTCTTAATATACTACAATTCTAAATGGCCAGAGATGTTTTATAGGTGATCCCACAACAAAAAATATCATTGCTTTCTTAAAGATGTTTTTGTGAGAAGGGTTTCCTGCTTACCTGGTATACGACAACGGTGCACAATTTGTCAGTGCAGAATTCAAGTTTTCTCCAATAACGGGGCATCAAACATCTCAAATGCTTACTTTTTCACAGACAAACTGTTTAGTTGAGTGCATAAACCATGTGTTGGAGGATTGTATTCAGAGGGCATTTGAGAGCAGATGCACAGTGCAGAATGCGGTACAATCCATGTTATGGTTCTATTGCACTACCCCTCATTCAACGGCCAAGGTCTCACCTTTTGAATTATTGGGAGGCAGGACACCAACTTCAGAAATATGCCCGGGGTGGATGTCTGGGTGAAATATGGTTGCTGAATATTGACAAGGTGGTGAGACAAAATGTTCAAAGAACTCAAATCAACCAAAAGAATTATTGCTCATAAAAGGAGAGATGAAATATACTGAGCCCTTGATTATTGATGATGTTGTGGCAATGCTGTCTGGGTCAATAAATGAAATTGTTGCAATGTTAGGAAAGTGGTAAAAGCTGAGAGTAATGGTTCAAAAGCCTTAAGTCTCATGATAGATCAGGGAATGTCAAAAGACAATAGGGTCACAAGTAATCCAAGTGGGAGGAATGAGAGTAAGTGTTATGTTCTCAGAAGTAGTTGATCACAGAATATGCCTATTTAAAACGTTGACTTTTCAGTGCAGTATCTAAATGCAACATGACATAGATTTCTCTATACATACTTCTGGTAGGAGTGTATTTATGTATTTGAATGTATTTATTTTTAAGAAAATATTGTTCGTAATTGTTAAAGTGCTTAGTGTTATTGAGGGAGAGGATAGTGTAGTGTGTTTTGTCATGTCATAGGATTCTGGGGTAGAATGTTAAGGATTGATTACCTGAACAACAGCAGTTGTGGGTAAGCAGTTGTCCGATCCAGTCAGTCCTCCTGGTGGTCTTTGTACTAGAATGAATCTGATGAAAATCTCTTGACTACGTTTTCACTTCACTTTCTTTTAAAGTGGCAAAATCCTCGAGAGGAGCGATTGTAAATAGCTAGGTGCAGCCTTCTCTCGCCTCTTTGTACTTCTGCGTTGGGCACTCCATTAGGAGACTGTCCTGCTGGGCAAAGCATCGTTGCCAACAAAGGCCAAGTCTGGGCGATGACCTGACCAGGGGACATGAAAGAGGAACCACTCCAAATCAACAGGAGCAGACCTAGATTACACAAACTCTGAATGCAACATTGGTATAAGGATGGGAGTCCAAGACCAATCAATGTTCATTTTTGTGGTCTCTTCTTTACACTGCAGAGTACAATGCAGGGAAGGGTTGATGTTGCAAAGACAAACTCCCCATTGGAGAGGGAACATCGCCTGGAGTCTGATCGGAAGGAGTGATTAGTGTATTGTCCTGGGTGTAACAACATCCTGCCTGTGAGTGAGAGAAGTAAGCATCTACTCTGCAGTAGAAGCTGATCGTTGAAGAGACTACTGTAATTGACCCTGGCATAGGGTTGGTAACGAAGACTTGCTTAGTGGCTGCACCAAAATATCTATGGTACTGCCAGACTGAGCAGTGCAATCTCCATTATTTGCTTCCATCGTAGTTGCCACAGCATTTGGCGCTGTGTGCCTGAGTTATAGGTCCAACCTAAGCCAGGACAAGCAACTTTTGGTGGCACATGAGCCCCACAAATGGGCTGCATGACCGCAACACTGCCCAAGTGTCGTTGGGTGGGACCAGTCCTGCAGACCAAATGATCTGAGAGGTGCCTCGAAGAAAGAAGGCATTCTCCAAGACACTGCATGCTGAAGATGGCACCTGGCGGCTGCCATGTCAAAGAACAGTCTCAAGTTGTATTGTCATCTAAGTGCCAAGCACTCATCAGAGGGAGCTGTGCAGGGAGCAGAGATCTATAGTCAGTTGATTGAGAGAGGGCCACCTACAAAGGCCTCCAATCATACCACAACCTTCAAAGCAACGTGCTGCACAGCTTCTTTGAAGCTTGCTGTGTGCCGCCTTGAAGCTACCATTAAGGTCCCACAGCTGTGTCACAGCCGATTGAGGGAGGGGTTGGGGAGCATACCCTGCACCCATAGGCAGAACCTTGAACTTCTGCTTTTTTTCAGAGGAAGGAACCCACAGAAAGAGAGGGACCCATGAGCGAGCGACAGATGGAGGGGCATCTGAGCGAGCCAGAAAAGGCTCACGAAAGCATATAGACTCACATTGGAAATCTGCATTATTGTATTTGTTGTAGAATTCTGTGTTTTAAGTGTAATACCATACTTGTCTTTTATGCAAAGAGAAGCACTCCGCTGGACACTAATGTTCTTGTGCTGCTGGTTGATGATATTGATTATGGAGTGTGAGGAAATAGGGTATATTACATGGTGTGGTTGTGAGACCTTCCTGTGTAATACTTAGTACCCCCGTAAGGACCAGTAGATTTTGTTTCTTGAACCTTCTAGCTCAAACTTCAGTAGATGTGTGTCTGAGCATAAAGGCTTACACAAAGAAACAAGTGTAAAGCATTTAAACAGCACTAAAACAATTGAAAAAATCAGCAACACAACATCTGGGCCAATTTTTTTTAAATACTGTTTTTAATGTATTTTAGACACTAGAACAAAAAAAAGATCAATTGGGGTGGTTCTGGAGATATTGGATTTCCAAGGTACAGTAAATATGCACTTTTTATCTAACAGCACACAAGTTTTGACAAATTCAACACTTGGAAAGTTTTTAACCAGAATGTTTGGGCTAGTTTCATTGCAGAAGTTACTTTGGGCGACCAACTCTGGAAGAGATCTAGTCTAGGGGACCACAAAGATCCCCAGAAAGTTACCTCAAAGGTAGAAGCAGTGTTGAGTGAGTTCCATGCACTTCTATCCCTCTACAATAGATTTCTATTGAAGTGGTCCTGATGCAAGGGATACAGGATGCTGAAGATGCTCACCTCCAGGTGATGAACCTTCTGACATCATTGGGGTTCGCTATCAATGTAGCTAAGGCATAACGGACTCCTTCATAGAGCCTCATGTTAATCATAATCATTCTGGATATGGTGTGTTTTCGGGCCTTCCATTCTGATCAACAAGTTTGTGGCATTTGGGCTATGATTCCGCTGTGTCTGCATTGGCCCTGGGTCTCGGTGAGTGTCTCTGAACTTTCTTGGCTAATTGCGTTCTTGCATGCTTCTGCTCAACCATGCCCACATGGCTTAGGTGAGCTCTGCAGAGAGGTCTTAACCTCAGTTGGCCCAGCACCAAGGAAATCTGTCAAATTCCATCCAGGTTTCGAAGTAGACTGCAAAAGGTTTGCAGTGATGGCTGCTCAACTATAATTAAACCAGCAGCAGATTCCTCTTCCTACACCACCCAGCATTGACGACGATGACATGTGCATAACTGCTGGGTTAGAGGGGTTAACTAAGAAAGGTGGGGATCAGAGGACTTTGGTCTCTGGCGGGGACGCATCTCTACATCGAATCTGTTGGAGTTGTAGGTCATTCTCTTTCTATTGAAAGTCTTGTTACCATTCAAAGGGAGGCTGGTTCTCACAGAAAACACCACTACCATGTTGTATTGCCGGCTGGTGTGGGAATCCTTCACTCTGTGCTTGGAGACCCAGGCCTATATTTATACTTTTTTAGAGCCGCATTTGCGCCGCTTTTTGACGCAAAAGCGGCGCAAATGTACAAAATACAATGTAAGTTTGCACCGTTGTTGCGTCAAAAAGCGGTGCAAATGCGGCACTAAAGTATAAATATGGGCCCCAATGTTTCTTGAATTGTCAGAATCAACAGGGCATTTTCGTGGCAGTGCACCCTTTGGCAGGTTTTTAAGCGTTGGAGCGGACAAACTCAGCCTACAATGCCTAGTGCATCACGAATGGAAGTTACACCCTGAGCTGGCACGTGGCATCTTCTAGCAAAGGCAGGAACTCCTCTGGCTCAGTCTTTTCACAGTTTCTGAGAATATGCAAGGTCTGCAGTTTTGCACGCTGAAGTTCCCAAGAAAGCTGTGTCTGCATTGTACCTAAAATGGAGTATGGAAATCCTGTATGGCTTCCTGCTTCTACCTCGAGTTCTGAAGAGTAGGAACAACCAAGCCCAAGTCAACTTAGTGGAACATGATTGGCCCAGAAGAGTGTGGTACCTGGAACTTTTGGACTTAGCCATCTGTCTTTTGATCAGGCTGCCACTATGGAAGGATTTTCTATCTCAGCATGTTGGGGGCCTCGCACCCAGGCCTGCACAATTGACACCTCCATGTGTGGACATTGAGTGGCTTCAGTGAATTGCATTGCTATCTTTGCTGCCAGGCTTTCTTTTACAAACCGTTTACGCCAGGTGCTGTGACAAGTTTGTGGTTTGGTGTGATACCAATAATACAAACCCATTGTAGTCCATACTGTGGGATGTGGTGTTTTTTTCTTAGGACCAGGAAAGACTTGAATTGAGCACTGTTTAATGGTATTTGACGGCCCCTTCTGTCTTTTTGCAATGACCAGACCAGCCATCCTTCTTAGTCACCTGTTCTGAGATTTGTTAAAAGCTTATTTCATGCGTTTTCCCCTAAACATTTTCTGGTGCCTCAGTGGGATTTTAATTTGGCCCTTTTCCTCCCTCCTCTATCCCCCCCCACTCTCCCTCCCCCCCCCCGAGCTAATTCACAAGCCGCAATCCTGAAGACTTTGCCTCATTGTAATAACTTTAGCTTGTCGCATGAGTGAGTTTCATGCTCTTTCAGTCCTACCACCCTACTCCACCTTTTTTTTCATGACAAGCTGGTGCTGAGGGCTAGAGTGGCCTTTCTGCTGAAGGGTGTGACCCCTTTTCAAGTTGGACAGGCCATCACTCTTCCGATGTTCTTTGCTCTACATCACCCCTTGAAAGAGAAGATTCCACTGTTTGGACTCCAAAATAGTACTGAGTTTTTACATTGATCACACCAAAAATGTGATCACCTTTTTGTGGAATTTGCTTGGGCAAAAAAGGTAAGACAGTGCAGAAAAGGGCTGTATCAAGATAAGCATACTCCTTTTATATTAAGATCTGCTAGCCATCGATTAAGAAGCAGCCACTAGAAAGTCTGAGGGATCATTCCACCAGAGCCAACGTTGCTTCCACTGTTGGCATGTGGAGTGCCCATTCTGGATATCTGTCAGGCCTCAACATGGGTGTCCGTGCACATGTTCACAAAGCAGTACTGCTTAAACTGCAAGGTTCTATGGGACGGTCTTGTCACGTGTTTGTTGCGTCGTGCAGGACATTTTGATACAAACCTTTCCACAGGCCCACAACTTTGACAGGTACTGGTATGTTATCTGCTTCCAAGGTGAGAAATCTGCAGTTACAAGTATCCATCAGAAGAGCATGTTACTTAACTTTGGTAACGCTCTTTGATTGTACTCTAACTTCAGTTTTTTTCTCTGCTCTCACACTTCCCCCTTCTGTGTAATGGCTTATTTTTCCATCTAAGAGATCTGGGCACTGGCTCGTCTGATTGGTGGGCTCCATGTCTGAGGTAGTGGCGAGGGTAAGGCATGAAAATGACATCAGAGCGTAGAGGTGCTGCTTATTTGCAGCTCTGGTAGTCACTTCTGAGGTCAGCATGGAGCCACCAGGCACCACCTACCCGTGCACAGACAATGCTGTAAAAATGTGGATCCAGCCTGGGGATACTCGAAAGGTGAATCTGCAGTAGAGTATCCACCAGGAAAACGTTACTAAAGGTAGTAACTTGTTCATCATTACCAAATGAAGACTAACCCGAAATTGCAGTATTTTAAAAAAGTCCCCCAGATGATGATCATTGCCTTCATCCCATATGTTTTTACTAAATCAGTGCTGGCTGCAATATAGTCTTTCTAGATCTGGGAGTAGACAGTACTGTCTAGAAGTCTTGCGCAAAACGTCTTCCGAATTTAGTCTTTCTCTTGCCCACATTAAGCAAATGATAGAGGAATTCAAGGTATTAAATATCTGAAAAAGGAACAGGCGGTGATTAGGTGCAACCATTGTATTCTACCTTTAAAGACTTACTATCGAAAAAGGGGCAGGCTTTCCGGCCTTAAATGGTTTCTGAATCTAATCTAGTAATGCCACATTGTTTACTGTAATGTAAACCAAGTTGTTGCGTATCGCCCTCCCCAGCCTGGGTACCCGCTAATAAATACACCACAGACAAAGCTGCATATTACATCTTTATTCTTCAGCATGTAACTGCGAACTCCACATTCTAAACTTAAAATCACTGGACCTACATTCTAACACTTAGGTCATCATGCTACTAAGTCTTTCAGGATCCAAAAGGTTCCATCATTCATAACTCACAAGACATGACACAGTGCATCTGATCTTCATGGCAGGAGTTTAATAACTAAATCATAAGGCGGTGCACAGAGCACAACACTGGCTCTTACTGCTATGCTTTGCCCATCACCCAACTTACAATTAGTTGAGCACATGCCCCCTAATATCTTGGCTATTGACCTGATGAACTGGCCCCATTACACATTAGAATTGCCTCAGAAATTCACTTTCTTAGGCCAAATGTTAGGTCTGCATTGAGGAGAGACCTCAAAACCTACAGCTACATCCTTCAAACGAGAAATAACTTAAATCATAAAATGAGTTTGTGAAAAATGATGTGCTCCCACCATGTCCTCGATCACCTTGGATATCCTGTTCTCCAATATTGTAATGTACATTTTAATGTTGAAATCCAGGAGTCTAATGGGGCTGTATAGCACCAACTTAGTATGGTCCTTTAAGGCTTTTACAACTCTGTTTCCTTCCCGGAATATGTTGGGGCAGACTTCTTCCTGAAGTTGAATATTTTTGCTAATTCAGTGCCAGCATTGATTCTCATCAGAGCCAGGTGCGTGGTCAGCATTGTTCACTCTTAGTGTCTGGTGAAGCAAATTGTTTTATTTTTCAGCTTGCCTAGTTTGGTAAGGTAGACAAGAGTAACTTTTAAAAGATTCAAAACTTCGGCAAATTCATGACAAGAAACAAAGCTCTAAAACCCATTTGTTTTCTGTGAAGAATGCTGGCCACGTTAATTCCACTTAGTTCGTCATCTTGAGTTGTGTGGATTAGAACGAAGACCTTGCTATTTCAGTGTTTGCTATTTTCACAACCAGTTGTGATCTATTTTTTTTGTTTTTACTGAACCATGGTTGTTCTGAGTTTTTTTTCCTTTTTTTCCTTTGGCTGCTGATGCAGATAGTAAGTCGTGCTTGCCATTTGCAATCAGTTGCCTAATTTATTGTAACCATTGGAAGATGTTTTTGAGGGGTGAAGCTTCCACTGTAGCATCAGTCTACTGGGCATTAAAAACATGATCCAATACACGTACTTGTGTAGAGTTCAAAATTTGAGTTGGCCAGCGCAAGAACATGATAATAGATGCTAGGGTCTGGCATTTGGCAAATTCATTGTGTTTCCAAAGCAAGGCTTAGCGAGTTGTGACAGATAATGATCATGAGGTATCAATCTTCGGGAACCATAATTGCAAAATAATTGGTCTAGACCCGTTTTGGAGAGATCATCCTGTCATAAAGTTCCATCAAAGCCTAAAGGAACTTAGAAGGGGTTGGTCCTTGCTAGATATTTCAGGAACCTCATCAGTTAGTAGATGGGACATTGAATGATGCGATGTTGGTTCCTTGAACAATGACGTTTTCTACGTTGTTTATAGAATACAAAAGAGGGAAGTGATTAAATGTGTAAATCATGGTGAAAGACTTTGAATGAGCACCCCTGCAGGCCTCTGGCAGCTTAAAGGTGTACAGTTGATTTTAAGCACCTGTTGGTAGTGATGATGCATGGCAGCTCTTTGTAGGACATGGTTTGAGAAACTGGTCCTACTTGGCAAGGCGAGCATAGCGTGTAAATGAACAGTGTGATAACTGTGATGAACTGATTTGAGAGTTGCTCTACTCTTTTCTGTATCTGATAGTGGTGTACACTTTTGCAGGCCATGTCTGTTGTATGCCAGTTGTCTGCTGCTTAATATGGAGAGACTAGGTTATGAATCTAGAGGTGCTTATTGCTACTTCATGCAGGGCATCGTCCGTCTACCTGCCAGACGTTTCAGCTTTCTGGCCTTTAGCGTAGTCGGGGTTCTGCAAAGTCAGTCCTGGAGAGCCGGGTCCATGCCAGATTTTTAGCATATCCACATTTAGAAAAAAAGATGTTTCTGAAATCTACATTTTTCTAAATGTGGATATGCTAAAAATCTGGCATTTACCCGGCTCTCCAGGACCGACTTAGCAGAACCCTGGCCTAGTCTTTCGGATGAAACTAGTAAAAACGAAAATGGTTAATGCTAAACCATCCTAACATTGCTCTGAGTAGCAGTGCATGTTTTTATTTACTTTGGCAAAAACCTTGCTGCATAGATGGTCTCTTGTGAGATTCTTGGTCTGCTCCTCAGTGTCTAGTGTAAGACGATAAGCAAAACCCCTGGATTTCTGGAACTGTGCTTTTATATTCCCCTCCCTTAAACTCCCCATTCATTGGTCATTGTCACACTTGTATTCTCTCTACCTGCTCTTCGTTGAGGGTAGCAAAGGTAAAAATTAGGTGTTGAGAGCACAGTAAACCTATTCAAGGCACAGGCATACCTTATTGCTGCCTCTATAGAGGGCTGTACAGTACTAGTCCATCAGGAACCCAGTCTCCTCGGTGGGGTTTCAGTTGATCAAGTATGTGGATAACAAAGCATAACCACCTTCTGCAGCTGGGCTCGACTTCTAGCACCATAAACTCCAAGCTGATAGTTCTTACAATACTGCAAGTTGCCTTTACCATAACTAGCCCAGCAACTTTCTGTCCAGTTCCCAAGTTAACAATTGCTGTATTTTTGGTACTCAGCTCATTTATGTACTCCTAAATGGTAAACGTCCCCCCTCTGATTCTTTTTCCATAGTCGTTGAATAAAGCTGAAATTACATTTTGCTTTTTGCCAAGTTACAATTTCCCTAGTGTGTGATCGTTTCTGTTAAGAGCAATAAAATTCTTCTAAATGTTTTGCAGAAGCGAAGTTCAAGAATGAATGTCTTGAGTAGCCAGAGTCCATTACATCCTTCTACACTCAGCACAGGTAACTGGAGCTGCCAAACTGCAGCTTCCCATATTGCTATCTATACGTGCATGAAAATGTTTGAAAGCCACTAGTAAATTGTCGCAACGATGTTCACTTATCGCCTACTGATAGTCTCATCAAGTAAGCAGCTGCAACTGTATTCCACCACATGGGGTCCTCAATAGGTTTATTAAAGATAGCCAATGCTGCAAAGTTTTGTGGAGTTGTCTTCTGCAGTGAACTGCACTGCCAACTTTGTGAAGCTCCAGTTCATTGCAGAATAGACACGTTTCTGCCATCCGTTTAAAGTCATAAAATAATGAGTTGCACTTGTCAAGAACAGACTTGAAGAGTAGTGACCGTGCTGTAGTATCACACAAGGCACAGATAACATTTCAAACGATTTTGAAAGGGGGAGGATTGTGAAGGAGCAAATTAAATGTCCTTTTGTGTAGCACTCAAAGCCAAAATAATTCACTGCAGCTAGTAACCAGACTTGATTGTTGTAACAGTTGCACCCAAAGCAGCGCTTTGTTTTTTGAGTAAGGAGCTTCTCTTGCCTGCAGTACGTTGAGAATTGGGTTTGTAAGTGACCCCAGACAGGCCGTGCTGTCGTTTTTTGACTATCCTATGCCTAGGGGACCTGACCGGTGGCTAGTTTGGAGTGTGTAGTTTTGTCAAGACAAACCGTGTGGAAACACATGGCTTCTCGCCATGCTATGTTCAGAAAAGAACCTGTTTGTGACGTATTTACCTAGCCAATATTTGGGCTGTTATCAATCCATCTGGTTATGTGTTACTTGAATGCCCTTCAATTCAGTAGTTCATAACCAGTGGCGTTTTTAGGAGCACGACAGCTGGGTTCTGTCATGGGTTCGAGATCCTGATCTCATTGTGTTTTTCAGTAGATAATGTAATTTGAGTTTGAAAGAGTATCACAAATTTACATACACATTTCATAATACAAGTCTGGAGTAGCTACACTTGTGCTAGGATTTAAAATATGTGGGGCAGGAGTCCCTCTCGCATTGAGAATTATTGCCGTAGAACATTTAACTCTCCTTATCAAGCTATATTGTTTTTTCTTTCCAACACTTGTGCTGTTTAATAAGATTTCTTGTAGGGGATAACTCTTCACGGGTATATCAAACATTAGTCGGCGACAATTTTAAAGCGAACACCCTCTTTACAGCAGTAGACTTCTTAAAATGGCAGAACAGTTTGCAGAGGAACCTGCCATTTGACCCTGCACTTGAAACACTGAACTATTATATTGAAATAGAGATGATATACATGTTAGCACAGAACTGTCTCTCTGATACTTGTTTCATGTTGGCTCATGAGGCTTACTTGTGAAGCAAAATGTAGTGATGTCTTTTTTTTACCGTGCTTGTTTCCTGTGGCTTGCTCATACTGTGAATGGGACATGGTTATTCCAAGCTGAAATTCATTTTCGTTCTCTTTTGATTGCTTTTCCAGTGATTCCGTGAGGGAGAAGCAACAAAAAAAAAAACATAGCTAAATAGTGGTTACTAAAACATTGAGTTACTCGATTTAAGGGCGTTTTTATGGTTTGATTTTTCAATTGATCTTATTGCACAAAAGAAAAACTAAATTAGTTCTTGGCATTTAGTTACTTTTTGGATGCATTTTAGAGTTTTCCCGTTTCTGATGCCCAATCCAATACTTCAATTTTTGGTTTAAGGAAACAAACCAGAGAAGTAGGCTATAGCAGTGGGTTGCAATGCATTCAAATACAGATGGAACTAAACATCAGTTCTCTAAAGTAATTTATGTAAACATGAACATTGTGAAATTTTAAAAGTTTACTGCAGTGTTTATTAGAATTGTTTATGCACCTTATAAGAATTAAGTGTGTGTTTCTGTTTAAAAATAAGCTGAAGAGTGTTCTGGTTCTAAGTCTTTCAGTATAAATCATATCGCATTATGGGTGCTCCAAATACAACGCAGTGAAAGTGGAAGGTGATATCAGTGAAGATTTGAGTTGATACTATACACAAATATATACAGTACATTGGTCTGTAGGGGCTGATAAAATTAATCAATCTTGGCAAGACTCCAAATAAGAGTACATTATGATTATTCTTATCAGTCATATCAATCAACTAGTTCATTCGTCGATGTTTCAACCCTTTTAGAAGCAATTTGTCAGGGTCATCATCAGGGCAACAAGATAATGATAGCAACCAGTGTGGGGAAACATTTCCACATTGAAGAGAACAAATCAAGACAATGTTGTGAAATTGCCAGGGAAAGAAACTGCCACCCTTGGGTTAGACAGTCATCTTCTGTGCGACGGGCTTGTATGTTTGCCTTCTCGTTCTGAGGAAGCTAGTATCTGCACATATCTGACTGTTGTGTTTGGAGCACCTCTAGTGCAGTATGATATACTCAAAGAATGGCCTGAGACCTCTAGTATGTATATTTGGGAATGTAATGTGAAGTTGTGGTGCAGGGGGAAGCAATTTACAGATTCCAGTAGCAGAGTAGAATTGGGTCAGAATTATTGTTTTCCAACAGCAAGAGTTACCATTAGCAGTACGTCTGTACTGTCGAGACCGTTGGCTTCCAAAAATGTTCTTTTGGGCTGTTTGTAGGACTTTGAGTAATCCATTTTGTGGCTTAATCTTACTTCATTGGGAAGCCAGAGAAGTGCTAGCAGTTGGAGGTTGTGTGGCCAATATAAAATTGAATATGGAGATGGACAGATTTGCTCAAAACTTGAATTGAAAATTAACTTCCGTAGTTTTGTAACAAGCAATCAATTGGAAGCAAAGCTATACGCGAAATGAACATTGTGTGGGTTAACGGCCTGAGCCGTAATGTTTCCTGAAAAAATGATTACACATTATAGTTGGCTACTAAGACTACAGATTAATGGAGGTTACCACGAAACTTACAAATGCCTATACATTTCTTGTAATTAATTTCTGAAACCTCTGAAGCACTTAATATTGAAACAAGTTTCACACCAGGCACCGTTGTGCAAGAAGCGGTTCACAATTTTTTTTATGAGCCTAAGGCTACTTCACTGGGTTTGTTTTCCGTATTAATGCGTTAGAGAAAGTCATTCGTGCTGTGTGTTCATGGCATTTAACAATATTTTTTAAGATTATATTCCTATTTGTATTTATTGGTGAATGATGGTTTGTTCCTGACACAGGGCCTGTGTTGAGAATCCTAGTGAGTGTACAGAAGACCTTTAACGCATGAACCCCTCCGTTTCCTTAAAGGTGTGGCCAGCACACAGTTTTATGTGAAGGTGCTGGTCAGTAAAGGATCATTATAGATGTGCGCCCCCACTGCAATTTGCTTGCAAGACGAACTCCTAGAACATCATTTATGGCAGAAAATGTGAAGATAACTGAAACCGTGATGGTTGGTCAAAGGATGACATCGGATTACATCCCGATTTCATTGTCTCAAATTAAAAGAAATCACTTAAATGAGTTAACATTTTTTGTCTAGGTACGTTGAACACGGTCATAAGGTAGGGGAAATCTTCAGTAACTTAGGCTCTGTTACATGGGTGCAAAGGCTATAGTAAAATGAAGCCCCAAACTTTGTTGGTGCACCTGAGAGAAGTGTTGAACTTAGTCACATGTACATAAATGATTTGGCGCATACTAACGCCATAGATGTCTGCATACCATTATATTTAAGGGAGTTGTTATGTTTAGTTCTCTTTGTAAGCAAATTAATAATGTGGCCACATGGATTTTCTGCATTATCCTTTACAGTCATTCATAGAACGCAGCATTGGTTTCATGGCAGAATCTCTAGAGAAGAATCGCAAAGGATTATTAAACAGCAAGGTCTTGTGGATGGGTAAGCAAATTGCCATAAAAAAGTTATTTCCCGTGTTTGTGGTATTGTGGTTAGTTGCATGATGTCAAAGCAAATTTGATTTACATGACATACAGAGATATATGGACAACATCACTTTAAACTGAGGGTTAAATCATTGTACAGTACAGATGAATGCATTCCAAAATAAGTTGAATTACAGTGAAAACACTTTGGGAGAAAAGTTTGCCAGTGATTAAGAAATAATTTTGTGTGCTGAATAAAATATTTGTACAAACCCTCTGACGTTTGAACCATGGAGGCAGTTGAAGGCTTCCACTCCATCAGCTTCACTGAACCACCTGAGGAAATTGCCTGTGATGCTGGCCATGACCTTGGCTTTAGTTGTACACGGATCTCAAATTGCCAAATTGAAGAGTATCCCTGGGGGGTAGTGGGGTGCCAGAGAGCCCAAGCAAGAAGGCAGTGCCTTAGTGTGGCTTTCCTCCCGTGGCCGATAATCTGATCAATATCCTTGCCCCGGGGACCCAATTTGCTTCGAATGAACTGAGGTGGAATGCAAAAAAAGTCGCAGCCAGGAAATAAAACAAAAACGCAAACAAATTATCGATGCAACATTGCCGGTGCACTGCTAAAACTGGAACGGGCCTATATGCCGGAAGTGTAATGGTGGCTTTGCACGAGGGCAGACAGTGCAACTGACTTGCACAGATTGGAGCCCCAACAATATCTGTGTGGACGCTTGTGAGAGGCGGTCGCTGAAAAGAGCCCAGCTCCGCACTACTCTGACCAGGAGAGTAGTGGAATGACAATGGCCTGGGTAGATTCCCAGGACCTGGCTTCTCGACCTGAGATGAAGGGATGACGAGGCGGCTGTGGCGATTGGAGCAGTGTGCGGTGTGATCAGCAGGCCCAGGTGAGCCTAGAGCAGGCTCCCCACCATGCATGTGGACCTCCGGAGCGAGGCGAAGCAGAGTGATCTGCTTTGCCCCCCGGGTCATGGCTGGTGGGTCCTGGCAGAGGTGGGGAGACTGCAGTGACTAGGGCTGGTGCGCAAGGCCGGTGGGCCGGGTTCAGTCCTACTGCGTCGTGAGAAGAGCACTGGAATGCAGTGGAGCGATGTGGCCTGCTTGGTCCCCCCCAGGGTTGCCTGTTGGGCCTTTGCGTGGAAGGAGGTGCGCTGGGTGCTAGGGCTGTTGGGCCCTGGTGAGCCTAGGGCGGCCCGCTGCAGTGTGGAGGAGTGACAGCACTGAGGAGCAGATCGGGCCGGATTGATCCTAAAACAATGTTCGCTGCGGAGGTCAACTGAGCACTTTGCAGCCTAGGGGCTGGGGAGAGTGCGGGTCTGGTGTGAATTCTCTCACCCCCCCCCCCCCTCACCCTGCCCCCACCCCCCCTATTGACCCCCTTCAGTCCCGCCTCCCCTCTTGGCAGACTCTCCGTGCTGTGCCGTAGCTGACTACCTGAAGCATCATCGTAGCCATGCGGCCTACCGGGAGAGTGCTGGGAGTACTTAGATCCTGCGCATATCTGCCCTTACTACATGAGTATATACTTTGACTGCTAAAAGAATGGAGAAGTGGACCCATTGGAGCCATGTGGGGCAAATCTGAACTGTCATGCTGTGCATGAGACAGCTCCAGAGAATGTGAACAGTGAGTACAGTGCTGCTGGGAGGGGGCAGTGGAGGCACGGAGGTAGAGGTAACATCGTATATCCGTATAGGGGCTGGCTGGTCCACTGCGGCAACACTGGGACCGAATTATTGCACATACTTGTTGGCCGGGAGCAAGATGCCTTGGCTACAACCTGCTATATAGAGGGCCCATATAGGGAAAACAAATGAGCAGCAGGTGGGCCTCATATTTGAGGCTAAGTGCACTGCCTGGCCATCACGTGAGGTGTCTCTAGAGACTGAAAGTTCTAGATCGGCAGCAGCAAGTGGCACCCTAGAAACCACGCTCATCGTGATGCAACAAAGTGTACAATTCATTGATACTAAAATAGATTCCCAGAACTTGCGCATAGACCATATGGCGGCATCATGGCAATCACCTATCAGAAGCTGAACAACGTATCTCGACAAAGAAAGATATGCTCCAAATTACAAAGGAGACCTGTTTGAATGTGGAAAAGGGCCTCTCTCTCATTCAAGCCAAGAACAAAGACTTTGAAGCGAGGTCACGCGGAATCAATATAAGAATTTTAGGCATACCGGAAACCACTAACACTGGCAAGATGGAGTTGTATGTATAGCAATTATTCCGAGATATCTTTGGTGCTGAACACTTCTCTAGTTTACTGGTAGTGGAACGTGCCCACTGTTCCTTAGGGGCAAGGCCTCCTGGGTCACCCGCACGACCAGTCATCGTCTTCCTGCTCAACTATCGTAATACATGATACGGTGCAACACTTAGCACAAGAGTAGACTGCAATACAATATCAAAGTATGGACCTGGAATTCTTCTGGACTTTATGGTGGCAGTTCAAATGGCACAGCGAAGTGAAAAAGGAACTGCAGCGGGTGGGTCTGAAGTATGTAATATAATATCCAGCGGAGGGTTGATCTGCCTGACGAGGCAAAGGTATTCGATGCCCCTCAGGCTGCAATTGAACACATCAAGAAACTAGGACTGGGCCATGGGGCCTTGCTGGACTGAGAAATCCTTGATAAGCTGAGAGCATGGGATGCACAGCTGAAAGGTTGGTTGATTGATCGCAGAAGTGATGGTTGCTTCACTTAAATGATTTGCCTGTAATGTTAATGTTGTTGCATATCAGTTAGTTCCTGGGGTGTACTGCAAGATTTAAAGGCTGCGCGATCCTGTTTAATGGGACAGTTCCCTTTCTGGCTGTCCCCCTAGCGGGAGAGACCCAAGGAATTTAGAGACATCTGCAGGTGGGTTATAGGAGGTATAGTGAATCATGTTCTCTTTGCTTTTAGGCAGTTGGGAATATGTCTTTAGGACGTTGGGTAGGCTAAAGTGGGTGGGGGGGGTTAGTTGGGGTCCGCTTACATCCATTGCTTACCATTGATTGGCTTAATCACTCATTTGCTTGCACTATTCCTCAGCTTGTATGGGCTTTAGTTTCTCCTCTTGTTTTTGTCCCTCCCCTGAAGCATGGATGCATTACATACGTCGTTCCCTTGCTCACTTCTACTTTTTTCTCATTTGTTAAGCACTCCACAAGAGTGCGTGTGTTTTCAAATTGTCTCCCTACTACATTCACCCCTCTGCTGCATTCTGTATGCTCTCGCCTATTTCTCTCTTGCCTCCTGTGTGTTTTGCTCACCAGTTTGTGCTTTTTCCCTCCGTTGCTTTATGATCCACATGCTTTCCTCAACAGTTCCACGTTCCTGTTGCCCATGTGCTTTTTCACCCCACCCTCTATATTGTTTCCCCCAGCCCTCCATGTCGCCACTGACCCCGTTCTCCATTTGGCGTCCCCACAACCTCTCCACGAAAAAAAACCAACACTTTGGCACAACCTTAAAACTTATTTCCAACTCGGAATGTTAAATAAAAAAAGTTCCCCCGTTTTGTACTAAAGTAAACGCCCCATCCCTTGTATATTTGCCCACCATGCCACCCCAGATTACACTTGGCCATATGCAAATCTCTCTTGGTTCTGCTCCAATAGGAACACGCCAAGCAGAACTGCCAAGCCAGCTTCTCTCGAACACATGCAATCCTATGAAATGAAGCAAGCCTTTTTTTCTTTTTTTACTATTTAGCCATGCAGCACAGCATAGGGGGCGCTGCAAAGCAATGCTAAAAACTGTTGGATGATAACCCTTGGCTTTGCCAGTGCTTCTCTTGTTGATGTGCATTTTCCAGTGCTTCAAGATTTTAATCACACATCCGATGATTTGTGTGTAAGCGTTTATTCCAGTAGTTGTAAAAAGGAAACAACTGCAGCAGAGCTTTTAAAAACAGGTATTTGGGAATTACAGAAAGGTATATTGGATAACTGGAAGAAAGTACCAGTGTGTAGCTAGCTCTACCAAAGGAGAGCAGAGGAGAGGCAGAAGTAGCATAAAGCATATTAGGATTTGGCAGTCTCGGACCAAATTGGTACTTAGCATTAAGTAGATGGATTAACATTGTATGAATTGTTTGGGAGGGAAGAATTAGAATGCGGGCATAGCAGGTGGGAATCAGGACTGTTTGGTGAAGTCTGGAAGTAAGAGCAGAGAGATAGACTGGTGGGTGTCCTGAGGAGTTTGAAAACTCACCTTTATTCTGAATGTCCTCATCTGAAACCAGTCCAAAGTATTCAAGCTGTGTAGTCCAGTGCAAAAGTTGTCAAGATTTTGGATATTTGCAAAAATGAAAGAAAATTCTGGAAGTGTGATTAATTCCCATCTGCAGCAGTAGGACTCAAACAGAAAACTATGAATTGTGTGAGAAGAACATATGAACATCTTCTGTTGGCTTAACACTCTCCTAGCTCAAGACTAATGAAACCATGAAAGATGCTATGAGTTAGATTTTAAGAGATTTCTTTTTCTCCTTGTAGGCTATTCCTCCTGAGAGACAGCCAGAGTAACCCAAAGGCATTTGTCCTTTCACTCTGCCATCACCAGAAAATTAAACATTTTCAAATCCTGCCAGTAAGTGATTTTAATTTCAGTGCTTCTGCTTTGAACAACCGGTATGCATACATGGATTATGTGACTAGGTCTTAGTGTACTGTGCGGGCTAGAAATACTTGCAAGAAGAGTAACCTTGGAGTTCAGGATTTAGATCTAAAGCTGCAAATAATTATCTCTCCTTTGGAAATCAAGTTGAAAATGTAAGGTGCCTGCAGCTTCCCGCATGGTTTGTACTAGCAGTTGCCTCAGTCTGTTCTTTTTACAATGTTTATTAAAGACGTATTACTGAAGGCTGTACCAGTATTGTAATGGGCACCACATTTTCTGTTCAGTGAAGATAACCAGACGCAGAATTTGGAATGCAGGCAAGTAAATTGTCCATCTGCCTCTTAGAATCTTAACTGATGATCACGACTGTTAGAATAGAGAAGCTTCATCCCCAATTAAGTGGTGTCCAAAAAGACACTACATCTGGTAATTTTAACAAAAAAAATATTTTTAAAGCGTCTTGACATACGGAGATGTCTGATCTGGCTTCGGAATCGAAACCATAGATTTTAGTTTAAGTTTTCATGATTCATAGTCTAGCATTTGCATATCAGCTTGCATGCGTTTTTCATATGGACGCTTCTCATACAGGATGCAGCTGTTACTTTTCCCTGGTTGAATGAGCCCTAGGTTTTCCAAGTAGCAGCCCATTTGTCCCCCACTGGTAACAAAAAATACAGGAAATAATCCACCTTGCTAAAGCTTGTTCAGACCTAGCTGGGCTCCTATATAACTGCCATAGTTAAACTGGTTTAAATTTTGTCTTTGGGCCTGAATTGATAGAAATACCAAACTGTTAACATTAAATTAATGGAAACACCTTTCAGCCAGAGGTGAAGAATTGCTAAAAAAAAAAACCTTAAAGCAATAGACTGATTAATGTGAAACTAAGAAACTACTTTGGGGAAAGCAAGAGGAATTACTTCTCATCAATGCCCTGTTGGAGTGGAACACATAGAGGTTCTGAGGCAGCTTACTAGCTTTATGGGCAGAAGTTCAAGCAACCAGAAATCCTGCCATAATGTTTTTTTTAGAAAGTATCTAGTGGCTTGACTGTATTTATTGGAGAGTTTTTTTTTTTTTGCGTACATGATTCAACGGTATCTGCCTTTTACAGTGCACATCAACCATTCTTACAACAGTGATTACATAGATCAGTGGTTCCCAACCTGTGGTCCGGGGACCACCGGGGGCCCACAAAGCCTCCTCAGGGGGTCCGCAACTGCTCAGAAAATTAAATATTAACAGATTGGGTCCTCAGCTTTCAGTAATGACTCGGGGTTGGGGGGGGGGAGGGGTCCCCAGATTCCAACAATGATTCAGTGGGGTTCCCTGGGTTCCAGTAATGATAAAGTGGGGATCCACAGAAGTCCAAATGCTGGGAAGCACTGACATAGATCTACATCAAGTTGTATATTAATTACATAATATACAAACTGTCAGTTATTACAAATGATGGGTTAGTTAGGCCAGTAAATTACCTAATGTAAGAATAAACGAAGGACTCTTTGGGAAGATAGCAGTCTTTACCATGATACATACTCTTATGGTTAGACCTCTACCGCTCCTATTGTAACCTAAGTTGGATTGGGGTATAATGCCGGACTTGCTGGATTGCATTTGACTTTCCTGTTGCTCCGACTCCAATTCTTGCTGATATTTTCATACTTATTGCATTTGTTTCTACTGTTTTTTTTTTCTTCTTGTCGTTTCTCTATTCTCATTTACTCTGTCGCAACCAAGTCGCGAATGTTATTGAAGGGGTATATCTTGAATTTACCACTTCGTTGTTTGCTGTGACAGCTATGTTTATAATTACCATAATGTTGACTTTTTATTGGGTTATATTTAATTAATATGAAGTTTCAAAATGTTCATTTACAGCCTTGACAAAGCCCCTGTCCTGCGAGCCCATAAGGGACGAAGCACATAGCTCTCATATTAGAAAAATAAAGAAACAACGTCAGCCATTTGGATGAATATATTTTCTACAATTTCTACAATTTCTACTGTTCACCAGGCAGGTCGCTCCCCTCACCGCCACGCAGCCCCTGTGTGACCGCTGACCGCTGCTCCTTACCTGTGTCCTGTTGCGCCGGAAACAACGACATCACCCCCTCACAGGACCTCTGCGACTCACTCGCCTCGTTCTTTCACCGCAAGATCGCCGACATACACGACAGCTTCGGCGCACAGACCACGCACCCAACCACCAAACCGACGCCCCCCAACACCACCCTCCGCGCCTGGACCCCGGTCAGCACCAAAGACACCATCCATACGATGAACACCATCCATTCCGGATCACCAACCGACCCATGCCCCCACCACGTCTTCAACAAGGCCGACTCCGTCATCGCACCCCATCTCCGGGACATCATATTTGCTCCTTCAACACCGCCACCTACCCGGAGAGCTGGAAGCATGCCGAACTCAGCGCCCTCCTGAAGAAACCATCAGCAGACCCCACCGACCTCAAGAACTACCGCCCATCTCGCTCCTTCCGTTTCCTGCCAAAGTCATCGAGAAGACCGTCAACAGACAGCTTGCCGCCTTCCTCGAGACTAATGGATCCCTCGACCACTCACAGTCCGGCTTCCGAGCCAACCACAGCACAGAGACCGCCCTCATCGCAGCCACTGACGACATCCGAGCCCTGCTCGACAACGGGGAAACAGCAGCCCTCATCCTCCTGGACCTCTCCGCAGCGTTCGACACTGTCTGCCACCCCACCCTAGTGCAGCGCCTCAGCAACATCGGAATTCAAGAGAAGGCACTAGAGTGGATCATCTCGTTCCTCGCCGGAAGAACCCAGAGAGTCCGCCTCCCCCCGTTCAGATCCGTGGCCACCGAAGTCATCTGCGGCGTACCACAAGGATCATCACTCAGCCCCACCCTCTTCAACGTCTACATGAGCCCCCTCGCAGCCATCGCACGCCATCACAACCTCAACATCATCTCCTACGCCGACGACACCCAGCTGATCCTCTCCCTCACCAACGACCCAGCCACCGCCAGAACCAACCTGCACGAAGGGATGAAAGACGTAGCCGAGTGGATGATGAACAGCCGCCTGAAACTGAACTCAGACAAGACGGAAGTCCTCATCCTTGGATCATCACCCTCTGCCTGGGACGACTCCTGGTGGCCCCCTGCCCTGGGCAGCGCACCCAAACCAACGGACCACGCACGCAACCTGGGCTTCATCCTGGACTCCTCCCTCTCGATGACCAGACAAGTCAACGCCGTCTCATCATCATGCTTCAACATCCTACGCATGCTCCGAAAGATCTTCCGATGGATCCCCACCGAAACCAGGAAGACGGTCACCCAGGCACTCGTCACCAGCCGACTGGACTACGGTAACACCCTCTACACCGGAACCACGGCCAAACTACAGAAAAGACTCCAAGGCATCCAGAACGCCTCCGCACGCCTCATCCTTGACATCCCCCGACACAGCCACATCTCCGGACACCTGAGAGACTTGCACTGGCTCCCCGTCAACAAGAGAATCACGTTCCCCCTCCTCACCCACGCACACAAGGCCCTCCACGACCTGGGCCCCAGGTACCTCAACAACCGCCTGACCTTCTACACTCCCACCTGCCAGCTACGATCGACCAGCCACGCCCTCGCCGCCGTGCCACGCATTAGAAAAGCCACCATGGGAGGAAGATCCTTCTCCTACCTGGCAGCCAAGACTTGGAACTCCCTCCCCATCCACCTCCGTCTGACCCAAGACCACCTCTCCTTCAGGAAGCACCTCAAGACCTGGCTGTTCGAGCAGTAGCGGTCCCTCCTCCCCCAGCGCCTTGAGACCCTCCGGGTGAGTAGCGCGCTATACAAATTTCTTGATTGATTGATTGACAATTCTGATAAATTTAGTACTGTACCTGATTTTTTTTTTTTTTAAATAAATTGCCAGCACCTGTGGATTTTGTAATCTATTTTTTAATCTGATTATTTAATAGACCGAAGAGATGATTAACAAAGGGATTTCAGTCTTAGTCTACCTCTTCCATTCCTTCTCCCATTTCAGGGGTTGAATGCAAATATTAAATAGATCATGAGAGAGACCAGGCTTGTAGGACCCTACAATAGAGTTTAACTTCCACTGCCTGAAACAAGGTAAAATGGACTGCTTGCGCTCTGTTATTTAAAAACTAAGCTATCCATTTCTGTGCAATCTGAAATGTCAGGAGCCCCAGCATGGCATAGTATAGTGTTATGATTCACCTTGTCAAAGGCTGCTGACAAAGGAAGCAGGACTAATGCTGAGACATGGCCCACATCCAAGTGCATCCCAAGGCCATCCATGTCTAATAGTATCACAGTTTCAGTGTTCTATTAGGGATGAAAACCTGCTTGCTGAGGGTCAAGGAACTTAGAATTATACAGATGCATACTAAGTTCCTGGAAGCAGGACTAATGCTGAGACATGGCCCACATCCAAGTGCATCCCAAGGCCATCTATGTCTAATAGTATCACAGTTTCAGTGTTCTATTAGGGATGAAAACCTGCTTGCTGAGGGTCAAGGAACTTAGAATTATACAGATGTATACTAAATTCCTGAGCAGCATGAGATTCCAGGAGTTTGGTGCAGTAAGGCAATAGGGAAAGGGGGCAGTATTTCTTTAATACCTCTGGATCATTACCACTTTTTTTTTTTTTTTAACTGTAGTACTATGGCACTATGACTGTGTTAACGAGGATTGTGAAAAGTAGAGTGGGAGGGGAGAGGATGGGAAGAGTGGAACTTGTTTTAGGATGGGGAGAGGTGAGGAGGGTTGGTCGAAGGCTAGTGTTTGTGGTGAGGACCACGAGTTATTGGGTCAGGTGTCTGGGATGTGTTAGGTGCCTCCTAGGCCAGATTTTTTTTTAAATGATTTTTATTGGTTATTGAATGACAACCCATAATGACTTCATTCCAATATTTCTACAAAAACTTTGACAGTATTCAGGCTCTCTTTGTAAACATATGCCCACTCCCTTTATTGCTGCACAGCTTTTCTGGAAGCCATTTCCACATGGTAAAGAGACACTTATGTGAGGTGCATCTCATTGGACAGCAAATAAACATCCACCAGCCGCAGTCAGTCGCGGGGAACTCTCCGCTCATTATCCTGTTGCCCAACTCAATTACTTATGTGCACCCTCAGACTCTGTCTCACAGGCCCTCAAACATCTTTTTTCTGCCCCCCCCCCCCCCCTCCAACCCCCATGTGATCCTCAGAAAGCTGCACATCACAGACCTCCCTCGCACCAATCTCCTAGATCATCAGACGTAGACTTGCGTTCCCACCGCATCTGCACCCATGTGGCTATGTCAACTGATAGTTTTTTGTGTCTTCGTACATGGTTCATCCTCACATCCTCTGCCATTGCCCATTCTGACACACCCTTGAGCCAGTCCTTATATCTAGATGATGCAGGGCTTAGCCATTTAATAGAAATGCAACGTTTTGCCAGCAGGAGCCCTGTAGCACAAATTTGCGATTACGTTTTTGCCCTTTGGTGCAGGGATCTGCCCCAACAGGAGGACCTTGGGTGTAGGTGTAATCGCCCAGCCCATGGGTATCTAGGTTTGTCACCACTTCTCCCCAGAAAGGCGTCAAGGATGGGCAGCGCAACACCGTATGCATAAAGTCTGCTGATGAGGCGCCACAATGTAGGCCAGCTATCTGATCGGGTGGAAGAGATGTTGCAAAGCCGTTGGGGCGAGGTAAGCTCAATGTGTTATATTGAATAAGTTTAAACCGCATTTTGGAGCTCACTGATTTGGGATCCTCGAACAATCGCTCCCACTCCCGGGTGGTCATTGCTTCTCTAAATGTTTCTTCCTGCTTAACCAGGGCCTTGGGTATTATCTTGGGGAGATCTTCCCTTGGTGCCCTATAGACATGGGATATTAGCCGGTGGCCCCCAGACATGTTCAGGAGAGTTGTTAAAGTGTGGGAGATTTGTCATTCCTCCGGGGAGGAGGGCCATAGGGTGTGTGCCGTCGCCAGTATTTTAACGTATTGCAGATACTGTCCTGAACCCAATAAAAGGATTCAGTAGCTTCCTCCTGGGTGATAAACTTGCCTTCCAGGTAGAGATCCCATGAAAACTGAACCCACAGTCTCTCCACTTTTGCATGGACATTGTCTCAGCTATTCTGGCCAATAATTGTATTTCCCAAATCGGCATACCTCTTGTGATAGGGTTTGGCGTAGCACATAGCAGTTTACGTTCATGGGCCACACACATGATGCACCAAGAAAGGCACATCTTTTAGCATCTGCCTGTCACCCATAAGCAGAGCAGACAGAGTTGGGTACCATAGGTGCCTTTTAAGAGAGTCTTCTCCCAGTTGTCGCCACGATCCAGCCAGTAGACAGCATGTTGCAGGGGAGATGCCAAGTAGTATAATTTTAGGTTGGGAAGTCCAATCCCACCACGCTTAAGCATGGAAAGGCCCACCCTTTTCCTCCTGTTAGCCCAAAGCAGATCCAGAATCAAATCAGTCCATCCAGCTGACTGAAATATCGCCAGGGGATTTCATAGTGTATTCTGGAGCCCGTACCTGGGAAGCACCCACCATTTTGACAATTATGCCCTGCCAATTAGAGAGAGTGGGAGGTCTCTCCAGAATCTAATGGATGCCTTCAGCCCTTCCAACACTCTACCCAAATTGAAGTCATGGAATTTACCTTCAGTATGTGCTAACCTTATCCCCAGATATCGGAGTCCCTCCACTCCCAATGGGAGCCCCACTCGCATCCCAAATAAGGTACCCACTAGGAACAGGTGGAACTTGCGGATATTAACCTAGAGTCTAGATCCCTCCCTGAAGAGTTGCAAGGCATTCAGTATTATAGGAACTATGTATTCCGGTTGGTGTACATAAATCAGGGTGTCATCCTCATATAAGGAAACCACATGCATGATCTCTCCTACCAGCTTCCCCCATGGCCGTAACACCTGGCATAGGAGTTCAGCCAGTGGTTCCATGGCTAGGGCAAACAGAAGGGGTGACAAAGGGACACCCCTGTCTGGTCTCTGGAGAAATGGATCTTATTGACATTGTCTCCTGTGCGCATGTGGGCCAATGGGTCTGTGTACAGCAGCTTAACGCATGCAATGTAGCTTAAACCTAGGCCCATATTCTCCCTTATAAACCATAGGTACGCCCTCTCCACTAAACCAAAGGTCTGCTCGATGTCAAGCACAAAAGTGTAGGGGCTGTCCCTCGGGTACGGTGCATGATATATATGTGACAGGTAACCGAGATTATGCATAGTGTTGCAGCATGGTATAAAACCACACTGATCAGTGTATAAATGCTGACAGATGTGTGAGCAGTCGGATTGCCAGAACACCACTAAGCATCAATCAGCGTCCTGACTGGTACACCTGCTGCCTACTGTCAGAACAGCCCCTCGTTCCCACAGTATGCCACCCTCTACGAGTAGTCTGAGACGGTAGACTGTATGCACACGTTTCTCCAGCCTATGGTAGATCAACAGGTCTCTATAAGCCTGTTGCCAGTCCTCCAATTTCTGTGGTTGTGTAGGGAGTATTTTCTCCAGTGCACTCAGTTTGACTTCTTGATGGTTAAGGTCACCATCAAGCTGTTTTCTGATGCCATGTGTAGTTTTTAGGCAGATTTCTCTCAGGACCACTTTCATAACCTCCCAGTCGCACACCCTAGTCACAGATGTCCCCCATTATTCAGTCAGCATGTAAAAGTCCTTTTCTTACCCTCACCTCAAAGGGTGTGGTTGAGGGAATCAGTCAAAGCCTCCCCGGATGGTGCCATAAGGGGAATCACTGGTTGGCTAAAGCCATTTCCTAAACCACTAGCAATTGGGAATGATAAGATATGTATCTGGCAAGGTAGGAGATGGAAAGCAGTCTCAAACAAAGCAGTAATCCAGCCAGCTGTACATCTTCGTAGCTGGTGTATAGCAGGTGTAGGCCCTAAGGCTTGGGTGTTTATGCTGCCTGGGCTCGAACAGTGTGCATTCCCTTAAGATGCCAGTCAGCTGTCACGTGGGGTTTCCTGTAGGACTTCAATGGATCTCGGTCCAGTGTCCCATCCATGACAATTGCAGTCCCCTGCAAGGGCAACTACAGCTATTAAGCAGGGGCAGCGGCTGCAACCACTTCTCTATAACAAGTCCTACTATCCACTTCTGGTACATACACAGTGATCAGGCATTCATCTCTTCCATCCCATAACCGAGCAATATCACATAACCCCCTCTGGGTCAAGGATGTGTCCCTTATGTTGGAATGGTATTCCAGGGGCCACCCATATTAAGACACCCCTAGTAAAACCATAGTAGGATGTTGCATAAATCTGGTCCCATCAACGCTTTTGAAGATTAGGAATGCAGTTTCCCCTGATGTCTCTCTTGTAGTAGGGCAGTCGAAATGTGGTAACATTTTAAATTGGAATAGACGTGACAACGCTTCTCCAGTTGGGCCAGGCCCCTCACATTTAAAGTCAACAGCTTAAAAGTGTCAGCCATACTGTATCGTTTGCATCCCATCCCCCTCCTCTATCGCCTCTCCCTCCCCCCCCCAAATTCACATCCAGTCTTTGATAACCAGCCCTAGCAGGCTTAATCCCATCAACCGCAAGGAGCAGCATAAATCCCCTTCAAACCATAAAACAAGAATTTCCACAATTTCCCCCCTCCCCTTAAGCGGTGAAGCCACTACACTGTACCAGAACCATGTCTGGGCAGAGACAAGCTTTTACCACCCCATTACCATTTCTAATGACAATCCCAAATTCCAGCCTAAACAGGTAACCTAGTAACTAACTACGCTACGCTAGAGGTCAGCGCAAAAGGAAGACGACGACGCCGAAGCTCTCAAGCCGCCGCCCTTCACCTGAGCCCCTGAAGGTCTGTAGGCTCGGCCAGCTCTACATAACAATTCAAGAGTCATAATACCAAGTGTTCAATGTCTAGGTCTGCGTGTACTATGCCCAAGACAACATGCTCCCTTGTGGCGGTCTAAATTGTCAATTAAGGTAGTGAAAGTCCCGTTATCACCCTGTCTTTAGTGGTGGTTTTATAGCATGAGTTCTGATCGGATTAGCTGCGGTGTAGAGGCGCTATTGTCGTAACAGCTGCAGATCTCTTAAGGTGTTTCCCCATCAGTGCTGTCCGTGCATATTGTCCAGAAAGTCTCATGCGTTCGCCCTTGCAGGTGGTTCCGTAAGGGTTCCGTCTGATCTCGCCACTATCCGGCCCGTCAGTTTGGAGGATAGCATGTCACCGCGGCTAGGTGATGCTGCTTCCTTGGCCAGATGTGGGGAGGTTTCAAGAATTTCTGTTCGGTTTTGGAAGTGAGTACCCTTAAAGGTTCGGTTGTCTGATAGAGAAGCAAGTGGGTTAAGAAAGTCCTGTTGGTGAGGTCTGAATAGGTTAGGGAAGCCTTGGTTCGACAGGAAGGGGAGGTACCAGACAGATGTGTAATAAGATGTGGAGGGCGGCATATAGTTAAGTGAAGAAAAAGTTGGTAGAAGATAGGTGAATGTTGGGAGAAGTTAGATGCAAAGGTTTAGCGGTGGCGCATAGGGAGTTTTTAGGGTTGTAGCAAGTGCCTGGTTTGTGGAAAATTGGGTCATTGGGACTAGTAGCCCGGAATCCCGGTGGGGTTAGCATATTCAGTGTTGTCAACCGTGTCATGTGCTGATATGGGGAACGTTGGGGAGCGGAGAAGTCTGGGAGAGGGCTACAAATGGTCATTGCAATGTTTGGCTCTATGTTGGGGACAGTGGAGAGATGTGAAATGGGGAATAACACGGGGTAAACAGGCGGAGACAGGCTTGCAAATGTTGGGGTTGGCAGTTTGTTTGTGGGTCCTGGGGTAAAATGGGTTGGATGGGTCATTATGTCAATGAGGTCAGCAGTGATGTGAGGGTGTAACTGGAGGGGTCTCCAAGTCTGAAGTTGGAGGAAGGATTTGGCTGAAAGGGGCAGCTATGACAATGTAACGTTGCTGTAGATGGGGTGATGGAGAGCAGAGGGGCAGATGATATGGGGGATGTTGATTGAAGGTTTTAAGAAGCAGGGGTGGGTTTTGGGGTGGTGGTTGGGATATAGGGCTGCAAGTAAGTGGTGAGTCTCATTCGGGGGGGGGGGGGTTAGGGGGGAGACTGGTGGGGAGTGGGGGAAATGAGGTTTGGTTGCAGGGGTGTCTGAGGGTGAAATCATCATGCAACGTAGAGAAATTGAGTTTGAAGATTGAGGTTGTGCTCAGCTGCTTGGACCAGGATATAGCCATGCAGATAGTAATCTTAAATCCATATGGGATTTTGGCTGATTTAAATATGCGTAGATTAGCAAGTGGAAAGCCTTCTTTCTAACCATATATGCAGATTAAGTCAATTTGTTTGGCAGAACTTCCGAGTACAGTAGTAAAGGCCTGGCGTGAGTGTCTCCGGAGTTTTTGTGCACTCTGCTTAAGGTTTTTGGAGGCATTTTGTGGGCGATTGGGAGGGTAGATGGTTTTGAACAAATTAGGGCTGATTTTATGCAGTCAGTCAGTTGTCGAATCCATCGATTATGTGAGAATGCTGTTTTATTTTAACTGTAAAGAACTATGTTTGACATTTTGTAACTGATTCGCACTATTCATACAGCTAACGCACTTTAGTTACAGTCGATAAGATAAGTACTGTGAGATAGGGTGATGACATAAGTGACGTGGTAATTCGAACATGCCCTTCACTGTGTATCAATTTCAGTGTACTTCTACATTTCTTTATTTTTGTGTTCCATTACTAAGCCAGTAGGTGGAGCTCCTGGTCTATAATTTATTTCAGCAGTCTGCTGTCGCAAGTCACATTTGGGCCCGTGGCAGCCTAGGTTGGCACTGCCAAATCTACATCCCAACTCTCAGAACGGCGCGCGTCGGTACACCGACCCTCATCAGGGGCATAGCTTCGGGGAGCGGAGGGTGGGAGTTTTGGGGGCGTTACTCCGCCCTCCAGTAGATGTATTTTGTGATAAATAGTGATAAATAGTTGGGTACAGGTGCTTTGAGTCTGGTGTGGTGGCCGGATCCGCATTCCTCTCCCTTTGGACTACCCTTTAAGCGTCTTTCCTGCACCCTGCTTGTCTTATAATGTAGTATATTCTGTATCAGCGTAAATGTTGGGAAGTCTGAGGCTTTCCAGGTATACACAATTTATGTGGGCGGTTATGTCTGATTTTGCGCAGGCCGGTGAGCGGCCCAGCAAGTAGCTTCCCACAGCCTCCTGCTTCCAGTGCACAAGTCCATAAAAATGGGGAGAGTGGAATTGCCAATTTAGGCAGTATACAAGACACAACGTGGCGCATGACATCCTAGTGCGTGACATCACGGCACATGACCGCACATGATATCACATGTAGTGACATCCGATCTTAAGACCTCACACGTCTGTTTAGCAGGTCTATCATGAGTACATTTGAGCTTATTACAATATTTAACAAATTAGATTTTACGTCGGGATGTGCCATAAATGTGACGCAACCCTGATGCAAAATCTGAGCCTCCACGTATACTTTTTTTTTTTAAACCCTGCCACAAAGAAATTGGCAACACATAAAAATTAAAATTTTCCACAACCTGCTGAGCAGAAAATCTGGATTTTATTAAAGACATAGAGGCTAAGAATGTGCAAATCTTCTTTTATTGCCGGCTCACAGCAGCAGCAATAGAAAGAATTTAGAATATTCTAGTTAAGTATAGAGTTCAGCAACACAAGATAAAATCAGAGTGCGGAATCAAAAATCCATTACTTCAATCGCACAAATGCGACTGTCCAGAATACCATTTCAATAGTCTTCTTAATCTGTAAGAGAAAAAAACACAACTAACTATGGTGGGTTACAGTGTTGGGATAATCCAAGCCTCCATGTCTTTAGTAAAATCCAGATTTTCTGCCCAGCGGGCTGTTGAAAATCTACATTTTTATGGCATGACACAGAGGCTAATATTATTCAAGTTTAAAGTGCTGTTAAAACATTATCAATAGCATATACAACAGGTTTGATATTGCAAGCTTTGAACATGTTCTCATTCAACCAATCAGCAGCTCTTAAGATATCTTGTAGGCTGCCTCCCAGGACAAAAGCCTTTGAAGCTGGTGCACCCCTAACCGAGTGCGCTCCAGCTTACAAACATCCATACCTCCTTCTCTCATGACCTCTTTCACCCATCTTGCCAAAGTCTGAGGTGAAACCACGCTTTGAGGCCATCTGTAAGAAATGAGTAATTGAGTAACATTGTTTCTCAAATTTTCAGTTCTTTTCTCATACTCTTTCAGGCATGTAACCACAGTCTCATTCAATTCAAACTAAGGGTAGAATATAGAAGTAGACAGTTTTCATTCCTCTTCTAATATAGAAGCAAACACCATCTGGTTGCTAGGCTTTAATCATACCATCCAAAGCCCTTACATCTGAAGTGGTCCTGAAGGATACTACACATAGCAATATTGCCAGTTTGTAAGAAATAAACTTGAGATGGGGTATAGTTGTCAAACTTACTAGAACCATAATAGCTGACAACATCCCACAAAGAAGAATACTTGGAAACAAGAGGATTAAGGACTAACGTACTCTGCATGTTTTTTCTGGTTAGTGTATTTTGTCCTACAGCCGTACCGTCTACTAAGCAATGACTAGCTGCTGTCTCTAATCAATAGATGTTCACAGTCCTATATGACAATCTGGATCCAAGCAACTCAGTCAAGTAATTTCTATGGGCTATATCTTTTGAAACTGGATCATAATTCTATTGAACACACCAATAACCCGATTTTTTCCAAGACATTCTATATGCCTTCCTGGTTCTGGACACCCAGGATTCTAATATGTTTGAAAGCTTCAGCTGAAATACCTGGGATTTCCCACTTTCTCCTGGAATCTTCCAGGCCATCAAGCCTAGAAGTCCCTGTTCTATTAGAGGGTGATAGTCTCTTTCTGGTCCTAAAGTTTCCTTTCTGAAGGATGGTATCAGGAGGGGAAGTTTATTACCATTTATTTGAAGATTGGGGGCCAGGTTTGTGATCTCCAAATTGGGATTACTATCATAGCTGTTTCCTCGCATTTGCATAATTGGAGACTAACTCTATCATATCAAAACGAGGTAAAGCATAAGGAACTAGACCCCTCCATTCCTGCAGAGAAGCATACATTC
Organism: Pleurodeles waltl; assembly: GCF_031143425.1. Lineage (NCBI taxonomy): Eukaryota > Metazoa > Chordata > Amphibia > Caudata > Salamandridae > Pleurodeles > Pleurodeles waltl. Next base: position 687,430,854 of record NC_090438.1, read on the forward strand.
CCCAAACCCTGGATCTGGTCTCCAGCTGAAAAAGTTCAGTGTTCAGGCTGTCTGCAAAGAGATCTACAAAAAAAAGGGCCCCAATCTCTTGAATGCTCAGAAAATCTGTTCAAACACCAATTGCTCGAATCTTACAAATTCCTTGGAAACCAATCGGCCTCACCATTGTTCACACCAAGAATATATTCTGCCGCTATCGGAATACCCTTGCTCAAACAATATCCCCTAAACTTTTGCCAAATCTGCTAGACCTTTCAAATGGGGGTCCACCCATCTTGTTGACATATCTGACAGCTGATACATAGTCCATACAGAGCATCACACATTTCATCAATCATTGGGTAAAGCAACATACTGCAAAAGAACCTGATAACAATTCTAAACAATTAGTGTGTAACTTCCTCTCTTGGACTGTCCAGTGTCTACTTGTGTATGAGTCACCACAGATCACGCCCCATCCTTGTAAGATCACATCTGACTATCACTATCTCTGGCTCCTCCCTGAAAATCGCCTTGCCATTCCATGCCTCTGCATTCTTGAGCCACCACTTCAACTCCTCTAGGGATTCCTGATTTAAGGTTATGATCTGGCAGCATGAACAGTTGATTCTTAAGTATTTTGTTTCCAGTCTCTGAAGGACCCAATAATACAGAGGTCCTAGGAATATCACCTGAATCGTCTAGGACAGGAGAGGCCTAAAATCCTTTCTTAACTCCTATCACAGTTTCTTTTGGTCTTAATTCTGCTTGGATCGTGTCCACAACAAAACCCAGAAACTGTTTTTCCTGACTTGGGATCAAAGATGACATTTTGTTTACCACAAAGCCAAGATACTCTATTAACCCTAAAGTCCTATTTGAATGTTTAAATAATATGTCCTTATGCTGACCGATAATTGGAATGTCGTCTAAATTGAGTCCCACTCCCTTTGTCCGTAACAATGTTCTTACTGGGCAAAGCACTTTGGTGAAGCACCAAGGTGCTAAGGAAAGGCCAAACGGGAGACTGTGGAATTGCCACAGCTTCCCCGTTCACCCGAATAGAAGATATTTCTGGTGAGGGGGGCCAAATCGGAAAAGTCAGGTATTCATCTTTGAGATCCAACCTTGTTAACCAATCTCCTTTCCTTAAAACATCCCTCAACAGATAAATTCCTTCCATTTTGAAGTTTTGATATACCACCCATTCGTTCAGTTCTGTTAGACTTATCACTGGTCGTAAACCTTTGTCCTTCTCTACCAGAAATATATTGCTGATAAAACCTAAGCCACCATCTGTGACTTCCTGAATGACCTCCTTTGCCAATAAATGTTCTACTTCTTGTATTACTAACTTTGAATCTCTCTCTCTGAGAATCTTATTCCTCGACATTGTTGACTGAACTGGTGTATCTATAAATTCCAGTCTGTATCCCTTCACAGTCCCTGGAACCCAGGGGTCCTGCGTCACAAGTCTCAAATTCTCACAAAATTTGGCCAACCTGCCTCTAACCTGTAGAGGGATATCTGAAAAAAGTTTTTTGAAATTCTCACCTGTGGACACGCCTCTTTGTCTTTGATCTCCTCTAGAGGACCTTCCTCAAAACTATTGTCTCTGGGGATAGAAACCTTGATAGGACCCAGTGAATCTGGTGTCACGTCTCATGAAGGGTCTTGAAATAGATTATCAGCTGAGGAACTGACTTCATTCTCCTGGCCCTAGCAAAAACCTTATTCTGAAATACTTTTTATTTTAATTTTATTTTTTTATAATCTTTTTGTGATTTTTGTATTTAGTTAAAAGCTCCTACATATTTGGCCATCTCCTTGATGAAGTCATCACTGAAACGTTGCCCATGAAAAGATGGGCCTCCTTCCTTACTTGCCAATTCAATTAATTTGGGGTAAATTTTGAGGAGGATACGCCTTTTCTCATTAGAAAAGGCCATGTTAGCTTTACTCAAAAGCCAGATGGCTATTTGGGCCCACAAGCATAATTCTATGGGGTCGACTGGTGAGTCTTTGACATACGCAAAATCAACCATGCCAAACATCTTGGTTAGTGGTCCAATTACGTCTAAAAGACGATCTTGGCATGACTTCAGTCCTCTGTCAGGGCCTTTGCTTATGTCTTTTCCACTTTTATTAATAAATGCCACTACTTTGTGGTCCATTTCTGAAGTCTAAGCCACTGTGGCTGGGAGGGAAGGGCATTGAAACTCTGACCTTAGTAGAGATCTCACTTCTTTAGGTATCTCTCTTCTCAACCAAAATGAAATGTAATCCGCTATGTGCTGCGAAGGATCCCCCACAGGGGATAATGGGTGTTTTATTAAGGGGGAGACGGGCGGGGGGTGAAACAATTAATTCCCAAAAGGATCAATTATGTCATCATCAATCCTAAAGCCTTAGATGCCTCCTATGATGTTCCTTTTTTGGTGACCTTGATACCTTTGTCTTAATCAAATTTGAGGAATAATTAATATCAGTTTCATGCTCTGAAGCCTCAACACTGTTGATGTTTTTAGGAACATCCGGGCCTTTAATCTGCTCGTCCACGGTGCAAGAAGCACTAATCGTGTCGTTGACACTCTCAGGTGTCTCTTGGGCCCCTGTTACTTTTGCTTTTATTTCTAGGATTATTACCAGAGGCCCTTTTTTCTTTGGGTTTTACCTACCCTTCCAGGCCATTCAGGTAGTTTGATTGTTTTAAAGACCTTTTGGTTCTTTGAAAGGACTTCCTACTTATTGATAGCATCATCTAGCATACCCATAAATTTACCAACTTCGCTATATACCAGGTTTTATAGCTTCCCTTCCAGGTTCGCAACTAATTGTTCTTGAAACATTTTCACAGCAAAATATATCAAAAGATGATTCAGTCACAAAATTAATTTGATAAAATAGTGCTGACTAGAAGCAGATTCAACTGTCCAAAATAAAAAAGTAATTGAAATGTTCCACACTGACTACAACTGCCAAGGAACCGAGCGATTGATATTTCAAATTTGCCCAACTTTACAAAATGGCTATGTTCACTAAATGAGATACTGTTATCCCAAAGGTGGAGAATTGCACCAGACTCGCACGCACAGCGCAACGTTGATTGCCAAGGTGTTTCTTTTAATAGCCGTGCAGTTGCATCTGGAGTGTGCCACACTGGTGTCATGAAATGTTTTGCCGAACTGATATTGCTGAATGTTTTACCAAAATTGTGGTCACGCATAGGAGCGTGCCCACACATTGCCCTGGGATACTATTAAATGTAAAGTCTTGTGGCTGAATTAAAGAAGCCGATGTGTTTCCAAAGTTGGCAGGCCCTGTCAAGTTCGCTTACGCGGAGGCGTGAGGGCAGCCAAGTGCACTCACATGGCATAAGTCGTTGGCATCATTCAAACGGAGAGAGAAAACTGTCTCCGCTTGCGGATGGTAAACATGGCAGCAACACAGAGGGCAAAGGTACGTATGTCAGAAATGGAGTAGATACGTACGTCAGAAATGGTGTTCAATATTATGAAAAACTTCGTACAGTACAGCAGGTACAGCATTAACCCCTTCGCTGCCAGGCATTTTCCCTCTCAGGTGCCAGGCCTTTTTTTGGCTATTTGGGGCAGTTCGCACTTAGGCCTTCCTAACCTTTTTGTCCACGTTAGGTACCCACACCAAATTTGCGTCCTTTTTTCCCAACATCCTAGGGTTTCTAGAGGTACCCAGAGTTTGTGGGTTCCCCAGAAGGAGACCAAGAAATTAGCCAAAATACAGCGAAAATGTTTTTTTTTTTTTTTTAAAGAAAAAAAGGGGAAAAAAGGGCTGCAGAAGGTGTGTGGTTTTTTACCCCCTGAAAATGGCATAAACAAAGGGTTTGCAGTCCTAAAATCACTATCTTCCCAGCTTTCAGGAACAGGCAGATTTGAATCAGAAAACCCAATTTTTCAACACAATTTTGACATTTAACTGGGATATACCCCATTTTTACTCTTTTGAGATATATATATATATATATATATATATATATATATATATATATATATATATAATTTTTTTTTTTTTTTTGTATTTTTTTTTTTTTTGTGTGTGCTTTCAGCCTCCTTCCAGTTAGTGACAGAAATAGGTGTGAAGCCAATGCTGGATTCCCTAAAGCTAAACATTTCTGAAAAGTAGACAAAATTATTCAGCAAGGGGTAATTTGTGTAGATCCTACAAGGGTTTCCTACAGAAAATAACAGCTGAAATAAAAGAAATATTGAAATTGAGGTGAAAACAGACATTTTTCTCCGCGTTTCACTTTAACTGTTTCCTGCGATGCCAGATTTTTGAAAGCAATATACTGTTATGTCTGCTGGACTCTTCTGGTTGCAGGGATATATAGGGCTTCTAGGTTCATCAAGAACACTAGGTACCCAGAGCCAATAAATGAGCTGCACCTTGCAATGGGTTTTCATTCTATACCGGGTATACAGCAATTCATTTGCTGAAATATGATTGAAAAATAGGTATCAAGAAAACCTTTGTATTTCCAAAATGGGCACAAGATAAGGTGTTGAGAAGCAGTGGTTATTTGCACATCTCTGAATTCTGGGGTGCCCATAAAAACATGGGAATTACAGGGCATTTCCCAAATAGGCGTCTTTTTTACACGCTGTCTTACATTCGGAAGAAAAAAAGGTAGAGAAAGACAAGGGGCAATAACACTTGTTTTGCTATTCTGTGTTCCCCCAAGTCTCCCGATACAAATGGTACCTCACTTGCGTGGGTAGACCTAATGCTGGTGACAGGAAACGCAGCATGGACGCATCACATTTTTTACATTGAAATCTGACGTGTTTTTTTGCAAGGTGTTTAGCTGTGGATTTTGGCGTCTAGCTCAACTGGCACCTAGGGAAACCTACCAAACCTATGCATTTTTTTTCAAAACTAGACACTTGGGGGAATCCAAGATGGTGTGACTTGTGGGGCTCTCACCAGATTCTGTTACCCAGAATCCTTGCAAACCTCAAAATTTGGCCAAAAACCACTTTTTCCTTACATTTCGGTGACAGAAAGTTCTGGAATCTGAGAGGAGCCACTAATTTCCTTCCACCCAGCGTTCCCTCAAGTCTCCCGATAAAAATGGTACCTAACTTGTGTGGGTAGGCCTAGTGCCGGCAACAGGAAATGCCCCAAAACCCTATGTGGACACATCAAAATTATCAAATACAAAATGAACTGTTTTTTGGGGCAGGGGTACCTGCGTTTTTGGCCCTGGGCTCAGCAACTATATAGGGAAACCTACCACAACGTTTCTGAAAACTAGACACTCGACGGAGTCCATGGAGGTGTGACTTGCATTGATTTCCTCCCCCCCCCCCCCCCCAGTGTTTTCTTACCCAGAATTCATTGCAAACCTTAATGTGGCTAAAAAAACCACTTTTTCCTCACATTTCGGTGATAAAGTTCCAGAACCTGAGGAGCCACAAATTTCCTTCCATCCAGTGCTCCCCCAAGTCTCCCGATAAAAATGATACCTTACTTGTGTGGGGGCCCAGGTGCCTGCAACAGAACAAGGCCAAAAACCTGCAGAGATTAAGGGTCTAGCACAGCGAGTTGAGAAGCACATTTTTCTTTTATACATCTTTAGGCTGACTCTGCTTTGGGGACCCACTCAAGTGAGGTATCATTTTACTTGGGAGACTGAGGGGAATGCTGTGGAGTAGGAAATGTGTGCCGGAGCGGTGATCCTACAAAGACAAGTGAGGAAAAAATGCTTTTTTTAATCATTGAGGTTTGCAGAGGGGCCTGGGTAAGAAAATGTTGGGGGATCCACACAAGCTACACCTCCCTGGGCTCCTTGGGGTGTCTAGTTTAAAAAAAATGTCTGGGTTTGGTAGGTTTCCCTAGATGAAGGCCACACGCGGGACCAAAAACATAGGTACCCCCTCCCCCACACACAGGTATTTTTGTAATATATCATTTTGATGTGTCCACATACTTCTGTGATGTTCCAAACACTAAAATTGTGAAAAGAAATGCACTTAGGTTATGTTAAAAAGACCCCTCACCCACCAACCAAGTTGGTGGCATGCTTCCTCATCAGGGTCCCACCTGAGACACCTAGCATGTCACGGATGTGCTGCAACGCCTGGTTACAGCAGATCAGGTTTTGTCATTTCTATCACACATACTGGTTGGATTTGGCACTAAGGTGAGTGATGGTTCAGTAGATCAAATTTTATTAACAAGTAATTTCACAAAAATGAAATGCACTGTTAATAACTGACCAAAAAACGGAACCAATGACTCACAGGTCGTGAGCTGTAAAGTCGCATCAAGGCACCAACCTCTTTACAGTCCATTCACACACCTTTCATACATGACATGCACAAGACCATTCACGCCGCCAGCCACGGGCCCAGCACATTACAACACTTGCATCGACAGACCACGCCACTCAAGGGCCCATCACTTACATACGCCCACATGCCTGATAAAGCAATCACACTAGCTGATGGGAGTGTGTGGACTAATGTTTGGCTGGAACTGCCAGCCAAGCCCCACCCACACCACCAGCCAAGCGCCACCCCACACACCACCATCACTTTTATTATGTTTATAAACAACAAAGAAACCACTAATAAGTACAAACCTACAAACACAAAAGCTCTAACTGAAAACATGACAAATGTGAAACTGAACATCTGAAAATATAAAACGGGCAGTTTACGCTCCCGGTATTTCCCAAAAATGTTTTTTGGGGTGTTAACTCCTGAAACATCCGGCGACACACAGCCCATGCTTTGAAGGGCAATCAGGGCAGTACATCTGGCTCTCCCTCCGCATACCTCCTCGGGCACATACTCTACATTTCTCAGTGGGCAAGTCTTTTTTGGGAGTGGGAGGAATGTGATCTGTAAAGTGGCGATCTTTCAGTCTAAGCCACATCCTCCACTACTGCTACTCTAGGAACTCTTGCCTGTTCCCCCACAATAAGGCTCTATATCACGGACTCCTGAAATGTAACAAATTTCATCCTTGACTTGGGTGAACAATCCTTGAACACAATAAAAGCATTAAAAGTTGCCAAATGAAAGAAATGTATAGCCAACTTGTTATACAACACGTAAGACTTAAGAAGAGAAGTTTAAGGTTCCAACCTCTGATCTACTCTCAACACCACCCATGTGCTTATTGTAGTCCAAAATGCAAGCAGGGTTGTGCACTTCTGCAACCTGATCCCAAACAGTCATAGGGGAAGTACTCATCATGGATGGTAGTTAGCATTTTTCTGCAAGGCACTGCACTGTCCCCTCAAGTTTCTTTCTTTTCTTTTCTTCTTTTTTTTTTTTTTTTTCTTTTTTACAGACAAGCTCCCTTGGATAGCCTTTCCAGTTAGATTGGATTGTGCCACAAGCAACAGTGTCTACTCTAAACAACTCCTTGAACAACTGCACTCCATTGTAGAAATTATCTACTTTCAAATGGTGACCTTTGTTAAACAGTCGTCTACCAAGTTCCCACACAATTTTCTCGGTAACTCAAAATGTGGGCGGACACCAGGGGGGTCATTACTGGAATCCCTACCAGTGTAGTCCCGGAAATTATACACTTATCCTGTACTACTTTCTGACAGAATATACAGTTTAGTTTCATACCGTACCCTCTTGCTAGGAATGTACTGCTTAAAAACCAAACTCCCCTTGAACAGGACCAAAGACTTGTTCACACTTATTTCTTTACCTGGAACATACACCTCTGAAAACCGGTCTACAAAATGATCAAGGACAGGCCTAATCTTAAAAAGAGGGTCACAATCAGGGTGATCTTGTGGCAAGGCTAAAGCATTGTCAACAAAATGCAGCATCCGAAGAAGCAAAAAAGTGATATAGCCGTTGCCATCAAGGAACTAGTAGACCAATAAGAAGCCAGTGACGGCTTCCTTATCAACCCCATCAAAAAAGTAAAAACTAAAAACTTTTCCATCTCTTCCAGATGTGTGGGAACCCACTGGGTAGCTCTAGACTGAGACCTAAGTCTCTCAGCGCTGTCCCTCAAATATTACTCTGCATACAAATTAGTCTGCTCAACAATCTCTTCCAAATATACATCGTCCATAAACAAGTGAGAGAAATTGACAGGTAAAATGTTTTCCATATTGAGACTACACCCTGGGAGGCCAGTAAATGCAGGTAACTATGGCTGATCAATGTTTTGGGCAATCCAGGTGTCAGGTCATCCAGTGGGAAACCCTTCAGCCCCAGGTTGCTACACTCTTGGCACATCAATGTCCTCCTCTAAAACAGGCCCTTCATCTGCACTGAGAGTGGCTTCCTATTCAGAAGAATCCTCTTGGACAGAAAACTCACTGCCAGAATGTCTCACTTCCTCCTCTGCCTCAGATGCAGTGTCAGTCTCATAATCATGGTGAGAAGACGACTCAAAAAGAATGGCAACAACCTGCTGAGTGGTCACTCTGCAGCTAGCCATGATCCTTTGATATGATATGATTACCAACAACAAACAGCACTTTCTAAAATAAGTAATAAACAGTGTAGCTTTATCACAAAGAGTTATGTACTAAAAAACGATACCACTTACTTGCCTGAGAAAGCTAGACTCACCAGCAACTACTCTGCACAGACACAGCAATCACCAATGATATCCCACTAAAAGGAAAAAAGTAAAAAGCAAATTAGACGTAAGACAATCCAAATATCATTGTGCACAAATCGAAGGACAATTTCACACACAATCCTGCATTTACTACACCACCTACAAACATGTCATTCATGCATGGCAACAATACTCCTTTGGAGTAAATTGCTTTTACTTACCTAAAACTTGCAACGATGCAAACCGCAGGACAACTACTGCCAAAACCGCAAGGATCCACAGCAAAGGAAGCAAAAGCTTTGAACTAGAACAAAACTGAGTCGCTACCCGAAAACAACATAAACAATATAATCCCTCATTTCTAGTGGGTTTAAACCCCCTCCCCATCCAGATCGGAGCAGATCGCCCTGTTTTTTGGTCGATCTGCTCTGGTGGGGGGCAGATTGTATATCACCCCCTGGGGAGCTACCATTGCACAAGGGGTCGCTCCCCAAAAAAACAAAGCTAAGATCCCTGGTGCCTAGTGGAGGATTCCTGCTCCACGATCGCGTGCCTCGCCTGTGATCGTGGCGTAGGAATCCATTGAAAACTTTCCTTTCGCCGTGTCCGTTTCCCCCCCCCCCACCCACCCAAAAAAAAAAACAATAGAGAAGGACTCACCTTTGTTGTGTCCTCGCCAACATTTGATGACGTCTGCGCGCTGTGAGCACACTGATGTCATCAGGTTGCCGAGGGGGGGAGGTCGGGGGTGGAAAGGGAAGTGATTCCCCTTCCATCTCTGACTGGGTTTTGTGGGAGGGAGGCCCACGGGGGAAGAGCTAGCACTCCTTCGCCCCCCCCCCACCCTCCCCCCCTTAGCCGGGTGCAGGATGAGTCTAGCTCGTCCCAGGCACCCAGGGGTGTTAAAGAAGCAATTAATGTCGAAAGTGAATGCAGGTTCCACAGTAACGAGGGATGCACTGGTACACACACAATCCTGCAACTGCCTTCACCCCAAAATAGTCAATATTCATACTCAACTAGAATGTTCATAAAGTTTTTTTGTTGTTGCTGCTGTGAGTGGGCAGTAAAAGATGATTTGCATAATATTAGCCTCTGTCTCATGCCATAAAATTGCAGTTGCTATAGTGAACTAAAATACTGACAACTCTGAATCCGATCTTCCCTGTAAGTTCTCAGTAACAACACCATTCCTATAGCTTGGATAAAGGTTTTTTAATTTGTCCTCAGTCCCCAACTTGCTCCTTCGCTTTAACATCAACATCCTGGCTGTCTCACTTGTAACCCAGTCACGTTCACAACGTAAAGAAGTTTCTGGCGAAAAATACAGAAAATTGAATGATGCCTGCATCGTGATCATGTTGTGCAGCCATTCCTACAGCCCTTCAATCTTCATTTTCATTCCCTCCAGTAATTTTTGTTGCAGTCCACCATTATATTACTCTGATTATTTCCTTTAACTGCTGCATGTCATGCTTCCTTGTTTTGCAGCTTTGTTTGATAGCATGACCTCGCTTGTGCTAAACAAAATAAAATAATTTCCAGTGGTGGTAATTACTGTAATATGTAATTGCCATTAATTTGACTTCTTAGAAACTTATAGTAGTTCTGCAGTCTCTTTTGACAAAATCCACCTGAGAACTTATGTGCTGAAATGTTTTATTTCTTCTCTTTAGTGTGAGGATGATGGGCAGACGTTCTTCAGCCTTGATGGACAAACCAAATTCACAGATCTCATCCAGCTTGTAGAATTTTACCAGCTAAACAAAGGCACGTTACCAAGCAAGCTGAAGCACCACTGCATCAGAGTGGCCTTATGACCCTATTATATTGCACCTTGCCTTGACTGAATACTGGAGTTGAGAAGTTGAGAGCTGCTCAGAAGTTCGCACTGGTCGATTGGGATATGGTGTTCATTGGATAGATGATATGCACCTTGGTGACTTGGGGGATGGGGGAAAAGACTGGTGTCAACAAACCAATATACTACTGGTTTGTGCAATGTCTATGAAAGCTGTTCGATGTCTTGGCCTCCCAGTGGAAAAAAGTTATCCAAATAATTGCAGTGCAACTGGAATTGACCAAGCTGGGCCTCTCGACAGATAAGCGAATTGTGAAGAGAAATCAAACTCTAAGCTCTTGCCCTGGAATAATCTTGACAAATAAGACTAGTGTGTTTACTTTTTTGTATTGTATCACATTTTTGCACTCCTTAACTTGGATACTGAATATAGCCTTTATTAGGAGCTGATGTGGCATTCGTAATTCATGTGGGACTTGGTCTGTGATCTAAACCCTAAAATCGGCGACAAGTACTGACCTGAATGGAGTGAAATAATTTAATCGTTGTGATTTTCTGGAGAAAGGAACTCGTCTTCTATAGTTAGATTTTCATTGGAGGCATAATGTTCTTTGGTTTCCCCTGAAATACTGGGTATTAGAATAAAACGGCTGCAGTATGTCCGAGGCATAATTAGTGATGCTCGGTCATGCGATGTATTAATCAGACCTCTATGCACACACGATTGAACTATTTTATTGTTGCCACGCGTTTGTTCATAGCTTGTTTTGTTTTCCAGGGAAATTTGACTGTTACTAAATAGGATTAAGCTGAATCGCCACAATTATTTGGAATTTTTTTTACTTGTGTGTGAAAATATTAAATGTCGTTAGTCTACCTACAGTTAGTAGGACAAAGTAATCAGTGTTTTTTTTTTTTTGTCAACTCAGTCTGTGATTTCTAGATTTCTTACCCAGCCATTGCTTTACAAATACAGTGATGCAATTATGCAACAAAACAATCTTGGAAGTATGAATTTTAATGAGTAAATAGGAATTTTGTCTCGCCTACCACCAATAGAAAAACTAGTTTTTGCAAATCCTGACCACTGAAGGGCTACGAGTTAGATGACTAGTAAATTCCACACCACTGGGACACTCTGCATAAAGTAATATGTAGGATGTAGTATTTGCTACAATGAAATGTCTGTATAAATGAAGACAGGATTGTACTTTAATTGCAAGTTTTTTCATTGTGTGTGTGTGTGTGTGTGTGTAATATATATATATATATATATATATATATATATATATATATATATATATATATATATATATATATATATATATATAAAGATCATTTTCCTCCTGCACCCCACCATTTTCTCAGCTCCAGAAGCTCTTCCCTTGTCCTAGTATCATTTTAAACCATTTAGCTTATTCTGATTTGTACTCTGAAAAGTGCCATTGCTGTTGGGTTTTTAGGATTCAGAATCCCCATTTTTGCCGTTGTGTGGGCTGTTTTTGTAATTCATCGTGAAGTCTGAAGATAGTATGGGAAAGATGGTGTTATTTCAAGAGGTCAAGCACTGTACTTTTCAAAATTATATATTTGGCCTAACACCGACCCTTGCTTTTACTCCAACACTGTCATGTGTAGCCTTCAGCAATTTACAATTAATATTGTACATTTTTGTGAGGAAAGATTTTGGAAAATGTTGTTTTTAAATGGCAAAAGCTTACATTTTACACCCTCGTACGCACTGGTGTGTGGCAATCAATCTAAAATCGCCAAGAGGAGACAAAAGTAAGAAATTCGATTTGTTCATTTTCATATTTTCCAACCCCGATATTCATCACTCCATGTCTGTTTCTGTTCAAGTGCTTTGTGTGCTTGCATTATTTGATGTTACACTGATTGTTGTGTACCTTTATTCTGTTTACACATTTTTATAATATATTTGCCTTTAGGGAAGGTGATGGGAAACTGAGCATTGTGAGGTCGTTTAGTGGCATGCAAGTTTCTCTTCCTGTTATATCTGTTTCCTTTTGGGGGGTTGGCAGTTTCTTGTTTTAAAGAACCTGCCTTGCCCATTTTTTTCCCAACTACTTAGACATATTATTTCAGTTGATTAGCCATTTTCTTTACTCACAATGAGCTGGGCATATTTTATGTTGTATGTAATTAACTTTTCTTTTTCACAGTGCCATTCTATAGCCCCTATGCCGAGCAGTCTCTTGTGACAGCCTCGTGTGACACGCTTTAGAACAAGGACATGGTAGTCCTCCATGCTCCAAAATGATACTACGTAACTGCGATCTCATCTTACTGTCACTGCAGCTCAGTAGCTAGCAATGATATTCTGAATGTAAGACCTAATAAAATAATGAAGCCTATGGGTTTGACAATGGATGCCAACCCCATGGTGATGAAAAATAAATGATACATTTTTCATAAACCACTAAACAGCTTAGGTTTTGAAATAAATGGTGTTTGGAAAAATATTGTGTTTGAATGAAAATTCAGCATTTTAATTGTTTGATTCTGCCTAGCCAGTTTGTTCATGTAGTGTCTGACTGATAGGGAGAATCAACTGAAAAAGTTATATAAAGGGCATAAAAAATTAGAAGCAATTTTCAAAGGAGACCTGTATGTTAATGGGTCATTCAGTCCTACAGTTGCGCTGAGAGAATGGGAAAATCGTGTCCTGTACTAGAGATATGAAGAGCAGAAACGTGTTTTTGGCATTACAGTATTTTTAGTATTGAAAGGCTTACAAGTATTCTGCACCCCTTCCTTCAAAATCGGGAGTTGGGTATCCCTCCTCCTTTCTCTAAATGCTTTTACCCTGAAGTACTCAATTGACTTACTGATAATGCCTTTTTAGTCAGCAAAGTTTTCTGTTGCTGCTCTAAACCTATTTTATAGGATTCTGAAGTCAATGTAATCTGTTTTTATCATTTTGGTCTTAAGAAAATGTTTAGCATCCACCATTGTAGTTCTAAATATCTCTGCAACAGGAAATAGGGAATTGTAGAACAACTGTCGTGTTTGTTAAAAGGCTTTTCCTAAATTGTTGGAAAGCTCAAGTGCATGTAGGTAGTTTAAAATGGCAGACTTCTCACAGTAGGGCGATATTTTGCAGGACTTCTTTCACAGTGACTTGTTTTCAGTTGGACAGGCTGGTCACTGTTCTCCTTGTAACATTGTGCTTTTCTGTAGTTCTGTTTGTGAGATATTGCCTTGCTCTTTAAGAGCTAGGTTGTTAACCTAGACCTTGTTTAGAAAAAGTCCACATTGCTGATTATATTTAGACAGGGGTAGCAACCCGATAATTTCATGTGTAGGCTGTATTGTGCAGTCTGATTCAGGACGGGGCTTGCATCTTCCAGCGTAGGGATCACACACCAAGCAGTTTAGGGCACTACATCAATATTGTGGAAGAACAAATAAAAACAGCATTTTAGGTGGAAGTTGGCAATAAGGAAGTTAATGCAAGGGACACGAACTAATCAAACCTGAATACTCGTAATGCTCACTCACAAACTGAGACAAGTGAATGTTTCAGGTTTCAGTTTTTCCTCAATGCTGGCTTAGCTGCATGAGGATCTGCAACTCTGTCCTTTTTTGCAAAACTAAATTGCTCCTCTTCTCTCCATCCCACCTTACTAACTTTGGTATATTTTCTCTTATGGTCTTCTTCGGTCTTGAAACTGACTTCTGCATTTGATGTCTTGTAATTCATGAAAATATTGACAGAACCATGTGCTCTTTTGAACGAAAAACTTAAAAACAAAATCTTAACTAATTTGCATGCTGGCATTTTGTCAATCAAACATTTTCCATCACTGTTGGTGCTTTTCACAAGTAGACATTTCACTTACGCAGTGAGTTATGTATATTTATGTATCTTATTTTAAAAGCGAAGACTAGACTAAGTTCTCAGTAGTGAATCATGATTTTTGCATGTTAATCAGTTGTCATAGTATTGTACTTTTCTGTATCTTTCCAGCTGTTGCTACGGACTGAAATAGTAAACTTCTTGGGTGGCGTTCAGACTGCTCAGTTCCCCCATACGCTTCCCCCGCTTTCCCTTTCTGCTTGTGAAATCAAACCAGAAGAAAAGAAAAACAAAGCCTTGGGTTGAGGGGGAATGGGTTAGGGAGAGGAACCTACAAGTTTATGCCTACTCAGCTGGCTGCCAGCTTACAAAACCAAGGACTGAAGGACATTTTGAGTTTTATTTTTGTATTTAAATGACATGAATGTAAAGGGGATGCTCAGGGTTGTTTTGGAGCCTGTCGAATTTTTATCTTTTCTTTGTCGGTTTTATTTCCTAAATAAAAAAAATCTTCATGTAGCATTCTAGAATATGTTTAAGAAAAATGCCAAACAGTTTTGGTAATCAGTAGTACACCTTTTTTTTAAGTTGTGTAGAATAGGTTGTGTTAAAATATCAGAATCTGTATATTATTGAAGAAACATGTGCCTCAGTTTTTAGTTGTTTTGTCCTCTCTTCTGCACTAAATACCTGACAGTTTGACCAATCAATGCACCTTTCTAGTGGCAAAAAACATGCTTATCGTAAATTATATTGTCACAATACAAAATTTAGTGACTGTTAAATGGAGGAAAGTTTTCAGGGAATGCACACAAGGTATTACCTTAAAGAGACAAAACTTGTATTCAGTATGCTTTGCTTCATACTGTAAATAGCTTTTTGGCTTGTGAACTAATTGTAATCTTTCAGGTATTTTTGTATAAATAAGGGACTGATATTCTGTTACTTGTAATTTAGAAATAAACATTAATACATTGCTTTTCAAATTGTTATCAGTTTCTTTTTTTTTATAGTAAATCTTTGGTAGCATATCAGTTTAGTGACCAGCTGAAACTGTAGCCCTAATGTCTTTGGACTATATTTCTGATATTTTTCTCTGTGGCAGTGTTACCTTTTTTTATTACGAACTTGCGTGCATTAGAATTGTAAGCCGTTTGGGACTGGACAGCAAATATTTCAATGTTGATGCAGTGTTCCACACACATTTCCTGATAACATATAGCACAAATGTAATTTTCAAAAGGTGTCTCCAAATATTGCATACAAATTCACCAACACAAGTCTTAGTCGAGAAATGAAAATGCAAAATCTTTCACCAGTACAGTCCTTGCTTGACCCAGATGAGATGTTTAATGTTGACATAATAAGGCACTATTTTAACGTCTAGTCCCATGATTTAATGAGTTAACCTGATTTACCTTGGTTTGTGACTGCTCCTGTATCTCCAACCTGCATTCCTTCTTGTAACTATCCTTTTATTTTTCTATAACGTTTTTCTATAACATTACATTTTTATTCAGACACTAAGGCCCATATTTATACTTCTTTAGCGCCGCATTTGCGTCATTCTTTGACGTAAAAGCGGCGCAAACTTACAAAATACAATTGTATTTAGTAAGTTTTATGCTGCTTTTGTGTTAAAAAGCGGCACTAAAAAAGTATAAATACGGGCCTTGGTGCCTGTTAGGAGCAGATGAATCTATTGAACATGGGATCCCCGCGTTCTTTCCCATATGGAACATTTGTCAGTGTGAGTAATGTAATCATATTTGTTCACCTTTTATGTGCATAAAAATGTTTTAAAACCCAATTTTCACAATGCTGTCACATATGTGACTTACTTCCATAGTTGATTCAAATTACATTATTGCTGTGAATTCCAGATTTTATGCGATGGAAGACCAAGTCTCTCTTATTTTCATGCCACAAGCAACTTAATTTTAAAACTTTGCAGTGTTTGTTACATAATGGCAGACAGCACCAAACCACTCTGCCAAGTTACATCATTGCCAGTTGATTACATGGCATCGTGTATATAAAAGGTAAACAAAACCTAAACATTTAAATTGTGGTCAGAGCTTATTGCCAATTGAATCATGCAAACAGTAGCTTCTAAAAACATTTCCCACTCCAGCGTTCCTTTTAAAAAGTCAAGTTTTTAGTAAAATACACTCTGAACATCACAATTTTACTACCGACATCCAGTGTAGCCCCAGTTTTCTTACTCTTCATTAACAATTTTCCTTTTTTTTTTTTTTTTTCCCCAAAAACATAAATTTTACCTTCATCAAAACAAACATATATTGTTTGTTGAGCCATAGTCCTCTCTGGTTGATGGGGCCCTTTCAAACCTTTGGCCTTGTGACCTCATTCCCTTGACTATTAAAATACAGTGCATCTGTATATGTTATGCTATGATGCCTCCAGTGAAAAGGCTAAAGGAGAAATCTATTTTAATTTTGCTTTCAATTAATTGCCTTCGTGATGCATGATAAAACAATGAACCAATCCTAATTTTAGCTGGTGTTCTCTTCAGTTGTATTATGATATAAATATGCAAGTATTTAGATTGGGATAAATTAACATTGCTTCAGAATCAATTTTAGATTTATAGATTTTAGAACTTGTTGCAGGACTTGTGTATGGTCAGTTTTCTACTGAACTGTAGACTATATGTGTGTGTGTGTGTGTGTGTGTGTGTGTGTGTGTGTGTGTGTGTGTATATATATATATATATGTTCGATGGCATGTGTAGCTGCAGATACACATGCTGTGCACATCCCGCCATCTGGTGTTGGGCTCGGAGTGTTACAAGTTGTTTTTCTTCGAAGAAGTCTTTTCGAGTCACGAGATCGAGGGACTCCTCCCATTTCGGCTCCATTGCGCATGGCGTTACCTCCATCTTAGATTGGTTTTTTTCCGCCATCGGGTTCGGACGTGTTCCTTTTCGCTCCGTGTTTCGGGTCGGAAAGTTAGTTAGAATCTCGGAAAAATCGTCGGTATTGTTTGCGTTCGGTATCGGGTTAGTTACAACAGATCGACACCGACTTTTGAAGATCTCCGGTGGCCCTTTGGGGTTTTTTCGATCCCCCCGTCGGGGCCTGGTCGGCCCGGCCACGTGTCTCTTCAAGGCTGATGGAATGGACCCCATTCCGCTTCTGCCCAAAATGTCATAACAAGTATCCATATACAGATCAGCATCTGGTCTGTAACTTGTCTGTCTCCAGAGCACAAGGAGGATACCTGTGAAGCCTGTTGAGCCTTTCGGTCGAGGAAGACATTAAGAGACCGAAGAGCGAGAAGACTGCAGATGGCGTTGGCGCCGACAGGACAAGGGCGTTTCGAGGAGGAAGAAGAAACCTTCTCCATCCAGGAATCTGACTCGGACGAGCTCGATCCCGAAGAAACGCCGAAAACCGTGAGTAAGACGTCGAAACATAAAACTCACGAGAAGACAACAAAAGCCCAGGGGACGCCACCGCCAACAGGCCATGGCTTAACCCGAAAAATAGGTGACCGATCATCGGCACCAAAAAAGGGCATGCATGTGGCGAAGTCATCCGACTCCGGTCGAGATACCGCCACACAACAATCTCGGGCCTGAGACAGCGTCTCTGAGCAGATTCGGCACCGAGACAGTGGCACCGAAATGGTTCGACACCGATACTCCACGATGCTAAAAATAAAGGAGGTTTCCTCGGAGCCCAAAAAGGCGACCGAAAGGATTTCGATTCCGAAACATCCAGCCTCTGAACCGAAAACAGGTTCCTACACAGAGGAACAGGGATTGTCCTCCCAGATGCAAGGACATAAGTTCGGAGAGGAACTTGAATCTGTTGAGCCAGACTACACTCAAAGAAGGCTCCACATTCAAAAAGACACAGGGAAGATAAGCACTCTTCCCCCAATTAAGACACAAAGAAAACTTGCCTTTCAAGAAAAGGACAAGCAGCCACAGGCAAAGGTGGCAAGACAAACAACTCCACCACCATCTCCACCACCATCAATGCACACATCACCGGTAGCCACTCCACCACTGATGCAATCCCCGACTCATACTGCAATGAGTCAAGATGATCCTGATGCATGGGACCTTTATGATGCTCCTGTATCAGATAACAGCCCAGACTGTTACCCTGCGAGGCAGTCGCCACCTGAAGACAGTACATCCTACATGCAGGTGGTCTCAAGGGCAGCTGCGTTTCATAACGTCACCTTACATTCAGAACCAATTGAGGATGACTTTGTTTAATACACTCTCCTCCACTCATAGTCAATACCAAAGCTTACCTATGCTCCCAGGAATGATAAAACATTCCAAACAAATATTACAGGATCCTGTAAAAGGCAGAGCCATAACTCCAAGGGTGGAGAAAAAGTACAAGCCACCACCAACAGACCCTGTTTATATTACGCAGCAATTAACACCAGATTCTGTGGTTGTTGGGGCAGCTCGCAAGAGAGCAAACTCTCATACCTCGGGAGATGCACCATCTCCAGACAAGGAGAGTCGCAAATTCGATGCTGCAGGTAAAAGAGTTGCAGCACAAGCAGCAAACCAATGGCGTATTGCCAATTCACAAGCACTTTTGGCAAGATACGATAGAGCTCATTGGGACGAAATGCAGCATTTCATAGAACACTTACCCAAAGAGTTCCAGAAAAGGGCACAACAAGTGGTAGAAGAAGGACAAAGTATCTCCAATAATCAGATACGGTCATCAATGGACGCAGCAGATACGGCTGCAAGAACAGTAAATACTGCAATAACAATAGGGAGACACGCATGGTTGCGTACGTCAGGATTCAAGCCGGAAATACAACAAGCCGTGCTGAATATGCCCTTTAATGAACAGCAGTTGTTTGGGCCAGAGGTCGACACTGCTATTGAAAAACTCAAAAAAGATACTGATACCGCAAAAGCCATGGGCGCACTCTACTCCCCACAAAGCAGAGGCACATTTCGCAAGACACAATTTAGGGGAGGGTTTCGAGGTCAACCTACAGAAGCCACAACCTCACAAGCAAGGCCCACTTATCAAAGCCAATATCAGCGGGGAAGTTTTCTGGGGCAATATAGAGGGGGACAATTCCAAAAAAATAGAGGGAAGTTCCAAAGCCCCAAAACCCCTCAAAACAAGCAGTGACTTCCAAGTCACACATCCCCAACACAACACCTGTGGTGGGGAGACTAAGCCAATTTTACAAACATTGGGAGGAGATAACAACAGACACTTGGGTACTGGCAATTATCCAGCATGGTTATTGCATAGAATTTCTCAAATTCCCTCCAAACGTCCCACCGATAACACACAATATGTCAAAACAACATATAGATCTTCTAGGACTAGAAGTTCAGGCATTGCTACTAAAATAAGCAATAGAATTAGTACCAAAACACCAGAAAGGAACAGGAGTTTACTCTCTGTACTTTCTCATACCCAAAAAAGACAAGAGTCTGAGACCTATATTAGATCTCCGAACATTAAATACCTACATCAAATCAGATCACTTTCACATGGTGACATTACAAGACATAATCCCACTACTCAAACAACAAGACTACATGACAACACTAGACCTAAAGGATGCATATTTCCATATACCGATACATCCTTCACACAGAAAGTACTTGAGGTTTGTATTCCAAGGGATACATTACCAATTCAAGGTGTTGCCATTTGGAATAACAACTGCGCCAAGAGTTTTTACAAAGTGCCTAGCAGTCGTAGCTGCACATATCATAAGGCAGCAAATACATGTGTTCCCGTACCTAGACGATTGGTTAATCAAAACCAACACGCTAGAAAGGTGTTCACAACACACAAAGTATGTCATAGAAACCCTCCACAAACTAGGTTTCTCAATCAACTACACAAAGTCAAACCTTCTGCCGTGTCAAACACAGCAATACTTAGGAGCGACAATCAACACAGCCAAAGGGATTGCCACTCCAAGCCCACAAAGGGTTCAAGCATTTCACCATGTAATAAAGACCATGTATCCAAAACAAAAGATACAAGTCAAAATAGTGATGAAACTACTAGGCATGATATCCTCATGCATAGCCATTGTCCCAAACGCAAAGTTGCACATGCGGCCCTTACAACAGTGCCTAGCATCACAATGGTCACAAGCACAGGGTCAACTTCTAGATCTGGTGTTGGTAGACCGCCAAACATACACCTCGCTTCAATGGTGGAACAGTATAAATTTAAACCAAGGGCGGACTTTCCAAGACCCAGTGCCACAATATGTAATAACAGATGCCTCCATGATAGGGTGGGGAGCACACCTCAATCAACACAGCATCCAAGGACAATGGGACACTCAGCAAAAACAGTTTCACATAAATCACTTAGAACTATTGACAGTATTTCTAGCGCTAAAAGCATTTCAACCCATAATAAGCCACAAACACATTCTTGTCAAAACAGACAACATGACAATGATGTATTACCTAAACAAACAGGGAGGGACACTCTCAACACAGTTGTGTCTCCTGGCACAAAAAATATGGCATTGGGCGATTCACAACCACATTCGGCTAATAGCACAATTTATTCCAGGAATTCAGAACCAGTTAGCAGACAATCTCTTTCGGGATCACCAACAGATCCACGAATGGGAGATTCACCCCCAAATACTAAACAAATACTTCCAGAATTGGGGAACACCACAAATAGATCTATTTGCAACAAAAGAAAACGCAAACTGCCGAAATTCGCATCCAGGTACCCACAAGATCAGTCTCAGGGCAATGCGTTATGGATGAGCTGGTCA